>NC_071090.1:10044582-10782082 GCF_027358695.1 Spea bombifrons
TGAGTTCATGTAAGCGGTAAAGATGCCACTGGTTCCTAAAAACAAACTTATAACCAGCAGCTGGACCTTTCTATAGCTCCTACATTTAAAAGGTTCATTGTCAGCCACCTTTGGGTTTATAAAAGAAGAAACTGATAGATGTTTAGTTTGGTACAAATGTTACCTCGTCTCTAAGCTGAGCATTGTCAGCTTCCAGGTTCTTCTTCTCTGCCGCAATTTGATTATTTTCCCGATCTAAAGTTTGTTTCTCTGTCTGAAGTTCTGCCAGTTTCTGCTCAAAGTCACTCTCTTTGGCCTTAATCTCCACTTGGAGTTCATGCCGCGCAGTTAGCTCTGCATCAAGCTGCCGGAAGCAAACGTAAAAAGAAAAAAAATGTACTTTATATATCCTCTCAATACACAACATAAAGATACAAACTTATTGTATGAGGGCAAATATTACAATAAAGCTACCGCCATCCGAAATACAAAGAATGAAAATGTTGAGAAACAAGGAAAATATGTTGCAAGATGCATTTGTTCATTAAAAAATCCCTTTATCACAAACTGTCATCCCATTTGGAAGAACATAATGGAATACAGATACTGATGAACTTTCAATGATCGTAATTGGAATTTCTTTGTGAAAAACCAAAAGTTCCTTATAGTGACCGCATCAGAACCGGGTCGTGATGAAGGTGCTGCTGGGTTCAAAGCTAAACAGATGCAAAGAGTTAAGAGATGCGTTGGTAGGAAAACTCCACTTAAATGATTGAAATAAACCGGTATGTTGGGCCGCACACTTTATAGAAAGTCTTGATCATAGCTCTCTCTGATTAAAGGCAGTAGAGTCCCTGATCACAATATTCGTTAAAAAGTATATGTACTGAGACAGAATCAGGAAACATGCAGTGTTGACAGGGCATCTACCGGCATTTAATACCCGAATAACCCGGGAGGTCACCATCAGAATGCTGTAGTGCAAAATCTAACCCAGCAAAACTAACTTGGACATGGAAAGTGAATTAGGTAGAAGAGTGCGTACTCATCCAGTCCCTGTCATTATTGTGTTTTGTATTTTATTCAATTGCAGCTCGTTTCTTACCTTTTTAACCAGATCTCTAGCTTTCAACTCACTCTCTTCCACTTTCTTTTTATCAATTAAATGATCTGTGTTAAAATAAAACAAAAACAAATATAATAATTATATATATAATAATGATTGCAAACACATAAATCTTTTTTAGTTGTGAAAATACACAGTCTGAGGCTGCCATTGGTAAAGCTATATATGCGGATATTGGCACTTAGTTGCCTGCTGAAAAAGCTTTCCAGGGCAGTTCGGTAGAAGATTATGGAGCAGGATACATAAGTCGGGACCAAACTTAAGATGCACAGCTAAACGCGGTCACGAGACTCTGAACCCATGCCCATCCGACGTTAGATTTTGTCCTATTCCATTTCACTGCTCTGGGGTGATACCTAAAGTGTTAAGTTTAACATTTAATGCACCTGAATACAGCACTCAATGCAAATACAAGCAAATGAACCCATATAAGAAGCAGAATGTATAATAAATCCTGTTAAGGCACTTACCAATTAAATATTCAATGTCTATGCTCAAAGGTTTAAAGTCAGGGTCAGGTCCATTTTTGTGAAGAATTATCTGAGACACAACCTCATCTATCAACTTGTAGTACTGAGGTCTGGAAGAATTAAAAACAAAACAAAAAAAAAGTTAAAATAAGAAAGACTTGCAGAAAGCGTTTTTATTGAAACAATCATGAAAATTCTTCTAATTCTCTTGAGAGACCATAATGCTAGATTTTGCATAGAATAACTGAAATGGTACCGTTCAGCTCTTTTATAACATAAAGATTATTCATAAAGCCCTAAGCAATACTGAAAATAACCAAGATGTGATTACTTCTCGGGGTACACGCAGCAATTACCCTACGCAGTTCCCTCAAGGAACATAAGGAAACCCAACTTGGGTGTGGAAGGCTTCTCATGAGCCACAACTCTAAGACGACTAATAGGTGAAGTCCATGTACTCGAACCCATTTACCAAAGTATTCATAAGATGCTCATTCACATCAATTTTAGGTACCATGACCTGGGGCTTAGAAAATATAAAGCCTTGATAAAGCTTATTTCATAAGCCATATGTGGGAATTGATATTTTGTAGTAATGAAGGATAGTATATCGGAGCACAAACATCTTCCACAGTGTGCCAGATGCATCAAACAGCAAATTATGGTCAGTGATATTATGATGCAGAAACTTGTTTGCAGTCTGGAGTTCTGGACCGCGTTTGCAACCTGGTCAGGGCTATGAATGCACATAACCTACATCAGTGCACTATAGTATTAAGGTATGATTTGTCAGGGTTGGGTGCAGATTGAGCCATCACTGGTGGGGTGCGGGCCGTCCATTGGTGACAATGTCACATAACCGCCATAAGAGAACCACGGAGAGGAGAAAGCACAAGCCTTTCTCTCAGTGGCTTTCTACCGACAGCATGACAGACTCACCGACAGCAACACGGTGGGCACGCATGCAGGACAAGCAGGAATGAGGGGTCTGCCATGACCAAAGCATCTTGCCTCTTATACAGGATGGTCATGTTCCAGCGGTTAGTAAGTGCAGAAATGTAGAGATACTTAATAACGGCAACATGCCTGTCTGAGGCTTACTCTTGAAAAATTAGGTGCCATGTTTAATTAAATGAAAGGAAAAATGGAACAATATGTGCAAAAAAAAAAAATAAGGGAGCATAGAAAGTACAATTTTGCATTAATCTATAGGGTCAATAAACATAACGCATTACAGAGGTATATTATGATGTTAAATTATTAAAACATGGTATTGTGTTCCATATTTTTTATTTAATGAAAAATATTCCAATACAACAGCAATATAAAGCAAACAAATGAATCCAGAGTAAATATTAGCTTCTCCAATTCAACTCTGTTAAATAAGAAAGATTAAAAACTTTTACAGCAACATACCCGGCATCGTAATCATTTCGGATTAGTAAAAGATGTTGCAAAATGGAAAGGAAGAACGGCTCTGCTGTGGAGTCCTTCACCGTGTTCAAGAGAACTCGGAAAACATCATTGAAGTCAGTAAATTAAACATTAAGGATAAAACGCAAAAATAAATGTTTTCAAACAAAAATATAATTCTCTCTTCAACCAAAACGTTTCCTTGTTTGTAGGCTTGATGAAATATTTCTCACCGTTTAGTAAATACAACTAAAATGTAAAGGCGCTATGGAATTTGATGGCGCTATATAAAACAATAAATAATAATAACATATTTGTAGACAATAAAGCGACAATAATGCCTTTTGGGGGGGTTTTGGAGCTTTATTTAACTTGAAAGCACTGCTCATCCATGGCATTCCGCGCCGCTATTCGTACATCCTCAAAGTTTTCAGTATAGTAATATTGCGATCCATCTTTTAGAGTAAAATAGTTCGTATATAATATGGCAATAACGATGCCATTTTAAGCAAACAGAACAGAAGTCTTTTAAGACGCTTTTGTAATAAAAGGATATTCCATCTCGACACGGATGTCGTCTAAGCGGGTCCTCAAGTCATCGGAGTCAAATTCACTGTGCTCCAGGAACACGCTAAGTTGTACGTTTAGCTCATCATTCTCCAGTTCTTGGAGGTCCTAAAAGCAAAAGGTATGTTATTTAATAAGTTATAAGCGTATTTCATTGTGAGAGGCAAGTAACAACTTCATGTAACTAAGATAAAAATGATACTTTATATTTTGCCAATGTAAGGTTACTAAGAGAACATGATTACATATAATACAGGATGCCAGGTCTTTGGAGCCCTGTCTATGAAACACATTACAAGCCTCATTAAATGTTGTTTATCACTGCTCCAACCATCTTAGTTTGTCTATTTCTGTTATAAATTCAGTAAATAAAAACAAATCAACCGCCCAAGAACCTGAAATTCAGTTACCTTAAGCATGTGATTCAATCCATGGCTCATCAATTCACTTGGTATATCAACGAAAGTCCAGTTCTTGGCTGATTAAAGCGTTGATCAACAGCATACAGCTCACCTGGAGATACAACAACAAGTGTGTGGGACAGAAAAACATAACACGTGAGGTCACAGCGCAAAGCACAGTTTGGAATTCTATGATGTAATCCTTGGAGATGAGGATGTTTTCGTCTGCATTAAAACTTCAGATCTCTTATTCTTTCGTCAACGAGGGTTTTTTAGTGTTAATAAACCGCGGCTATGTTTTTGCATTTGCACAAAATCTGAGCTTTCTGTTGTAGTACCATGCCAGTGCTACTAGGTACTATCGGTCTGTAGATACATAGGGCTGCTCAAAAATGGCAGAAGTTGAAGAGAGAAGAGTGATTTAGATGGCAGACTCTCGCCTAGAATTAGGAGTAAACATGGCATGCATGAGAATTTATTAAAAGTACAAAAAAACTGTGGTATTGTGATGTTTAACGGCAGTTGAGAAGTCATTTCGATTTTCGTAACCAGCAGCAAAGATAATAACCAAATAAATTGTGTCGTCACCTTGAGCGCCACAGAAGTGTCAGGTTTTAATCCATCCAACAGAGGCTTGAAGCGCTCCATTTCATCCATTTCTGCTCTCTCTGTAAGAGCTTGAAGAACACGTTCGGGCCTAAACGAATTTAAACCGCCATCACGATACGCCCAATCCTGCTCGTTCAGCACAATCATTTTTGTGAACCTTTAAGGTTTTTGTTTTTTTACCAAATTCTACATATTTATCACAGTATCACATATCTATTATTCTTTTTAAAGTTTGATAATATTCAGAAAACCCCCAGTTAGTTAATAACAGGGATATTAAACAAAAAACATGCCTACAAAGGATTTACTTCTGTTTTTAACATTATCCTAAACAGGAAGTTGCGTCCAGTATTATTTTTCTAGCCGTTACAACTCCAGGTTTGACTGTTAAACAATCTGTGTTTGACGGTTTAATGTTTCTATGCAGAACTGTGCATCTAGTTGAGCTCAGCTTGGCTCGTTGGATGCCTTGCCGCAGCCTTCTGCCCCCAGCGCTGTCCCGTGGATAGTTTATAACATCTCAGCCGTGGATCTCTATAACAAACTCCAGGGCCTTTCGTATACCGGTGTATGTAACTGCCAACAGGCGGACTCAACTTATTTAAATGTGTCAAAGCAAAGCAGGGGAAAAGGTACATGATCATAATAGCTTGCTGACAGGGCCGACCTTAGGGGTGTGCGACCTGTGCAACAGTGGCGCCGTCCGGGACTTAAATTGAAACATTGTTGTTTTTTTTGTTTGTTTTTCTTAACTTTATTTAACATCTTCCATGTTAAATAAAGTTTTTTTTACTTTATTTAACACGGAGAATGTTAAATAAAGTTAAAACAAAAAAAACCCATTGTTTTAATTTAAGTCCCGGTCAGGGGCGCCAAGCGGTCGCTTGTGATGTTTTCAGCAACCGCTCTGCGCCCCTCACTCTCCGTGACTCCATCGCGGTGCCGGCGTTCAGCATGATATGGAATATCATATTCACAGCTCAGCTGTGAAGCGCGCACCGCGGCAGAGCGGGAAGACGGAGGCCTCCTGCTCCCACCGCAGGACTCAACAAGGTAAGTAAGGATAAAGATTAGGGAGAGGCGGTAGATAGGGAGAAGGGGCGGGGGGCAGTGAGAAGGGGCAGAGGGGGTAGATAGTGAAAAGGGGCAGAGGGGGGAGATTTTTTTCCTTTCTTTTTTTGGGATGGGGGCGCCAGAGGTGTAGTCTGCACAGGGCGCCAGAACACTTAAATACACAATAGAAAGTTGCTTCTGCGAGAAGAGCTGAGCTCTAGTTATCGAGTTATCATATATAGTTATCAGTACAGCGCTATGGAATATGATGGCGCTATATAAAACAATAAAATAATAATATATACTCATCATATTTAGTTAGCAACGGCTAGTTGTCTGAGATCAGTTATAAGTCAGTGATATTCACGAACTCTCACTGATTAAACTATGCAGTCAACAGGGCTGGCCAAGATTCTCTAATATATTCCACTGACTGAGGGTCCTCAGTAAATGACAATGGATTTGAAATGAACCTACATGTCTGTTGGCTGGGGCAGGATGCACAGGGCTGAGAGCAGCTTCAAAGCATCAATCATCATAGCAGGCAAAGAGGGATCCACGGCTCTTGCCAATAGCAGAACACCGTCTTCTGCCTCCAGCATTGTTGTTATTCCATACTACAACAAAGACAAAATTACTTAATTTTGTAAAACATTAACAAAACCAGAGTTTTTTGGGTTTTTTTTAACCTCAATAAATGTTTATTTAATTGCGAGTCTGTCCCATCTCTAAAATATGACATAATCAGATAAGGGGACGTTTTCTCAATTTAACCCACTACTAATTTAAGCATATAAGTATATGCTTTCTCTGTAATTTTCTTAATTCTCAGTTAGTTGCCTTAAGGCCACTAATATTGCCACATTGGCCGGCTTCCCATGAAGCATACTTTTTTTAGTGAGTAACTGATAAGCAAGCACTAAGTAACCCATTCCTCTCTGTAAATCTATAGATGCTGCACTTTACAGGTGCTGGTCGTGGACATGTACAATATAATGCCTTCCTGAAAGAAATGCCTTGTGTGGCCAGCTGTTGAACTTTTAGGCAAGACCATGTAAATGCAATGGTGCTTTTGAAGACAAAATAAAAGATGGCCGGGGGCGATCAGCACTATCAACCAATGTACAACCTTCACCGATAACCCTTAATAATGTAAAGGATAATGTCTACAGAAATTTCAGGGATTATTCAAAGATTTTTTTTTTTACTTACATTGTGGTTCATAAAAGCTTTCAAACACCTAATGATCTCATGTTGGCTTTTTCCATCTCTGGAACTAGGAGGAAATAAGTAAGCATGTTTAATAACAAAACTTTTAAAAAAAAACAGCATCAAACGTAGACAACCATATATTCATCTTAACACAGTCTGCAAAAGCTCAAAAATACTGTAATCTCTGTTACTTTGATAAACAAACTGTAAAACGTATCCACAATGTTGATTTATCTATTAATGGCAATTACTTGATTTGCATATGGCCATTATAAATGCCAGTGTCCATTATGCAAATTTGTTTACCACCAATATAATGTGTCAGTTAAGCTTGTATGTATCTGTGGATGCTGTTATTTGGCTGAAACAAACTAATAAAACACAATGTTTATTATATGTAATGCAAGTATCATCAATTTCATCAATATCTGCCACTCGTACTGAAACAATATATATCCACCAGCCAGTCTGAATTAATACTTCCTATATATATATTTTTTCTACGTTATAATACTGGAGATGTGTCGGGTATTGGGCTAATCTTCTCCATTCATGGCCAATGCGGAGTTCATTGAAAGCGCCTACATAATAGCAAAACAATCCCCTCCGCATGCAACTAGATGCAAGAATATCACTTAACATGGACAATTTTAGCAAATACATGGTGCTGAATAAATATTTCTCTTTGCTCATATCTTAAAACCCCACATTCATTTCCCAATTTACATTGGTGGTTCATTCTGCAGTCTTCGGACTGAAAGGCCCTCTGCGCCAAAATTCTGCACCCAGCTGCAATAAAACACAAAATTTAAATCCAGCAAAGCAATGCTACACAAGGACAGTGTTACCAATATGTTTCCAATGATTACCGATGTCCCATTGGTTTTGTTACAAAATAAATAAGTAGCAATAACAGACTGCTCAACATTATTGAACCAAAAAAAAGATGCCACCTGCCCCTTACTAATCTGGAATAGTGGGGGCAAACTAAAAAGTGGAAATTAAATCCCAAAACACTAAAGAAATTGATTTAAAAAAACGATCAAATACCATTTATTACGTATGCATTAAAAAATGTAAAGGTGGGTAAGTCCAAATAGTCAAATTAGGGTAGTTCTAGTGCAAAGGAATTATTGATCAAATAGTACACTAGTAACACCGGTTCAAACGGGGCATACATAAATAAAAAACCTTGGAGAAAATAATAAAAACTTAATTCGGCACTGGCTTCGCTGTTAAAGAAAGCTTGTGGTATTTTAATATTTCTGCTAAGTAGGATGTTTAGCAATGCTATATGTGTGCCGGTAGCATTAAGGGTTGTGTTTCACTGTCACTCTAAAAGACGTTAGGTTTCTATGTTCTATAGATTTAGATTACGAGCAGCTCACCTGACAGGGTTGTTATTGAGGGAGACTCTCAAGGATTCTAAGCAGGAAAGAAGATTTGCTTCTGCAACTCCATATTTCAATTCCTGGATGTATACCTGTGGAGATCTGGTGCTCTCCTTTTTGCTCATGCCCTGTAGAAAAAGTTGTATTTAATTTACATGACAAAAGTTTGATCTCAATGAACATGCTTATCTGTTAAGGAGCAAAACTTCTTGTCTGCAGTACACACAATGAATTGTGTTGAACATAAATATATATTTTTTATTAGAAATAAGGTATCATGTTTAAAGCTGTAGATCTGGATATTGAAAAGTACTGTCAACCCAATCCTCAGAATATATATATATATATATATATATATATATAATGTCCCAAGAATGTAAGGCACACTAATCCAGGGGCGTCCAACCTGCAGCCTGCCGGACCTCGAGGTGCAGCCCACGTGAGATCTGCAGCTAGGGCCACAGCTATTGTAGGATTACAAGGGTCCTGCTGCTCACCTGTGCGTTGATGTGTATTTACATCGCATCACATGACTCTGCTCCATTCCTGGTCCCCCTGTGCAGTACAAGAGAGGTTGCGAACAATCCAAAAGGGAGCGTTGGCCCCTGTGGAAGTCTGCAAGCGGCACCAAGAGAGTTGCAGGTTGTATGAATGAGTATGCATCATTGAGGGAATGAATGAGCATCTGTGAATAAATATCTGTGAATGTATTTGTAAATACGTGAATGAATGTTTGTGAATGAGTAAATTAATGAATAGGTGTGTGATAGCATAGATGTGTAAGTGGTTGGGAGCATGGCACAGGGGGGCCGTTTGAGGATAGGATACCACAGGCAGGCTGTTTGGGGGCAAACGGGACATGTCCTGTGCTTGGATAGGTCATGTGGATGCAATCTGGATGCCAGGGCTGACATGATACTAAAGGGGGGGTATGCAAGTGCGTGAGGAGTGCTGGCTGAGGGCATCACATAAATCAATACTAAATGGGGGGAGAGGGTGGTTGGATAAACATACAATGTGGGGCTAGCTGGGAGCAATACACAAGGGTGTGGGAGCATTATGGTGAACACAGTTCTAGGCCCAGAAATCAGTGAGAGGAAAAGTAAAGGTTTTATGTTATTTACTCTATTTCAATCTGCATATCTAATTAGGGTAAATCACAATTTTATTCATTTTTGGTAGTTCAAAGAGGGGGGGACAGAAGGAAAAAAGGGAAGGGGGAAAGGTACAAGTCAAAAATACACAACATCCATGAGGTATCCCCATACAATGCATGAAATAAATAGCAGCAGTAGGAATGGCGAGCAATCAATGTCTTAAGCTCACGACAAGGCGTACATTCCAAACCAACAATAGTGACCCAGCACACTGAGGAAGCGGCCAGAGAGGACGCAGAGGGGCGAAGGTCATAGGGAAAGCGCGGCAATTGAAACGCGCCCCAGAACACAGGCTCAAGTGGGGACCTGGCACATACGGAGCCCCAAACACATAGAGGCAAGGACAAAGAACGAAGAGGAGAACAGGGGTAGGGAAGATAACGAGGAACAGGGGGAGGGAGAGAAAAGAAGGAGGAGAAAGGGAAAAAAAAAAAAAAAAAAAAAAAAAAAAAAAAAAATGGGGGAATGAAAGAAAAAAGAGGAGGAAGAGAAGCGCGCAAGAGGGAGGGGGAAAGTCTAAGCCAAGAGGGGGCGGATAAGAGGACCAGACACCAACTCCAACCAATAGAACCAGGTGGACCTGTAGCGCTCAGTCGCCCCAGTCGCCAAGAGATGTAATTCCTCAAAAATCCGTATCCGTTCCACGCGGAGTACCCACTCCTGAAAAGAAGGTGGATCAGGGCTACCCCAGTGTAGGGGGACCAGAGCCTTCGCCGCAGTCAGGAGATGACGCAACACAGACTTCCGGAACCAACGCTCAGAGTAAGGCATATGGAGAAGGAGAAAGAATTCCGGGGTGAATGGAATGGACTTGTCCGTTAAGCGCTGCATCTGCGCATGAACAGAGGTCCAGTACGGGACAATGCGCGGACAGTACCACCACAAATGAAGGAGGGAGCCCGGGGTGGCATCGCATCTCCAACACCTGTTGGGGACATCAGGGCGGTAAGCGGAAGTGATGCTTGGGGGCCTATACCAGCGGGCCAACAATTTGTAGGACATTTCCCGGTCCCCATTACTCCGAGAGCAACCATGCGTAAGGAGGCATATTTTCTCCCAATGGGCATCCGAAAAGGTGGCCTGAAGCTCCAATTCCCAACTCCCCATGAAGGAAGGTGGAAGCGTATGAAAGGCCTCAAGAAGGAGGCCATACAACCTGGAAATGCCATGCGGCGGAAGTGAGGAAGCCAGACAGAGGTCCTCAAATCGTGTGCAGCTGCGCAACATAGCATGCTTCCGGGGCTGAGACCGGAAAAAACTACACAACTGAGCATAACGGAACCTTTCCAGTAGGGAAGGAGGCGAGCAGACAGCCAATTGCGTTAGGGGCTTAAGACCACTCATGGACAGGAAGGATTGGATCGTCGGACCCACAGCAGGGCTGGAGGCCGGGAAGAGGTCGCAGCCCATCCCGGGCGGAAAATCAGGGTTGTCCCGGACCGGGGTCAATGGAGAGGGGACAGAGGAGAGCCTCGTCTTCCGCACGATCTGGTGCCAGACGCCAAGGGTGGCCCGGATGAAAGGATGCGGCAGGGATAACTGACGAGCCGTTGGAATCGAGAGCCAGGGCAAGCCCTTCATGGGGAGGCCAAGCAAGGCCGCCTCGGCAGAGACCCACTGCTTGTGGGCGGGGCTGTGAGACCACTCCAAGACCCGAAGCAGGTGGCAGGCCCTGTAGTAAGAGCGGGGGCAGGGCAAAGCCAGGCCCCCAGCAGCCTTGGGGAGGATCAGGGTAGCAAAGCGAACCCGAGGGTTCCGCGAACCCCACACAAATCGCAGAAAGACAGACCGTAGCGTATCAAAAAAGGAGGGAGGTATCGCAATAGGGAGGGTCTGGAAGAGATACAAGAGACGAGGCATAATGTTCATTTTGATCGTGTTAATCCGGCCAGTCCAGGAAATCGCCAAGTTCTTCCAGGAGAGCAAATCAGCCTGGAGTCGCGTTAGTAAAGGTGAAAAATTATAATGGAAAAGCTGGGAGAAATCAGGAGAAAGCCAGGTCCCAAGATACCGTATTTTGGGGCTACGCCAGGCAAAGGGGAAAGAAGCCCCCAGGGAGAGAGCCTCCTCCTGAGGCAGAGTAACATTAAGAATTTCCGATTTAGAGGCGTTGAGCTTGAAATTAGCGAGAGCCCCATACGTCGAGAACTCCCGAAGGAGAACGGGAAGGGTGAGTCGTGGACGGGTGATGACAAACAGAAGGTCGTCGGCGTATCCCAAAACCTTGTGGTGCGCGGACCCCAACTGGAGCCCACAGATATCAGAATGCAACCTGATGGCCTGGAGGAAGGGCTCAAGGGAGAGCACAAAGAGTAGTGGGGATAGCGGGCAACCCTGGCGAGTGCCATTACGAATAGCAAAGGGGTCTGAGAAAAAGCCATTGACCTGGACACGAGCCGTGGGAGTGGAGTACAGAGACCGAATCCAAGTCAGAAGACCAGGGCCAAAACCCATGTGGGCCAGGGTGGACAGCATAAAAGGCCAGTGCACCCTGTCAAAGGCCTTCTCCGCATCAGTGGAAAGTAGAATAGTTGGGGTAGAGGTGTGTTTAGCAGAATGTATAAGCGTGAGGGCACGGATAGTGCTATCCCTGGCCTCACGACCAGGGATAAAACCAGTCTGGTCAGGATGTACTAACGAAGACATAAAGGGTTTGATCCTGTTAGCAAGGATTTTAGCGAACAGTTTCAAATCCGTGTTCAACAGGGAGATGGGACGGTAACTGCTGCAAAGTTCAAGATCCTTGCCTTCTTTAGGGATCAGAGCGATGGAAGCTGCGAGAGTATGGTCATGAACGCGACCCCCCTGTAAGATAGAGTTAAAAGCAGCCACTAAGCGAGGGCCTAAAATGTCCCGGAACACAGAGTAATAACGCAATGGAAGCCCATCCGGACCAGGGCATTTGCCAGAGGGGGAGGACTTAAGCGCCAACTCGAGTTCAGACACAGTGATTGGGGAGTCAAGAAGAGCCGCGTCATCCGCGGTGATCTTCTTCCGCAGCGTAGAATCCAGATACGAATTAATGGCCGCCAAGTCATTAGCGGAAGGTGGGGCAGGGAGATCTGGTCGAAGGTTGTAGAGGCCTTCGTAATAGCTCTGAAAACAACGGGATATATCCAAAGGGTGAGAAAGGGTCCGGTTACCGGAGGAGCGCACCCTAGCGATATAAGTAGGCTTCCGAACCGCTCGCAGGGCCCTAGCTAAGTACTTCCCGGGTTTATCCCCGTGCTCATAAAACAACGCCCTGGTTTTCAACAGGGAACAATGCATCCTACCGTTGAGGATAGAGGCAAGTTCCCCCCGGAGAGTCAAGAGATGCTGCAAGTCGCTTCCTGAAAGGGAGGCTTTATGAGCCTGTTCAGCTGCGGTGATCTGGGCATAGAGCTGGTCGATCCGCTCCGTCTCAAGGCGCTTGCGCCGAGAGCAAACACTGATAAAATGTCCCCGAATGACACATTTGTGGGCTTCCCAGACAGTCAGCAAAGGAGTCTCTACGGATAGATTTTCCTCAAAATAGCGTCGGAGGACCTGGGAAGCCTCGGCACAAGCCAAGTCGTCCGATAGGAGGGACTCGTTTAACCGCCAGGAGCGCGCAGGGGGCCGGGAAAGGGAAGAGGCTAAAGAGATAGAAACAGGGGCATGATCCGACCAGGTCACCGTCCCAATAGAGGAACGACGCAGAAGCGAGGCAAAATGGCAAGGAAGGAAAAAATAATCAAGACGGGAATAGGAACCATGAGGAGTGGAATAGAAGGTATAGTCCCTGTCAGTGGGATGAAGAGCCCTCCAGCAGTCCACCAGCTTGTGTGCCGTGAGGAGAGAGATGATCTTCTGCAAAACATGGCGGGGAGTCCGCGTGGTGCCCGTAGAGGTGTCAAGGGAGGGATACAAAGCAACGTTAAAGTCCCCACCCAGCACAAGGATCCCAGACTGGAAGCCAGAGAGCTCCCGGAGGGCGGCACGCAAAACAGTATGTTGTCCCTGGTTGGGTAGATAGACATTAGCAAACGTGTAAGTGCGGTCGAGAATCGTTCCCTTGACAAGCAGGAATCGACCCTCCGGGTCGGCCCTCGTGTCTAAAACCTGGAAAGGGACACGGGCGGAAAAAAGAATCGCCACCCCCTTGGTCTTGGCCGTCGGATTATTGCCAAAGAAGCCAGAGGGATACGAGCGGCACGAAAGCTTAGGGGCCCGCGGTCCATGAAAGTGAGTCTCCTGGACGAAGGCAACATCCACCCGGTCCCTCCGCAGATCCCTGAATAGAGAGGATCGCTTTTCAGGGGTGTTAAGGCCGTGGGCGTTAATGGAGAACAGAAGGAGCGGACTTTGCGCTGGTGAAGACATGACAAAGAGAGAAGAAGTGGACCTAGGAGGGCAAGAGAAAGCGCAGGGGGGAAAGAAAGAGCAAAGAGAAAAAGGGAAAAGGAGTGGAGAAAAAAAAAAAAAAAAAAAAAAAAAAAATAAATAAATAAATAAATAAATAAAATAAAAATATATATAGAAATAAATAAATAAAGAAAGGGGGAAGGGTGAAAAAAAAAAGGGAGGACCAGGAGGTAGGGAGGGAAGGAAGGAAGAAACAGAGGGGGAACAGGTAGGGCAAAGAGCAATGAGAGGGAGGGGGTATGGTAGGGAAAACACACACTACGCCAGACGGGCAATACAAACCCGACTATACTACGGCGTCACCGTGTAGGGGAAGAGTCAACCGCCACAGAGAGGCCAAAGGAGAAACAAACCAGAACAGGTAACAAGAACGAAAAAGAAAACAAGAGAACCAAAAGCGGGCCGCCACCCGCACACTCCGCAAAAAGGCGTAAAAAACAGCGGAGAATAGCCGCAAAGGCTGACAGGATAGGCCCAGAGCCCACTCCGGGGAGCACAGAAGCACCCCAAAAACCGTAAGACAGTAAACGGCGCAAAAAAAAAAAAAAAAAAAAAAAAAAAAAAAACCCTCAAACAATAAAAACAATAGCATACGCGGCATGAGGGGGAGCCACCGCAGGTGAACGGCAGTACACAATATGAGCCGAAAAACGAGCGCAGATCCACAGTCCACAATACATCCAATATGATACATGACACGAGCATAGGTACGTAACATACAGACGCAGGTACGTAACATACACATGCAGAGGATATGAACGTGAGCAAGTGAGCAGAGATAGTGAACGGCGAAAAAAAAAAAAAAAAAAAAAAAAAAAAAAAAAAAAAAAAACCTCCATACTATAGCATACGCGACATGAGGGGGATCCACCGCAGATGAACGGCAGTATACAATAAGAGACGAGAAACGAGAAACAGCCCACAATACAATCAATATGTTACATGACACGAGCATAGGTACGTAACAAACATATGTAGAGGATAGACATTCGATATGATACATGACACGAGCAGAGGCACGTAATAGACGTATGTAGAGGATATAAATGTGAGTAAATGAGCAGAGATAGTGAACGGCGCAGAAAGAAGAAAAAAAAAAAAAAAAAAAAAAAAAAAAAAAATTACATACCCCGCCATACAATAGCATACGCGGCATGAGGAGGATCCACCGCAGGTGAACGGCAGTACACAACATGAGCCGAGAAACGAGCACAGATCCACAGTCCACAATACATTCAATATGATACCTGACACGAGCATAGGTGCGTAACATACAGATGTAGGTACGCAACATACATATGTAGAGGATATAAATGTGAGCAAGTGAGCAGAGATAGTGAACGGCGCAAAAAAAAAAAAAAAAAAAAAAAAAAAAAACCACACCTCCATACCATAACACACGAGGCATGAGCAGGATCCACCCCGGCAAGATACAATATGAGAAAGTGAACGGCGCAAAAAAAAAAAAAAAAAAAAAAAAAAAAAAAAATTACATACCCCGCCATACAATAGCATACGCGGCACGAGGAGGATCCACCGCAGGTGAACGGCAGTACACAACATGAGCCGAGAAACGAGCACAGATCCACAGTCCACAATACATTCAATATGATACCTGACACGAGCATAGGTGCGTAACATACAGATGTAGGTACGCAACATACATATGTAGAGGATATAAATGTGAGCAAGTGAGCAGAGATAGTGAACGGCGCAAAAAAAAAAAAAAAAAAAAAAAATATACATACCCCGCCATACAATAGCATACGCGGCATGAGGAGGATCCACCGCAGGTGAACGGCAGTACACAACATGAGCCGAGAAACGAGCACAGATCCACAGTCCACAATACATTCAATATGATACCTGACACGAGCATAGGTGCGTAACATACAGATGTAGGTACGCAACATACATATGTAGAGGATATAAATGTGAGCAAGTGAGCAGAGATAGTGAACGGCGCAAAAAAAAAAAAAAAAAAAAAACCTCTATACCATAACACACGAGGCATGAGCAGGATCCACCCCGGCAAGATACAATATGAGAAAGTGAACGGCGCAAAAAAAAAAAAAAAAAAAAAAAAAAAAAAAAGATTTTTTTTTTTAAAAATAAGAATCATTTAAAGCAACAAAAGTAAGAACAACATGTAAAGGTACATAACGGTTATGCGTTGGCAGGCAGCGATGTCCGGAAACGACATGGGCTAACCACCGGAGTGAGAGGCAGGGCATCTATTCTTCTATAGGACCCAAGCGTCGGGAAACCGAGACAGGTGATGGACGTGGAGAAGAGTCCCGAAGAGAACCACGGGTAGGGCCGGCACGGGGACGCCCGCGAGGGCGAGGTGGTAGATCCAGACGCCGTCCCGGGGTGACAGCAGGGTCGGCCCAGTCGGAGATCTGCACATCTGGGAGATCCAATAAACGCAGGACGTCAGGGACATCCTCGTAGTGCCGGATGGTGAGCGGCCCGCTCCCGTGTCGGATCACCAAGGCAAAGGGGTAGCTCCATCTGTAAGGGATAGAGAGCCTCTGCAATGCTGAAGTCAGGGGGCGTAGGGCCCTCCGGGCCTGTAGGGTCAGGTCAGAAAGATCCTGGAAGAAGGATACCCGGTGACCGTTCAACTGCCAGGTGCCCACCTCTCTCGCACGAGCCATGATTGCCTCCTTAAGCCGAAAATCCGTCAGATGACAGATGATGTCTCTCGGTGGGGCCCCCGGACCGCCGCGCGGCCGGAGAGCACGGTGCGCTCTATCAACGGGAAGCGGTGTGTCAGGTGCGCGGTTCAGAAGGTCGTTGAAGAGGCCCATCAGGAGAGCCGGGACATCCTCGGGGGCGTCAGACTCGGGGACTCCCCGCACACGGACATTCTGGCGCCGGCCCCGGTTGTCCATGTCCTCAACACGGCGGCGGAGGTCCTTCAAGTACCGTGCATGGCGATCGCTCTCAAGTTGAGCAGAGGACACAATACGGTGCTGTTGGGCCTTCGATTCCTCCAAGGCCAGGACCCTCTGCTCCAGGGAGGACAGGTCCGCTCGAAGCACCGACACCTCGTCCCGGACCACCTGTCGGAGTTCGGTAATGAGCAGGGAGAAGTCCGACTTCCAAGGCGCCGAGTGGAACAATTGAAGTACCTCCGGTGGGTGAGATGCGGAAGGTAAGTGCGCGAGCGAGGTGGATTCCTCCGCAGACGAAGAGCTGGCCGGAGATGCAGCCTCGTGCGCGCTTGAGGTCCTGGAGCCCCGCGTGGTCAGGTCGGCCGGGGTGCCGAAATATTCCCGGAGGGAAGATGTGGAGGACCGAGGTCGACCCCCGGGGGTCGAGGAGTCAGATCCCGACTTTTTGGAGCGCCCCATAATGGGCATGCGGCTATGTGGCGGCGGGTAAGTGCAGGCGGCGGCGGAGCAGTCAGCTCAAGCGGCCATCTCTCTCGGCGGTCGGACACGCCCCCCCCTGCATATCTAATTAAAGGCCATATTTTCTCTCAGTGAAAAATGAGGGCAGCAGACACACATATATGATGAAGTGGCCCACCTAAGAAAAAACTTGGACACCGTTGCTCTAATCCATAAACTTACTTGCCCCGGTGCTGATCCTAGACTGCAATTAGACATCCATGGAGATAATAGGAGCAGGACTTCTTATTAAAGTGCAGAAATATTTATTTGTTTGAGTCATATAATATAACCTAAAGTAATAATTATATTATCTTTTATTTATATAGCACCAACAATTTACGCAGCGCCTCATACAATACATATATTCAAGGGGTATGACAAGACGAGAATTGACAGACTGAGACAAACTGATTCATTAGGTAGAGAGAGACCTGCTGCAAGCTTACAAAATTGACGGATATATATATATGTATATATATATACAGGGAAAAGGCAAAGTAAAAAATAACAACTCACATGTTTGGATGCATCTAGATAATGGGACACCATTTCTCATTTGGTCATCATATCTTTTGCCTGCTTTTGTCTAATTTTTGTTTTAAACTTATCAGCATCGTCTCAAAAAGTGCTAAAACCATCTGGAAGTTCTTGTAGGGTTTGTAGAGGAACGGTGGAATCACTGTAGTTTACAGAGTTTGTATGAGACACATATGGTCTCTCCTTTTCTTTTTTTCATCCTCATACAAGCTAAAAGAGAGTGTACAGACCAATCATATTAGAGGTTGGAATTATCACTGACATATTGTAACAAATTGTTACAAAACTTATGACCCTAACAGTAACAGAATCATTTTCACAGTAACTTTGTTTACTTCCTTCTCCTTACGTCAGTAGCGTCGGCAGGGGGGCCAGAGGGGGCCATGCCCCCCCACATCATGCTTTGCCCTCATGTGCTCCCCAATTGAAACGGCATCTTTTTTTTATTGCACAGCCGGAGGAGAGAGAGAGAGGCACCGAGTGGTTTCTCAGGAATAAGTTTTCAGCAACTGCTCCGCGCCTCTTACTCTCCTCTGCAAGGCCTCTGCCTTGGTTGCAGTGCTGGCATTTCATGCTGAGCGCCAGAATATGACATCATATTCTGGCGCTCAGCAGTGAAGCAGCGCGCACCACGGCAGAGCAGGAAGACAGAAGCCTTGCACTCCCACAGCAGGACTTCTACATAAGTGGGCAGAACAAAAGAAGTTCGTGCAGAGAGGCAGAGAGAGAAGCAGCGAGTCTACGGGTGAGAGATCTGCAGTGCAGGTTAGGGGGTGAAGGAGGGTGTATGAATGAGGATATGAATGAGTGTGTGTGATAGCATGGTTGTGTAAGTGGGGTGAGGACCATGGCACAGGGGGCTGTAAGTGATCTGCAGCATCAATACACAAGGGGGCAGCAAGCCAGGTATCAGCATGTACTGGTTGCCTGGGCATGATAGGAGTGTGATTGCTGTTAGCAATTTTGGACAGAATTGGACAAAAAAAATCAATATCAATATTAATATATATACATAATTGTTAACAGCAATCAAGCTCCTATCATGCCCAGGCATACTCAAGTTTCAGCATGTACTATATATATATATATATATATATATATATATATATATTTTTTTTTTTGTTATTGATTTTTTGTCCAAAATCTACCACACTTTTATTAAAAGTAAGTAACACATCAGAATAGGACAAAAAAATGCAATAACAATATTAATACATGATTAACAGCAATCACACTTCTATCATGCCCAGGCAACCAGTACATGCTGGAACCTGGGTATGTCTAGGCAAGACTGTGATTGCTGTCATAATATTGTTGTTGATTTTTTGGACAGTTTTGGTGTGTTATGTATTAAAAGTGTGGTTATTTTTTTTTTATTTTTAAAAGTGAATCCTCAATTTTCGGTTCCGGTCCAGAATTTTCACTTCGAGGCATCCCTAGCTGCATCTGATGTAGGGCTGCAACAACAAATTGATAAAATTGATAATAATCGATAACGAAAATTGTTTTTTTTTATCCATTAGCCAAATGACCGATTCGTTGTTAAGCTGTCACCTCCTCTTCGATTTTTTCTCCGCTTCTGCTACGCGCTCTGCAGTCTCCGCCTTCACGCAGTCATGTGTCCTTGGTGAGTGCCGGATGTGAAGCACTTGGATCAAGAAAGTTCTGCTCCTCGCAGAACCTTTTCTGCTACTTGGAACGAGTACATATCTGATGTGTGCGAGTGCAACGTGCGAGTGCAATGTGCGGTGCAGGGTCAAGGTGCTGGGGGAAAGTGTGCGCGCAGGGCAAAGTGCTAGGAAAAGTGTGAGACTGAGTGCTGGGGTAAAGTGTGAGTGCAGAGCAAAGTGCTGGGGCAAAGTGTGAGACTAAGTTCTGGGGCAAAGTGTGAGTGCAGGGCAAAGTGCTGGGGCAAACTATAAGTGCGGGACAAAGTATAAGTGTGGGGCAAAGTGCTTTGGCAAAGTGTGAGTGTAGGGCAAAACAAATCCTGGCTCCTACCTTTTGTTAGCTGGCTCCTAGATTCGAAACAAATTTGTCAAGCTCTGGTTTAAGCATTGGGGACCAAGATGGCACAGGCAGAGTGTTAATGGGACAAAGATGGCACAGGTATCGTGTTTATGGGACAAAGATGGCGTATGCCATGTGTTGTTTATTTGATCTATACCAGTGCTGAGTTTACATGTGATTTCCAGTTGATCTATACTTGAAATGCTGGGTTTGTGTGTTTTGTTGATCTAAACATGCAATGCTATGTTTCCATACATTATTTATCTATACCTGCAAATTAAGGGTTTTTATGTCTTATTCAGTTGCACATGCTGTTTCCACGTGTTTTTTATTTGATCTATACCTGAACTACAGGGAGTAAGTAAAAAAGCGGTGCGGTTTAGTGAATGAGGGGACAAAGGGACTCTGGGGATGATTACAAGGGAGAGGACCTCTAAATGTCACGGTGCAGTCAGAAAGAGGGAAGACTGCACTGACTCTCACAGTCTTCCCCTGATCTGCAGTCAGTGTGACAAATATTTTTTTTTGCTGTGGTAGCGGATGGAGTGATTGCATGCTAGTGAGCGTGGAGCGTGGCCCAAGGAAAAGGAAATGCTTGCGTAGGATCCAATTTTTTTACTAAAATATATATTGGCAACAGGGTCTAATATATATATATATATACATATATATGAAGCAGGGGCAAATATTTATATATATATATATATATATATATATATATATATATATGTATGTATGCATATATATATATATATATATTGTCAGCAGGGACTTATATTAATATATTGGCAACAGGGTCTAATATTAATTTTAATCATAGTCTTTGCTTCAAAGAGATAAGTACATATTATGTATGTCTAACGCATATATATATATGTAGCGTTTTATAACGCCTCCTCCCCACCTCCCCATGTGCCCCCCTTAAATATGAAAGCTGGAGACGCCACTGGTCCCCACACCTGGTGGAGCAGATGCTTTTCCCTTGAAAGTTTACCCAACTTAGGTTACCCAGCACTGACATTCAAACTAGGTGATATTCTACAGCTACTTTACCTTCCTAACTTTGAGGGATCAGTTCATCAAAACCAATTTTGATGAAATTCCATTCCATACCATGTAGCCTGCCCATAGCACAGTGATAGTGGTCCTTCAATCCAAAATCTAGTCTGGATCTCTTACAAAGCCCTACAATGATGCTGCAGTAAATAAAATATCAGTCTGGAAAGTTGCAGGGTTCTCCTTCCTTGAAAATATTGCTCCAGTGTTTGTCTTGAAATTGAATACTCGTTAGAATTTTGTCCAAACCAAAAGGTCAGGAAATAAAATCTGCTGAAATTAATACAGAACAGAGTAAACTAGATATTTTTCCAAACCCAGTTACCGTTAAAGTTCATGTAGCAACTATTTGGAATTTTCAAATTCTTAGGAATATATTAAAAGCTTCATGTCCCCGTGGGTCTCACCTTAAAAGGAATGACTCCCAGAGAGCGATGTTCTATATGAGGCATAGAAACAGCTGTTAGGATTCTGTTGGAATAAGGGAGACATCTTCTGGCCACTGAACGTTCCTTCTTCATGTTATTTTGGTAAATTCAAAATTTCTCTCGGGTCGATCTTCTTTGCTAGTGGAATCCATCTGACCATCACATAGGATAAGTAATCAATTAGGATGAGTAAAAGATGTTACAGAATGGAAAGAAAGAAGTCAGATTCTTGTAATAAAAAAAGGAACTAGAAGATGCCATCAAATGTAAAGTTATTGGTAATGCAAGAAAAACAAAACTGTTAAAACATTTCTGTATATACTATATACTAGTAATAATAAGTTATTATTTTTCCTTGTTAATTAATTGATGATAAAACTAATGTGGGGTCTAAAGGCAGGGCATAAATGCACTTAAATATGACTGATTTATTTTCCAAAACGCATTTAAAGGTGTGGACAATAACCTGAGTAGCATATATATGTATATATATATATATGGGATAATACATATAGCAGCCCATTTCTATTAAGATTCTGTACTATCAATACAAAATCCATAGAGTACTGTACCGCCTAATATCCATACACAGGTAAACATACACAGATGCCTTATATACAAAAAATCATCTACAGTATAGTATAGTAGAGTTAAATTGGTAGTGGGAGACGGTGACCTGTCTGTGTGGAAATCCCAAATACTCATCATAGCCTCAACCTGTTGTTGATTTTAAGCCCAGCTAATGCTTTAACTTAGAGGTCGGTCTCCACCTGTTTTAGGCATAACATTAATTCTACTCCCAGCAACTACCTGAACCTGGAAGCTCCTCTTAAGCGTGGGGAACATTTAAATAATAAGTATTTGGGCTCAGCTTGGTAACATTTCTCAAGTCGAAGTAGTATGAAAATAACTGTAATTAACGAAAACATTAAACTGGGGAAGAAACTGTGAATTTAAATTTATAGTTACATCTTAGGTAACAAAATGTATAAGCTTCACTAATTCTCATCCATCAAATCTACATTCATTAATTGTAGGCTAACATTGTAGCCTCTCCTTAGAAAATATTCTAGAGCATGGCTGTTCTACCATCTAGTGGTAATATTATAAACTATTTTTACAAAATACATTTTTACATGGGAATTTCCTTTCCTTGCCAATTCCCTGATGGCACAAAGGTGAGATTTCGCTCTCCCAAACAAGGTAAGTAAGGAATCACCAAAAAGGTAAATTGCAAAACGCTTTCAGAAACTAATCAGTGTAATGACCAAGAAGAAATACAAAAGGTACATGGGTACAAGCAAAAAAAATCCAGGTAAGAGTTTTAGTTCTTCATTGCTGTTCCCAGTAGGTGAAAAAGGGGGTTGAATTATAATATTCTGGACTGAAGAGCTATTCAAACATAGCATCATCCTCAGCTAAATTTCCCATCTATAGTGCCTGGCAAAGGTGCGCAGGTTTCTCCAGAACACATTTTACAAATCTGATCTAATGCCTGCTGACTTGGTACAAGATGGAGTTGTAGATCTCACAGAATGAGCATCCTTCAAGAGGGACGTTCCAAATCAGCTTTTTGATAAGCGTCCCTAATGGCAATAATAATTTATTTACTACAGACCCAGCACAGGGAACAGATGGATTACATGACTTAATGTGTTCTGTTTGCCTGTGAAAATATTACTGATATTAAGGTTAGTTTTTAATAGTTTGGTTCTTCTATTCTACAGAAGAATTCTACAGAAGTATTCTATTTTTGCAGTATACACTAAGCCTTACATTGGACTTATTGCCCCTAATTTTGTTTATGACAAGAGCCACTTCACCTAATGGATGTATGTAAAGTACAAGGAGATGTGCAAATAAAATAAATTATTATTACCTGACATGTACTGTTACTGATGTTGACAGTGAGCCGGCTGGCCACATTTGCAAGCATCGCATGCTCTGCATTCTCATATCTCGAGCAAAAGCCCTGTAGTTTGTGGCCATGTAAGCAGTTTAGATTTGTCAACTGATCACCAGGGAGCGCATCTCACCTTTCCTGTACTCTTATTTGTTTCAGGTACATGTCCGGTGATTTTTATCCTATGTACACTTGATCTGTATAAATACTAAAAAGTTTTTCTGGTTGCTGTGCTGTAATATTGTTGTTACTCCAGTACTTGACCTTGGCTGACCACTGTCCACAGCTTTTACCAGGTGTGTTCCAAGCCTTCCTTCACCGTCCCTTTGTCCTAATTATTGACTTCATATATCATATATCATACATTCATATAGTTTCTTTAGTTATCTGAAATTGAAGGGCCCACCTTTGATGCTGAACAAGTTTTACAGATCCTGACATAAATACATGGCTGCCTTCACTCTATCACCACCTTTCAACATCTGTTCAGGTGGTCCTGACTTTCACTCTGACTTTAGCTCTAGTTTGCTATTCTTCTTGAGTAAAACGATTTTGCTTTAAGAACCATGTATTCACTGTGATTGTTGGTTGACTTTCCAAAACTTCTGCCTCTGCATTTGTCACCCTCAATCCAAGTTGTATATGATGATTTGTATTCTTTTGTAGCTCACCTTCCTGTCCATTTGAGTTCCTTTTCTCCCAATACCAACAGCATAGGTGGTAATCAATACCTCTAAACTGCACCTTATGTTAACCTTATTAAATTAACCCTCAGTCCTCAGTATTAAATTAATCCTAAAGACCCCATCAACCATAACTGCCCCTATATTAACCCAAACGACCCCATCAACCATAACCGCCCCTAAATTAACCCTAACGACTATAGTAGCTGACTGCAAGATTGCCCTTGAGTTAAATAATATACCACGTGATGAAGATTATTATTTTGAAGAAATTGGGCTTTCATAAATTTCAATACCTTTGTGAATAAGAATATATACCGTATTTGCTCGATTATAAGACGAGGTTTTTTTCAGAGCAAATGCTCTGAAAAATACCCCTCGTCTTATAATCGGGGTCGTCTTCTAATCAGACCTCAAATAGAGGTCTGATTAGGAGACTAAGATCCAGATCCCCCGCACCGCTGCAGGGGACCTGGATCCTCGTGTCGTCGCCCCCCCCCCTCCCCACACACTTACCGGTGCTTCCGGAGGTGAAGTTGGCAGCGGGGGTTTGTATGCGTCCGTCGCAAATACCTTCCCCGACTGTCAGAGAACAGAGTTCCTGATCTCTGACAGCCGGGGAAGGTATTTGCGACGGACGCATACAAACCCCCGCTGCCAACTCCACCTCCTTCCGGCTGCCGCGGAATGAGACGTCAACCCGCTGCCCCGGCAATGCAGCAGGAAATTGGAAGCACCGGTAAGTAAGTGTGTGTGTGTGTGTGTGTGTGTGTGTGTGTGTGTGTGTAATGCCTTACACCCCTATATGCCACTCTGGCACTTAGGGGGTTAAAAGGCATATTATGGGGCAGAGTGGCATATAGGGAGGTATAAGGCATTTCAGGAGGCAGAGTGGCGTTAAGGGGGCATTTAATAGTGCACTCTGCCTCCTGAAATGCCTTATACCTCCCTATATGCCACTCTGCCCCATAATATGCCTTTTAACCCCCTAAATGCCAGAGTGGCATATAGGGGTATAAGGCATTTCTGGAGGCAGAGTGCTCTATATAATGCCTTTTAACTCCCTTAATGCCACTCTGCCTCCTGGAATGCCTTATACCTCCCTATATGCCACTCTGCCCCATAATATGCATTTTAACCCCCTAAATGCCAGAATGGGATATAGGGGTATAAGGCATTTCTGGAGGCAGAGTGGCACATAGGGGGTCAAAAGGCATACCATGGGGCACAGTGGCATATAGAGGGTTAAAAGGCATATCATGGGCCACAGTGCCATATTGGTGTGGCAAGCCTGGGGGCAGATGTGCGTAACTGGGGGACAGGTTGGAAAATACAAGAAATAAAAACAAAAAAAATATATTTTTCTCAATCATAGCTTTTATTAAAAATAATAGTTTACATGAATTAACATTTACTGGTAAAACTTTTTTCCTTTAGGGTCGTCTTATATTCAGGCTTTTTCTTTTTTTCCTAAGTTAATATTCAGATTTTGGGGGGTCGTCTTATAATCAGGGTCGTCTTATAATCGAGCAAATACGGTATATTTTATTACTCAAGTTCAAAACACTGCTCGAAGAAAACATGGGCATTCAAACAAAATGTTAGCACAATAATATGTACACAAAGAATATTACAAGAAACAAAGAACTAGAATCCCGTCCCATAGCTTATTAATATATTAGATCTGATCCATTTTTATTTTTCAGCTATTAGGATTTTTAAGTATTGTATTTTTTATTGGCTCGAGTCAGATGCCTGGTTCAGTGGTAGGGGAGAGGTACGAGCTGCAGCTCACCGAGGACCGACTATAGTGCGCTCTCCCCATGTTTTAACTTACACATGGTCTAAAATGATATGATGATCTATGTTGTACTAAATGCGTTTACATTCAAACTATTTGCTTAAAAAAAATTTCAAAAATAGATACATTTCGAAAGAGATTGCTTAGCAACGGTAAAAAAGTCAAATAAAAACCCTGGTTTGAAACACAATAGGTAAGCAGGGAACATGTGATTTATGCATTACACTGCGAAAGGACAACACAAAGTATACCGCTATGTATTAGAGGTAATAGACTGAACTTTAACCTTTGTGTTTCTGAGGTCAATGAGGCATGCTACCACTTTGGCACTCAAAGGGTTAAATCACCGGTCTTCTGCCGGTCTCATCCTATAGCATACAAGAGTCAGGGTTCCTTCCTATGATTCACAAGTGTCAGCGGTGCGTAAATTGGTAAAATAAGTAACTTTCTCGTGAATAGAAAGAGTAGGAGGGCTTTTTACATTTAGATATTGGGGCTTCCAATTCAATGATCTGGTAAGACGAGTCAAAGTGCACGTGGAGGTATAACGGCTGATCTAAAGTTTTTGATCCAAGGACCTGCAGAATTCTATAAGGCAGAGGACCTGCTGTCAAGATAATAACTGAATGGGAAATGGGCATTAAAGTGATATCACCATATTCTGTTGAGAAGAAATCACAAAAAGAATAACATATTTCAATGAAGGCGGTGAACATTATTTCAGACTTTGGTTGCCGAAACAAAATTCCCTCTGCACTGCAATTCCAAGGTCTCCTTGATCTGCACAACAAGGTACAAGTTTGAACCTTAGGAACATATGTAAATAATGCAACATTTGTTTTATAATTATATAATTTTATTAATAAGTAATTACAGGTTCACTGAAAGGCCTCGATGTTATGGAAGATAAATTCAGGAGGGACATAGGTTCCATCCCCATTCCTCTCAGTAACCGTTTGGAAGTGACTTTGTGCAGGACATAATATCCTGGATTCCACAGTATTATTTACAATCTCCCACACTCTTCTCTTAAAAACGTGTCTTCCGAGATACTCGGCTAACCCAAGCGTGTAAGCATGTCTTGGTTGTCTTCATGGACTTCCATGTCCATATCAACTAATTCAGGCTCAGAGTTCTTTTTCTTCTTAGCAGCCACAGTGGTCAAGGCGTCATCTTTAGTAAGCTCAGACGCTAGCAAAGAAGTAACGGCACATCCAGCTTTTCGATTGGCTGCAAAGCAATGCAAAAATCAATTGAGATATAAAGAATAACCTACAGTATAACTAGTGGAACACTGTCTGGTAATGAGTCTGACACCGTGTAGTTGTATATTATATAATATTATATAATGGTTTTATTAAAGTACTGCATACTTTTAAACTGATGTCAGACAATCACGAAGCTGATTTTAGGTTAATTGTCTTAGCGTCCCTGAGATGGGAAAAGTCATAAAAATGCATACTGGAAACAATGTCATGCGACGCTCATGCACATGCTTTATCACACCACAGAAACGCAACCAGACTGTTTATTCACAGAGCTCTGGCTATCGTGGATGAAGGTTGGCTAATGGCAACACATGCCCAGTCCCAGGACGTTCCAGTGGACGCGCTGCCATGTTTTCAACCACACCACTGCTTTGCTCTTCCAACTTTTTTTTCTGCTACATTTTATGGAGAGACTGCAGACGCCAAAATACAATATAATAAAAGATTTGAACACATTTTTTATAATGCATGGTATTTGAAGCCCATCTGCTGAAGTTAGTTCAACCAAAATAAAATATTTCTACTCTCATCTACTTTCATCTGGGCTACAAAACAAAGAAATAAGCCATGTACTAGATTCATAAGATGCCTGCAAGGGTTTAACTTGTTTTGATTTTCAATATGCCATACCCAGGTATGTAAAGGTTGGCAAGTCACCAAAGAGTTATATTACTATCCGCAGACCTCATGTACTATAACAGCGGTATGCATTAGTTTACTTGTTTAATGTACATTGACAAATTAACCCTTTAATATCATACAAAGCAAGCGTTTTGGAACTTATCTTTGCTGTCAGACATCTGTTGTCATTTGCAAACACTCACCCATAAAACTAACAAAACCACAAGCATCAGAATTAAAAAATGGCAAGTAAATCTGTTATTGTTGATCACTTATGTATTTGATCAGGAGCTGTAGATACCCTTTACTTACCCTGCCTTGGACCTCTTTTCCTCCGGAAGGCAGCTCCTGATTGCAGAACCTCCAGCAAACTGTCCATCACTCCAGTTTCATCACCTTCTGTAATATTAATAAATATAAAAATAACATCAAACACAAATGTCAGTTAATTCGAATAATGCATGTTATCGCTACGGTTTCTAAAACGGTAAAGCATTGATTCTTACGTTTTCCCATTAGTTCCCAACACTCGATTTCCCATTAGTTATGAATAAAAACTAGAAGTCAGCAACTTAAAAATAATGTTATGAGTGTGTATATTATACTTATAGCTTGCTTTTATTTTTAATTTCAATTTTAATTGAAGCAATGTTTTAAATAATTTAATTATTCATAAAATAATTGCTGAATTTCTTGTTACTTTCTTTTCCCCTCAACATGCCCATAATTACATTACAGCGATTATAGACACCCACAATAACAGATTTTTCATCAGTGGCCATGTGCAAATCTTCAGCTGTCTCGATCCAACATGCACTTCTGTGTTATCGGCACCTTCACTGATTCCATTACCTGCATTGATGTTAAACGACTGCTCTTTCTTCGCTTTTAGTTTCTCCTGGCGCTCTCTCTCAGACTTTTCCTTGGCCAGTTTGGCTCGTTTCATCTTTTCTTCGGTTTCTCGTTTCTTTTGGTTTTCTTTGACAGCTTGCTGCAGAGAACAAGAAAGTAACAGCGTGGAAGTTATATGCATCCCAAACCTCTATAACAAGGCACTAGAAATCTTAATAAAAGCAAAATCTAAGAAAACCAGTATAGCATTCAACAGAGGTAAGGAATTCTAAGGCAAATGAGGCCATTAAAAACACTGATTATCTAGAAGATATTTTCTCTTTTTTATTCCAAAAATCATCAGCAAAACATGTCCAGGCAGCCATGTACCTCTTTAGTCTTCTTGTCAAACTACTCAAATGAACAATTCCTAGGCAGGTTACAAGACCTGTTTATTCCCAGAAACATGCATTTGTTATTACGAGTATCTGAAGCTCATCCTATAGCTGAGAGGTCCTTTTAAATGTATGTGTGGTGCCCATTTCATCTCTGCAGAATGGTCCATGTGCCTCTTCCCTGCTCAGTAGAACACAACTTGTAAAATGTCTTCTACTTATTGTCAGCTCGAGCGTTAGCTCTTCAAACATTGTGAGGGGGTCTAACGTACGCTCAGAAAGATTGCCCACTGGTTTCAGCTGGAGGACTTTCCTGAAACGGGTTGGGCTACTAAAGAGGCGAGGGTCTCCAGCTTATTCCTAAAATAAGTGCTTTATTTAATGAATAATTACAGAGCGCATATTAAAGGAACCTTTTAAGTTCATCGTGCAGTATGAAGGGACTACTGCAGGCGCTTGTTTGGTTATGTACAATACATAATAAAAAAGGTTTTCTAAATCTTCACATCCATTCAATTATTTACAACTCTTAATCATGGTTTACCCACGAAACTATAATTTTTTTTTTAGACAGAAGTCCAGCTTTTCATTGATGAGGTTAGTTCAAAGCCACTACGCAGGACATACGGAATTGACCGCGGAGGACCAGCTACGTAGGACATGTGTATGTAGACACACGGTGGGAGTTAAACCAGACTAGGTCAGAGAAACGAGTACAGTGCTTTACAATACATGAATAATAATAATGAAGCTAGTGAGTTACGGCTCACACTTTAGTCAATGGACCACAAAACATCCAAATTTAACACTGAAAAATGTACTTCGGATTTCCTATTTGCATTCACAATCAATTTAATATCTTGCCAGTGTTAGGTGGAGACCTCCTGGCCTACACTGTATAAACTTACCACAAACATGTTACGGAAGTTATGTAACTCGAGGAAGAACTCTTCAATTGTGACTTTTTTGGGATCAAAAACAAAGTAATCCCCCAGTTCTTTGAAAAGCGACTCCATATTGGCATGCATCATACGTAGTTTGGTATATTGTTCTTGAGCATCTTTCACAAATACGTATATTTTAACTGTCAAGGATCATGTCAAACGAAATGAATACATAAAAATGAAGTAAAATAAAAGAATGTGTAAATTAATTCAGGGACAAACTGGCGTCATGCTTTTATATGTTCTCGCATAGCGAGCGTACATAAACAGGGGAATGCTTGTGCCGTAAAGATGTCCTTACTCGCCAGCACCCCTAAAGTGCGGTAAGTCAGTGAACTGAGCAAGATTACATTACACTGATCTAGCTTGGCTATATTATACAAACCCAACAAGGAATGACGACGATGTCTTTTTTATTTAAGATTCTAAAGATTTAAAGGATATGCTCATTTTTTCCACAAATGTATCCTTTTCGTCATTCGTCTCAATGTCCCGTTGAAGGTCTGAAATCTGCTTTTTCATTTGATCCAAGTTCTTCTGTAATGTTTTAGCAGATACTTTCAGAGAAAAATAAATAATGTGATGAGTATAGGATAAGAGTATTTTTAATTTAAGAATTATTTAAATGATCAAGAGTGCGCCAGAAAAACAAGTTTACCCACTCTAGCAAGTAAAAAATACAACTATTCTACTCTCAATGAATAATAAAAGGCCTACCTTATAGCAGTAGCTACCTGAAAATGGGAATATCTATTCATTACTTAAAAAAAGAGAACTGAAAAATAAACTTTACATTTGTTACTGTTTCACTAAGCTAACATCAATTTAACCCGACGCTTTGAAATCACCAAGACGATTACTTTCTACACAGCGAAACCACAAAACATTTAAAGAAAATGCATCTTCTGATTACTGTGTTCTCTACAATTTCACTCCACACCACCCTTAACAAAAGAGTGAAATACCTTTACTGGCTTGATCCACATGGACCAACTCATCTGGAAACTTAAGTACATCAGGGTAGTCTTGTTCACAGCACTCTGCTAGGAAATGTAACAGTGTGGTCTTCAGGTCTGCAGACTTTGTGTCTTTTATCTTGTTGGAAGGAAAAATTAATTAAAGTTTGGTGTGAATGAACTCAAGTGACCCGCACAGAGACCTGACCCAATAAACACCTTTGAGATGGAACACCAACCGCGAGCCTGGACTTCTTGTCCAACATCATTGCCTGACCTCACAAATTTTATTTTTGCTGAATGGGTTAAAAATCTTGTGGAAAGCCTTTCCAGAAGCTTTTAAAGCTTCAAAGGGACAACACACATATATATAATGCTCATGGTCCAACAAGCTCATATAGGTGAAACGGTCAGATATTGTATGGTTGGAAATAACCTACAAATAAAGGTCATCTAAGCCTGTGTATTATACATTTTTAGTAATCTCTAATTGCAAACTGCTTTGGACCTACATATATTTACCTAGATATTACTGTATAATCCCACAATTTCTAGGCTATGTACGTTTCAGGACTGCAAACGCAAAAGAAAAACAAAACACAAAAAAGATCGATCTGTAACAATCCTACCTTGCAGAGGAAGCCAATTTCAAAACCAAACGCCCCAGCATTCCTGGATCCGGCATTCATGAAATTACCGACAAGCAGTGTAATTTCTAACAGGGTCGCAAAGTTCTGACTCTTGCGCACTTCTTCACAAGCTGCTGTTATTGACACAATTGTGGTCTTGATGTTTTCAATTTGCTCGTTAAAAAGAAGTTTGAACTGGATAGCGTTTAGACGCGGTAGCAGCTTAGGGATGCTGCTCATCTGAAAATGTATGAAAAGCACTAAGTACAATCCTTCTGTACAAACACGGCACATTTCAACTTATTCTTTTATTCTGAACTCATCAATTACTTTTTTCACCAAAGGGGCTGTCTACCTCCTTAATATTCTCATTGAGATAAGACAACCCTACAGGAGGAAGCGGGAATCGTAGCTATAGCAAAAGGAGGCCTGCCGGTACAGCTGGACAAGTGGACATTGTTCATTCATATGTGATTGTGAGATCCGTAAATAATTAGATTTACAAGCACATAAGTTTAACAACAATTCTAAAAAATAAAAAAACAGATGCAGCAGCAGAAAACTCTGCTTACCACCACTCCAAATTGTTCGGATTCTGGCAAATCATCATATTCATCCTTTAACGCTGCTAAGTTTTCTAGCTGCTCGGATTCCGGCAACAGCGTAATCAGGTTCTATGGGCGATAAGGTTTGTTAATGCAAAATAAATAGTTTCTCACTATATGAACATTTGTGTTATACGTCTCTTTGATGCATTCAAAAACTCACCGAAACCACAGATTCCGTCAATACTTTCTCATTGACTTCTAGAATCGCATTTTTTATTTCTTGATACGGCATGCGGAGCGAGCCAAGGAAGATTGCTGAGAGCAGAGGGAAACGAGTTACAATTCATGAAACAGGTCAGGAGAAACACATCAGGTCCTTCTAATCCTAGGTTTTATTTCTAATCAAGATTTCTTTGTTATTTTAATTTTCAGGATTCCACCAGTGTTCATTACAATTCTTTTTAATCCTTTAAACCATCACCAAGAAAAGATCCTTAGAGGACCAAAGACCGCTTTATGACTGAAATTGTCAGTCTACAGCAAATTTCCGGCACTTTCCGTGCATGTGATCACTTCTACAGATAAAAGACAAAGGCAGAACTTGCAGAGATTCAGGGAGATACAGAGAGCTTTTTATTATTTTATTTTACTTGACCCCGGGGGGTTATCTTTTAATTAATACTTTTAATATTTAATATTAATACAGTTAATATTGTGTAGTTTTTGTGGGTTAATTAGTAACCTAAGGATGGATTGAAAAAACAAACAAAAAACAAAAATGTAGTAAAATTTGTATTTTATACACAGCTAGTATTTATACAGTAACACCGAATAAATGTGTGAGGGTTTCTGTATCCTATTCTTTAAATTTTATGTAATGTATGTATATTGTTTGGGTACACTAAATGAGAAAGAGGGAAATAAAGGTTGAATAAAGACGTAGTAAAAGCACCAACGAGCTGTGGTCCTATAGTGTAAAATATCTCTGGTTCTTAAGGGGTTTACATGAACTATTTAGGGAAATATAAATACTTACCAAGAATTCCGGCTCTCTTTGGATCTAGTACTTTGAGTTCTTTAGTTTTTTTCTTAACTTCAGACTTTTGGTCACTATCCTGGTCTTTTTTTGCTGAAAATAGGGGATAAAAAGAACTAAATATAGTTTAGAAAGTTTTTTTACTATTCGTTTGATTAAACTTAACATTGATTGCGCAGAAAATTGTACAGCATCGTGGAATATGATGGTGCAATATAAATCAATAAATGATAAATAATTCTCATCTTAGAGCAGCATTAATATCCATTTTATAGGATGTGCAAAACAACAACACCTGCCATTACTACAATAACTGTAGCAGTTAGGGAGCACTTACAATCTGTACACGGACACAATATATGCATAATATGCAATGTAACTGCCAGATACAGTCAGTCACTACGTCTAATGCAATCTTCAGTTTAAGAAGTGTAAGAAAACTAATGCTATCACTCACGCTTGGTCTGGGAAGTAAAGGTGAGAGTTATTTTCGCAAACAGCTCGTCTTTCTCAAATCGGTCTTCTTTTGCCTTGATCCAAAATGAATTTTCAGAGAGCGCTGTTGGAGCAATCTGAAAAAGAGCCATTGCTTGTAAAACTTTTGAGATAACAAGTACATACAACCAAATCTGGACTAATTTCAGAACTTTGTTATGTGAATGAATGGAAAGAAAAAAATGCATGCAATGTGATGGGTTAAAGAGGCTGAGAGAAGCAAGATAATTACTATGGACATAAAGTAAAGGGAAAATGTTGGATACACGTGGCAACATCATTTTCTGTACTAGCTGGTCTATTAGAAACTTCTTTTAAATATTAATGAGCATAAAATATTGATTAAGAAATGAAACATAGTTAACAGCATTAATTTAATTATTTAAATACCCACTGCTTGCACAGGAATTGTCCGTTACCATGGCGCTGGCTTCGGTTTAGTGTTATTAGTCATACCTTTGACCAGTTTGGGCGTTTCAGTTGCACCTCTGGCTTGTATGTCTTCTTTGGAGCTAATCCAAAAGGTAGAACAGGCGCTGCAGGTGGAGGTAATGCAGAAACTCCAGGCAATGGTGGTGGTGGCGGGACCATTGGTGCTCCTGGAAGAGGTGGTGGAGGTGGAACACCAGGTATGCCTGGGAGTGGCGGAGGTGGTGGAATAACAGGGGCACCTGGCAGTGGAGGAAGTGGTGGATCACCAGCACCCTGAAGTTGGGGTGGTAGCGGAGGTGCTGGTGGAGCAGTGTCTCCATGCATGAAAGGTGGAAGCGGAGGTGGTGGTGGTGGAGCAGGGGCAGATGTTCCTGGTAATGGTGGTGGAATAGGAACGACAGCTACGGAGGATGACATGTTGGCCATTTCTTTTTTCATGTCTTCTACCTCTTTTGACAGTTTGGCAACCTGCAAAGAAAAAAAAGTAAAACAATATACCAAAAGATTCTACAAATCCCAAACAGCTAAATTGTATTTGCACTATACCCAATCCATCCTGAAAAACAATTTAATAACCTACCAGAAAATAATTTCCAAAGTACCCCCTAAAGGCAAGGGAATAAAATGGTGAGACTACCACTTATGGCACATTGTCTACCTCTCAAGGGCTTGCTTAAATAATTAGATTAATATACATTTTTTTTTATTTGACTTTGTGTAATTCTAATGTTTCCATTCTCCGTCGAGGCGAAAGCTTTGTTTAGTTTCCAAATTTCAGTAACTGACGAAAAAGGAAGCAACAATAATAAAGTAAAATGCCTTGTAAATATATGAAGCGGTATAATCCTGCTAGTACACAATATGTCAACATATTCTGAGTTTTACAGTCATGTAAGCGGTAAAGATGCCACTGGTTCCTAAAAACAAACTTATAACCAGCAGCTGGACCTTTCTATAGCGCCTACATTTGAAAGGTTCATTGCCAGCCACCTTTGGGCATTTTATAAAAGACTTTGAGTTTAGTACAAATTTTACCTCGTCTCTAAGCAGAGCATTGTCAGCTTCCAGGTTCTTCTTCTCTGCCGCAATTTGATTCTTTTCGCAATGTAAAGTTTGTTTGTCTGTCTGAAGTTCTGCCAGTTTCTGCTCAAAGTCACTCTCTTTGGCCTTAATCTCCACTTGGAGTTCATGCCGCGCAGTTAGCTCTGCATCAAGCTGCCGGAAGCAAACGTAAAAAGAAAAAAAATGTACTTTATATATCCTCTCATACACAACATAAAGATACAAACTTATTGTATGAGGGCAAATATTACAATAACGGAACCGCCATCCGACACACCAAGAATGAAAATGTTGAGAAACAAGGAAAATATGTTGCAAGATGCATTTATTCATTAAAAAATCAAAAACTGTCATCCCATTTGGAAGAACATAATGGAATACAGATATTGATGAACTTTCAATGATCGTAATTGGAATTTCTTTGTGAAAAACCAAAAGTTCCTTATAGTGACCGCATCAGAACCGGGTCTTGATGAATATGCTGCTGGGTTCAAAGCTACACAGATGCAAAGAGTTAAGAGAAATGCGTTGGTAGCAAAACTCCACTCAAATGATTGAAATAAACCGGTATGTTGGGCGCACACTTTATAGAAAGTATTGATCGTAGCTCTCTCTGATTAAAGGCAGTAGAGTCCATGATCACAATATTCGTTAAAAAGTATATGTACTGAGACAGAATCAGGAAACATGCAGTGTTGACAGGGCATCTACCGGCATTTAATACCCGAATAACCCGGGAGGTCACCATCAGAATGCTGTAGTGCAAAATCTAACCCAGCAAAACTAACTTGGGCATGGAAAGTGAATTAGGTAGAAGAGTGCGTACTCATCCAGTCCCTGTCATTATTGTGTTTTGTATTTAATTCAATTGCAGCCCGTTTCTTACCTTTTTAACCAGATCTCTAGCTTTCAACTCACTCTCTTCCACTTTCTTTTTATCAATTAAATGATCTGTGTTAAAATAAAACAAAAACAAATATAATAATTATATATATAATAATGATTGCAAACACAATAATCTTTTTTAGTTGTGAAAATACACAGTCTGAGGCTGCCATTGGTAAAGCTTTATATGCGTATATTGGCACTTAGTTGCCTGCTGAAAAAGCTTTCCAGGGCAGTTCGGTAGAAGATTATGGAGCAGGATACATAAGTCGGGACCAAACTTAAGATGCACAGCTAAACGCGGTCACGAGGCTCTGAACCCATGCCCACCGACGTTAGATTTTGTCCTATTCCATTTCACTGCTCTGGGGTGATACCTAAAGTGTTAAGTTTAACATTTAATGCACCTGAATACAGCACTCAACGCAAATACAAGCAAATGAACCCATATAAGAAGCAGAATGTATAATAAATCCTGTTAAGGCACTTACCAATTAAATATTCAATGTCTATGCTCAAAGGTTTAAAGTCAGGGTCAGGTCCATTTTTGTGAAGAATTATCTGAGACACAACCTCATCTATCAACTTGTAGTACTGAGGTCTGGAAGAATTAAAAACAAAACAAAAAAAAGTTAAAATAAGAAAGACTTGCAGAAAGCGTTTTTATTGAAATAATCATGAAAATTCTTCTAATTCTCATGGGAGACCATAATGCTAGATTTTGCATAGAATAACTGAAATGGTACCAATCAGCTCTTTTATAAACATAAAGATTATTCATAAAGCCCTAAGCAATACTGAAAATAACCAAGATGTGATTACTTCTCGGGGTACACGCAGCAATTCCCCTCCGCAGTTCCCTCAAGGAACATAAGGAAACCCAACTTGGGTGTGGAAGGATTCTCATGAGCCACAACTCTAAGACGACTAATAGGTGAAGTCCATGTACTCGAACCCATTTACCAAAGTATTCATAAGATGCTCATTCACATCAATTTTAGGTACCATGACCTGGGGCTTAGAAAATATAAAGCCTTGATAAAGCTTATTTCATAAGCCATATGTGGGAATTGATATTTTGTAGTAATGAAGGATAGTATATCGGTGCACAAACATCTTCCACAGTGTGCCAGATGCATCAAACAGCAAATTATGGTCAGTTATATTATGATGCAGAAACTTTTTTGCAGTCTGGAGTTCTGGACCGCGTTTTCAACCTGGTCAGGGCTATGAATGCACATAACCTAACTACATCAGTGCACTATAGTATTAAGGTGTGATTTGTCAGGGTTGGGTGCAGATTGAGCCGTCACTGGTGGGGTCCATTGGTGACAATGTCACATAACCGCCATAAGAGAACCACGGAGAGGAGAAAGCACAAGCCTTTCTCTCAGTGGCTTTCTACCGACAGCATGACAGGCTCATCGACAGCAACACGGTGGGTACGCATGCAGGACAAGCAGGAATGAGGGGTCTGCCATGACCAAACCATTTGGTCCTGTGTACACGATGGTCATGATCCAGCGGTTAGTAAGTGCAGAAATGTAGATATACTTAATAACGGCAACATGCCTGTCTGAGGCTTACTCTTGAAAAATTAGGTGCCATGTTTAATTAAATGAAAGGAAAAATGGAACAATATGTGCAAAAAAAACCCATAAGGGAGCATGGAAAATACAATTTTGCATTAATCTATAGGGTCAATAAACATGACGCGTTACAGAGGTATATTAAGATATTAAATTATTAAAACATGGTATTGTGTTCCATATTTTTATTTAATGAAAAATATTCCAATACAACAGCAAATAAAGCAAATAAATGAATCCAGAGTAAATATTAGCTTCTTCAATTCAACTCTGTTAAATAAGAAAGATTAAAAACTTTTACAGCAACATACCCGGCATCGTAATCATTTCGGATTAGTAAAAGATGTTGCAAAATGGAAAGGAAGAACGGCTCTGCTGTGGAGTCCTTCACCGTGTTCAAGAGAACTCGGAAAACATCATTGAAGTCAGTAAATTAAACATTAAGGATAAAACGCAAAAAATAAATGTTTACAAACAAAAATATAATTCTCTCTTCAACCAAAACGTTTCCTAGTTCGTAGGCTTGATGAAATATTTCTCACCGTTTAGTAAATACAACTAAAATGTAAAGGCGCTATGGAATTTGATGGCGCTATATAAAACAATAAATAATAATAACATATTTGTAGACAATAAAGCGACAATAATGCCTTTTGGGGGGGGTTTGGAGCTTTATTTAACTTGAAAGCACTGCTCATCCATGGCATTCCGCGCCGCTATTCGTACACCCTCAAAGTTTTCAGTATAGTAATATTGCGATCCATCTTTTAGAGTAAAATAGTTCGTATATAATATGGCAATACCGATGCCATTTTAAGCAAACAGAACAGAAGTCTTTTAAGACACTTTTGTAATAAAAGGATATTCCATCTCGACACGGATGTCGTCTAAGCGGGTCCTCAAGTCATCGGAGTCAAACTCACTGTGCTGCAGGAACACGCTAAGTTGTACGTTTAGCTCACCATTCTCCAGTTCTTGGAGGTCCTAAAAGCAAAAGGTATGTTATTTAATAAGTTATAAGCGTATTTCATTGTGAGAGGCAAGTAACAACTTCATGTAACTAAGATAAAAATGATACTTTATGTTGCCAATGTAAGGTTACTAAGAGAACATGATTACATATAATACAGGATGCCAGATATTTGGAGCCCTGTCTATGAAACACATTACAAGCCTCATTAAATGTTGTTTATCACTGCTCCAGCCATCTTAGTTTGTCTATTTCTGTTATAAATTCAGTAAATAAAAACAAATCAACCGCCCAAGAACCTGAAATTCAGTTACCTTAAGCATGTGATTCAATCCATGGCTCATCAATTCACTTGGTATATCAACGAAAGTCCAGTTCTTGGCTGATTAAAGCGTTGATCAACAGCATACAGCTCACCTGGAGATACAACAACAAGTGTGTGGGACTGAAAAACATGACACGTGAGGTCACAGCGCAAAGCACAGTTTGGAATTCTATGATGTAATCCTTGGAGATGAGGATGTTTTCGTCTGCATTAAAACTTCAGATCTCTTATTCTTTCGTCAACGAGGGTTTTTTAGTGTTAATAAACCGCGGCTATGTTTTTGTATTTGCGCAAAATCTGGGCTTTCTATTGTAGAGCATGCCTGTGCTACTAGGTACTATTGGTCTGTAGATACATAGGGCTGCTCAAAAATGGCAGAAGTTGAAGAGAGAAGAGTGATTTAGATGGCAGAATCTCGCCTAGAATTAGGAGTAAACATGGCATGCATGAGAATTTATTAAAAGTACAAAAAAACTGTGGTATTGTGATGTTTAACGGCAGTTGAGAAGTCATTTCGAATTTCGTAACCAGCAGCAAAGATAATAACCAAATAAATTGTGTCGTCACCTTGAGCGCCACAGAAGTGTCAGGTTTTAATCCATCCAACAGAGGCTTGAAGCGCTCCATTTCATCCATTTCTGCTCTCTCTGTAAGAGCTTGAAGAACACGTTCGGGCCTAAACGAATTTAAACCGCCATCACGATACGCCCAATCCTGCTCGTTCAGCACAATCATTTTTGTGAACCTTTAAGGTTTCTTTTTTTTTTTTGCCAAATTCTACGTATGTATCAGAGTATCACATATCTATTATTCTTTTTGGAGTTTGATAATATTTAGAAAACCCCCAGTTAGTTAATAACAGGGATATTAAACAAAAAACATGCCTACAAAGGATTTACTTCTGTTTTTAAGATTATCCTAAACAGGAAGTTGCGTCCAGTATTATTTTTCTAGCCGTTACAACTCCAGGTTTGACTGTTAAACAATCTGTGTTTGACGGTTTAATGTTTCTATGCAGAACTGTGGATCTAGTTGAGCTCAGCTTGGCTCGTTGGACGCCTTGCCGCAGCCTTCTGCCCCCAGCGCTGTCCCGTGGATAGTTTATAACATCTCTGTCGTGGATCTCTATAACAAACTCCAGGGTCTTTCATATACCGGTGTATGTAACTGCCAACAGGCGGACTCAACTTATTTAAATGTGTCAAAGCAAAGCAGGGGAAAAGGTACATGATCATAATAGATTGCTGACAGGGCAGGCCTTAGGGGTGCGCGACCTGTGCGGCCGCACAGGGCGCCATGGCAACAGGGGTGCCGTCCGGGACTTTTTGTTTGTTTGTTTTTCTTAACTTTATTTAACATCCTCCATGTTAAATAAAGTTTTTTTTTACTTTATTTAACACAGAGGATATTAAATAAAGTTAAAACAAAAACTTTGTTTAACATCCTCCATGTTATATAAAGTTTTTTTTAACTTTATTTAATACGAAGGATGTTAAATAAAGTTAAAGCAAAAAAAAAAACGGTGGTTTTTTCCCGTGCAGGTTTTCAGCAACCGCTCGGCGCCCCTCACTCTCCGTGACTCCGTCACGGTGCCGGCGTTTCATGCTGAATGCATGAACGCTAACCAAAAGAGTGGAAAATTGCTTCTGCAAGAAGAGCTGAGCTCTAGTTATCGAGCTATCATATATAGTTATCAGTACAGCGCTACGGAATTTGATGGCGCTATATAAAACAATAAATAATAAAATAATAATATATAGTTATCGTATATTGTTAGCAACGTCTGGTTGTCTGAGATCAGTTATAACTCAGTGATGTTCACGAACTCTCACTGATTAAACTATGCAGTCAACAGGGCTGGTCAAGATTTTAATTGATAGTATCCTGCAAATTTACCCCTAATATATTCCATCGACTGAAGGTTTTAAGTAAATGAGAAGGGATTTGAAAGGAACCTACATGTCTGTTGGCTGGGGCAGGATGCACAGGGCTGAGAGCAGCTTCAAAGCATCAATCATCATAGCAGGCAAAGAGGGATCCACGGCTCTTGCCGATAGCAGAACACCGTCTTCTGCCTCCAGCATTGTTGTTATTCCATACTACAACGACGACAAAATTACTTAATTTTGTAAAACATTAACAAAACTGGAGTTTTTTTGGGTTTTTTTAACCTCAATAAATGTTTATTTAATTGCAAGTCTGTCCCATCTCTAAAATATGACATAATCAGATAAGGGGACGTTTTCTCAATTTAACCCACTACGACTTCATTAAGTATATGCTTTCTCTGTAATTTTCTTAATTCTCAGTTAGTTGCCTTAAGGCCACTAATATTACCACATTGGCCGGCTTCCCATGAAGCATACTTTTTTTAGTGAGTAACTGATAAGCAAGCACTAAGTAACCCATTCCTCTCTGTAAATCTATAGATGCTGCACTTTACAGGTGCTGGTCGTGGACATGTACAATATAATGCCTTCCTGAAAGAAATGACTTGTGTGGCCAGCTGTTGAACTTTTAGGCAAGACCATGTAAATGCAATGATGCTTTTGAAGACAAAATAAAAGATGGCCGGGGGGCGATCAGCACTATCAACCAATGTACAACTTTCACCGATAACCCTTAATAATGTAAAGGATAATGTCTACAGAAATTTCAGGGATTTTTCAAAGATTTTTTTTTTTTTTACTTACATTGTGGTTCATAAAAGCTTTCAAACACCTAATGATCTCATGTTGGCTTTTTCCATCTCTGGAACTAGGAGGAAATAAGTAAGCATGTTTAATAACAAAACTTTTTAAAAAACAGCATCAAACCTAGACAACCATATTTCATCTTAACACAGTCTGCAAAAGCTCAAAAATACTGTAATCTCTGTTACTTTGATAAACAAACTGTAAAACGTATCCACATGTTGATTTATCTATTAATGGCAATTATTTGATTTGCATATGGCCATTATAAATGCCAGTGTCCATTATGCAAATTTGTTTACCACCAATAGAATGTGTCAATTAAGCTTGTATGTATCTGTGGATGCTGTTATTTGGCTGAAACAAACTAATAAAACACAATGTTTATTATATGTTATGCAAGTATCATCAATTTCATCAATATCTGCCACTCGTACTGAAACAATATATATCCACCAGCCACTCTGAATTAATACTTCCTATATATATATTTTTTTCTACGTTATAATACTGGAGATGTGTCGGGTATTCGGCTAATCTTCTCCATTCATGGCCAATGCGGAGTTCATTGAAAGTGCCTACATAATAGCAAAACAATCCCCTCCACATGCAACTAGATGCAAGAATATCACTTAACATGGACAATTTTAGCAAATACATGGTGCTGAATAAATATTTCTCTTTGCTCATATCTTAAAACCCCACATTCATTTCCCAATTTACATTGGTGGTTCATTCTGCAGTCTTCGGACTGAAAGGCCCTCTGCGCCGAAATTCTGCACCCAGCTGCAATAAAACACAAAATGTAAATCCAGCAAAGCAATGCTACACAAGGACAGTGTTACCAATATGTTTCCAATGATTACCGATTTCCCATTGGTTTTGTTACAAAATAAATAAGTAGCAATAACAGACTGCTCAACATTATTGAACCCAAAAAAAAGATGCCACCTGCCCCTTACTAATCTGGAATAGTGGGGGGCAAACTAAAAAGTGGAAAGTAAATCCCAAAACACTTAAGAAATTGATTTTAAAAAAACGATCAAATACCATTTATTACGTATGTATTAAAAAATGTAAAGGTGGGTAAATCCAAATAGTCAAATTAGGTAGTCAAAAAGGAACTATTGATCAAATAATAAATCCCGTTATATCCAGGTATTTTCTGCTGTTATACTACATCCAAACTACATCATAGAAAACTAACCCTATTACTTGCACTCTAAGGTTACAGTCCTTCCTGTACACTAGTAACACCGGTTCAAACGGGGCATACATAAATAAAAAACCTTGGAGAAAATAAAATAATAAAAACTTAATCCGGCACTGGCTTCATTCTTAAAGAAAGCTTGTGGTATTTTAACATTTCTGCTAAGTAGGATGTTTAGCAATGCTATATGTGTGCTAGTAGCATTAAGGGTTGTGTTTCACTGTCACTCTAAAAGACGTTAGGTTTCTATGTTCTATAGATTTAGATTACGAGCAGCTCACCAGACAGGGTTGTTATTGAGGGAGACTCTCAAGGATTCTAAGCAGGAAAGAAGATTTGCTTCTGCAACTCCATGTTTCAATTCCTGGATGTATACCTCTGTGGAGATCTGGTGCTCTGCTTTCTGTTCATGCCCTGGAGAAAAAGTTGTATTTAATTTACATGACAAAAGTTTGATCTCAATGAACATGCTTATCTGTTAAGGAGCAAAACTTCTTGTCTGCAGTACACACAATGAATTGTGTTGAACATAAATATATATTTTTTATTAGAAATAAGGTATCATGTTTAAAGCTGTAGATCTGGATATTGAAAAGTACTGTCAACCCAATCCTCAGAATATATATATATATATATATATATATATATATATATAATGTCCCAAGAATGTAAGGCACACTAATCCAGGGGCGTCCAACCTGCAGCCTGCCGGACCTCGAGGTGCAGCCCACGTGAGATCTGCAGCCAGGGCCACAGCTATTGTAGGATTGCAAGGGTCCTGCTGCTCACCTGTGCGTTGATGTGTATATACATCGCATCACATGACTCTGCTCCATTCCTGGTCCCCCTGTGCGGTACAAGCAGTGGCGTTGCTACAGGGGGGCAAGGGGGGGCAATTGCCCCCCCTAGGTTAATCCTTGCCCCCCCTGTTGCCCCCCTGCCGAAATTGGAATAAAGTCGCAATGCGACTTTAAATCCCGTCTTTTTTTTTTTTTTTTATGTGGAGGAGAGAGAGGGTGCGGCCCGCGTAAGATCGGCAGCCAGGGCAACCGATCTTACTTGGGCCGCACCTCGAGCCCTGCTACTTACCTGTGGGAGGGTCTTCTGTACTGCATAGAGGAAGCGGAATCTAGCAGAGAACGCAGAGGGAGGCCGCGCCCCCTGCTGAAGTCTGTGAGCGGCATCGAGGAGCTGCAGTGCAGGTAAGGGGGTGGGGAGGGTGTTTGAATGAGTATGGGTGATTGAGGGAATGAATCTGTGAATGAATGAGTATATGAATGAATGTGTGTGTGTGTGTGATAGCATGGATGTGTAAGTGCTGGAACCTAGGCATGATGGGACCGTGATTGCTATTAGCAATCACACTCCTATCATGCCAAGTCAGCCAGTACATGCTGAAACCTAGCTAGCTGCCCCCCTTGTGCATTGATGCTGCCAGCAGTATGGGGTCTGCACATCACATACAGCCACCCTGTACCAACCTGTAGTGGCTGACTTGGCATGATAGGAGTGTGATTGCTAACAGCAATCACAGTCCCATCATGCCTAGGTTCCAGCATTTACTGGTTGGATGTGTAAGTGCTGGAACCTAGGCATGATGGGACTTTGATTGCTGTTAGCAATCACACTCATATCATGCCAAGTCAGCCAGTACAAGCTGAAACCTAGTTAGCTGCCCCCTTGTGTATTGATGCTGCCAGCAGTATGGGGTCTGCACATCACTTACAGCCACCCTATACCAGCATGTAGTGGCTGACTTGGCATGATAGGAGTGTGATTGCTAACAGCAATCACAGTCCCATCATGCCTAGGTTCCAGCATTTACTGGTTGGATGTGTAAGTGCTGGAACCTAGGCATAATGGGACTTTGATTGCTGTTAGCAATCACATTCCTATCATGCCAAGTCAGCCAGTACATGCTGAAACCTAGCTAGCTGCCCCCTTGTGTATTGTTGCTGCCAGCAGTATGGGGTCTACACATCACTTACAGCCACCCTGTACCATCATGTACTGGCTGACCTGGCATGATAGGAGTGTGATTGCTAACAGCAATCACAGTAAGCACAGTCCCATCTTGCCTAGGTACCAGCATTTACTGGTTACCTGGGTATGATAGGAGTGTGATTGCTGTGTGGGCAGTGTGGACGCAACCTGTGATCTATGCCTGTAATTTAGGGGGTTTTAAATATACCTTTTAATGACGTGTTTTTATGTGAATTCCAGTTGATCTATACCTGCAAAGCTGGGTTTTTGCGTTATTCTGTAGAGCCATATCTATATATTTCCATACATTATTTATGTATTCCTGCAAATACAGTGTTTGTATGTCTTATTCAGTTGATTAATACCTGCAATGCTGTTTCCATGTATTTATTTGATTATACCTGCAATGCTACGTTTCATATACTATTGTATACCTGCAAATACAGGATTTGTATGTCTGATTCTGTTTATTTGATATATACCTTCAGTGCTGAGATCACAAGTGAATATCAGTTGATCTATACATGTAAATCTTGGTTTGTGTGTTAATTTGTTGATCTATACCTGCTATCGGCAACTGGAGCTAATATTAATATATATATGGGCAGCAGGGGCATCAATACACAAGGGGCAAAAACACTAAGGGGGGTATAAACGACAATGCAGTGTGAAAAATCCATCCTGATGTAGACGTCTGTGACGTAGATCGTGTCCTGCTGTTTGTGTGTTTTTGGTTATCAGTGTAGCAGAGCCTGTCCTCGGGTGTGTGTGTGTATAGGTGTTGGTGTGGCAGAGCCTGTCCTGGTGTGTGTCTGGGTGTTGGTGTGGCAGAGCCTGTCCTGGTGTGTGTGTTCAGTTGTCAGTGTGACAGAGCCTGTCCTAGGGTGTGTGTTTGGGTGTCAATGTGTCAGAGCCTGTCCTGGTGTGTGTGTGTTTGGATGTGGGTGTGGCAGAGCCTGTCCTGATGTGTGTGGGTGTCTGTGTGGCAGAGCCTGTCCTGGTGTGTGTGTGTGTTTGGTTGTCGGTGTGGCAGAGCCTGTCCTGATGTGTGTGTCTGGGTGTTGGTGTGACAGAGCCTGTGTTGGTGTGCGTGTTTGGTCATCTGTTTCCTGGCACTTAACTTACAGTAGGAATTATTAAATTTATATTGATCCAGAGATAAAATGCTCTCCTGAAGTTGTCGTGACTTCAGGGGACAAAACGTTCAAGGCCCTGAAATCATTTAGAGGAAAAGTTATTTATTGTGTTATAATATTTATTTCAAGGATTAGTCGCACTCAATTGTGGCTTCAGGCTTCCCATGTTGAATGATCAAGTATTATTTTAGCCCAATAACAAAAGTATAACTCCATAGCACATTACTTTTGGAAATTATGAATGCCCCCCCAGTTTGACTGTGGTATCTTGTGTGCCCCCCCTATATATTGTTTCTAGAGTCGCCACTGGGTACAAGAGAGGTTGCGAACAATCCAAAAGGGAGCATTGGCCCCTGTGGAAGTCTGCAAGCGGCACCAAGAGAGTTGCAGGTTGTATGAATGAGTATGCATCATTGAGGGAATGAATGAGCATCTGTGAATAAATATCTGTGAAAGTATTTGTAAATACATGAATGAATGTTTGTGAATGAGTAAATTAATGAATATGTGTGTGATAGCATAGATGTGTAAGTGGTTGGGAGCATGGCACAGGGAGGCTGTTTGAGGATAGGATACCACAGGCAGGCCGTTTGGGGGCAAACGGGACATGTCCTATGCTTGGATAGGTCATGTGGATGCAATCTGGGTGCCATGGAAAATACTTTTTCTTTATTGTTGTAGCTTAGCCTGTCCGGGTATGGGTGTCAGTGTGGTAGAGCCTGTCCTAGTGTGTGTTTGGGTGTCGGTGTGGCAGAGCCTGTCCTGGTGTGTGTGTTTGGGTGTCGGTGTGGCAGAGCAATCCTGGTGTATATGTTTGGGTGTCGGTGTGGCAGAGCCTGTCCTGGTGTGTGTGTTTGGGTGTCGGTGTGGCAGAGCCTGTCCTGGTGTGTCTGGGTGTCTGGTGTGTGTGTTTGGGCGTTGATGTGGCAGAGCCTGTTCTGGTGTGTGTGTTTGCATGTCGGTATGGCAGAGCCCGTCCTGGTGTATGTGTTTGGGTTTTGGTGTGGCAGAGCCTGTCCTGGTGTGTGTGTGTGTTTGGGTTTTGGTGTGGCAGAGCCTGTCCTGGTGTGTGTGTTTGCATGTCGGTGTGCCAGAGTCCCTCCTGGTGTATCTGTTTGCGTGTCCGTGTGACAGAGCCTGTCCTGGTGTGTGTGTTTGGGGGTCGGTGTTGCAGAGCCTGTCCTGGTGTGTATTTGGTCATCTCTTTCCTGGCATTTTAATTGCTGTAGAAATGAATTATTAATTTTTTAATAATAAATAATAACTATTTAATTTTTTCTTGTCCAGAGATAAAACTCCCTCCTGAATTTGTAGTCACTTTAGAGGACAAAACTTTCTAGGCCCAGAAATCAGTGAGAGGAAAAGTAAAGGTTTTATGTTATTTACTCTATTTCAATCTGCATATCTAATTAAAGGCCATATTTTCTCTCAGTGAAAAATGAGGGCAGCCCACACACATATATGATGAAGTGGCCCACCTAAGAAAAAACTTGGACACCGTTGCTCTAATCCATAAACTTACTTGCCCCGGTGCTGATCCTAGACTGCAATTAGACATCCATGGAGATAATAGGAGCAGAACTTCTTATTAAAGTGCAGAAATATTTATTTGTTTGGGTCATATAATATAACCTAAAGTAATAATTATATTATCTTTTATTTATATAGTGCCAACAATTTACGCAGCGCCTCATACAATACATATATTCAAGGGGTATGACAAGACGAGAATTGACAGACTGAGACAAACTGATTCATTAGGTAGAGAGAGACCTGCTCGCAAGCTTAGAAAATTGACGGATATATTTATATAAATATATATATATACAGGGAAAAGGCAATGTAAAAAGTAACAACTCACATGTTTGGATGCATGTAGATAATGGGACACCATTTCTCTTTTGTTCATCATATCTTTTGCCTGCTTTCATCTACTTTTTTTTTTAAACTTATCAGCATCTTCTCAAAAAGTGCTAAAACCATCTGGAAGTTCTTGTAGGGTTTGTAGAGGACCGGTGGAATCACTGTAGTTTACAGAGTTTGTATGAGACACATATGGTCTCTCCTTTTCTTTTTTCATCCTCATACTTGTGAAACGCTCAAGCTAAAAGAGAGTGTACAGACCAATCATATTAGAGGTTGGAATTATCACTGACATATTGTAACAAATTGTTACAAAACTTATGACCCTAACAGTAACAGAATCATTTTCACAGTAACTTTGTTTACTTCCTTCTCCTGGCCCGTCACTTTTTCAGACACTTACGTCAGTAGCGTCGGCAAGGGGACCAGAGGGGGCCATGCCCCCCCCACATCATGCTTTGCCCTCGTGTGCTCCCCAATTGAAACGGCATCTTTTTTTTTTTATTGCACAGCCGGAGGAGAGAGAGAGGCACAGAGTGGTTTCTCAGGAATAAGTTTTCAGCAACCGCTCCGCGCCTCTTACTCTCCTCTGCAAGGCCTCTGCCTTGGTTGCAGTGCTGGCATTTCATGCTGAGCGCCAGAATATGACATCATATTCCGGCGCTCAGCAGTGAAGCAGCGCGCACCACGGCAGAGCAGGAAGACAGAAGCCTCGCACTCCCACAGCAGGACTTCTACATAAGTGGGCAGAACAAAAGAAGTTCGTGCAGAGAGGCAGAGAGAGAAGCAGCGAGTCTACGGGTGAGAGATCTGCAGTGCAGGTAAGGGGGTGAAGGAGGGTGTATTAATGAGGATATGAATGAGTGTGTGTGATAGCATGGTTGTGTAAGTGGGGGGAGGACCATGGCACAGGGGGCTGTAAGTGATCTGCAACATCAATACACAAGGGGGCAGCAAGACAGGTATCAGCATGTACTGGTTGCCTGGGCATGATAGGAGTGTGATTGCTGTTAGCAATTTTGGACAGAATTGGACAAAAAAAATCAATAACAATATTAATATATATACATGATTGTTAACAGCAATCACACTCCTATCATGCCCAGGCATACTCAAGTTTCAGCATGTACTATATATATATATATATATATATATATATATATATATATATATATATTGTTATTTATTTTTTGTCCAAAATCTACCACACTTTTATTAAAAGTAAGTAACACATCAGAATAGGACAAAAAATGCAATAACAATATTAATACATGATTAACAGCAATCACACTTCTATCATGCCCAGGCAACCAGTACATGCTGGAACCTGGGTATGTCTAGGCAAGACTGTGATTGCTGTCATAATATTGTTTTCATTTCGATGCATCCCTAGCTGCATCTGAAGTAGGGCTGCAACAACAAATTGATAAAATTGATAATAATTGATAATGAAAATTGTTTTTTTTTTATCTTTTAGCTTAATGACCGATTCGTTGTTAAGCTGTCACCTCCTCTTAGATTTTTTCTCCGCTTCTGCTACGCGCTCTGCAGTCTCTGCCTTCACGCAGTCACGTGTCCTTGGTGAGTGCCGGATGTGAAGCACTTGGATCAAGAAAGTTCTGCTCCTCGCAGAACCTTTTCTGCTACTTGGAACGAGTACATATCTGATGTGTGCGAGTGCAACGTGCGAGTGCAATGTGCGGTGCAGGGTGCTGGGGGAAAGTGTGAGTGCAGGGCAAAGTGCTAGGAAAAGTGTGAGACTGAGTGCTGGGGTAAAGTGTGAGTGCAGAGCAAAGTGCTGGGGCAAAGTGTGAGACTAAGTTCTGGGGCAAAGTGTGAGTGCAGGGCAAAGTGCTGGGGCAAACTATAAGTGCGGGATAAAGTATAAGTGTGGGGCAAAGTGCTTTGGCAAAGTGTGAGTGTAGGGCAAAACAAATCCTGGCTCCTACCTTTTGTTAGCTGGCTCCTAGATTCGAAACAAATTTGTCAAGCCCTGGTTTAAGCATTGGGGACCAAGATGGCACAGGCAGAGTGTTAATGGGACAAAGATGGCACAGGTATCGTGTTTATGGGACAAAGATGGCGTATGCCATGTGTTATTTATTTGATCTATACCAGTGCTGAGTTTACATGTGATTTCCAGTTGATCTATACTCGTGTGCTCCCCAATTGAAACGGCATCTTTTTTTTTTTATTGCACAGCCGGAGGAGAGAGAGAGGCACAGAGTTCCTCGCAGAACCTTTTCTGCTACTTGTTGATCTATACATGCAATGCTATGTTTCCATACATTATTTATCTATACCTGCAAATTAAGGGTTTTTATGTCTTATTCAGTTGCACATGCTGTTTCCACGTGTTTTTTTATTTGATCTATACCTGAACTACAGGGAGTAAGTAAAAAAGCGGTGCGGTTTAGTGAATGAGGGGACAAAGGGACTCTGGGGATGATTACAAGGGAGAGGACCTCTAAATGTCACGGTGAAGTCAGAAAGAGGGAAGACTGCACTGACTCTCACAGTCTTCCCCTGATCTGCAGTTAGTGTGACAAATATTTTTTTTTGGTGTGGTAGCGGATGGAGTGATTGCATGCTAGTGAGCGTGGAGCGGGGCCCAAGGAAAAGAAAATGCTTGCGTAGGATCCAATTTTTTTACTAAAATATATATTGGCAACAGGGTCTAATATATACCGTATTTGCTCGATTATAAGACAAGGTTTTTTCCAGACCAAATGCTCTGAAAAATACCCCTCATCTTATAATCGAGGTCGTCTTCTAATCAGACCTCATTCTGCTTCGGCTGTGCTGCTTACCGGGCTTTGATCGCGAGCAGCGTCTCTACTATTAGCAGCAGGAGAACAGGAAGCTAGCACAGTCCTCACATAACTCTACCTCCCCCCTCCTTCCTCTGGGGGCGGGGTCAGAGAAGTTGCTCGCACAGCCGGGCCCCTGCAGAAGTCTGCGAGTGGGAGATCTGCAGTTCAGGTAAGGGGGTGGGGGGTTTGAGCGTGTGTGTATGTGTGATTAATGGAATGAATGAGTATTTAAATGTTTGTGAATGAGTGTGTGTGTGATAGCATGGATGTGTAAGGGGGGTGGGGGTGGTAGCATGGCATAGGGAGGCTGTAATCACACTTCTAACATCCCCAAGTTCCAGCATGTACTGGCTGCCTTGGCTTGATAGGAGTGTGATTGCTGTTAGCAGTATATATATATATCTCCAGAAATGCATTTTAACCCCCTATATGCCACTCAGCCCCATGACATGCCTTTTAACCCCTATATGCCAGAGTGGCATATAGGGGTATAAGGCATATCATGGGGCACAGGGGCATATAGGGGGTTAAAAGGCATTTCATGGGGCACAGTGGCATATAGGAGGGTATAAGACATTTCTGGAGGCAGAGTGGCATATAGAGGGTTAAAAGGCACATCATGGGGCAGAGTGGCAAATAGGGGGGTATAAGGCATTTCTGGGGGCAGAGTGGCAAGCCTGGGGGCAGATGTGCATAACTGGGGGGGGCAGGTTGGCAAATAAAAGGAAATAAAAAATATATTTTTCTCAATCATAGCTTTTATTAAATATGAAAATTAGTTTACATGAATTAATATTTACTAGTAAAACTTTTTTCTTATAGGGTCGTCTTATATTCAGGCTTTTTGTTTTTTTCCTAAATAAATATTTTGATTTTGGGGGTGTCGTCTTATAATCAGGGTCGTCTTATAATCGAGCAAATACGGTGTATATATATATATATATATATATACATATATATGAAGCAGGGGCAAATATTTATTTTTATATATATATATGTATATATATATATATATATATATATATATTGTCAGCAGGGACTTATATTAATATATTGGCAACAGGGTCTAATATTAATATATAACGGAAGCAGGGTCTAATATTAAAGAATGAAAAATAACTGCCAGTCCATCTGTTAATTTTAAATCATATGTTAATCATAGTCTTTGCTTCAAAGAGATAAGTACATATTATGTATGTCTAACGCATATATATATGTATTTGTAGCGTTTTATAATGCCTCCTCCCCACCTCCCCATGTGCCCCCTTAAATATGAAAGCTGGAGACGCCACTGGTCCCCACACCTGATGGATCAGATGCTTTTTCCTTGAAAGTTTACCCAACTTAGGTTACCCAGCACTGACATTCAAACTAGGTGATATTCTACAGCTACTTTACCTTCCTTACTTTGAGGGATCAGTTCATCAAAACCAATTTTGATGAAATTCCATTCCATACCATTTAGCCTGCCCAGAGCACAGTCATAGTGGTCCTTCAATCCAAAATCTAGTCTGGATCTCTTACAAAGCCCTACAATGATGCTGCAGTAAAAGAAATATCAGTCTGGAAAGTTGCAGGGTTCTCCTTCCTTGAAAATATTGCTCCAGTGTTTGTTTTGAAATTGAATACTCAATTTGTCCAAACCAAAAGGTCAGGAAACAAGATCTGCTGAAATTAATACAGAACAGAGTAAACTAGATATTTTTCCAAATCCAGTTACCGTTAAAGTTCATGTAGCAACTATTTGGAATTTTCAAATTCTTAGGAATATATTAAACCATTTCTGTTTCCATATATATAGAAATATATTCAATTAAATAGCCATTTTATTTTCTTTACCTTCTGTTTTAAATGAAATGTGCCGTTCCCTATATTTTGAACACTTAATGAAATACAGCATTAAACATTTGAATACTAGTATTATTGAATTTAAAATTTTGACCATTCATAATGTTTGCTGGGAACACTTTTTTGGCGCATTGTTGATGCCACCTAAACAGAAAAAGAACGTCTAAAGTGCTTTTCTGTTGCTTTTTTTTTGTAAATAACCTTTCACAAGAGAGAATAAAATACAAATACAATTAAGTGCTTTATGTACTGTGAAATTTATGTTTTGTCAAAGTGTGACGCTGGTGCCTTAATCTGCACTTTTTGCTTGTTATTTTACACCAATATTTAACCACTTTGTTAATTTGACATATAATATGCAGCAATCTTGTGTCGAGGCCAGAGGTGCCATGAGTGGGCTGAAGTCCCAATTATTTCTCATTCAACCTACATAATGAAGTACATTGCAGGCATGCATTCATGAGGTTACATTATATCACATTACACTGTATTACTAGCGTAGTGGAACTGTCTGCCAGAGGGACTACATAGTTAAAGATTATATCCCTGGAAACAGGCAATTGAGGCACTTGAGGTAAGCTAATTACAAATGTTTGTGCCACAGAGTGTTACGGTATGTGAGGTGTGTGTTTGAGTGCACACCATTGGGTTTACAAAGTTTGATTTGTTGTTAAAAGGACACTCCAGCCATCATATAGATGTTAATGCATATGATCAAGTCATGTATGTGGTAGCTGAGAAGCCCCTTTAACTTTACATGGTGCCCTCCTTGCAAATGCATAAATTCTGAAAAATTTGATTTATGGCAGCTTTCATATATATCATGGAACTCACAGAAAGGACCTTAAATCTAAAAACAAGTTATTATCCAAATTATCATGTTGTTAATTAATGATTTTTTTAAAAAGAAAATTATATTAAAATGAGATTTTGGTATACTGTTTCATATACATTTAATCACTCAAAACAAAGGAAAGAATACACAGGGAGCAAGGATAATTCCAGCTACTGAAACTCAAAGTACGGAGATGCGATATAGAATTACTCTGCAAATTGGAATTTCAAAATGTCAGCTTTACTTTGTTGGCTTCTAAAGCCATTGGATCAGAACATTCATTAATAAGATTAATTCAATTCGTTGGGGACCATTAGCTAGCCTACAATCTGCCTGCCTAGGTAAAAGCTTCATGTCCCCGTGGGTATCACCTGAAAAGGAATGACTCCCAGAGAGCGATGTTCTATATGAGGCATAGAAACAGCTGCTAGGATTCTGTTGGAATAAGGGTGACATCTTCTGGCTACTGAACGTTCCTTCTTCATGTTATTTTGGTAAATTCAGAATTTCTCTCGGGTCGATCTTCTTTGCTAGTGTAATCCATCTGACCATCACATAGGATAAGTAATCAATTAGGATGAGTAAAAGATGTTACAGAATGGAAAGAAAGAAGTCAGATTCTTGTAATAAAAAAAGGAACTAGAAGATGCCATCAAATGTAAAGTTATTGGTAATTAAACCTCCTCCCTATTAACCCCTGGACAGCAAGCTGCAACCAGACTGATGAGGAGCCAACAACCTCAAATATGTGCAAACAGGGAAAAGAAAAATGTCGGTGCGCTAAGCTAGTCACAGGCTCAAATAATACAAATGTATAATACGAGGCCTACCAAACAGGTGTAAGCATGCTGCAAGAAACAGTGTATTGGCTGTACAATGTATACAAAAAACAAAAACTGTCTGCGCTTCTTACCCTAATAAAGTTGGCAACAAATATATAAACATAATGTAAATGAGAGGTTTAATTGCACCTCCCCCACACATTAATAAGGTTTTGGTAGCAGTATAAACTGCTTTGTGTGCCCACTATGTAGGAAGTGAGAGTAGGTTCTCACCCTATTGAGAGTGTGCCTTGACGTGGCGGGTGAGCTTAATTATGCTTTGGCCAATTCATATAACCAAAACCTCTCATTTATATTATGTTTATATATTTGTTGCCAACTTTATTAGGGTAAGAAGCGCAGACAGTTTTTGTTTTTTGTATACATTGTACAGCCAATACACTGTTTCTTGCAGCATGCTTACACCTGTTTGGTAGGCCTCGTATTATACATTTGTATTATTTGAGCCTGTGACTAGCTTAGCGCACCGACATTTTTCTTTTCCAAGTTATTGGTAATGCAAGAAAAACAAAACTGTTAAAACATTTCTGTATATACTATATACTAGTATTAATAAGTTATTATTTTTCCTTGTTAATTAATTGATGATAAAACTAATGTGGGGTCTAAAGGCAGGGCATAAATGCACTTAAATATGACTGATTTATTTTCCAAAATGCATTTAAAGGTGTGGATAATAACCTGAGTAGCATATATATATATATATATATATATATATATATATATATATATATATATATATATATATATATATATATGGGATAATATATATAGCAGCCCATTTCTATTAAGATTCTGTACTAGCAATACAAAATCCACAGAGTACTGTACTGCCTAATATGCATACACAGGTAAACATACACAGATGCCTTATATACAAAAAAAACATCTACAGTATAGTATAGTAGAGTTAAATTGGTAGTGGGAGACGGTGACCGTATGCCACTGAGAAAAAATCCAGGTAAGGGTTTTAGTTCTTCATTGCTGTTCCCAGTAGGTGAAAAAGGGGGTTGAATTATAATATTCTGGACTGAAGAGCTATTCAAACATAGCATCATCCTCAGCTAAATTTCCCATCTATACAGCCTGGCAAAGGTGCGCAGGTTTCTCCAGAACACATTTTACAAATCTGATCTAATGCCTGCTGACTTGGTACAAGATGGAGTTGTAGATCTCACAGAATGAGCATCCTTCAAGAGGGACGTTCCAAATCAGCTTTTTTATAAGCGTCCCTAATGGCAATAATAATTTATTTACTACAGACCCAGCACAGGGAACAGATGGATTACATGACTTAATGTGTTCTGTTGGCCTGTGAAAATATTACTGATATTAAGGTTAGTGTTTTAATAGTTTGGTTCTTTGTATTCTATTTTTGCAGTATACACTAACAGTGGCGTTGGCAGGGGAGGGCCAGAGGGGGCCATGGCCCCCCCAACATCATGCTGTGCCCCCCGGTGTGCCCCCCCAATTGAAACACCGGCTTTTTTTTTTAATAGACCCGGAGGAGAGAAAGAGAGGCGCCGAGCGGTCGCTGAGGATTAAGTTCTCAGCAACCGTTCGGCGCCTCTCACTCTTCTCCGCGACCGCGAGGCCTCTGCCTTGGTCGCAGTGCCGGCATTTCAAGCTGAGCGCCGGTATATGTCGTCATATCCGGCGCCCGGCAGTGAAGCCGCGAACACTGCAGAACCAGGGATACAGAGACCTCGCGATCTCACCGCTGGACAAGCCCAAGGTAAGTGAACTTCAAAGGGGGGTAGAAAGTTAGGAGGGGGTTAGAGAGTCAGAAGAGGTAGATAGGAAGTGAGAAGGGGTAGATAGGTATAGATTGGGAGGGAGAGGGGATAGATAGGATAGATTGGGAGGGAGAGGGGGTAGATGGGATAGATATGATAGATAGGGAGGGAGATGGGGGTAGATGGGATAGATTGGGAGGGAGAGGGGGTAGATGGGATAGATTGGGAGGGAGAGGGGGTAGATGGGATAGATTGGGAGGGAGAGGGGGGTACATAGGATAGATTGGGAGGGAGAGTAGGTATATAGGGAGGCAGAGGTGGTAGATAGGGAGGGAGAGGGGGTAGATACGATAGATTGGGAGGGAGAGGGGGTAGATAGGATAGATTGGGAGGGAGAGGGGGTAGATAGGATAGATTAGGAGGGAGAGGTGTTTATGGGACAAACTTGGCGTACGTTCAGCTGTTTGGGGACAAAGTTGACACAATATGTAATTTGGGTGCTGGTCGGGTTTTATGTGGGCAGTGTGGACACCAGGGTTGGCTTTGGGGTATGTGACCAGTGATCTATGCCTGTAAGTTAGGGGTTTTTATCTATACCTTTAATGCAGAGTTTATATGTAATTTCCAATTGATATATACTGGCAAAGCTGGGTTTTGTGTCATTCTGTTCATCTGTATCGGCTATATTTCCATACATTATTTATGTTTATAGATAAACCAGGAATGTATGGGGCGCAGGAACATATATAGGGAAAAAATAAAAAACAACAGAATATAGTGCAGACCGTACTTCAGTGTAAGTGGTGAAGTGATATATTGCACTCACAAGTGTACGAGGCAAATCCAACCCATCAACATGGACTGTAAAAAGGCTTTTAATATTCTTCAGAGAAAATCCATTAAACAAAGAAAAAGAGAGGATTTTTTTAAAAAGAATCAATCACAATCAAAAAATTTTGAATTTGCCTTTTTTACTAAATATAACGATAAGGCCTTCGAAATTAAAAAAGCAATTAAAAAATGCTGGCCTATTTTAAAACAGGACAGTGTTTTAAAAGACACTATACCTGAGTACCCCAATGTTATATATAAAAAAACTGAAAATTTAAAATCCATACTAGCACCCAGTGCACTACCCGAAATAAAAAAGAAAAACGTCCAAAATCATTTTATTGTCAGAACACCAGGATTCCATAAATGTGGTAGGTGTAAACTGTGCAAAATATGCAATTTACAAGAGAAGAAAAATATCAGTTTTAAATGCACAAATACGGGAAAAGAATTTAAAGTGAAACAATTTATTCACTGTAATACGACTGTAATACGACAAACGTGATTTACTTATTGGAATGTAAGTGCGGTGCGCAATATATAGGACGTACGTCTAGGAAGTTGAAAATAAGAGCACTAGAACATATCGGAGGTATTAAGAATAAAAATCTTAAACATAGTGTTCCTAGGCACGCAATTAATTGCAAACAATTCTCTCTTGATAGTTTTAAAATCATAGGCATTGATGTAGTCACTCCACACTGGCGAGGGGGCAATATAAAAGAACAACTAGCTAAAAGAGAGACTGAATGGATTTATAAATTTCAAACTCATAAAAAAGGTGGATTAAACATGGAATTAGATATTTTAGCGTTTATGGACTAAACTTTTTTCTAATTATTATGAATTAAAATATAGCTTATTTATTCATTTTAAAAGATTATTTTTAATAAATTTATTACTATTAAAATAATTTTAAACACAATTTATTTTTATTTCTAAAATTATAAATACAATATTATATTTTATTCGTTCAGGATTAGTTATTAATCAAGTTTTATTGAACACATAAATTCAGATTTTATTATTATTATTATTTTTAATATAATATTTTTAATCAATTTAAGATAATTTTGATTAGATTTTTTACTTTAGTAACAACATATGAATTTATATTGATACCACTTTGGATCTAATAATTTTTAATACTTATGAGACAATCTAACACACATATGATATTATGGATAACACTATGTTTAATTCTGACACACACCTATATTTACATATAGAATATATATTCATTATATAGATAGGAGATCATTACATACATTTAAATCTTATTCTGACACAGACAGGATTAATTTCACATAAGACACACCATGCACCAACTAGCACACATGGGAGATCTCCACACCCATCACACACATTCACACATCAACCTGTTCACGGATCTACACATCAATCATTTTTTCACATAGAAGATTATTTCACTCGTTCACACAACATTCACATCAATTAGCATAAATAATATAACACCAAACACATAATAAGACATTGACACATCGTTAATTTATTATTAAATATACACCATCATTAGATTTATTATCTCGTATCCACATGATTTATTTAATTCAACACACACGTCATTTCACCACTTAATACTCATCAATATTCTGACATTAGGATAATATAAATACACATTGATTATCTCCACGATTCATTCTGAATTAAAGCTTATTTCGATAACATTGAATCATACACGTATCCAATAAGTAATGAACTTTGAGAGTTATGTATCCCTATTGGTTTCTTATATATATTGCACATAATTTTAAATAAGTTATAATTTTCATAACACAAAAGCAATACCATAGTATTTATTTTTGAGTTCATAGATCGGTTCTCCGTTTTTCTATCTCTTCCGAATTTTCATCTCTTTCGATTTGGATCTCTGCACATTCTTTTGATTTGGATCTCTGCACATCCTGTCTGTCCTGGGGGTATCGCGGTCCCTTTGTGGAGGTGTCGTGACCTCCTTTGAATTCTTCTATACACGATCTTTTAGATCTCACTCATGTTCCTCCCCGCTGACGGTGTTCCTCGGTAGATATAAGTCGCGATCGCCCGATGTAGGTCGCTCCGAATAAATAAACATCTTTTCTTCGCTTTTTGAGTGACACATGGAGACGTCCATGCGTGGGTGATGACGCGGTCCCTGTTCTTCCCGATGATCCCGTCGATAAACTTTATTGAACAACGAGAGAACAACCTGAATAACAGAAGAAAAAAACGTGATGACTACAGAGAACAAAGGTCAAATACGCGATGACACATCCGGAAATCCACATACAAATCATTATAAAAGAACAGACAGGACGGACAGAGATACTTACGGATTGCTGATTCTGCTGATACAGACAGAGACCCGCACCAATTGTTTTCCTGAAGAAGCCTGAGGGCGAAACGCGTAGAAAAAGATTCAATTGGACTTTAACTTACGCCTGTATATGCATGTTTATGCATGGAAAATATGTGAGTGCATTTCTATTTGGTATATTCGGTTTACCTTAGATACTGCACCATTTTAAGCTTGTTTTTTTAGATTTTCTCTGAAGAATATTAAAAGCCTTTTTACAGTCCATGTTGATGGGTTGGATTTGCCTCGTACACTTGTGAGTGCAATATATCACTTCACCACTTACACTGAAGTACGGTCTGCACTATATTCTGTTGTTTTTTATTTTTTCCCTATATATGTTCCTGCGCCCCATACATTCCTGGTTTATCTGTATTCTTACACTTTGAGGAAAAAGTGTAGTTTGGGCAGCTGCGGTTCAAGAAGGGAAGTATTTTTTACAAGTTTTAATTCTTTTTTGCACCTTACCTAAGTGACACGTGATTTTAGTTTTTTTAGCTCACGTCTTTTATATATATTATTTATGTTTACCTGCAAATATAGGATTTGTATGTCTTATTCAGTTGATCAATACCTGGAGTGCTGTTTCCATGTGTTGTTTATTTGATCTATACCTTCAGTGCTGAGTGTACATGTGATTTCCAGTTGATCTATACCTGCAATGCTGGGTTTGTGTGTTCTGTTGGTTTATACCTGCAATGCTATGTTTCCATACATTATTTATGTATACCTGCAAATACAAGTTTTTTTTTTTTTTTATATCTCATTCAGTTGCATGTGCTGTTTCCATGTGTTGTTTATTTGATCTATACCTGAACTACAGGGTGTAAGTAAAAGAGCGGCATGGTTTAGTGAATGAGGGGATAAAGGGACTCTGGGGATGATTACAGGGGAGAGGACCTCTCAATGTCACGGTGCAGGACTGACTCTCACGGTCTTTCCCTGATCTGCAGTCAGTGTGGGAAATATTTCTTTTTTTTGTTGTGGTAGCGGAGGGAGTGATTGCATGCAAGGAAGCGTTGAGCGAGGCCCAAGGAAATGCTTGGATAGGGTCCAATTTTTTCACTATAAAATATATTGGCAGCAGGGGCAAATATTTATGTATGTTTTGGCAGCAGGGGCTAATATTTATATATTGGCAACAGGGTCTAATATTAATATATATATTGGCTGCAGGGGCTAATATTAATATATATAGGAAGCAGGGACTAATACTATATATATCGGCAGCAGGGTCTAATATTAATATATATCGGCAGCAGGGTCCAATATTAATATATACCAGCAGCAGGGGCTAATATTAATATATATCGGCAGCAGGGGCTAATATATATTGGCAGCAGGAGCTAATATTAACATATATTGGCAGCAGGAGCTAATATTAACATATATTGGCAGCAGGGTCTAGTATTTATATTCATATTGGCAGCAGGGTCTAGTATTTATATATATATCGGCAGCAGGGGTTAATATTAATATATATTGGCTGCAGGGGCTAATTATATATATTGGCTGCAGGGACTAAAAATATATATTGGCAGTAGGGGCTAATATTAATATATACTGGTAGCAGGGTCAAATATTTATATATATCAGCAGCAGGGTATAATTTTTATGTATATCAGCAGCAGGGTATAATATAAGTATATATCCGCAGCAGGGGCTAATATCAACATATATCCCCAGCAGGGGTTAATATTAATATATATCAGAAGCAGGGTGTAATATTTATATATATTGTCAGCAGGGGCTAACCTCAAAGAGATAAGTGCATATTATGTAGTTAAAAATGCACGTCTAACGTGTGTGTGTATATATATATATATATATATATATATATATATATATATATATATATATATTTATAGTGTATATGTACCGTTTTATAATTGGCCCCCCTACTTTGGTCCCTGGCCCCCCATGTGCCCCCCCTAAATATGAAAGCTGGAGACGCCACTGTACACTAAGCCTTACATTGGACTTGTTGCCCCTAATTTTGTTTATGACAAGAGCCACTTCACCTAATGGATGTATGTAAAGTACAAGGAGATGTGCAAATAAAATGAATTATTACCTGACATGTACTGTTACTAATGTTGACAGTGAGCCGGCTGGCCACATTTGCAAGCATCGCATGCTCTGCATTCTCATATCTTGAGCAAAAGCCCTGTAGTTTGTGGCCATGTAAGCAGTTTAGATTTGTCAACTAATCACCAGGGAGCGCATCTCACCTTTCCTGTACTCTTATTTGTTTCAGGTACATGTCCGGTGATTTTTATCCTATGTACACTTGATCTGTATAAATACTAAACAGTTTTTCTGGTTGCTGTGCTGTAATATTGTTGTTACTCCAGTACTTGACCTTGGCTAACCACTGTCCACAGCTTTTACCAGGTGTGTTCCAAGCCTACCTTCACCGTCCCTTTCTCCTAATTATTGACTTCATATATCATATATCATACATTCATATAGTTTCTTTAGTTATCTGAAATTGAAGGGCCCACCTTTGATGCTGAACAAGTTTTACAGATCCTGACATAAATACATGGCTGCCTTCACTCTATCACCACCTTTCAACATCTGTTCAGGTGGTCCTGACTTTCACTCTGATTTTAGCTCTAGTTTGCTATTCTTCTTGAGTAAAACGATTTTGCTTTAAGAACCATGTATTCACTGTGATTGTTGGTTGACTTTCCAAAACTTCTGCCTCTGCATTTGTCACCCTCAATCCAAGTTGTATATGATGATTTGTATTCTTTTGTAGCTCACCTTCCTGTCCATTTGAGTTCCTTTTCTCCCAATACCAACAGCATAGGTGGTAATCAATACCTCTAAACTGCACCTTATGTTAACCTTATTAAATTAACCCTCAGACCTCAGTATTAAATTAATCCTTAAGACCCCATCAACCATAACTGCCCCTATATTAACCCTAACAACCCCATCAACCATAACTGCCCCTAAATTAACCCTAACGACTATAGTAGCTGACTGCAAGATTGCCCTTGAGTTAAATAATATACCACATGATGAAGATTATTATTTTGAAGAAATTGGGCTTTCATAAATTTCAATACCTTTGTGAATAAGAATATATATATTTTATTACTCAAGTTCAAAACACTGCTGGAAGAAAACATGGGCATTCAAAGAAAATGTTAGCACAATATTATGTACAAAAAGAATATTACAAGAAACAAAGAACTAGCATCCCGTCCCAGAGCTTATTAATATATTAGATCTGATCCATTTTTATTTTTCAGCTTTTAGGATTTTTAAGTATTGTATTTTTTGCTGGCTCGAGTCAGATGCCTGGTTCAGTGGTAGGGGAGAGGTACGAGCTGCAGCTCACCGAGGACCAACTATAGTGCGCTCTCCCCATGTTTTAGCTTACACATGGTCTAAACTGATATATGATGATCTATGTTGTACTAAATGCGTTTACATTCAAACTATTTGCTTAAAAAATTACAAAAATAGATACATTTCGAAAGAGATTGCTGAGCAGCGGTAAAAAAGTCAAATAAAAACCCTGGTTTGAAATGCAATAGGTAAGCAGGGAACATGTGATTTATGCATTACACTGCGAAAGGACAACACAAAGTATACCGCTATGTATTAGAGGTAATAGACTGAACTTTAACCTTTGTGTTTCTGAGGTCAGTGAGGAATGCTAACACCTTGGCACTCAAAGGGTTAAATCACCGGTCTTCTGCCTGTCTCATCATATACATACAAGAGTCAGGGTTCCTTCCTATGATTCACAAGTGTCAGAGGTGCGTAAATTGGTAAAATAACTAACTTTCTCGTGAATAGAAAGAGTAGGAGGGCTTTTTACATTTAGATATTGGGGCTTCCAATTCAATGATCTGGTAAGACGAGTCAAAGTGCACGTGGAGGTATAACGGCTGATCTAAAGTTTTTGATCCAAGGACCTGCAGAATTCTATAAGGCAGAGGACCTGCTGTCAAGATAATAACTGAATGGGAAATGGGCATTAAAGTGATATCACCATATTCTGTTGAGAAGAAATCACAAAAAGAATAACATATTTCAATGAAGGCGGTGAACATTATTTCAGACTTTGGTTGCCGAAACAAAATTCCCTCCGCACTGCAATTCCAAGGTCTCTTTGATTTGCACAACAAGGTACAAGTTTGAACCTTAGGAACATATGTAAATAATGCAAAATTTGTTTTATAATTATATAATTTTATTAATAAGTAATTACAGGTTCACTGAAAGGCCTCGATGTTATGGAAGATAAATTCAGGAGGGACATAGGTTCCATCCCCATTCCTCTCAGTAACCATTTGGAAGTGACTTTGTGCAGGACATAATATCCTGGATTCCACAGTATTATTTACAATCTCCCACACTCTTCGGAACGTGTCTTCCGAGATACTCGGCTAACCCAAGCGTGTAAGAATGTCTTGGTTGTCTTCATGGACTTCCATGTCCATATCAACTAATTCAGGCTCAGAGTTCTTTTTCTTCTTTGCAGCCACAGTGGTCAAGGCGTCATCTTTAGTAAGCTCCGACGCTAGCAAAGAAGTAACGGCACATCCAGCTTTTCGATTGGCTGCAAAGCAATGCAAAAATCAATTGAGATATAAAGAATAACCTACAGTATAACTAGTGGAACACTGTCTGGTAATGAGTCTGACACCGTGTAGTTGTACATTATATAATATTATATAATGGTTTTATTAAAGTACTGCATACTTTTAAACAGATGTCAGACAATCACGGAGAGACTGCAGACGCCAAAATACAATATAATAAAAGATTTGAACACATTTTTTAAAATGCGTGGTATTTGAAGCCCATCAGCTGAAGTTAGTTCAACCAAAATAAAATATTTCTACTCTCATCTACTTTCATCTGGGCTACAAAACAAAGAAATAAGCCATGTACTAGATTCATAAGATGCCTGCAAGGGTTTAACTTGTTTTGATTTTCAATATGCCATACCCAGGTATGTAAAGGTTGGCAAGTCACCAAAGAGTTATATTACTATCTGCAGACCTCATGTACTATAACAGCGGTATGCATTAGTTTACTTGTTTAATGTACATTGACAAATTAACCCTTTAATATCATACAAAGCAAGCATTTTGGAACTTACCGCATTTGCTCGATTATAAGACGACCCTGATTATAAGACGACCCCCCCAAAATCAAAATATTAATTTAGGAAAAAAACAAAAAGCCTGAATATAAGACGACCCTATAGGAAAAAAGTTTTACTAGTAAATATTAATTCATGTAAACTAATTTTCATGTTTAATAAAAGCTATGATTGAGAAAAATATATTTTTTATTTCCTTTTATTTGCCAACCTGCCCCCCCCCAGTTATGCACATCTGCCCCCAGGCTTGCCACTCTGCCCCATGATGTGCCTTTTAACCCTCTATATGCCACTCTGCCTCCAGAAATGTCTTATACCCTCCTATATGCCACTGTGCCCCATGATATGCCTTTTAACCCCCTATATGCCCCTCTGCCCCATGATATGCCTTATACCCCTATATGCCATCTGGCATATAGTGGGTTAAAAGGCATATCATGGGGCTGAGTGGCATATAGGGGGTTAAAATGCATTTCTGGAGATATATATATGTATATATATATACTGCTAACAGCAATCACACTCCTATCAAGCCAAGGCAGCCAGTACATGCTGGAACCTGGGGATGTTAGAAGTGTGATTACAGCCTCCCTATGCCATGCTACCACCCCCACCCCCCTTACACATCCATGCTATCACACACACAAACTCATTCACAAACATTTAAATACTCATTCATTCCATTAATCACACACACACACACACGCTCAAACCCCTCACCCCCCCCAACCCCTTACCTGAACTGCAGATCTCCCACTCGCAGACTTCTGCAGGGGCCCGGCTGTGCGAGCAACTTCTCTGGCCCCGCCCCCAGAGGAAGGAGGTAGAGTTATGTGAGGACTGCGCTAGCTTCCTGTTCTCCTGCTGCTAATAGCAGAGACGCTGCTCGCCATCAAAGCCCGGTAAGCAGCACGGCCCCAGCAGAATGAGGTCTGATTAGAAGACGACCTCAATTATAAGACGAGGGGTATTTTTCAGAGCATTTGCTCTGGAAAAAAACTCATCTTATAATCGAGCAAATACGGTATCTTTGCTGTCAGATTTGTTCTCATCTGCAAACACTCACCCATAAAACTAACAAAACCACAAGCATAAGAATTAAAAAATGGCAAGTAAATCTGTTATTGTTGATCACTTATGTGTTTGATCAGGAGCTGTAGATACCCTTTACTTACCCTGCCTTGGACCTCTTTTCCTCCGGAAGGCTGCTCCTGATTGCAGAGCTTCCAGCAAACTGTCCATCACTCCAGTTTCATCACCTTCTGTAATATTATTAAATATAAAAATAACATCAAACACAAATGTCAGCAAATTCGAATAATGTATGTTATCGCTACGGTTTCTAAAATGGTAAAGCAATGATTCTTACGTTTTCCCATTAGTTCCCAACACTCGATTTCCCATTAGTTATGAATAAAAACTAGAAGTCAGCAACTTATTAGTGTGTATATTATACTTATAGCTTGCTTTGTATTTTTAATTTCAATTTTAATTGAAGCAATGCTTTAAATAACGTTATTATAAATAAATAATTGCTGAATTTCTTTTAACTTTTTTTTTCTCTCACCATGCCCATAATTACATTACAGCGATTATAGACACCCACAATAACAGATTTTCCATCAGTGGCCATGTGCAAATCTTCAGCTGTCTCGATCCAACATGCACTTCTGTGTTATCGACACCTTCACTGATTCCATTACCTGCATTGATGTTAAACGGCTGCTCTTTCTTCGCTTTTAGTTTCTCCTGGCGCTCTCTCTCAGCCTTTTCCTTGGCCAGTTTGGCTCGTTTCATCTTTTCTTCGGTTTCTCGTTTCTTTTGGTTTTCTTTGACAGCTTGCTGCAGAGAACAAGAAAGTAACAGCGTGGAAGTTATATGCATCCCAAACCTCTATAACAAGTCACTAGAAATCTTAATAAAAGCAAAATCTAAGAAAACTGGTCTAGCATTCAACAGAGGTAAGGAATTCTAAGGCAAAAGAGGCCATTAAAAACACTGAACACTGTTGATTATCTAGAAGATATTTTCTCTTTTTTATTCCAAAAATCATCAGCAAAACATGTCCAGGCAGCCATGTACCTCTTTAGTTTTCTTGTAAAACTACTCAAAAAAACAATTCATAGGCACGTTACAAGACCTGTTTATTCCCAGAAACATGCATTTGTTATTATGAGTATCTGAAGCTCATCCTATAGCTGAGAGGTCCTTTTAAATGTATGTGTGGTGCCCATTTCATCTCTGCAGAATGGTCCATGTGCCTCTTCCCTGCTCAGTAGAACACATCTTGTAAAATGTCTTATACTTATTGTCAGCTCGAGCGCTAGCTCTTCAAACATTGTGAGGGGGTCTAACGTACGCTCAGAAAGATTGCCACTGGTTTGAGCTGGAGGACTTTCCTGAAACGGGTTGGGCTACTAAAGAGGCGAGGGTCTCCAGCTTATTCCTGAGATAAGTGCTTTATTTAATGATTAATTACAGAGCGCATATTAAAGGAACCTTTTAAGTTCATTGTGCAGTATGAAGGGCCCACTGCAGGCGCTTGCTTGGTTATGTACAATACATAATAAAAAAGGTTTTCTAAATCTTCCCATCCATTCGATTAATCACAACTCTTAATCATGGTTTACCCACGAAACTATAAAACATTTTTTACACAAAAGTCCAGCTTTTCAATGATAAGTGAATTTTGCATCGTGGGACAAGATAAGAAGTCTTAAGTACAAAAACAGGTTAAAAAATTTCCTTTGTTATAACTTGTCAATAAACGGAGATTTGACTAAAAAAAAATTACACATGGTGGGGGGGAATTGCCACTACTTCGGACATACGGAATTGACCACGGAGGACCAGCTAGGTAGGACATGTGTATGTAGACACACTCTGGGAGTTAAACCAGACTAGGTCAGAGAAACGAGTACAGTGCTTTACAATACATGAATAATAATAATGAAGCTAGTGAGTTACGGCTCACACTTTAGTGAATGGACCACAAAACATCCAAATTTAACACTGAAAAATGTACTTCAGATTTGCTATTTGCATTTACAATCAATTTAATATCTTGCCAGTGTTAGGTGTAAACCTCCTGGCCTACACTGTATAAACTTACCACAAACATGTTACGGAAGTTATGTAACTCGAGGAAGAACTCTTCAATTGTGACTTTTTGGGGATCAAAAACAAAGTAATCCCCCAGTTCTTTGAAAAGCGACTCCATATTGGCATGCATCATACGTAGTTTGGTATATTGTTCTTGAGCATCTTTCACAAATACGTATATTTTAACTGTCAAGGATCATGTCAAACGAAATGAATACATAAAAATAAAGTAAAATAAAAGAATGTGTAAATTAGTTCAGGGACAAACTGGCGTCATGCTTTTATATGTTCTCGCATAGCGAGCGTACATAAACAGGGGAATGCTTGTTCCGTGACGATGTCCTTACTCGCCAGCACCCCTAAAGTGCGGTAAGTCAGTGAACTGAGCAAGATTACATTACACTGCTCTAGCTTGGCTATATTATACAAACCCAACAAGGAATGACCACGATGTCTTTTCTATTTAAGATTCTAAAGATTTAAAGGATATGCTCATTTTTTCCACAAATGTATCCTTTTCGTCATTCGTCTTAATGTCCCGTTGAAGGTCTGAAATCTGCTTTTTCATTTGATCCAAGTTCTTCTGTAATGTTTCAGCAGATACTTTCAGAGAAAAATAAATAATGTGATGAGTATAGGATAAGAGTATTTTTAGTTTAAGAATTATTTCAATGATCAAGAGTGCTTCAGAAAACCCAGTCTAGCAAGTACAAAATACAACTATTCTACTCTCAATGAATAATAAAAGGCCTACCTTATAGCAGTAGCTACCTGAAAATGGGAATATCTATTCATTACTTAAAAAAAAGAAAACTCTGAAAAATAAACTTTACATTTGTTACTGTTTCACTAAGCTAAGCTAATTAATTTAACCCGACGCTTTGAAATCACCAAGACGATTACTTTCTACACAGCGAAACCACAAAACATTTAAAGAAAATGCATCTTCTGATTACTGTGTTCTCTACAATTTCACTCCACACCACCCTTAACAAAAGAGTGAAATACCTTTACTGGCTTGATCCACATGGACCAACTCATCTGGAAACGTAAGTACATCTGGGTAGTCTTGTTCACAGCACTCTGCTAGGAAATGTAACAGTGTGGTCTTCAGGTCTGCAGACTTTGTGTCTTTTATCTTGTTGGAAGGAAAAATTAAAATTAATATGTATTTGGAATTTCAGTAAACAAACAATGCATATGTGTTGTCAAAAGTTTGGTGTGAATGAACTCAAGTGACCCGCACAGAGACCTGACCCAATAAACACCTTTGAGATGGAACGCCAACCACGAGCCAGGACTTCTTGTCCGCATTGCCTGACCTCACAAATGTTATTTTTGTTGAATGGGTTAAAAATCTTGTGGAAAGCCTTTCTAGAAGGGTGAATGCTTTTAAAGCTTCAAAGGGGCAACACGTAGCAATGCCCATGGTCCAACAAGCTCATATAGGTGAAACGGTCAGATATTGTATGGTTGGAAATAACCTACAAATAAAGGTCATCTAAGCCTGTGTATTATACATTTTGAGTAATCTCTAATTGCAAATGCTTTGGACGTACATGTATTTACCTAGATATTACTGTATAATCCCACAATTTCTAGGCTATGTACGTTTCAGGACTTAAAACGCAAAAGAAAAACAAAACACAAAAAAAGATCGATCTGTAACAATCCTACCTTGCAGAGGAAGCCAATTTCAAAACCAAACGCCCCAGCATTCCTGGATCCGGCATTCATGAAATTACCGACAAGCAGTGTAATTTCTAACAGGGTCGCAAAGTTCTGACTCTTGCGCACTTCTTCACAAGCTGCTGTTATTGACACAATTGTGGCCTTGATGTTTTCAATTTGCTCGTTAAAAAGAAGTTTGAACTGGATAGCGTTTAGACGCGGTAGCAGCTTAGGGATGCTGCTCATCTGAAAATGTATGAAAAACACCAAATACAACCCTTCTGTACAAACACGACACATTTCAACTTATTCTTTTATTCTGAACTCATCAATTACTTTTTTCACCGAAGGGGCTGTCTATCTCCTTAATATTCTCATTGAGATAAGACAACCCGACAGGAGGAAGCGGGAATTGTAGATATAGGAAAAGGAGGCCTGCCGGTACAGCTGGACAAGTGGACATTGTGCATTCATTTGTCATTGTGAGATCCGTAAATAATTAGATTTAGAAGCAGATAAGTTTAACAACAATTCTAAAAAATAAAAAAAACAGATGCAGCAGCAGAAAACAAATACTCTGCTTACCACCACTCCAAATTGTTCGGATTCTGACAAATCATCATATTCATCCTTTAACGCTGCTAAGTTTTCTAGCTGCTCTGATTCCGGCAACAGCGTAATCAGGTTCTATGGGTGATAAGGTTTGTTAATGCAAAATAAATCAGATATAATCGTATCTCACTATATGAACATTTGTGTTATACGTCTCTTTGATGCATTCAAAAACTCACCGAAACCACAGATTCCGTCAATACTTTCTCATTGACTTCTAGAATCGCATTTTTTATTTCTTGATACGGCATGCGGAACGAACCAAGGAAGATTGCTGAGAGCAGAGGGAAACGAGTTACATTTCATGAAACAGGTCAGGAAAAACACATCAGGTCCTTCTAATCCTAGGTTTTATTTCTAGTCAAGATTTTTTTGTTATTTTAATTTTCAGGATTCCACCAGTGTTCATTACAATTCTTTTGAATCCCCTAAACCATCACCAAGAAAAGATCCTTAGAGGACCAAAGACCGCTTTATGACTGAAATTGTCAGTCTACAGCAAATTTCCGGCACTTTCCGTGTATGTGATCACTTCTACAGATAAAAGACAAAGGCAGAACTTGCAGAGATTCAGGGAGATACAGAGAGCTTTTTATTATTTTATTTTACTTGACCCCGGGGGGTTATCTTTTAATTTATACTTTTAATATTTAATATTAATACAGTTAATATTGTGTAGTTTTTGTGGGTTAATTAGTAACCTAAGGATATGTTGGGTTGAAAAAACAAACAAAAATGTAGTAAAATTTGTATTTTGTACACAGCTGGTATTTATACAGTAACACCGAATAAATGTGTGAGGGTTTCTGTATCCTATTCTTTAAATTTTATATAATATATGTATATTGTTTGGGTACACTAAATAAGAAAGAGGGAAATCAAGGTTGAATAAAGACGTAGTAAAACCACCAACGAGCTCTGGTCCTATAGTGTAAAATATCTCTGGTCCTTAAGGGGTTTACATGAATTATTTAGGGAAATATAAATACTTACCAAGAATTCCGGCTCTCTTTGGATCTAGTACTTTGAGTTCTTTAGTTTTTTTCTTAACTTCAGACTTTTGGTCACTATCTTGGTCTTTTTTTGCTGAAAACACAGGATAAAAAGAACTAAATATAGCCAAGAAAGTTTTTTTTACTATTCATTTGATTAAACTTAACATTGATTACGCAGAAAATTGTACAGCATCGTGGAATATGATGCTGCTATATAAATCAATAAATGATAAATAATTCTCATCTTAGAGCAGCATCAATATCCATTATATAGGATGTGCAAAACAAGAACACCTGTCATTACTACAATAACTGTAGTAGTTAGGGAGCACTTACAATCTGTACACGGACACAATATATGCATAATATGCAATGTAACTGCCAGATACAGTCAGTCACTACGTCTAATGCAATCTTCAGTTTAAGAAGTGTAAGAAAACTAATGCTATCACTCACGCTTGGTCTGGGAAGTAAAGGTGAGAGTTATTTTCGCGAACAGCTCGTCGTTCTCAAATCGGTCTTCTTTTGCCTTGATCCAAAATGAATTTTCAGAGAGCGCTGTTGGAGCAATCTGAAAAAGAGCCATTGCTTGTAAAACTTTTGATATAACAAGTACATGCAACCAAATCTGGACTAATTTCAGAACTTTGTCGTGTGAATGAATGGAAAGAAAAATACATGCAATGTGATGGGTTAAAGAGGCTGAGAGAAGCAAGATAATTACTATGGACATAAAGTAAAGGGAAATTGTTGGATACACGTGGCAACATCATTTTCTGTACTGGCTGGTCTATTAGAAACTTCTTTTCAATATTAATGAGCATGAAATATTGATTAAGAAATAACACATGAAACATAGTTAACAGCATTAATTTAATTATTTAGATACCCACTGCTTGCACAGTTCATGTGAAATGTGATGAATTGTCCGTTACTATGGCGCTGGCTTCGGTTTAGTGTTATTAGTCATACCTTTGACCAGTTTGGGCGTTTTAGTTGCACCTCTGGCTTGTATGTCTTCTTTGGAGCTAATCCAAAAGGTAGAATAGGCGCTGCAGGTGGAGGTAATGCAGGAACTCCAGGCAATGGTGGTGGTGGCGGGACCATTGGTGCTCCTGGAAGAGGTGGTGGAGGTGGAACACCAGGTATGCCTGGGAGTGGCGGAGGTGGTGGAATAACAGGGGCACCTGGCAGTGGAGGAAGTGGTGGATCACCAGCACCCTGAAGTTGGGGTGGTAGCGGAGGTGCTGGTGGAGCAGTGTCTCCATGCATGAAAGGTGGAAGCGGAGGTGGTGGAGCAGGGGCAGATGTTCCTGGTAATGGTGGTGGTGGTGGAATAGGAACAACAGTAACGGAGGATGACATGTTGGCCATTTCTTTTTTCATGGCTTCTACCTCTTTTGACAGTTTGGCAACCTGCAAAGAAAAAAATGTAATACAATATATCAAAATAGTCTTAAAATTTCAAACAGCTAAATTGTATTTGCACTAAACCCAATCCATCCTGAAAAACAATTTAATAACCTACCAATGATTTCCAGGGTTTCTACTCCCCCCCCCAAAAGACAAAGTACAAGGGAATCAAATGGTGAGACTACCACCTATGGCACATTGTCTACCTCTCAAGGGCATGCTTAAATAATAAGTTCCTAGGTTTAGATTAATATACATTTTTTTTATTTGACTTTGTGTAATTCTAATGTTTCCATTCTCCGTGGAGGCGAAAGCTTTGTTTAGTTTCCAAATTTCAGTAACTGACGAAAAAGGAAGCAACAATAATAAAGTAAAATGCCTTGTAAATATATGAAGCGGTATAATCCTGCTAGTGCACAATATGTCAACATATTCTGAGTTTTACAGTCATGTAAGCGGTAAAGATGCCACTGGTTCCTAAAAATAAACTTATAACCAGAAGCTGGACCTTTCTATAGCTCCTACATTTAAAAGGTTCATTGTCAGCCACCTTTGGGCATTTCATAAAAGAAGAAACTGATAGATGTTTAGTTTGGTACAAATGTTACCTCGTCTCTAAGCAGAGCATTGTCAGCTTCCAGGTTCTTCTTCTCTGCCGCAATTTGATTATTTTCCCGATCTAAAGTTTGTTTGTCTGTCTGAAGTTCTGCCAGTTTCTGCTCAAAGTCACTCTCTTTGGCCTTAATCTCCACTTGGAGTTCATGCCGCGCAGTTAGCTCTGCATCAAGCTGCCGGAAGCAAACGTAAAAAGAAAAAAAATTTACTTCATATATCCTCTCAATACACAACATAAAGTTTCAAACTTATTGTATGAGGGCAAATATTACAATAACGGAACCGCCATCCGACACACCAAGAATGAAAATGTTGAGAAACAAGGAAAATATGTTGCAAGATGCATTTATTCATTAAATAATCCCTTTATCAAAAACTGTCAACCCATTTGGAAGAACATAATGGAATACAGATATTGATGAACTTTCAATGATCGTAATTGGAATTTCTTTGTGAAAAACCAAAAGTTCCTTATAGTGACCGCATCAGAACCGGGTCGTGATGAAGGTGCTGCTGGGTTCAAAGCTACACAGATGCAAAGAGTTAAGAGATGCGTTGGTAGCAAAACTCCGCTCAAATGATTGAAATAAACCGGTATGTTGGGCCGCACACTTTATAGAAAGTCTTGATCATAGCTCTCTCTGATCAAAGGCAGTAGAGTCCCTGATCACAATATTCGTTAAAAAGTATATGTACTGAGACAGAATCAGGAAACATGCAGTGTTGACAGGGCATCTACCGGCATTTAATACCCGAATAACCCGGGAGGTCACCATCAGAATGCTGTAGTGCAAAATCTAACCCAGCAAAACTAACTTGGGCATGGAAAGTGAATTAGGTAGAAGAGTGCGTACTCATCCAGTCCCTGTCGTTATTGTGTTTTGTATATAATTCAATTGCAGCCCGTTTCTTACCTTTTTAACCAGATCTCTAGCTTTCAACTCACTCTCTTCCACTTTCTTTTTATCAATTAAATGATCTGTGTTAAAATAAAACAAAAAAACAAATATAATAATCTATAAAATGATTGCAAACACAATATTTTTTTTTAGTTGTGAAAATGCAGTCTGAGTCTGCCATTGGTAAAGCTATATATGCGTATGTTGGCACTTAGTTGCCTGCTGAAAAGCTTTCCAGGGCGGTATGGAAGAAGATTATGGAGCAGGATACATAAATCGGGACCTAAGATGCAGTCACGAGGCTCTGAACCCATGCCCACCCGACGTTAGATTTTGTCATTTTCCATTTCACTGCTCTGGGGTGATACCTAAAGTGTTAAGTTTAACATTTAATGCACCTGAATACAGCACTCAACGCAAATACAAGCAAATGAACCCATATAAGAAGCAGAATGTATAATAAATCCTGTTAAGGCACTTACCAATTAAATATTCAATGTCTATGCTCAAAGGTTTAAAGTCAGGGTCAGCTCCATTTTTGTGAAGAATTATCTGAGACACAACCTCATCTATCAACTTGTAGTACTGAGGTCTGGAAAAGTTAAAAAAAAAATAAGAAAGACTTGCAGAAAGCGTTTTTATTGAAATAATCATGAAAATTCTTCTAATTCTCTTGAGAGACATAATGGTAGATTTTGTATAGAATAACTGAAATGGTACCGTTCAGCTCTTTTATAACATAAAGATTATTCATAAAGCCCTAAGCAATACTGAAAATAACCAAGATGTGATTACTTCTCGGGGTACACGCAGCAATTCCCCTCCGCAGTTCCCTCAAGGAACATAAGGAAACCCAACTTGGGTGTGGAAGGCTTCTCATGAGCCACAACTCTAAGACGACTAATAGGTGAAGTCCATGTACTCGAACCCATTTACCAAAGTATTCATAAGATGCTCATTCACATCAATTTTAGGTACCATGACCTGGGGCTTAGAAAATATAAAGCCTTGATAAAGCTTATTTCATAAGCCATATGTGGGAATTGATATTTTGTAGTAATGAAGGATAGTATATCGGAGCACAAACATCTTCCACAGTGTGCCAGATGCATCAAACAGCAAATTATGGTCAGTGATATTATGGTGCAGAAACTTGTTTGCAGTCTGGAGTTCTGGACCGCGTTTGCAACCTGGTCAGGGCTATGAATGCACATAACCTACATCAGCGCACTATAGTATTAAGGTATGATTTGTCAGGGTTGGGTGCAGATTGAGCCATCACTGGTGGGGTGCGGGCTGTCCATTGGTGACAATGTCACATAACCGCCTAAAGAGAACCACGGAGAGGAGAAAGCACAAGCCTTTCTCTCAGTGGCTTTCTACCGACAGCATGACAGACTCATCGACAGCAACACGGTGGGCACGCATGCAGGACAAGCAGGAATGAGGGGTCTGCCATGACCAAACCATTTGGTCCTGTGTACGGGACGGTCATGATCCAGCGGTTAGTAAGTGCGGAAATGTAGATACACTTATTAACGGCAACATGCCTGTCTGAGGCTTACTCTTGAAAAATTAGGTGCCATGTTTAATTAAATGAAAGGAAAAATGGAACAATATGTGCAAAAAAAAAAAATAAGGGAGCATAGAAAGTACAATTTTGCATTAATCTATAGGGTCAATAAACATAACGCATTACAGAGGTATATTAAGATATTAACTTATTAAAACATGGTATTGTGTTCCATATTTTTATTTAATGAAAAATATTCCAATACAACAGCAATATAAAGCAAATAAATGAATCCATTGTAAATATTAGCTTCTCCAATTCAACTCTGTTAAATAGGAAAGATTAAAAACTTGTACAGCAACATACCCGGCATCGTAATCATTTCGGATTAGTAAAAGATGTTGCAAAATGGAAAGGAAGAACGGCTCTGCTGTGGAGTCCTTCACCGTGTTCAAGAGAACTTGGAAAACATCATTGAAGTCAGTAAATTAAACATTAAGGATAAAACGCAAAAAAATAAATGTTTTCAAACAAATATATAATTCTCTCTTCAACCAAAACGTTTCCTTGTTCGTAGGCTTGATGAAATATTTCTCACCGTTTAGTAAATACAACTAAAATGTAAAGGCGCTATGGAATTTGATGGCGCTATATAAAACAATAAATAATAATCACATATTTGTAGACAATAAAGCGACAATAATGCCTTTTGGGGGGGTTTTGGAGCTTTATTTAACTTGAAAGCACTGCTCATCCATGGCATTCCGCGCCGCTATTAGTACACCCTCAAAGTTTTCAGTATAGTAATATTGCGATCCATCTTTTAGAGTAAAATAGTTCATATATAATATGGCAATAACGATGCCATTTTAAGCAAACAGAACAGAAGTCTTTTAAGACGCTTAGGTAATAAAAGGATATTCCATCTCGACACGGATGTCGTCTAAGCGGGTCCTCAAGTCATCGGAGTCAAATTCACTGTGCTCTAGGAACACGCTAAGTTGTACGTTTAGCTCATCATTCTCCAGTTCTTGGAGGTCCTAAAAGCAAAAAGGTATGTTATTTAATAAGTTATAAGCGTATTTAATTGTGAGAGGCAAGTAACAACGTCATGTAACTAAGATAAAAATGATACTTTATATTTTGCCAATGTAAGGTTACTAAGAGAACATGATTACATATAATACAGGATGCCAGGTATTTGGAGCCCCGTCTATGAAACACATTACAAGCCTCATTAAATGTTGTTTATCACTGCTCCAACCATCTTAGTTTGTCTATTTCTGTTATAAATTCAGTAAATAAAAACAAATCAACCGCCCAAGAACCTGAAATTCAGTTACCTTAAGCATGTGATTCAATCCATGGCTCATCAATTCACTTGGTATATCAACGAAAGTCCAGTTCTTGGCTGATTAAAGCGTTGATCAACAGCATACAGCTCACCTGGAGATACAACAACAAGTGTGTGGGACTGAAAAACATAACACGTGAGGTCACAGCGCAAAGCACAGTTTGGAATTCTATGATGTAATCCTTGGAGATGAGGATGTTTTCGTCTGCATTAAAACTTCAGATCTCTTATTCTTTCGTCAACGAGGGTTTTTTAGTGTTAATAAACCGCGGCTATGTTTTTGTATTTGCACAAAATCTGGGCTTTCTATTGTAGTAGCCGGTGCTACTAGGTACTATTGGTCTGTAGATACATAGGGCTGCTCAAAAATGGCAGCGATTGAGGAGAGCAGAGTGATTTAGATGGCAGAATCTCGCCTATAATTAGGAGTAAACATGGCATGCATGAGAATTGATTAAAAGTACAAAAAAACTGTGGTATTGTGATGTTTAACGGCAGTTGAGAAGTCATTTCGAATTTCGTAACCAGCAGCAAAGATAATAACCAAATAAATTGTGTCGTCACCTTGAGCGCCACAGAAGTGTCAGGTTTTAATCCATCCAACAGAGGCTTGAAGCGCTCCATTTCATCCATTTCTGCTCTCTCTGTAAGAGCTTGAAGAACACGTTCGGGCCTAAACGAATTTAAACCGCCATCACGATACGCCCAATCCTGCTCGTTCAGCACAATCATTTTTGTGAACCTTTAAGGTTTTTGTTTTTTTACCAAATTCTACATATTTATCACAGTATCACATATGTATTATTCTTTTTGGAGTTTGATAATATTTAGAAAACCCCCAGTTAGTTAATAACAGGGAAATTAAACGAAAAACATGCCTACAAAGGATTTACTTCTGTTTTTAACATTATCCTAAACAGGAAGTTGCGTCCAGTATTATTTTTCTAGCCGTTACAACTCCAGGTTTGACTGTTAAACAATCTGTGTTTGTCGGTTTAATGTTTCTATGCAGAACTGTGGATCTAGTTGAGCTCAGCTTGGCTCGTTGGACGCCTTGCCGCAGCCTTCTGCCCCGAGCGCTGTCCTGTGGATAGTTTATAACATCTCAGCCGTGGATCTCTATAACAAACTCCAGGGCCTTTCATATACCGGTGTATGTAACTGCCAACAGGCGGACTCAACTTATTTAAATGTGTCAAAGCAAAGCAGGGGAAATGGTACATGATCATAATAGATTGCTGACAGGGCCGGCCTTAGGGGTGTGCGACCTGTGCAACAGGGGCGCCGTTCGGGACTTAAATTGAAACATTGTTGTTTTTTTTGTTTGTTTTTCTTAACTTTATTTAACATCCTCCATGTTAAATAAAGTTTTTTTACTTTATTTAACACAGAGAATGTTAAATAAAGTTAAAACAAAAAAACCCCGGTGTTTTAATTTAAGTCCCGGTAAGGGGCGCCAAGCGGTCGCTCGTGAAGTTTTCAGCAACCGCTCTGCGCCCCTCACTCTCCGTGACTCCATCGCGGTGCCGGCGTTCAGCATGATATGGAATATCATATTCACAGCTCAGCTGTGAAGCGCGCACCGCGGCAGAGCGGGAAGACGGAGGCTTCAATCATCATAGCAGGCAAAGAGGGATCCACGACTCTTGCCAATAGCAGAACACCGTCTTCTGCCTCCAGCATTGTTGTTATTCCATACTACAACAAAGACAAAATTACTTAATTTTGTAAAACATCAACAAAACCAGAGTTTTTGGGGTTTTTTTTAACCTCAATAAATGTTTATTTAATTGCGAGTCTGTCCCATCTCTAAAATATGACATAATCAGATAAGGGGACGTTTTCTCAATTTAACCCACTACGACTTCATTAAGTATATGCTTTCTCTGTAAATTTTCTTAATTCTCAGTTAGTTGCCTTAAGGCCACTAATATTGCCACATTGGCCGGCTTCCCATGAAGCATACTTTTTTTAGTGAGTAACTGATAAGCAAGCACTAAGTAACCCATTCCTCTCTGTAAATCTATAGATGCTGCACTTTACAGGTGCTGGTCGTGGACATGTACAATATAATGCCTTCCTGAAAGAAATGCCTTGTGTGGCCAGCTGTTGAACTTTTAGACAAGACCATGTAAATGCAATGGTGCTTTTGAAGACAAAATAAAAGATGGCTTAGGGCAATCAGCACTATCAACCAATGTACAACTTTCACCGATAACCCTTAATAATGTAAAGGATAATGTCTACAGAAATTTCAGGGATTATTCAAGATTTTTTTTTTTTTACTTACATTGTGGTTCATAAAAGCTTTCAAACACCTAATGATCTCATGTTGGCTTTTTCCATCTCTGGAGCTAGGAGGAAATAAGTAAGCATGTTTAATAACAAAACTTTTTAAAAAACAGCATCAAACCTAAACAACCATATATTCATCTTAACACAGTCTGCAAAAGCTCAAAAATACTGTAATCTCTGTTACTTTGATAAACAAACTGTAAAACGTATCCACAATGTTGATTTATCTATAAATGGCAATTACTTGATTTCCATATGGCCATTATAATGCCAGTGTCCATTATGCAAATTTGTTTACCACCAATAGAATGTGTCAATTAAGCTTATATGTATCTGTGGATGCTGTTATTTGGCTGAAACAAACTAATAAAACACAATGTTTATTATATGTTATGCAAGTATCATCAATTTCATCAATATCTGCCACTCGTACTGAAACAATATATATCCACCAGCCACTCTGAATTAATACTTCCTATATATATATTTTTTTCTATGTTGTAATACTGGAGATGTGTCGGGAATTGGGCTAATCTTCTCCATTCATGGCCAATGCTGAGTTCATTGAAAGCGCCTACATAATAGCAAAACAATCCCCTCCGCATGCAACTAGATGCAAGAATATCACTTAACATGGACAATTTTAGCAAATACATGGTGCTGAATAAATATTTCTCTTTGCTCATATCTTAAAACCCCCCATTCATTTCCCAATTTACATTGGTGGTTCATTCTGCAGTCTTCGGACTGAAAGGCCCTCTGCGCCAAAATTCTGCACCCAGCTGCAATAAAACACAAAATTTAAAACCAGCAAAGCAATGATACACAAGGACAGTGTTACCAATATGTTTCCAATGATTACCGATGTCCCATTGGTTTTGTTACAAAATAAATAAGTAGCAATAACAGACTGCTCAACATTATTGAACCAAAAAAAAGATGCCACCTGCCCCTTACTAATCTGGAATAGTGGGGGGCAAACTAAAAAGTGGAAATTAAATCCCAAAACACTGAAGAAATTGATTTAAAAAAAACGATCAAATACCATTTATTACGTATGCATTAAAAAATGTAAAGGTGGGTAAGTCCAAATAGTCAAATTAGGGTAGTTCTAGTGCAAAGGAACTATTGATCAAATAGTACACTAGTAACACCGGTTCAAACGTGGCATACATAAATAAAAAACCTTGGAGAAAATAATAAAAACGTAATTCGGCACTGGCTTCGCTGTTAAAGAAAGCTTGTGGTATTTTAACATTTCTGCTAAGTAGGATGTTTAGCAATGCTATATGCGTGCCAGTAGCATTAAGGGTTGTGTTTCACTGTCACTCTAAAAGACGTTAGGTTTCTATGTTCTATAGATTTAGATTACGAGCAGCTCACCTGACAGGGTTGTTATTGAGGGAGACTCTCAAGGATTCTAAGCAGGAAAGAATATTTGCTTCTGCAACTCTATATCTGGTGCTCTGCTTTCTGTTCATGCCCTGGAGAAAAAGTTGTATTTAATTTACATGACAAAAGTTTGATCTCAATGAACATGCTTATCTGTTAAGGAGCAAAACTTCTTGTCTGCAGTACACACAATGAATTGTGTTGAACATAAATATATATTTATTATTGGAAATAAGGTATCATGTTTAAAGCTGTAGATCTGGATATTGAAAAGTACTGTCAACCCAATCCTCAGTATATATATATATATATATATATATATATATAATGTCCCAAGAATGTAAGGCACACTAATCCAGGGGCGTCCAACCTGCAGCCTGCCGGACCTCGAGGTGCAGCCCACGTGAGATCTGCAGCCAGGGCCACAGCTATTGTAGGATTACAAGGGTCCTGCTGCTCACCTGTGCGTTGATGTGTATTTACATCGCATCACATGACTCTGCTCCATTCCTGGTCCCCCTGTGCGGTACAAGAGAGGTTGCGAACAATCCAAAAGGGAGCGTTGGCCCCTGTGGAAGTCTGCAAGCGGCACCAAGAGAGTTCCAGGTTGTATGAATGAGTATGCATCATTGAGGGAATGAATGAGCATCTGTGAATAAATATCTGTGAATGTATTTGTAAATACGTGAATGAATGTTTGTGAATGAGTAAATTAATGAATAGGTGTGTGATAGCATAGATGTGTAAGTGGTTGGGAGCATGGCACAGGGGGGCTGTTTGAGGATAGGATACCACAGGCAGGCTGTTTGGGGGCAAACGGGACATGTCCTGTGCTTGGATAGGTCATGTGGATGCAATCTGGATGCCAGGGCTGACATGATACTAAAGGGGGGGTATGCAAGTGCGTGAGGAGTGCTGGCTGAGGGCATCACATAAATCAATACTAAATGGGGGGAGAGGGTGGTTGGATAAACATACAATGTGGGGCTAGCTGGGAGCAATACACAAGGGTGTGGGAGCATTATGGTGAACACAGTTCTAGGCCCAGAAATCAGTGAGAGGAAAAGTAAAGGTTTTATGTTATTAACTCTATTTCAATCTGCATATCTAATTAAAGGCCATATTTTCTCTCAGTGAAAAATGAGGGCAGCAGACACACATATATGATGAAGTGGCCCACCTAAGAAAAAACTTGGACACCGTTGCTCTAATCCATAAACTTACTTGCCCCGGTGCTGATCCTAGACTGCAATTAGACATCCATGGAGATAATAGGAGCAGGACTTCTTATTAAAGTGCAGAAATATTTATTTGTTTGAGTCATATAATATAACCTAAAGTAATAATTATATTATCTTTTATTTATATAGCACCAACAATTTACGCAGCGCCTCATACAATACATATATTCAAGGGGTATGACAAGACGAGAATTGACAGACTGAGACAAACTGATTCATTAGGTAGAGAGAGACCTGCTGCAAGCTTACAAAATTGACGGATATATATATATATATATATATATACATATATATACAGGGAAAAGGCAAAGTAAAAAATAACAACTCACATGTTTGGATGCATCTAGATAATGGGACACCATTTCTCATTTGGTCATCATATCTTTTGCCTGCTTTTGTCTAATTTTTGTTTTAAACTTATCAGCATCGTCTCAAAAAGTGCTAAAACCATCTGGAAGTTCTTGTAGGGTTTGTAGAGGAACGGTGGAATCACTGTAGTTTACAGAGTTTGTATGAGACACATATGGTCTCTCCTTTTCTTTTTTTCATCCTCATACAAGCTAAAAGAGAGTGTACAGACCAATCATATTAGAGGTTGGAATTATCACTGACATATTGTAACAAATTGTTACAAAACTTATGACCCTAACAGTAACAGAATCATTTTCACAGTAACTTTGTTTACTTCCTTCTCCTTACGTCAGTAGCGTCGGCAGGGGGGCCAGAGGGGGCCATGCCCCCCCACATCATGCTTTGCCCTCATGTGCTCCCCAATTGAAACGGCATCTTTTTTTTATTGCACAGCCGGAGGAGAGAGAGAGAGGCACCGAGTGGTTTCTCAGGAATAAGTTTTCAGCAACCGCTCCGCGCCTCTTACTCTCCTCTGCAAGGCCTCTGCCTTGGTTGCAGTGCTGGCATTTCATGCTGAGCGCCAGAATATGACATCATATTCTGGCGCTCAGCAGTGAAGCAGCGCGCACCACGGCAGAGCAGGAAGACAGAAGCCTTGCACTCCCACAGCAGGACTTCTACATAAGTGGGCAGAACAAAAGAAGTTCGTGCAGAGAGGCAGAGAGAGAAGCAGCGAGTCTACGGGTGAGAGATCTGCAGTGCAGGTTAGGGGGTGAAGGAGGGTGTATGAATGAGGATATGAATGAGTGTGTGTGATAGCATGGTTGTGTAAGTGGGGTGAGGACCATGGCACAGGGGGCTGTAAGTGATCTGCAGCATCAATACACAAGGGGGCAGCAAGCCAGGTATCAGCATGTACTGGTTGCCTGGGCATGATAGGAGTGTGATTGCTGTTAGCAATTTTGGACAGAATTGGACAAAAAAAATCAATATCAATATTAACATATATACATAATTGTTAACAGCAATCAAGCTCCTATCATGCCCAGGCATACTCAAGTTTCAGCATGTACTATATATATATATATATATATATATATATATTTTTTTTTTTTGTTATTGATTTTTTGTCCAAAATCTACCACACTTTTATTAAAAGTAAGTAACACATCAGAATAGGACAAAAAAATGCAATAACAATATTAATACATGATTAACAGCAATCACACTTCTATCATGCCCAGGCAACCAGTACATGCTGGAACCTGGGTATGTCTAGGCAAGACTGTGATTGCTGTCATAATATTGTTGTTGATTTTTTGGACAGTTTTGGTGTGTTATGTATTAAAAGTGTGGTTATTTTTTTTGGATTTTTAAAAGTGAATCCTCAATTTTCGGTTCCGGTCCAGAATTTTCACTTCGAGGCATCCCTAGCTGCATCTGATGTAGGGCTGCAACAACAAATTGATAAAATTGATAATAATCGATAACGAAAATTGTTTTTTTTATCCATTAGCCAAATGACCGATTCGTTGTTAAGCTGTCACCTCCTCTTCGATTTTTTCTCCGCTTCTGCTACGCGCTCTGCAGTCTCCGCCTTCACGCAGTCACGTGTCCTTGGTGAGTGCCGGATGTGAAGCACTTGGATCAAGAAAGTTCTGCTCCTCGCAGAACCTTTTCTGCTACTTGGAACGAGTACATATCTGATGTGTGCGAGTGCAACGTGCGAGTGCAATGTGCGGTGCAGGGTCAAGGTGCTGGGGGAAAGTGTGCGCGCAGGGCAAAGTGCTAGGAAAAGTGTGAGACTGAGTGCTGGGGTAAAGTGTGAGTGCAGAGCAAAGTGCTGGGGCAAAGTGTGAGACTAAGTTCTGGGGCAAAGTGTGAGTGCAGGGCAAAGTGCTGGGGCAAACTATAAGTGCGGGACAAAGTATAAGTGCGGGGCAAAGTGCTTTGGCAAGGTGTGAGTGTAGGGCAAAACAAATCCTGGCTCCTACCTTTTGTTAGCTGGCTCCTAGATTCGAAACAAATTTGTCAAGCCCTGGTTTAAGCATTGGGGACCAAGATGGCACAGGCAGAGTGTTAATGGGACAAAGATGGCACAGGTATCGTGTTTATGGGACAAAGATGGCGTATGCCATGTGTTGTTTATTTGATCTATACCAGTGCTGAGTTTACATGTGATTTCCAGTTGATCTATACTTGAAATGCTGGGTTTGTGTGTTTTGTTGATCTAAACATGCAATGCAATGTTTCATACATTATTTATCTATACCTGCAAATTAAGGGTTTTTATGTCTTATTCAGTTGCACATGCTGTTTCCACGTGTTTTTTATTTGATCTATACCTGAACTACAGGGAGTAAGTAAAAAAGCGGTGCGGTTTAGTGAATGAGGGGACAAAGGGACTCTGGGGATGATTACAAGGGAGAGGACCTCTAAATGTCACGGTGCAGTCAGAAAGAGGGAAGACTGCACTGACTCTCACAGTCTTCCCCTGATCTGCAGTCAGTGTGACAAATATTTTTTTTTGCTGTGGTAGCGGATGGAGTGATTGCATGCTAGTGAGCGTGGAGCGTGGCCCAAGGAAAAGGAAATGCTTGCGTAGGATCCAATTTTTTTACTAAAATATATATTGGCAACAGGGTCTAATATATATATATATATATATACATATATATGAAGCAGGGGCAAATATTTATATATATATATATATATATATATATATATATATATGTATGTATGTATGTATATATATATATATATATATATTGTCAGCAGGGACTTATATTAATATATTGGCAACAGGGTCTAATATTAATTTTAATCATAGTCTTTGCTTCAAAGAGATAAGTACATATTATGTATGTCTAACGCATATATATATATGTAGCGTTTTATAACGCCTCCTCCCCACCTCCCCATGTGCCCCCCTTAAATATGAAAGCTGGAGACGCCACTGGTCCCCACACCTGGTGGAGCAGATGCTTTTTCCTTGAAAGTTTACCCAACTTAGGTTACCCAGCACTGACATTCAAACTAGGTGATATTCTACAGCTACTTTACCTTCCTTACTTTGAGGGATCAGTTCATCAAAACCAATTTTGATGAAATTCCATTCCATACCATGTAGCCTGCCCAGAGCACAGTGATAGTGGTCCTTCAATCCAAAATCTAGTCTGGATCTCTTACAAAGCCCTACAATGATGCTGCGGTAAATGAAATATCAGTCTTTAAAGTTGCAGGGTTCTCCTTCCTTGAAAATATTGCTCCAGTGTTTGTTTTGAAATTGAATACTCGTTAGAATTTTGTCCAAACCAAAAGGTCAGGAAACAAAATCTGCTGAAATTAATACAGAACAGAGTAAACTAGATATTTTTCCAAATCCAGTTACCGTTAAAGTTCATGTAGCAACTATTTGGAATTTTCAAATTCTTAGGAATATATTAAAAGCTTCATGTCCCCGTGGGTCTCACCTTAAAAGGAATGACTCCCAGAGAGCGATGTTCTATATGAGGCATAGAAACATCTGCTAGGATTCTGTTGGAATAAGGGAGACATCTTCTGGCCACTGAACGTTCCTTCTTCATGTTATTTTGGTAAATTCAGAATTTCTCTCGGGTCGATCTTCTTTGCTAGTGTAATCCATCTGACCATCACATAGGATAAGTAATCAATTAGGATGAGTAAAAGATGTTACAGAATGGAACGAAAGAAGGCAGATTCTTGTAATAAAAAAAGGAACTAGAAGATGCCATCAAATGTAAAGTTATTGGTAATTCAAGAAAAACAAAACTGTTAAAACATTTCTGTATATACTATATACTAGTAATAATAAGTTATTATTTTTCCTTGTTAATTAATTGATGATAAAACTAATGTGGGGTCTAAAGGCAGGGCATAAATGCACTTAAATATGACTGATTTATTTTCCAAAATGCATTTAAAGGTGTGGACAATAACCTGAGTAGCATATATATATATATATATATATATATATATATATATATATAGGATCATATATATAGCAGCCCATTTCTATTAAGATTCTGTACTATCAATACAAAATCCATAGAGTGCTGTACCGCCTAATATCCATACACAGGTAAACATACACAGGTGCCTTATATACAAAAAATCATCTACAGTATAGTATAGTAGAGTTAAATTGGTAGTGGGAGACGGTGACCTGTCTGTATGGAAATCCCAAATACTCATCATAGCCTCAACCTGTTGTTGATTTTAAGCCCAGCTAATGCTTTAACTTAGAGGTCGGTCTCCCCCTGTTTTAGGCTTAACATTAATTCTACTCCCAGCAACTACCTGAACCTGGAAGCTCCTCTTAAGCGTGGGGAACATTTAAATAATAAGTATTTGGGCTCAGCTTGGTAACATTTCTCAAGTCAAAGTAGTATGAAAATAACTGTAATTAACGAAAACATTAAACTGGGGAAGAAACTGTGAATTTAAATTTATAGTTACATCTTAGGTAACAAAATGTATAAGCTTCACTAATTCTCATCCATCAAATCTACATTCATTAATTGTAGGCTAACATTGTAGCCTCTCCTTAGAAAATATTCTAGAGCATGGCTGTTCTACCATCTAGTGGTAATATTATAAACTATTTTTACAAAATACATTTTTACATGGGAATTTCCTTTCCTTGCCAATTCCCTGATGGCACAAAGGTGAGATTTCGCTCTCCCAAACAAGGTAAGTAAGGAATCACCAAAAAGGTAAATTGCAAAACGCTTTCAGAAACTAATCAGTGTAATGACCAAGAAGAAATACAAAAGGCACATGGGTACAAGCAAAAAATATGTAGTGGACGGAAAGACCGTATGCCACTGAGAAAAAATCCAGGTAAGAGTTTTAGTTCTTCATTGCTGTTCCCAGTAGGTGAAAAAGGGGGTTGAATTATAATATTCTGGACTGAAGAGCTATTCAAACATAGCATCATCCTCAGCTAAATTTCCCATCTATAGTGCCTGGCAAAGGTGCGCAGGTTTCTCCAGAACACATTTTACAAATCTGATCTAATGCCTGCTGACTTGGTACAAGATGGAGTTGTAGATCTCACAGAATTAGCATCCTTCAAGAGGGAAGTTCCAAATCAGCTTTTTGATAAGCGTCACTAATGGCAATAATAATTTATTTACTACAGACCCAGCACAGGGAACAGGTGGATTACATGACTTAATGTGTTCTGTTGGCCTGTGAAAATATTACTGATATTAAGGTTAGTTTTTAATAGTTTGGTTCTTCTATTCTACAGAAGAATTCTACAGAAGTATTCTATTTTTGCAGTATACACTAAGCCTTACATTGGACTTGTTGCCCCTAATTTTGTTTATGACAAGAGCCACTTCACCTAATGGATGTATGTAAAGTACAAGGAGATGTGCAAATAAAATAAATTATTACCTGACATGTACTGTTACTGATGTTGACAGTGAGCCGGTGGCCACATTTGCAAGCATCGCATGCTCTGCATTCTCATATCGCAAGCAAAAGCCCTGTAGTTTGTGGCCATGTAAGCAGTTTAGATTTGTCAACTAATCACCAGGGAGCGCATCTCACCTTTCCTGTGCTCTTATTTGTTTCAGGTACATGTCCGGTGATTTTTATCCTATGTACACCTGATCTGTATAAATACTAAACAGTTTTTCTGGTTGCTGTGCTGTAATATTGTTGTTACTCCAGTACTTGACCTTGGCTGACCACTGTCCACAGCTTTTACCAGGTGTGTTCCAAGCCTACCTTCACCGTCCCTTTGTCCTAATTATTGACTTCATATATCATATATCATACATTCATATAGTTTCTTTAGTTATCTGAAATTGAAGGGCCCACCTTTGATGCTGAACAAGTTTTACAGATCCTGACATAAATACATGGCTGCCTTTACTCTATCACCACCTTTCAACATCTGTTCAGGTGGTCCTGACTTTCACTCTGACTTTAGCTCTAGTTTGCTATTCTTCTTGAGTAAAACGATTTTGCTTTAAGAACCATTTATTCACTGTGATTGTTGGTTGACTTTCCAAAACTTCTGCCTCTGCATTTGTCACCCTCAATCCAAGTTGTATATGATGATTTGTATTCTTTTGTAGCTCACCTTCCTGTCCATTTGAGTTCCTTTTCTCCCAATACCAACAGCATAGGTGGTAATCAATACCTCTAAACTGCACCTTATGTTAACCTTATTAAATTAACCCTCAGTCCTCAGTATTAAATTAATCCTTAAGACCCCATCAACCATAACTGCCCCTATATTAACCCTAACAACCCCATCAACCATAACTGCCCCTAAATTAACCCTAACGACTATAGTAGCTGACTGCAAGATTGCCCTTGAGTTAAATAATATACCACATGATGAAGATTATTATTTTGAAGAAATTGGGCTTTCATAAATTTCAATACCTTTGTGAATAAGAATATATATATTTTATTACTCAAGTTCAAAACACTGCTCGAAGAAAACATGGGCATTCAAAGAAAATGTTAGCACAATATTATGTACAAAAAGAATATTACAAGAAACAAAGAACTAGCATCCCGTCCCAGAGCTTATTAATATATTAGATCTGATCCATTTTTATTTTTCAGCTATCAGAATTTTTAAGTATTGTATTTTTTATTGGCTCGAGTCAGATGCCTGGTTCAGTGGTAGGGGAGAGGTACGAGCTGCAGCTCACCGAGGACCAACTATAGTGCGCTCTCCCCATGTTTTAGCTTACACATGGTCTAAAATGATATGATGATCTATGTTGTACTAAATGCGTTTACATTCAAACTATTTGCTTAAAAAAATTACAAAAATAGATACATTTCGAAAGAGATTGCTTAGCAGCGGTAAAAAAGTCAAATAAAAACCCTGGTTTGAAATACAATAGGTAAGCAGGGAACATGTGATTTATGCATTACACTGCGAAAGGACAACACAAAGTATACCGCTATGTATTAGAGGTAATAGACTGAACTTTAACCTTTGTGTTTCTGAGGTCAGTGAGGAATGCTAACACCTTGGCACTCAAAGGGTTAAATCACCGGTCTTCTGCCTGTCTCATCCTATAGCATACAAGAGTCAGGGTTCCTTCCTATGATTCACAAGTGTCAGAGGTGCGTTAATTGGTAAAATAACTAACTTTCTCGTGAATAGAAAGAGTAGGAGGGCTTTTTACATTTAGATATTGGGGCTTCCAATTCAATGATCTGGTAAGACGAGTCAAAGTGCACGTGGAGGTATAACGGCTGATCTAAAGTTTTTGATCCAGTGACCTGCAGAATTCTATAAGGCAGAGGACCTGCTGTCAAGATAATAACTGAATGGGAAATGGGCATTAAAGTGATATCACCATATTCTGTTGAGAAGAAATCACAAAAAGAATAACATATTTCAATGAAGGCGGTGAACATTATTTCAGACTTTGGTTGCCGAAACAAAATTCCCTCCGCACTGCAATTCCAAGGTCTCCTTGATTTGCACAACAAGGTACAAGCTTGAACCTTAGGAACATATGTAAATGATGCAACATTTGTTTTATAATTATATAATTTTATTAATAAGTAATTACAGGTTCACTGAAAGGCCTCGATGCTATGGAAGATAAATTCAGGAAGGACATAGGTTCCATCCCCATTCCTCTCAGTAACCGTTTGGAAGTGACTTGGTGCAGGACATAATATCCTGGATTCCACAGTATTATTTACAATCTCCCACATTCTTCTCTTAAAAACGTGTCTTCCGAGATACTCGGCTAACCCAAGCGTGTAAGCATGTCTTGGTTGTCTTCATGGACTCCCATGTCCATATCAACAAATTCAGGCTCAGAGTTCTTTTTCTTCTTAGCAGCCACAGTGGTCAAGGCGTCATCTTTAGTAAGCTCAGACGCTAGCAAAGAAGTAACGGCACATCCAGCTTTTCGATTGGCTGCGAAGCAATGAAAAAATCAATTGAGATATAAAGAAGAACGTACAGTATAACTAGTGGAACACTGTCTGGGTAATGAGTCTGACACCGTGTAGTTGTATATTATATAATATTATATAATGGTTTTATTAAAGTACTGCATACTTTTAAACTGATGTCAGACAATCACAAAGCTGATTTTAGGTTAATTGTCTTAGCGACCCTGCGATGGGAAAAGTCATAAAAATGCATACTGGAAACAATGTCATGCGACGCTCATGCACATGCTTTATCACACCACAGAAACGCAACCAGACTGTTTATTCACAGAGCTCTGGCTATCGTGGATGAAGGTTGGCTAATGGCAACACATGCCCAGTCCCAGGACGTTCCAGGGGACGCGCTGCCATGTTTTCAACCACACCACTGCTTTGCTCTTCCATCTTTTTTTTCTGCTACATTTTATGGAGAGACTGCAGATGCCAAAATACAATATAATAAAATATTTGAACACATTTTTTATAATGCATGGTATTTGAAGCCCATCTGCTGAAGTTAGTTCAACCAAAATAAAATATTTCTACTCTCATCTACTTTCATCTGGGCTACAAAACAAAGAAATAAGCCATGTACTAGATTCATAAGATGCCTGCAAGGGTTTAACTTGTTTTGATTTTCAATATGCCATACCCAGGTATGTAAAGGTTGGCAAGTCACCAAAGAGTTATATTACTATCCGCAGACCTCATGTACTATAACAGCGGTATGCATTAGTTTACTTGTTTAATGTACATTGACAAATTAACCCTTTAATATCATACAAAGCAAGCGTTTTGGAACTTATCTTTGCTGTCAGACATCTGTTGTCATCTGCAAACACTCACCCATAAAACTAAAAAAACCACAAGCATCAGAATTAAAAAATGGCAAGTAAATCTGTTATTGTTGATCACTTATGTGTTTGATCAGGAGCTGTAGATACCCTTTACTTACCCTGCCTTGGACCTCTTTTCCTCCGGAAGGCTGCTCCTGATTGCAGAACCTCCAGCAAACTGTCCATCACTCCAGTTTCATCGCCTTCTGTAATATTATTAAATATAAAAATAACATCAAACACAAATGTCAGCAAATTCGAATAATGCATGTTATCGCTACGGTTTCTAAAATGGTAAAGCAATGATTCTTACGTTTTCACATTAGTTCCCAACACTCGATTTCCCATTAATTATGAATAAAAACTAGAAGTCAGCAACTTAAAAATAATGTTATGAGTGTGTATATTATACTTATAGCTTGCTTTGTATTTTTAATTTCAATTTTAATTGAAGCAATGTTTTAAATAATTTAATTATTCATAAAATAATTGCTGAATTTCTTGTTACTTTCTTTTCCCCTCACCATGCCCATAATTACATTACAGCGATTATAGACACCCACAATAACAGATTTTCCATCAGTGGCCATGTGCAAATCTTCAGCCGTCTCGATCCAACATGCACTTCTGTGTTATCGGCACCTTCACTGATTCCATTACCTGCATTGATGTTAAACGGCTGCTCTTTCTTCGCTTTTAGTTTCTCCTGGCGCTCTCTCTCAGCCTTTTCCTTGGCCAGTTTGGCTCGTTTCATCTTTTCTTCGGTTTCTCGTTTCTTTTGGTTTTCTTTGACAGCTTGCTGCAGAGAACAAGAAAGTAACAGCGTGGAAGTTATATGCATCCCAAACCTCTATAACAAGGCACTAGAAATCTTAATAAAAGCAAAATCTAAGAAAACCAGTATAGCATTCAACAGAGGTAAGGAATTCTAAGGCAAAAGAGGCCATTAAAAACACTGAACACTGTTGATTATCTAGAAGATATTTTCTCTTTTTTATTCCAAAAATCATCAGCAAAACATGTCCAGGCAGCCATGTACCTCTTTAGTCTTCTTGTCAAACTACTCAAATGAACAATTCCTAGGCAGGTTACAAGACCTGTTTATTCCCAGAAACATGCATTTGTTATTACGAGTATCTGAAGCTCATCCTATAGCTGAGAGGTCCTTTTAAATGTATGTGTGGTGCCCATTTCATCTCTGCAGAATGGTCCATGTGCCTCTTCCCTGCTCAGTAGAACACAACTTGTAAAATGTCTTCTACTTATTGTCAGCTCGAGCGTTAGCTCTTCAAACATTATGAGGGGGTCTAACGTACGCTCAGAAAGATTGCCCACTGGTTTGAGCTGGAGGACTTTCCTGAAACTGGTTGGGCTACTAAAGAGGCGAGGGTCTCCAGCTTATTCCTGAGATAAGTGCTTTATTTAATGAATAATTACAGAGCGCATATTAAAGGAACCTTTTAAGTTCATTGTGCAGTATGAAGGGACCACTGCAGGCGCTTGTTTGGTTATGTACAATACATAATAAAAACGATTTTCCAAATCTTCACATCCATTCAATTATTTACAACTCTTAATCATGGTTTACCCACGAAACTATAATTTTTTTTTTAGACAGAAGTCCAGCTTTTCATTGATGAGGTTAGTTCAAAGCCACTGCTTTGGACATACGGAATTGACCGCGGAGGACCAGCTACGCAGGACATGTGTATGTAGACACACGGTGGGAGTTAAACCAGACTAGGTCAGAGAAACGAGTACAGTGCTTTACAATACATGAATAATAATAATGAAGCTAGTGAGTTACGGCTCACACTTTAGTCAATGGACCACAAAACCTCCAAATTTAATATTGAAAAACGTACTTTGGATTTCCTATTTGCATTCACAATCAATTTAATATCTTGCCAGCGTTAGGTGTAAACCTCCTGGCCTACACTGTATAAACTTACCACAAACATGTTACGGAAGTTATGTAACTCGAGGAAGAACTCTTCAATTGTGACTTTTTTGGGATCAAAAACAAAGTAATCCCCCAGTTCTTTGAAAAGCGACTCCATATTGGCATGCATCATACGTAGTTTGGTATATTGTTCTTGAGCATCTTTCACAAATACGTATATTTTAACTGTCAAGGATCATGTCAAACGAAATGAATACATAAAAATGAAGTAAAATAAAAGAATGTGTAAATTAGTTCAGGGACAAACTGGCGTCATGCTTTTATATGTTCTCGCATAGCGAGCGTACATAAACAGGGGAATGCTTGTGAAGTGACGATGTCCTTACTCGCCAGCAACCCTAAAGTGCGGTAAGTCAGTGAACTGAGCAAGATTACATTACACTGCTCTAGCTTGGCTATATTATACAAACCCAACAAGGAATGACGATGATGTCTTTTTTATTTAAGATTCTAAAGATTTAAAGGATATGCTCATTTTTTCCACAAATGTATCCTTTTCGTCATTCGTCTCAATGTCCCGTTGAAGGTCTGAAATCTGCTTTTTCATTTGATCCAAGTTCTTCTGTAATGTTTCAGCAGATACTTTCAGAGAAAAATAAATAATGTGATGAGTATAGGATAAGAGTATTTTTAGTTTAAGAATTATTTAAATGATCAAGAGTGCGCCAGAAAATCAAGTGTACCCACTCTAGCAAGTACCAAATACAACTATTCTTCTCTCAGTGAATAATAAAAGGCCTACCTTATAGCAGTAGCTACCTGAAAAATCTATTCATTACTTAACAATTTACATTTGTTACTGCTTCACTAAGCTACCATTAATTTAACCCAACGCTTTAAAATCACCAAAATGATTACTTTCTACACAGCGAAACCACAAAACATTTAAAGAAAATGCATCTTCTGATTACTGTGTTCTCTACAATTTCACACCACACCACCCTTAACAAAAGAGTGAAATACCTTTACTGGCTTGATCCACATGGACCAACTCATCTGGAAACTTAAGTACATCAGGGTAGTCTTGTTCACAGCACTCTGCTAGGAAATGTAACAGTGTGGTCTTCAGGTCTGCAGACTTTGTGTCTTTTATCTTGTTGGAAGGAAAAATTAAAATTAATATGTATTTGGAATTTCAGTAAACAAACAATGCATATGTGTTGTCAAAAGTTTGGTGTGAATGAACTCAAGTGACCCGCACAGAGACCTGACCCAATAAACACCTTTGAGATGGAACGCCAACAGGGGCGGGCTGGGCCGGGGGGCAGGGGGGCAATTGCCCCCCAGGCCGCCCTGAATCTACATGAAACGGCCGCGCGGCTGCCCAGTTAAGCGGCCGATTCGGCCACACCAGGGCCGTCTTTAACGCCCCACACCGAAATGCCATTGCAGCCGATGTGGCTGTGACTCTTAAAGCGGCCAGCGTGTCTTACGGCCGCTTTAAGAGTCACAGCCACATCGGCTGCAATGGTTAATTATTAAGCGGCCGTAAGACACGCTGGCCGCTTTAAAATCATTAAGCGGCCAGCGTGCCTGCACAGTGCCGCCCAGTGTCCTGTGTGACTCCGCCCCCTTGAGCGGCACATCATATCGTCAATGTGATGGGCCGCTCAAGGGGGCGGAGTCACACAGAACAGCTCCTCGTGACAGCTAGAAGAGCACAGCAGCAGTGAAGGATGGCAGCAAAAACGTAAGTATTAAAAAATAAAAAAAAATAGTTGGGGGTAATAGGCAGAAGGGGAGCCATATTCAAAGGGGGGGGTTGCATGCATTGGGACAACAATTAAATGCAAAATGGGGGTGGCTAGGGGGTATAAGTACACAACAGGGTGGTTGGGGCACCACATAAATCAATACACCAAAATGAAGGGGCTGGGTTCAAATTACATGGCTCAGTCATTAACAATGCAAAGGGGGGCATCAATACACAAGGGAGGGGGCTGGCTGGGGACATCACATAAATCAATACACAAGGGTGTTGGGGCATAATATACAAAGGTGGCTGGCTGTGGGCACAAATCCACATGGGGCAATACACAAGGGGCATAATGTACAAAGGGGTCTGGCTGGGGGCACAAATCCACATGGGGCAATACACAAGGGTGTGGGGGGAAATACATTAAAACCAAAGGGGGGGCTGGCTGGGCATCAATACACAAGGTTTGGAAAGCATTTTGGATGTGGGTGTCAGTGTTGCAGAGCCTGTCCTGGTGTGTGTGTGTTTGGATATCGGTGTGGCAGAGCCTGTCTTGGTATCTGTGTGTTTGGCTGTCTGTGTGGCAGAGCCTGTCCTGGTGTGTGTGTGCGTGTGTGTGTTTGGCTGTCGGTGTGGCAGAGCCTGTCCTGGTGTGTGTGTGTGTGTCTGGATGTTGATGTTGCAGAGCCTGTCCTGGTGTCTGTGTGTTTGGGTGTCAGTGTGGCAGAGCCTGTCCTGGTGTGTGTGTTTGGGTGTCGGTGTTGCAGAGCTTGTACTGGTGTGTGTGTTTGGGTGTCGGTGTTGCAGAGCTTGTACTGGTGTCAGGGCAGGCTGTTTGGGGACAAAATTGGCTCACCCTGGGCTGTTTGGGGACAAAGTTGGCTCACTCTGGACTGTAAGTTGTTAATGTTATCTTGGTGCTGCTCGGGTTCTATGTGGGCAGTGTGGACACCAGGGCTGGCTTTGGGGGTGTGCATCCTGTGATCTATGCCTGTAATTTAAGGGGTTTTTATCTATACCTTTAATGCTTAGTTGTTATGTGATTTCCAGTTGATCTGTACCTGCAAAGCTGGGTTTGTGTGTTATTATGCTATGCTATGTTTGCATACATTATTTATGTATACCTGCAAATACAGAGTTTGTATTTCTTATTCAGTTGATCAATACATGCACGTGCTGTTTACATGTGATGTTTATTTGATCTATACCTGAACTACCGGGAGTAAGTAAAACAGAGGTGTGGCTTAGTGAATGAGGGACAAAGGGACTCTGGGGATAATTACAGGCAGGGGCCCAAGGAAATGTCTAGGATCAATTTTTCCATATTTCAATTTTATTTTGTTACAAAGATTAGCAGTTTTTTAATGTATTAGACATAATTTTTTTTACTCCCAGTCCCATCACATTACATCAATATGCGTTAGAAAATCAGGAAAAGATGGGCATGTATAGTGGGCTGATTCGGTGGCGCAACGGGCCACTTGACTAGACTTGCCCCCCAGGCCTTAGGCTGCCAGCCCTCCCCTGAACGCCAACCACGAGCCAGGACTTCTTGTCCGACTGCATTGCCTGACCTCACAAATTCTATTTTTGCTGAATGGGTTAAAAATCTTGTGGAAAGCCTTTCTAGAAGGGTGAATGCTTTTAAAGCTTCAAAGGGGCAACACGTAGCAATGCCCATGGTCCAACAAGCTCATATAGGTGAAACGCTCAGATATTGTATGGTTGGAAATAACCTACAAATAAAGGTAATCTAAGCCTGTGTATTATACATTTTGAGTGATTGCAAATGCTTTGGACCTACATATATTTACCTAGATATTACTGTATAATCCCACAATTTCTAGGCTATGTACGTTTCAGGACTGAAAACGCAAAAGAAAAACAAAACACAAAAAAAGATCGATCTGTAACAATCCTACCTTGCAGAGGAAGCCAATTTCAAAACCAAACGCCCCAGCATTCCTGGATCCGGCATTCATGAAATTACCGACAAGCAGTGTAATTTCTAATAGGGTCGCAAAGTTCTGACTCTTGCGCACTTCTTCACAAGCTGCTGTTATTGACACAATTGTGGTCTTGATGTTTTCAATTTGCTCGTTAAAAAGAAGTTTGAACTGGATAGCGTTTAGACGCGGTAGCAGCTTAGGGATGCTGCTCATCTGAAAATGTATGAAAAACCCCAGGTACAATCCTTCTGTACAAACACGACACATTTCAACTTATTCTTTTATTCTGAACTCATCTATTACTTTTTTCACAGAACGGGCTGTCGACCTCCTTAATATTCTCATTGAGAAAAGACAACCCTACAGGAGGAAGCGGGAATTGTAGATATAGGAAAAGGAGGCCTGCCGGTACAGCTGGACAAGTGGACATTGTTCATTCATTTGTCATTGTGAGATCCGTAAATAATTAGATTCACAAGCAGATAAGTTTAACAACAATTCTAATAAATTAAAAAAACAGATGCAGCCGCAGAAAACAAATACTCTGCTTACCACCACTCCAAATTGTTCGGATTCTGACAAATCATCATATTCATCCTTTAACGCTGCTAAGTTTTCTAGCTGCTCGGATTCCGGCAACAGCGTAATCAGGTTCTATGGGTGATAAGGTTTGTTAATGCAAAATAAATCAGATATAATCGTTTCTCACTATATGAACATTTGTGTTATATGTCTCTTTGATGCATTCAAAAACTCACCGAAACCACAGATTCCGTCAATACTTTCTCATTGACTTCTAGAATCGCATTTTTTATTTCTTGATACGGCATGCGGAGCGAGCCAAGGAAGATTGCTGAGAGCAGAGGGAAACGAGTTACATTTCATGAAACAGGTCAGGAAAAACACATCAGGTCCTTCTAATCCTAGGTTTTATTTCTAATCAAGATTTTTTTGTTATTTTAATTTTCAGGATTCCACCAGTGTTCATTACAATTCTTTTTAATCCCCTAAACCATCACCAAGAAAAGATCCTTAGAGGACCAAAGACCGCTTTATGACTGAAATTGTCAGTCTACAGCAAATTTCCGGCACTTTCCGTGCATGTGATCACTTCTACAGATAAAAGACAAAGGCAGAACTTGCAGAGATTCAGGGAGATACAGAGAGCTTTTTATTATTTTATTTTACTTGACCCCGGGGGGTTATCTTTTAATTAATACTTTTAATATTTAATATTAATACAGTTAATATTGTGTAGTTTTTGTGGGTTAGTTAGTAACCTAAGGATGGATTGAAAAAACAAACAAAAAACAAAAATGTAGTAAAATTTGTATTTTATACACAGCTAGTATTTATACAGTAACACCGAATAAATGTGTGAGGGTTTCTGTATCCTATTCTTTAAATTTTATGTAATGTATGTATATTGTTTGGGTACACTAAATAAGAAAGCGGGAAAAAAAGGTTGAATAAAGACGCAGTAAAAGTACCAACGAGCTCTGGCCCTATAGTGTAAAATATCTCTGGTCCTTAAGGGGTTTACATGAATTATTTAGGGAAATATAAATACTTACCAAGAATTCCGGCTCTCTTTGGATCTAGTACTTTGAGTTCTTTAGTTTTTTTCTTAACTTCAGACTTTTGGTCACTGTCCTGGTCTTTTTTTGCTGAAAACACAGGATAAAAAGAACTAAATATAGCCAAGAAAGTTTTTTCACTATTCGTTTGATTAATCTTAACATTGATTACGCAGAAAATTGTACAGCATCATGGAATATGATGGTGCTATATAAATCAATAAATGATAAATAATTCTCATCTTAGAGCAGCATTAATATCCATTATATAGGATGTGCAAAACAACAACACCTGCCATTACTACAATAACTGTAGTAGTTAGGGAGCACTTACAATCTGTACACGGACACAATATATGCATAATATGCAATGTAACTGCCAGATACAGTCAGTCACTACGTCTAATGCAATCTTCAGTTTAAGAAGTGTAAGAAAACTAATGCTATCACTCACGCTTGGTCTGGGAAGTAAAGGTGAGAGTTATTTTCGCAAACAGCTCGTCGTTCTCAAATCGGTCTTCTTTTGCCTTGATCCAAAATGAATTTTCAGAGAGGGCTGTTGGAGCAATCTGAAGAAGAGCCATTGCTTGTAAAACGTTTGACGTAACAAGTACATACAACCAAATCTGAACTAATTTCAGAACTTTGTCGTGTGAATGAATGGAAAGAAAAATGCATGCAATGTGATGGGTTAAAGAGGCTGAGAGAAGCAAGATAATTACTATGGACATAAAGTAAAGGGAAAATGTTGGATACACGTGGAAACATCATTTTCTGTACTAGCTGGTCTATTAGAAACTTTTTAAATATTAATGAACATAAAATATTGATTAAGAAATAACACATGAAGCAAAGTTAACAGCATTAATTTAATTATTTAAATACCGACTGCTTGCACAGTTCATGTGAAATGTGATGAATTGTCCGTTACCATGGCGCTGGCTTCGGTTTAGTGTTATTAGTCATACCTTTGACCAGTTTGGGCGTTTCAGTTGCACCTCTGGCTTGTATGTCTTCTTTGGAGCTAATCCAAAAGGTAGAACAGGCGCTGCAGGTGGAGGTAATGCAGGAACTCCAGGCAATGGTGGTGGTGGCGGGACCATTGGTGCTCCTGGAAGAGGTGGTGGAGGTGGAACACCAGGTATGCCTGGGAGTGGCGGAGGTGGTGGAATAACAGGGGCACCTGGCAGTGGAGGAAGTGGTGGATCACCAGCACCCTGAAGTTGGGGTGGTAGCGGAGGTGCTGGTGGAGCAGTGTCTCCATGCATGAAAGGTGGAAGCGGAGGTGGTGGTGGTGGAGCAGGGGCAGATGTTCCTGGTAATGGTGGTGGTGGTGGAATAGGAACAACAGTAACGGAGGATGACATGTTGGCCATTTCTTTTTTCATGGCTTCTACCTCTTTTGACAGTTTGGCAACCTGCAAAGAAAAAAAATGTAGTACAATATATCAAAATAGTCTTAAAATTTCAAACAGCTAAATTGTATTTGCACTATACCCACTCCATCCTGAAAAACTATTTAATAACCTACCAATGATTTCCAGGGTTTGTACCCCACCCCAAAAGACTAATTACAAGGGAATCAAATGGTGAGACTACCACCTATGGCACATTGTCTACCTCTCAAGGGCATGCTTTAATAATAAGTTCCTAGGTTTAGATTAATATAAACATTTTTATTTGACTTTGTGTAATTCTAATGTTTCCATTCTCCGTGGAGGCGAAAGCTTTGTTTAGTTTCCAAATTTCAGTAACTGACGAAAAAGGAAGCAACAATAATAAAGTAAAATGCCTTGTAAATATATGAAGAGGTATAATCCTGCTAGTACACAATATGTCAACATATTCTGAGTTTTCCAGTCATGTAAGCGGTAAAGATGCCACTGGTTCCTAAAAACAAACTTATAACCAGCAGCTGGACCTTTCTATAGCTCCTACATTTAAAAGGTTCACTTGTCAGCCACCTTTGGGCATTTTATAAAAGAAGAAACTGATAGATGTTTAGTTTAGTACAAATGTTACCTCGTCTCTAAGCTGAGCATTGTCAGCTTCCAGGTTCTTCTTCTCTGCCGCAATTTGATTATTTTCCCGATCTAAAGTTTGTTTCTCTGTCTGAAGTTCTGCCAGTTTCTGCTCAAAGTCACTCTCTTTGGCCTTAATCTCCACTTGGAGTTCATGCCGCGCAGTTAGCTCTGCATCAAGCTGCCGGAAGCAAACGTAAAAAGAAAAAAAATGTACTTTATATATCCTCTCATACACAACATAAAGATACAAACTTATTGTATGAGGGCAAATATTACAATAACGCTACCGCCATCCGACACACCAAGAATGAAAATGTTGAAAATATGTTGCAAGATGCAATTGTTTATTTAAAAAAATCCCTTTATCAAAAACTGTCATCCGATTTGGAAGAACATAATGGAATACAGATATTGATGAACTTTCAATGATGGTAATTTGTATTTCTTTGTGAAAAACCAAAAGTTCCTTATAGTGACCGCATCAGAACCGGGTCGTGATGAAGGTGCTGCTGGGTTCAAAGCTAAACAGATGCAAAGAGTTAAGAGAAATGCGTTGGTAGCAAAACTCCACTCAAATGATTGAAATAAACCGGTATGTTGGGCGCACACTTTATAGAAAGTCTTGATCATAGCTCTCTCTGATTAAAGGCAGTAGAGCCCCTGATCACAATATTCGTTAAAAAGTATATGTACTGAGACAGAATCAGGAAACATGTAGTGTTGACAGGGCATCTACCGGCATTTAATACCCGAATAACCCGGGAGGTCACCATCAGAATGCTGTAGTGCAAAATCTAACCCAGCAAAACTAACTTGGACATGGAAAGTGAATTAGGTAGAAGAGTGCGTACTCATCCAGTCCCTGTCGTTATTGTGTTTTGTATTTAATTCAATTGCAGCCTGTTTCTTACCTTTTTAACCAGATCTCTAGCTTTCAACTCACTCTCTTCCACTTTCTTTTTATCAATTAAATGATCTGTGTTAAAATAAAACAAAAAACAAATATAATAATCTATAAAATGATTGCAAACACAATATTATTTTTTAGTTGTGAAAATGCAGTCTGAGTCTGCCATTGGTAAAGCTATATATGCGGATATTGCCTGCTGAAATGCTTTCCAGGGCGGTATGGAAGAAGATTATGGAGCAGGATACATAAATCGGGACCTAAGATGCACAGCTAAATGCGGTCACGAGGCTCAGAACCCATGCCCACCCGACGTTAGATTTTGTCATTTTCCATTTCACTGCTCTGGGGTGATACCTAAAGTGTTAAGTTTAACATTTAATGCACCTGAATACAGCACTCAACGCAAATACAAGCAAATGAACCCATATAAGAAGCAGAATGTATAATAAATCCTGTTAAGGCACTTACCTATTAAATATTCAATGTCTATGCTCAAAGGTTTAAAGTCAGGGTCAGGTCCATTTTTGTGAAGAATTATCTGAGACACAACCTCATCTATCAACTTGTAGTACTGAGGTCTGGAAAAGTTAAAAAAAAAATAAGAAAGACTTGCAGAAAGCGTTTTTATTGAAATAATCATGAAAATTCTTCTAATTCTCTTGGGAGACCATAATGCTAGATTTTGTATAGAATAACTGAAATGGTACCGTTCAGCTCTTTTATAACATAAAGATTATTCATAAAGCCCTAAGCAATACTGAAAATAACCAAGATGTGATTACTTCTCGGGGTACACGCAGCAATTCCCCTCCGCAGTTCCCTCAAGGAACATAAGGAAACCCAACTTGGGTGTGGAAGGCTTCTCATGAGCCACAACTCTAAGACGACTAATAGGTGAAGTCCATGTACTCGAACCCATTTACCAACGTATTCATAAGATGCTCATTCACATCAATTTTAGGTACCATGACCTGGTGCTTAGAAAAGATAAAGCCTTGATAAAGCTGATTTCATAAGCCATATGTGGGAATTGATATTTCTAGTAATGAAGGATAGTATATCGGTGCACAAACATCTTCCACAGTGTGCCAGATGCATCAAACAGCAAATTATGGTCAGTGATATTATGGTGCAGAAACTTTTGTGCAGTCTGGAGTTCTGGACCGCGTTTTCAACCTGGTCAGGGCTATGAATGCACATAACCTACATCAGTGCACTATAGTATTAAGGTATGATTTGTCAGGGTTGGGTGCAGATTGAGCCATCACTGGTGGGGTGCGGGCCGTCCATTGGTGACAATGTCACATAACCGCCATAAGAGAACCACGGAGAGGAGAAAGCACAAGCCTTTCTCTCAGTGGCTTTCTACCGACAGCATGACAGACTCATCGACAGCAACACGGTGGGCACGCATGCAGGACAGGCAGGAATGAGGGGTCTGCCATGACCAATCCATTTGGCCCTGTGTACACGATGGTCATGATCCAGCGGTTAGTAAGTGCGGAAATCTAGATATACTTAATAACGGCAACATGCCTGTCTGAGGCTTACTCTTGAAAAATTAGGTGCCATGTTTAATTAAATGAAAGGAAAAATGGAACAATATGTGCAAAAAAAAAACATAAGGGAGCATAGAAAGTACAATTTTGCATTAATCTATAGGGTCAATAAACATGACGCGTTACAGAGGTATATTAAGATGTTAAATTATTAAAACATGGTATTGTGTTCCATATTTTTTATTTAATGAAAAATATTCCAATACAACAGCAAATAAAGCAAATAAATGAATCCAGAGCAAATATTCGCTTCTCCAATTCAACTCTGTTAAATAAGAAAGATTAAAAACTTTTACAGCAACATACCCGGCATCGTAATCATTTCGGATTAGTAAAAGATGTTGCAAAATGGAAAGGAAGAACGGCTCTGCTGTGGAGTCCTTCACCGTGTTCAAGAGAACTCGGAAAATATCATTGAAGTCAGTAAATTAAACATTAAGGATAAAACGCAAAAAATAAATGTTTTCAAACAAAAATATAATTCTCTCTTCAACCAAAACGTTTCCTAGTTCGTAGGCTTGATGAAATATTTCTCACCGTTTAGTAAATACAAATAAAATGTAAAGGCGCTATGGAATTTGATGGCGCTATATAAAACAATAAATCATAATCACATATTTGTAGACAATAAAGCGACAATAATGCCTTTTGGGGGGGTTTTGGAGCTTTATTTAACTTGAAAGCACTGCTCATCCATGGCATACCGCGCCGCTATTCGTACACCCTCAAAGTTTTCAGTATAGTAATATTGCGATCCATCTTTTAGAGTAAAATAGTTCATATATAATATGGCAATAACGATGCCATTTTAAGCAAACAGAACAGAAGTCTTTTAAGACACTTTTGTAATAAAAGGATATTCCATCTCGACACGGATGTCGTCTAAGCGGGTCCTCAAGTCATCGGAGTCAAATTCACTGTGCTCCAGGAACACGCTAAGTTGTACGTTTAGCGCATCATTCTCCAGTTCTTGGAGGTCCTAAAAGCAAAAGGTATGTTATTTAATAAGTTATAAGCGTATTTAATTGTGAGAGGCAAGTAACAACTTCATGTAACTAAGATAAAAATGATACTTTATATGTTGCCAATGTAAGGTTACTAAGAGAACATGATTACATATAATACAGGATGCCAGGTATTTGGAGCCCTGTCTATGAAACACATTACAAGCCTCATTAAATGTTGTTTATCACTGCTCCAACCATCTTAGTTTGTCTATTTCTGTTATAAATTCAGTAAATAAAAACAAATCAACCGCCCAAGAACCTGAAATTCAGTTACCTTAAGCATGTGATTCAATCCATGGCTCATCAATTCACTTGGTATATCAACGAAAGTCCAGTTCTTGGCTGATTAAAGCGTTGATCAACAGCATACAGCTCACCTGGAGATACAACAACAAGTGTGTGGGACTGAAAAACATAACACGTGAGGTCACAGCGCAAAGCACAGTTTGGAATTCTATGATGTAATCCTTGGAGATGAGGATGTTTTCCTCTGCATTAAAACTTCAGATCTCTTATTCTTTCGTCAACGAGGGTTTTTTAGTGTTAATAAACCGCGGCTATGTTTTTGTATTTGCACAAAATCTGGGCTTTCTATTGTAGAGCATGCCAGTGCTACCAGGTACTATCGGTCTGTAGATACATAGGGCTTCTCAATAATGGCAGAAGTTGAAGAGAGAAGTGTGATTTAGATGGCAGAATCTCGCCTAGAATTAGGTGTAAACATGGCATGCATGAGAATTTATTAAAAGTACAAAAAAACTGTGGTATTGTGATGTTTAACGGCAGTTGAGAAGTCATTTCGAATTTCGTAACCAGCAGCAAAGATAATAACCAAATAAATTGTGTCGTCACCTTGAGCGCCACAGAAGTGTCAGGTTTTAATCCATCCAACAGAGGCTTGAAGCGCTCCATTTCATCCATTTCTGCTCTCTCTGTAAGAGCTTGAAGAACACGTTCAGGCCTAAACGAATTTAAACCGCCATCACGATACACCCAATCCTGCTCGTTCAGCACAATCATTTTTGTGAACCTTTAAGGTTTCTTTTTTTTTTTGCCAAATTCTACATATGTATCAGAGTATCACATATGTATTATTCTTTTTGGAGTTTGATAATATTTAGAAAACCCCCAGTTAGTTAATAACAGGGATATTAAACGAAAAACATGCCTACAAAGGATTTACTTCTGTTTTTAACATTATCCTAAACAGGAAGTTGCGTCCAGTATTATTTTTCTAGCCGTTACGACTCCAGGTTTGACTGTTAAACAATCTGTGTTTGACGGTTTAATGTTTCTATGCATAACTGTGCATTTAGTTGAGCTCAGCTTGGCTCGTTGGATGCCTTGCCGCAGCCTTCTGCCCTCAGCGCTGTCCCGTGGATAGTTTATAACATCTCAGCCGTGGATCTCTATAACAAACTCCAGGGTCTTTCATATACCGGTGTATGTAACTGCCAACAGGCGGACTCAACTTATTTAAATGTGTCAAAGCAAAGCAGGGGAAAAGGTACATGATCATAATAGATTGCTGACAGGGCCGACCTTAGGGGTGTGCGACCTGTGCAACAGGGGCGCCGTCCGGGACTTAAATTGAAACATTGTTGTTTTTTTTGTTTGTTTTTCTTAACTTTATTTAACATCCTCCATGTTAAATAAAGTTTTTTTTTTACTTTATTTAACATGGAGAATGTTAAATAAAGTTAAAACAAAAAAAACCCGGTGTTTTAATTTAAGTCCCGGTCAGCGGCGCCAAGCGGTCGCTCGTGAAGTTTTCAGCAACCGCTCTGCGCCCCTCACTCTCCGTGACTCCATCGCGGTGCCGGCGTTCAGCATGATATGGAATATCATATTCACAGCTCAGCTGTGAAGCGCGCACCGCAGCAGAGCGGGAAGACGGAGGCTTCAATCATCATAGCAGGCAAAGAGGGATCCACGACTCTTGCCAATAGCAGAACACCGTCTTCTGCCTCCAGCATTGTTGTTATTCCATACTACAACAAAGACAAAATTACTTAATTTTGTAAAACATCAACAAAACCAGAGTTTTTGGGGTTTTTTTTAACCTCAATAAATGTTTATTTAATTGCGAGTCTGTCCCATCTCTAAAATATGACATAATCAGATAAGGGGACATTTTCTCAATTTAACCCAGTACGACTTCATTAAGTATATGCTTTCTCTGTAAATTTTCTTAATTCTCAGTTAGTTGCCTTAAGGCCACTAATATTGCCACATTGGCCGGCTTCCCATGAAGCATACTTTTTTTAGTGAGTAACTGATAAGCAAGCACTAAGTAACCCATTCCTCTCTGTAAATCTATAGATGCTGCACTTTACAGGTGCTGGTCGTGGACATGTACAATATAATGCCTTCCTGAAAGAAATGCCTTGTGTGGCCAGCTGTTGAACTTTTAGACAAGACCATGTAAATGCAATGGTGCTTTTGAAGACAAAATAAAAGATGGCTTAGGGCAATCAGCACTATCAACCAATGTACATCTTTCACCGATAACCCTTAATAATGTAAAGGATAATGTCTACAGAAATTTCAGGGATTATTCAAGATTTTTTTTTTTTTACTTACATTGTGGTTCATAAAAGCTTTCAAACACCTAATGATCTCATGTTGGCTTTTTCCATCTCTGGAGCTAGGAGGAAATAAGCAAGCATGTTTAATAACAAAACTTTTTAAAAAACAGCATCAAACCTAAACAACCATATATTCATCTTAACACAGTCTGCAAAAGCTCAAAAATACTGTAATCTCTGTTACTTTGATAAACAAACTGTAAAACGTATCCACAATGTTGATTTATCTATAAATGGCAATTACTTGATTTCCATATGGCCATTATAATGCCAGTGTCCATTATGCAAATTTGTTTACCACCAATAGAATGTGTCAATTAAGCTTATATGTATCTGTTGATGCTGTTATTTGGCTGAAACAAACTAATAAAACACAATGTTTATTATATGTTATGCAAGTATCATCAATTTCATCAATATCTGCCACTCGTACTGAAACAATATATATCCACCAGCCACTCTGAATTAATACTTCCTATATATATTTTTTTTTCTACGTTATAATACTGGAGATGTGTCGGGTATTGGGCTAATCTTCTCCATTCATGGCCAATGCGGAGTTCATTGAAAGCGCCTACATAATAGCAAAACAATCCCCTCCACATGCAACTAGATGCAAGAATATCACTTAACATGGACAATTTTAGCAAATACATGGTGCTGAATAAATATTTCTCTTTGCTCATATCTTAAAACCCCACATTCATTTCCCAATTTACATTGGTGGTTCATTCTGCAGTCTTCGGACTGAAAGGCCCTCTTCGCCAAAATTCTGCACCCAGCTGCAATAAAACACAAAATTTAAATCCAGCAAAGCAATGATACACAAGGGCAGTGTTGCCAATATGTTTCCAATGATTACCGATTTCCCATTGGTTTTGTTACAAAATAAATAAGTAGCAATAACAGACTGCTCAACATTATTGAACCAAAAAAAAGATGCCACCTGCCCCTTACTAATCTGGAATCGTGGGGGGCAAACTAAAAAGTGGAAATTAAATCCCAAAACACTAAAGAAATTGATTTTAAAAAAACGATCAAATACCATTTATTACGTATGCATTAAAAAATGTAATGGTGGGTAAGTCCAAATAGTCAAATTAGGGTAGTTCTAGTGCAAAGGAACTATTGATCAAATAATAAATCCCGTTATATCCAGGTATTTTCTGCTGTTATACTACATCCAACCTACATCATCTACCATACCCCATAGAAAACTAACCCTATTACTTGCACTCTAAGGTTACAGTCCTTCCTGTACACTAGTAACACCGGTTCAAACGGGGCATACATAAATAAAAAACCTTGGAGAAAATAAAATAATAAAAACTTAATCTGGCACTGGCTTCATTCTTAAAGAAAGCTTGTGGTATTTTAACATTTCTGCTAAGTAGGATGTTTAGCAATGCTATATGCATGCTGGTAGCATTAAGGGTTGTGTTTCACTGTCACTCTAAAAGACGTTAGGTTTCTATGTTCTATAGATTTAGATTACGAGCAGCTCACCTGACAGGGTTGTTATTGAGGGAGACTCTCAAGGATTCTAAGCAGGAAAGAAGATTTGCTTCTACAACTCCATATTTCAATTCCTGGATGTATACCTGTGGAGATCTGGTGCTCTGCTTTCTGTTCATGCCCTGGAGAAAAAGTTGTATTTAATTTACATGACAAAAGTTTGATCTCAATGAACATGCTTATCTGTTAAGGAGCAAAACTTCTTGTCTGCAGTACACACAATGAATTGTATTGAACATAAATATATATTTTTTATTAGAAATAAGGTATCATGTTTAAAGCTGTAGATCTGGATATTGAAAAGTACTGTCAACCCAATCCTCAGAATATATATATATATATATATATCTATAATGTCCCAAGAATGTAAGGCACACTAATCCAGGGGCGTCCAACCTGCAGCCTGCCGGACCTCGAGGTGCAGCCCACGTGAGATCTGCAGCCAGGGCCACAGCTATTGTAGGATTGCAAGGGTCCTGCTGCTCACCTGTGCGTTGATGTGTATTTACATCGCATCACATGACTCTGCTCCATTCCTGGTCCCCCTGTGCGGTACAAGAGAGGTTGCGAACAATCCAAAAGGGAGCGTTGGCCCCTGTGGAAGTCTGCAAGCGGCACCAAGAGAGTTGCAGGTTGTATGAATGAGTATGCATCATTGAGGGAATGAATGAGCATCTGTGAATAAATATCTGTGAATGTATTTGTAAATACGTGAATGAATGTTTGTGAATGAGTAAATTAATGAATAGGTGTGTGATAGCATAGATGTGTAAGTGGTTGGGAGCATGGCACAGGGAGGCTGTTTGAGGATAGGATACCACAGGCAGGCTGTTTGGGGGCAAACGGGACATGTCCTATGCTTGGATAGGTCATGTGGATGCAATCTGGGTGCCAGGGCTGACATGATACTAAAGGGGGGGGTATGCAAGGGCGTGAGGAGTGCTGGCTGAGGGCATCACATAAATCAATACTAACTGGGGGGAGAGGGTGGTTGGATAAACATACAATGTGGGGCTAGCTGGGAGCAATACACAAGGGTGTGGGAGCATTATGGTGAACACAGTGGCCATGTTTTCCAGGACACATAACTTTTGCATATTGCTGACCAGCCCAGATAAAATGCTGCCCTGCAGTATACATCCCCCATACAGCTTGACAGCACTTTTTCTCGGCTGGTAGCATCAATACACAAAGGGGCAGCTGGTGCAATTACATAAATCAGTACTAAAGGGAGGTGCAGGCTGGGCCATAAACACACATAGTGCTGGCCGGGGGGAGGCTTAAACACAAGGGAGGCTTAAACAAGGGAGGCTTAAACACAAAAGGTGGTGTCAATGACAAAGCAGTATGGAAAATACTTTTTCTTTATTGTTGTAGCTTAGCCTGTCCGGGTGTGGGTGTCAGTGTGGCAGAGCAATCCTGGTGTATATATTTGGGTGTCGGTGTGGCAGAGCCTGTCCTGGTGTGTGTGTTTGGGTGTCGGTGTGGCAGAGCCTGTCCTGGTGTGTCTGGGTGTCTGGTGTGTGTGTTTGGGCGTTGATGTGGCAGAGCCTGTTCTGGTGTGTGTGTTTGCATATCAGTATGGCAGAGCCCGTCCTGGTGTATGTGTTTGGGTTTTGGTGTGGCAGAGCCTGTCCTGGTGTGTGTGTGTGTTTGGGTTTTGGTGTGGCAGAGCCTGTCCTGGTGTGTGTGTTTGCATGTCGGTGTGCCAGAGTCCCTCCTGGTGTATCTGTTTGCGTGTCCGTGTGACAGAGCCTGTCCTGGTGTGTGTGTTTGGGGGTCGGTGTTGCAGAGCCTGTCCTGGTGTGTATTTGGTCATCTCTTTCCTGGCATTTTAATTGCTGTAGAAATGAATTATGAATTTTTTAATAATAAATAATAACTATTTAATTTTTTCTTGTCCAGAGATAAAACTCCCTCCTGAATTTGTAGTCACTTTAGAGGACAAAACTTTCTAGGCCCAGAAATCAGTGAGAGGAAAAGTAAAGGTTTTATGTTATTTACTCTATTTCAATCTGCATATCTAATTAAAGGCCATATTTTCTCTCAGTGAAAAATGAGGGCAGCCCACACACATATATGATGAAGTGGCCCACCTAAGAAAAAACTTGGACACCGTTGCTCTAATCCATAAACTTACTTGCCCCGGTGCTGATCCTAGACTGCAATTAGACATTCATGGAGATAATAGGAGCAGGACTTCTTATTAAAGTGCAGAAATATTTATTTGTTTGGGTCATATAATATAACCTAAAGTAATAATTATATTATCTTTTATTTATATAGCGCCAACAATTTACGCAGCGCCTCATACAATACATATATTCAAGGGGTATGACAAGACGAGAATTGACAGACTGAGACAAACTGATTCATTAGGTAGAGAGAGACCTGATCGCAAGCTTACAAAATTGACAGATATATATATATGTATATATATATATATATATATATATATATATATATATATATATATATATATATATATATACAGGGAAAAGGCAAAGTAACAACTCACATGTTTGGATGCATGTAGATAATGGGACACCATTTCTCTTTTGGTCATCATATCTTTTGCCTGCTTTTGTCTAATTTTTTTTTTAAACTTATCAGCATCTTCTCAAAAAGTGCTAAAACCATCTGGAAGTTCTTGGAGGGTTTGTAGAGGACCGGTGGAATCACTGTAGTTTACAGAGTTTCTATGAGACACGTATGGTCTCTCCTTTTCTTTTTTCATCCTCATACTTGTAAAACGCTCAAGCTAAAAGAGAGTGTACAGACCAATCATATTAGAGGTTGGAATTATCACTGACATATTGTAACAAATTGTTACAAAACTTAAGACCCTTACAGTGACAGAATCATTTTCACAGTAACTTTGTTTACTTTCTTCTCCTGGCCTGTCACCTTTTCAGACACTTACGTCAGTAGCGTCGGCAGGGGGGCCAGAGGGGGCCATGCCCCCCCACATCATGCTTTGCCCTCGTGTGCTCCCCAATTGAAACGGCATCTTTTTTTTATTATTGCACAGCCGGAGGAGAGAGAGCGGCACCGAGTGGTTTCTCAGGAATAAGTTTTCAGCAACCGCTCCGCTCTCCTCTGCAAGGCCTCTGCCTTGGTTGCAGTGCTGGCATTTCATGCTGAGCGCCAGAATATGCCATCATATTCCGGCGCTCAGCAGTGAAGCAGCGCGCACCACGGCAGAGCAGGAAGACAGAAGCCTCGCACTCCCACAGCAGGACTTCTACATAAGTGGGCAGAGAGGCAGAGAGAGAAGCAGCGAGTCTACGGGTGAGAGATCTGCAGTGCAGGTAAGGGGATGAAGGAGGGTGTATGAATGAGGATATGAATGAGTGTGTGTGATAGCATGGTTGTGTAAGTGGGGGGAGGACCATGGCACAGGGGGCTGTAAGTGATCTGCAGCATCAATACACAAGGGGGCAGCAAGCCAGGTATCAGCATGTACTGGTTGCCTGGGCATGATAGGAGTGTGATTGCTGTTAGCAATTTTGGACAGAATCGGACAAAAAAAATCAATAACAATATTAATATATATACATGATTGTTAACAGCAATCACACTCCTATCATGCCCAGGCATACTCAAGTTTCAGCATGTACTATATATATATATATATATATATATATAGTTATTGATTTTTTGTCCAATTTTGGAGTGTCTACCGCACTTTTATTAAAAGTAAGTAACACATCAGAATAGGACAAAAAAATGCAATAACAATATTAATACATGATTAACAGCAATCACACTTCTATCATGCCCAGGCAACCAGTACATGCTGGAACCTGGGTATGTCTAGGCAAGACGGTGAATGCTGTCATAATATTGTTGTTGATTTTTTTGGACAGTTTTGGTGTGTTATGTATTAAAAGTGTGGTTATTTTTTTTATTTTTAAAAGTGAATCCTCAATTTTCGGTTCCGGTCCAGAATTTTCATTTCGATGCATCCCTAGCTGCATCTGAAGTAGGGCTGCAACAACAAATTGAGAAAATTGATAATAATCGATAACGAAAATTGTTTTTTTTATCGATTAGCCAAATGACCGATTCGTTGTGAAGCTGTCACCTCCTCTTCGATTTTTTCTCCGCTTCTGCTACGCGCTCTGCAGTCTCCGCCTTCACGCAGTCACGTGTCCTTGGTGAGTGCCGGATGTGAAGCACTTGGTTCAAGAAAGTTCTGCTCCTCGCAGAACCTTTTCTGCTACTTGGAACGAGTACATATCTGATGTGTGCGAGTGCAACGTGCGAGTGCAATGTGCGGTGCAGGGTCAAGGTGCTGGGGGAAAGTGTGAGTGCAGGGCAAAGTGCTAGGAAAAGTGTGAGACTGAGTGATGGGGTAAAGTGTGAGTGCAGAGCAAAGTGCTGGGGCAAAGTGTGAGACTAAGTTCTGGGGCAAAGTGTGAGTGCAGGGCAAAGTGCTGGGGCAAACTATAAGTGCGGGACAAAGTATAAGTGTGGGGCAAAGTGCTTTGGCAAAGTGTGAGTGTGGGGCAAAACAAATCCTGGCTCCTACCTTTTGTTAGCTGGCTCCTAGATCCGAAACAAATTTGTCAAGCCCTGGTTTAAGCATTGGGGACCAAGATGGCACAGGCAGAGTGTTAATGGGACAAAGATGGCACAGGTATCGTGTTTATGGGACAAAGATGGCGTATGCCATGTGTTGTTTATTTGATCTATACCAGTGCCGAGTTTACATGTGATTTCGACTTGATCTATACATATATATATATACATATATATGAAGCAGTGGCAAATATTTTTATATATATATATATATATATATATATATATATATATATATCTATATGTGTATATATATATATATATATATATATACATATATAGATATATATATATATATATGTTGTCAGCAGGGACTTATATTAATATATTGGCAACAGGGTCTAATATTAATATATAACGGAAGCAGGGTCTAATATTAAAGAATGAAAAATAACTGCCAGTCCATCTGTTAATTTTAAATCATATTTTAATCATAGTCTTTGCTTCAAAGAGATAAGTACATATTATGTATGTCTAACGCATATTATATATGTATATGTAGCGTTTTATAACGCCTCCTCCCCACCTCCCCATGTGCCCCCCTTAAATATGAAAGCTGGAGACGCCACTGGTCCCCACACCTGGTGGAGCAGATGCTTTTTCCTTGAAAGTTTACCCAACTTAGGTTACCCAGCACTGACATTCAAACTAGGTGATATTCTACAGCTACTTTACCTTCCTTACTTTGAGGGATCAGTTCATCAAAACCAATTTTGATGAAATTCCATTCCATACCATTTAGCCTGCCCATAGCACAGTGATAGTGGTCCTTCAATCCAAAATCTAGTCTGGATCGCTTACAAAGCCCTACAATGATGCTGCAGTAAATGAAATATCAGTCTGGAAAGTTGCAGGGTTCTCCTTCCTTGAAAATATTGCTCCAGTGTTTGTCTTGAAATTGAATACTCGTTAGAATGTTGTCCAAACCAAAAGGTCAGGAAATAAAATCTGCTGAAATTAATACAGAACAGAGTAAACTAGATATTTTTCCAAACCCAGTTACCATTAAAATTCATGTAGCAACTATTTGGAATTTTCAAATTCTTAGGAATATATTAAAAGCTTCATGTCCCCATGAGTATCACCTGAAAAGGAATGACTCCCAGAGAGCGATGTTCTATATGAGGCATAGAAACAGCTGCTAGGATTCTGTTGGAATAAGGGAGACATCTTCTGGCCACTGAACGTTCCTTCTTCATGTTATTTTGGTAAATTCAAAATTTCTCTCGGGTCGATCTTCTTTGCTAGTGTAATCCATCTGACCATCACATAGGATAAGTAATCAATTAGGATGAGTAAAAGATGTTACAGAATGGAAAGAAAGAAGGCTGTCAGATTCTTGTAATAAAAAAAGGAACTAGAAGATGCCATCAAATGTAAAGTTATTGGTAATGCAAGAAAAACAAAACTGTTAAAACATTTCTGTATATACTATATACTAGTATTTATAAGTTATTATTTTTCCTTGATAATTAATTGATGATAAAACTAATGTGGGGTCTAAAGGCAGGGTATAAATGCACTTAAATATGACTGATTTATTTTCCAAAATGCATTTAAAGGTGTGGACAATAACCTGAGTAGCATATATATATATATATATAGGATAATATATATAGCAGCCCATTTCTATTAAGATTCTGTACTAGCAATACAAAATCCATAGAGTATTGTACCGCCTAATATCCATACACAGGTAAACATACACAGATGCCTTATATACAAAAAATCATCTACAGTATAGTATAGTAGCGTTAAATTGGTAGTGGGAGACGGTGACCTGTCTGTATGGAAATCCCAAATACTCATCATAACCTCAACCTGTTGTTGATTTTAAGCCCAGCTAATGCTTTAACTTAGAGGTCGGTCTCCACCTGTTTTAGGCTTAACATTAATTCTACTCCCAGCAACTACCTGAACCTGGAAGCTCCTCTTAAGCATGGGGAACATTTAAATAATAAGTATTTGGGCTCAGCTTGGTAACATTTCTCAAGTCGAAGTAGTATGAAAATAACTGTAATTAACGAAAACATTAAACTGAGGAAGAAACTGTGAATTTAAATTTATAGTTACATCGTAGGCAACAAAATATATAAGCTTCACTAATTCTCATCCATCAAATCTACATTCAGTAAAGGTAAGTATTAGGTAAGTAAGGAATCACCAAAAAGGTAAATTGGAAAACGCTTTCAGAAACTAATCAGTGTAATGACCAAGAAGAAATACAAAAGGCACATGGGTACAAGCAAAAAATATGTAGTGGACGGAAAGACCGTATGCCACTGAGAAAAAATCCAGGTAAGAGTTTTAGTTCTTCATTGCTGTTCCCAGTAGGTGAAAAAGGGGGTTGAATTATAATATTCTGGACTGAAGAGCTATTCAAACATAGCATCATCCTCAGCTAAATTTCCCATCTATAGTGCCTGGCAAAGGTGCGCAGGTTTCTCCAGAACACATTTTACAAATCTGATCTAATGCCTGCTGACTTGGTACAAGATGGAGTTGTAGATCTCATAGAATGAGCATCCTTCAAGAGGGACGTTCCAAATCAGCTTTTTGATAAGCGTCCCTAATGGCAATAATAATTTATTTACTACAGACCCAGCACAGGGAACAGATGGATTACATGACTTAATGTGTTCTGTTGGCCTGTGAAAATATTACTGATATTAAGGTTAGTTTTTAATAGTTTGGTTCTTCTATTCTACAGAAGTATTCTATTTTTGCAGTATACACTAAGCCTTACATTAGACTTGTTGCCCCTAATTTTGTTTATGACAAGAGCCACTTCACCTAATGGATGAATGTAAAGTACAAGGAGATGTGCAAATAAAATGAATTATTACCTGACATGTACTGTTACTGATGTTGACAGTGAGCCGGCTGGCCACATTTGCAAGCATCGCATGCTCTGCATTCTCATATCTCGAGCAAAAGCCCTGTAGTTTGTGGCCATGTAAGCAGTTTAGATTTGTCAACTAATCACCAGGGAGCGCATCTCACCTTTCCTGTGCTCTTATTTGTTTCAGGTACATGTCCGGTGATTTTTATCCTATGTACACTTGATCTGTATAAATACTAAACAGTTTTTCTGGTTGCTGTGCTGTAATATTGTTGTTACTCCAGTACTTGACCTTGGCTGACCACTGTCCACAGCTTTTACCAGGTGTGTTCCAAGCCTACCTTCACCGTCCCTTTCTCCTAATTATTGACTTCATATATCATATATCATACATTCATATAGTTTCTTTAGTTATCTGAAATTGAAGGGCCCACCTTTGATGCTGAACAAGTTTTACAGATCCTGACATAAATACATGGCTGCCTTCACTCTATCACCACCTTTCAACATCTGTTCAGGTGGTCCTGACTTTCACTCTGATTTTAGCTCTAGTTTGCTATTCTTCTTGAGTAAAACGATTTTGCTTTAAGCACCATGATTGTTGGTTGACTTTCCAAAACTTCTGCCTCTGCGTTTGTCACCCTCAATCCAAGTTGTATATGATGATTTGTATTCTTTTGTAGCTCACCTTCCTGTCCATTTGAGTTCCTTTTCTCCCAATACCAACAGCATAGGTGGTAATCAATACCTCTAAACTGCACCTTATGTTAACCTTATTAAATTAACCCTCAGTCCTCAGTATTAAATTAATCCTAAAGACCCCATCAACCATAACTGCCCCTATATTAACCCTAACGACTATAGTAGCTGACTGCAAGATTGCCCTTGAGTTAAATAATATACCACGTGATGGAGATTATTATTTTGAAGAAATTGGGCTTTCATAAATTTCAATACCTTTGTGAATAAGAATATATATATTTTATTACTCAAGTTCAAAACACTGCTCGAAGAAAACATGGGCATTCAAACAAAATGTTAGCACAATAATATGTACAAAAAGAATATTACAAGAAACAACGAACTAGCATCCCGTCCCAGAGCTTATTAATATATTAGATCTGATCCATTTTTATTTTTCAGCTATTAGGATTTTTAAGTATTGTATATTTTATTGGCTCGAGTCAGATGCCTGGTTCAGTGGTAGGGGAGAGGTACGAGCTGCAGCTCACCGAGGACCAACTATAGTGCGCTCTCCCCATGTTTTAGCTTACACATGGTCTAAACTGATATATGATGATCTATGTTGTACTAAATGCGTTTACATTAAAAAAATTACAAAAATAGATACATTTCGAAAGAGATTGCTTAGCAGCGGTAAAAAAGTCAAATAAAAACCCTGGTTTGAAACACAATAGGTAAGCAGGGAACATGTGATTTATGCATTACACTGCGAAAGGACAACACAAAGTATACCGCTATGTATTAAAGGTAATAGACTGAACTTTAACCTTTGTGTTTCTGAGGTCAGTGAGGAATGCTAACACCTTGGCACTCAAAGGGTTAAATCACCGGTCTTCTGCCGGTCTCATCCTATAGCATACAAGAGTCAGGGTTCCTTCCTATGATTCACAAGTGTCAGCGGTGCGTAAATTGGTAAAATAAGTAACTTTCTCGTGAATAGAAAGAGTAGGAGGGCTTTTTACATTTAGATATTGGGGCTTCCAATTCAATGATCTGGTAAGACGAGTCAAAGTGCACGTGGAGGTATAACGGCTGATCTAAAGTTTTTGATCCAGTGACCTGCAGAATTCTATAAGGCAGAGGACCTGCTGTCAAGATAATAACTGAATGGGAAATGGGCATTAAAGTGATATCACCATATTCTGTTGGGAAGAAATCACAAAAAGAATAACATATTTCAATGAAGGCGGTGAACATTATTTCAGACTTTGGTTGCCGAAACAAAATTCCCTCCGCACTGCAATTCCAAGGTCTCCTTGATTTGCACAACAAGGTACAAGTTTGAACCTTAGGAACATATGTAAATAATGCAACATTTGTTTTATAATTATATAATTTTATTAATAAGTAATTACAGGTTCACTGAAAGGCCTCGATGTTATGGAAGATAAATTCAGGAGGGACATAGGTTCCATCCCCATTCCTCTCAGTAACCGTTTGGAAGTGACTTTGTGCAGGACATAATATCCTGGATTCCACAGTATTATTTACAATCTCCCACACTCTTCTCTTAAAAACGTGTCTTCCGAGATACTCGGCTAACCCAAGCGGGTAAGAATGTCTTGGTTGTCTTCATGGACTTCCATGTCCATATCAACTAATTCAGGCTCAGAGTTCTTTTTCTTCTTAGCAGCCACAGTGGTCAAGGCGTCATCTTTAGTAAGCTCAGACGCTAGCAAAGAAGTAACGGCACATCCAGCTTTTCGATTGGCTGCAAAGCAATGCAAAAATCAATTGAGATATAAAGAATAACCTACAGTATAACTAGTGGAACACTGTCTGGGTAATGAGTCTGACACAGTGTAGTTGTACATTATATAATATTATATAATGGTTTTATTAAAGTACTGCATACTTTAAACTGATGTCAGACAATCACGAAGCTGATTTCAGGTTAATTGTCTTAGCGACCCTGCGATGGGAAAAGTCATAAAAATGCATACTGGAAACAATGTCATGCAACGCTCATGCACATGCTTTATCACACCACAGAAACGCAACCAGACTGTTTATTCACAGAGCTCTGGCTATCGTGGATGAAGGTTGGCTAATGGCAACACATGCCCAGTCCCAGGACGTTCCAGGGGACGCGCTGCCATGTTTTCAACCACACCACTGCTTTGCTCTTCCAACTTTTTTTTCTGCTACATTTTATGGAGAGACTGCAGACGCCAAAATACAATATAATAAAAGATTTGAACACATTTTTTAAAATGCATGGTATTTGAAGCCCATCTACTGAAGTTAGTTCAACCAAAATAAAATATTTCTACTCTCATCTACTTTCATCTGGGCTACAAAACAAAGAAATAAGCCATGTACTAGATTCATAAGATGCCTGCAAGGGTTTAAATTGTTTTGATTTTCAATATGCCATACCCAGGTATATAAAGGTTGGCAAGTCACCAAAGAGTTATATTACTATCCGCAGACCTCATGTACTATAACAGCGGTATGCATTAGTTTACTTGTTTAATGTACATTGACAAATTAACCCTTTAATATCATACAAATATCATGAAACTTATCTTTGCTGTCAGACATTTGTTGTCATCTGCAAACACTTATCCATAAAACTAACAAAAGCATCAGAATTAAAAAATGGCAAGTAAATCTGTTATTGTTGATCACTTATGTGTTTGATCAGGAGCTGTAGACACCCTTTACTTACCCTGCCTTGGACCTCTTTTCCTCCGGAAGGCTGCTCCTGATTGCAGAACCTCCAGCAAACTGTCCATCACTCCAGTTTCATCGCCTTCTGTAATATTATTAAATATAAAAATAACATCAAACACAAATGTCAGCAAATTCGAATAATGCATGTTATCACTACGGTTTCTAAAATGGTAAAGCAATGATTCTTACGTTTTCCCATTAGTTCCCAACACTCGATTTCCCATTAGTTATGAATAAAACTAGAAGTCAGCAACTTAAAAATAATGTTATTAGTGTGTATATTATACTTATAGCTTGCTTTGTATTTTTAATTTCAATTTTAATTGAAGCAATGCTTTAAATAATTTAATTATGCATAAAATAATTGCTGAATTTCTTGTTACTTTCTTTTTCTCTCACCATGCCCATAATTACATTACAGCGATTATAGACACCCACAATAACAGATTTTCCATCAGTGGCCATGTGCAAATCTTCAGCTGTCTCGATCCAACATGCACTTCTGTGTTATCGGCACCTTCACTGATTCCATTACCTGCATTGATGTTAAACGGCTGCTCTTTCTTCGCTTTTAGTTTCTCCTGGCGCTCTCTCTCAGCCTTTTCCTTGGCCAGTTTGGCTCGTTTCATCTTTTCTTCGGTTTGTCGTTTCTTTTGGTTTTCTTTGACAGCTTGCTGCAGAATACAAGAAAGTAACAGCATGGAAGTTATATGCATCCCAAACCTCTATAACAAGTCACTGGAAATAAAATAAAAGTAAAATCTAAGAACACCGGTATAGCATTGAACAGAGGTAAGGAATTCTAAGGCAAAAGAGGCCATTAAAAACACTGAACACTGTTGATTATCTAGAAGATATTTTCTCTTTTTTATTCCAAAAATCATCAGCAAAACATGTCCAGGCAGCCATGTACCTCTTTAGTCTTCTTGTCAAACTACTCAAATAAACAATTCATAGGCAGGTTACAAGACCTGTTTATTCCCAGAAACATGCATTTGTTATTACGAGTATCTGAAGCTCATCCTATAGCTGAGAGGTCCTTTTAAATGTATGTGTGGTGCCCATTTCAAGTACATTGGGGACTCTGCAGAATGGTCCATGTGCCTCTTCCCTGCTCAGTAGAACACATCTTGTAAAATGTCTTCTACTTATTGTCAGCTCGAGCGTTAGCTCTTCAAACATTGTGAGGGGGTCTAACGTACGCTCAGAAAGATTGCCCACTGGTTTGAGCTGGAGGACTTTCCTGAAACTGGTTGGGCTACTAAAGAGGCGAGGGTCTCCATCTTATTCCTGAGATAAGTGCTTTATTTAATGATTAATTACAGAGCGCATATTAAAGGAACCTTTTAAGTTCATTGTGCAGTATGAAGGGACCACTGCAGGCGCTTGCTTGGTTATGTACAATACATAATAAAAAAGGTTTTCTAAATCTTCCCATCCATTCGATTAATCACAACTCTTAATCATGGTTTACCCACAAAACTATAAAACATTTTTTAGACAAAAGTCCAGCTTTTCAATGATAAGTGAATTTTGCATCGTGGGACAAGATAAGAAGTCTTAAGTACAAAAACCGGTTAAAAAATTTCCTTTGTTATAACCTGTCAATAAACGGAGATTTGACTAAAAAAAAATTACACATGGTGGGGGGGAATTGCCACTACTTTGGACATACGGAATTGACCGCGGAGGACCAGCTACGCAGGACATGTGTATGTAGACACACTCTGGGACTTAAACCAGACTAGGTCAGAGAAACGAGTACAGTGCTTTACAATACATGAATAATAATAATGAAGCTAGTGAGTTACGGCTCACACTTTAGTCAATGGACCACAAAACATCCAAATTTAAGACTGAAAAATGTACTTCGGATTTGCTATTTGCATTCACAATCAATTTAATATCTTGCCAGTGTTAGGTGTAAACCTCCTGGCCTACACTGTATAAACTTACCACAAACATGTTACGGAAGTTATGTAACTCGAGGAAGAACTCTTCAATTGTGACTTTTTTGGGATCAAAAACAAAGTAATCCCCCAGTTCTTTGAAAAGCGACTCCATATTGGCATGCATCATACGTAGTTTGGTATATTGTTCTTGAGCATCTTTCACAAATACGTATATTTTAACTGTCAAGGATCATGTCAAATGAAATGAATACATAAAAATAAAGTAAAATAAAAGAATGTGTAAATTAATTCAGGGACAAACTGGCGTCATGCTTTTATATGTTCTCGCATAGCGAGCGTACATAAACAGGGGAATGCTTGTTCCGTGACGATGTCCTTACTCGCCAGCACCCCTAAAGTGCGGTAAGTCAGTGAACTGAGCAAGATTACATTACACTGATCTAGCTTGGCTATATTATACAAACCCAACAAGGAATGACGACGATGTCTTTTCTATTTAAGATTCTAAAGATTTAAAGGATATGCTCATTTTTTCCACAAATGTATCCTTTTCGTCATTCGTCTCAATGTCCCGTTGAAGGTCTGAAATCTGCTTTTTCATTTGATCCAAGTTCTTCTGTAATGTTTCAGCAGATACTTTCAGAGAAAAATAAATAATGTGATGAGTATAGGATAAGGGTATTTTTAGTTTAAGAATTATTTCAATGATCAAGAGTGCTCCAGAAAAACAAGTTTACCCACTCTAGCAAGTACAAAATACAACTATTCTACTCTCAATGAATAATAAATGGCCTACCTTATAGCTACCTGAAAATGGGAATATCTATTCATTACTTAAAAAAAGAGAACTGAAAAATAAACTTTACATTTGTTACTGTTTCACTAAGCTAAAATTAATTTAACCCGACGCTTTGAAATCACCAAGACGATTACTTTCTACACAGCGAAACCACAAAACATTTAAAGAAAATGCATCTTCTGATTACTGTGTTCTCTACAATTTCACACCACCCTTAACAAAAGAGTGAAATACCTTTACTGGCTTGATCCACATGGACCAACTCATCTGGAAACTTAAGTACATCAGGGTAGTCTTGTTCACAACACTCTGCTAGGAAATGTAACAGTGTGGTCTTCAGGTCTGCAGACTTTGTGTCTTTTATCTTGTTGGAAGGAAAAATTAATTAAAGTTTGGTGTGAATGAACTCAAGTGACCCGCACAGAGACCTGACCCAATGAACACCTTTGAGATGGAACGCCAACCACGAGCCAGGACTTCTTGTCCGACTGCATCGCCTTACCTCACAAATTCTATTTTTGCTGAATGGGTTAAAAATCTTGTGGAAAGCCTTTCCAGAAGCTTTTAAAGCTTCAAAGGGGCAACACATATATATAATGCTCATGGTCCAACAAGCTCATATAGGTGAAATGGTCAGATATTGTATGGTTGGAAATAACCTACAAATAAAGGTCATCTAAGCCTGTGTATTATACATTTTGAGTAATCTCTAATTGCAAACTGCTTTGGACGTACATGTATTTACCTAAATATTACTGTATAATCCCACAATTTCTAGGCTATGTACGTTTCAGGACTGCAAACGCAAAAGAAAAACAAAACCCAAAAAAGATCGATCTGTAACAATCCTACCTTGCAGAGGAAGCCAATTTCAAAACCAAACGCCCCAGCATTCCTGGATCCGGCATTCATGAAATTACCGACAAGCAGTGTAATTTCTAACAGGGTCGCAAAGTTCTGACTCTTGCGCACTTCTTCACAAGCTGCTGTTATTGACACAATTGTCGTCTTGATGTTTTCAATTTGCTCGTTAAAAAGAAGTTTGAACTGGATAGCGTTTAGACGCGGTAGCAGCTTAGGGATGCTGCTCATCTGAAAATGTATGAAAAGCACTAAGTACAATCCTTCTGTACAAACACGACACATTTCAACTTATTCTTTTATTCTGAACTCATCTATTACTTTTTTCACAGAACGGGCTGTCTATCTCCTTAATATTCTCATTGAGATAAGACAACCCTACAGGAGGAAGCGGGAATTGTAGATATAGGAAAAGGAGGCCTGCCGGTACAGCTGGACAAGTGGACATTGTGCATTCATTTGTCATTGTGAGATCCGTAAATAATTAGATTTACAAGCAGATAAGTTTAACAACAATTCTAATAAATTAAAAAACAGATGCAGCAGCAGAAAACAAATACTCTGCTTACCACCACTCCAAATTGTTCGGATTCTGACAAATCATCATATTCATCCTTTAACGCTGCTAAGTTTTCTAGCTGCTCTGATTCCGGCAACAGCGTAATCAGGTTCTATGGGTGATGAGGTTTGTTAATGAAAAGAAATTAGATATAATTGTTTCTCACTATATGAACATTTGTGTTATACGTCTCTTTGATGCATTCAAAAACTCACCGAAACCACAGATTCCGTCAATACTTTCTCATTGACTTCTAGAATCGCATTTTTTATTTCTTGATACGGCATGCGGAACGAACCAAGGAAGATTGCTGAGAGCAGAGGGAAACGAGTTACAATTCATGAAACAGGTCAGGAAAAACACATCAGGTCCTTCTAATCCTAGGTTTTATTTCTAGTCAAGATTTCTTTGTTATTTTAATTTTCAGGATTCCACCAGTGTTCATTACAATTCTTTTTAATCCCCTAAACCATCACCAAGAAAAGATCCTTAGAGGACCAAAGACCGCTTTATGACTGAAATTGTCAGTCTACAGCAAATTTCCGGCACTTTCCGTGCATGTGATCACTTCTACAGATAAAAGACAAAGGCAGAACTTGCAGAGATTCAGGGAGATACAGAGAGCTTTTTATTATTTTATTTTACTTGACCCCAGGGGGTTATCTTTTAATTTATACTTTTAATATTAATACAGTTAATATTGTGTAGTTTTTGTGGGTTAATTAGTAACCTAAGGATTTTTGTAGTCAAATTTGTATTTTATACACAGCTAGTTTTTATACAGTAACACCGAATAAATGTGTGAGGGTTTCTGTATCCTATTCTTTAAATTTTATGTAATATATGTATATTGTTTGGGTACACTAAATAAGAAAGAGGGAAATAAAGGTTGAATAAAGACGTAGTAAAAGCACCAACAAGCTCTGGTCCTATGGTGAACTATTTAGGGAAATATAAATACTTACCAAGAATTCCGGCTCTCTTTGGATCTAGTACTTTGAGTTCTTTAGTTTTTTTCTTAACTTCAGACTTTTGGTCACTATCTTGGTCTTTTTTTGCTGAAAACACAGGATAAAAAGAATTAAATATAGCCAAGAAAGTTTTTTCACTATTCGTTTGATTAAACCTAACATTGATTACGCAGAAAATTGTACAGCATCGTGGAATATGATGGTGCTATATAAATGAATAAATGATAAATAATTCTCATCTTAGAGCAGCATTAATATCCATTATATAGGATGTGCAAAACAAGAACACCTGTCATTACTACAATAACTGTAGTAGTTAGGGAGCACTTACAATCTGTACACGGACACAATATATGCATAATATGCAATGTAACTGCCAGATACAGTCAGTCACTACGTCTAATGCAATCTTCAGTTTAAGAAGTGTAAGAAAACTAATGCTATCACTCACGCTTGGTCTGGGAAGTAAAGGTGAGAGTTATTTTTGCAAACAGCTCGTCGTTCTCAAATCGATCTTCTTTTGCCTTGATCCAAAATGAATTTTCAGAGAGCGCTGTTGGAGCAATCTGAAAAAGAGCCATTGCTTGTAAAACTTTTGACATAACAAGTACATACAACCAAATCTGGACTCATTTCAGAACTTTGTCGTGTGAATGAATGGAAAGAAAAATGCATGCAATGTGATGGGTTAAAGAGGCTGAGAGAAGCAAGATAATTACTATGGACATAAAGTAAAGGGAAAATGTTGGATACACGTGGAAACATCATTTTCTGTACTAGCTGGTCTATTAGAAACTTCTTTTAAATATTAATGAGCATAAAATATTGATTAAGAAATGAAACATAGTTAACAGCATTAATTTAATTATTTAGATACCCACTGCTTGCACAGTTCATGTGAAATGTGATGAATTGTCCATTAACACTAAACTGAAGCCAGCGCCATGGTATTAGTCATACCTTTGACCAGTTTGGGCGTTTCAGTTGCACCTCTGGCTTGTATGTCTTCTTTGGAGCTAATCCAAAAGGTAGAACAGGCGCTGCAGGTGGAGGTAATGCAGGAACTCCAGGCAATGGTGGTGGTGGCGGGACCATTGGTGCTCCTGGAAGAGGTGGTGGAGGTGGAACACCAGGTATGCCAGGGAGTGGCGGAGGTGGTGGAATAACAGGGGCACCTGGCAGTGGAGGAAGTGGTGGATCACCAGCACCCTGAAGTTGGGGTGGTAGTGGAGGTGCTGGTGGAGCAGTGTCTCCATGCATGAAAGGTGGAAGCGGAGGTGGCGGTGGTGGAGCAGGGGCAGATGTTCCTGGTAATGGTGGTGGTGGTGGAATAGGAACAACAGTAACGGAGGATGACATGTTGGCCATTTCTTTTTTCATGGCTTCTACCTCTTTTGACAGTTTGGCAACCTGCAAAGAAAAAAATGTAATACAATATATCAAAATAGTCTTAAAATTTAAAACAGCTAAATTGTATTTGCACTATACCCACTCCATCCTGAAAAACAATTTAATAACCTACCAATGATTTCCAGGGTTTCTACTCAAAAGACTAAGTACAAGGGAATCAAATGGTGAGACTACCACCTATGGCACATTGTCTACCTCTCAAGGGCATGCTTAAATAATAAGTTCCTAGGTTTAGATTAATATAAACATTTTTATTTGACTTGTGTAATTCTAATGTTTCCATTCTCCGTGGAGGCGAAAGCTTTGTTTAGTTTCCAAATTTCAGTAACTGACGAAAAAGGAAGCAACAATAATAAAGTAAAATGCCTTGTAAATATATGAAGCGGTATAATCCTGCTAGTACACAATATGTCAACATATTCTGAGTTTTCCAGTCATGTAAGCGGTAAAGATGCCACTGGTTCCTAAAAACAAACTTATAACCAGCAGCTGGACCTTTCTATAGCTCCTACATTTAAAAGGTTCATTGTCAGCCACCTTTGGGCATTTTATAAAAGAAGAAACTGATAGATGTTTAGTTTAGTACAAATGTTACCTCGTCTCTAAGCTGAGCATTGTCAGCTTCCAGGTTCTTCTTCTCTGCCGCAATTTGATTATTTTCCCGATCTAAAGTTTGTTTCTCTGTCTGAAGTTCTGCCAGTTTCTGCTCAAAGTCACCCTCTTTGGCCTTAATCTCCACTTGGAGTTCATGCCGCGCAGTTAGCTCTGCATCAAGCTGCCGGAAGCAAACGTAAAAAGAAAAAAAAAATGTACTTTATATATCCTCTCATACACAACATAAAGATACAAACTTATTGTATGAGGGCAAATATTACAATAAAGCTACCGCCATCCGACACACCAAGAATGAAAATGTTGAGAAACAAGGAAAATATGTTGCAAGATGCATTTGTTCATTAAAAAATCCCTTTATCAAAAACTGTCATCCCATTTGGAAGAACATAATGGAATACAGATATTGATGAACTTTCAATGATCATAATTGGTATTTCTTTGTGAAAAACCAAAAGTTCCAAATAGTGACCACATCAGAACCGGGTTGTGATGAAGATGCTGCTGGGTTCAAAGCTAAACAGATGCAAAGAGTTAAGAGATGCGTTGGTAGCAAAACTCCACTCAAATGATTGAAATAAACCGGTATGTTGGGCGCACACTTTATAGAAAGTCTTGATCATAGCTCTCTCTGATTAAAGGCAGTAGAGTCCCTGATCACGATATTCGTTAAAAAGTATATGTACTGAGACAGAATCAGGAAACATGCAGTGTTGACAGGGCATCTACCGGCATTTAATACCCGAATAACCCGGGAGGTCACCATCAGAATGCTGTAGTGCAAAATCTAACCCAGCAAAACTAACTTGGACATGGAAAGTGAATTAGGTAGAAGAGTGCGTACTCATCCAGTCCCTGTCATTATTGTGTTTTGTATATAATTCAATTGCAGCCGGTTTCTTACCTTTTTAACCAGATCTCTAGCTTTCAACTCACTCTCTTCCACTTTCTTTTTATCAATTAAATGATCTGTGTTAAAATAAAACAAAAAACAAATATAATAATCTATAAAATGATTGCAAACACAATATTATTTTTTAGTTGTGAAAATACACAGTCTGAGTCTGCCATTGGTAAAGCTATATATGCGGATATTGGCACTTAGTTGCCTGCTGAAAAAGCTTTCCAGGGCAGTTTGGAAGAAGATTATGGAGCAGGATACATAAGTCGGGACCAAACTTAAGATGCACAGCTAAACGCGGTCACGAGGCTCTGAACCCATGCCCACCCGACGTTAGATTTTGTCATTTCATATATTCCCACCTGGTGACTGAGCTGGGGTGATACCTAAAGTGTTCTGTTTAACATTTAACGCACCTGAATACAGCACTCAACGCAAATACAAGCAAATGAACCCATATAAGAAGCAGAATGTATAATAAATCCTGTTAAGGCACTTACCAATTAAATATTCAATGTCTATGCTCAAAGGTTTGCATTTAAAGTCAGGGTCAGCTCCATTTTTGTGAAGAATTATCTGAGACACAACCTCATCTATCAACTTGTAGTACTGAGGTCTGGAAGAAAAACAAAACAAAAAAAAGTTAAAATAAGAAAGACTTGCAGAAAGCGTTTTTATTGAAATAATCATGAAAATTCTTCTAATTCTCTTGGGAGACATAATGCTAGATTTTGTATAGAGTAACTGAAATGGTACCGTTCAGCTCTTTTATAACATAAAGATTATTCATAAAGCCCTAAGCAATACTGAAAATAACCAAGATGTGATTACTTCTCGGGGTACACGCAGCAATTCCCCTCCGCAGTTCCCTCAAGGAACATAAGGAAACCCAACTTTGGTGTGGAAGGCTTCTCATGAGCCACAACTCTAAGACGACTAATAGGTGAAGTCCATGTACTCTAACCCATTTACCAAAGTATTCATAAGATGCTCATTCACATCAATTTTAGGTACCATGACCTGGGGCTTAGAAAATATAAAGCCTTGATAAAGCTTATTTCATAAGCCATATGTGGGAATTGATATTTTGTAGTAATGAAAGATAGTATATCGGTGCACAAACATCTTCCACAGTGTGCCAGATGCATCAAACAGCAAATTATGGTCAGTTATATTATGATGCAGAAACTTTTTTGCAGTCTGGAGTTCTGGACCGCGTTTTCAACCTGGTCAGGGCTATGAATGCACATAACCTACATCAGTGCACTATAGTATTAAGGTATGATTTGTCAGGGTTGGGTGCAGATTGAGCCGTCACTGGTGGGGTCCATTGGTGACAATGTCACATAACCGCCATAAGAGAACCACGGAGAGGAGAAAGCACAAGCCTTTCTCTCAGTGGCTTTCTACCGACAGCATGACAGGCTCATCGACAGCAACACGGTGGGTACGCATGCAGGAGAAGCAGGAATGAGGGGTCTGCCATGACCAATCCATTTGGTCCTGTGTACACGATGGTCATGATCCAGCGGTTAGTAAGTGCAGAAATGTAGATACACTTAATAACGGCAACATGCCTGTCTGAGGCTTACTCTTGAAAAATTAGGTGCCATGTTTAATTAAATGAAAGGAAAAATGGAACAATATGTGCAAAAAAAAACATAAAGGAGTATAGAAAGTACAATTTTGCATTACTCTATAGGGTCAATAAACATGACGCGTTACAGAGGTATATTAAGATGTTAAAATATTAAAACATGGTATTGTGTTCCATATTTTTTATTTAATGAAAAATATTCCAATACAACAGCAATATAAAGCAAATAAATGAATCCAGAGTAAATATTAGCTTCTCCAATTTAACTCTGTTAAATAAGAAAGATTAAAAACTTTTACAGCAACATACCCGGCATCGTAATCATTTCGGATTAGTAAAAGATGTTGCAAAATGGAAAGGAAGAACGGCTCTGCTGTGGAGTCCTTCACCGTGTTCAAGAGAACTCGGAAAACATCATTGAAGTCAGTAAATTAAACATTAAGGATAAAACGCAAAAAAATAAATGTTTTCAAACAAATATATCATTCTCTCTTCAACCAAAACGTTTCCTTGTTTGTAGGCTTGATGAAATATTTCTCACCGTTTAGTAAATACAACTAAAATGTAGAAGCGCTATGGAATTTGATGGCGCTATATAAAACAATAAATAATAATCACATATTTGTAGACAATAAAACTACAATAATGCCTTTTGGGGGGTTTTGGAGCTTTATTTAACTTGAAAGCACTGCTCATCCATGGCATACCGCGCCGCTATTCGTACACCCTCAAAGTTTTCAGTATAGTAATATTGCGATCCATCTTTTAGAGTAAAATAGTTCATATATAATATGGCAATAACGATGCCATTTTAAGCAAACAGAACAGAAGTCTTTTAAGACGCTTTTGTAATAAAAGGATATTCCATCTCGACACGGATGTCGTCTAAGCGGGTCCTCAAGTCATCGGAGTCAAATTCACTGTGCTCCAGGAACACGCTAAGTTGTACGTTTAGCTCATCATTCTCCAGTTCTTGGAGGTCCTAAAAGCAAAAGGTATGTTATTTAATAAGTTATAAGCGTATTTCATTGTGAGAGGCAAGTAACAACTTCATGTAACTAAGATAAAAATGATACTTTATGTTGCCAATGTAAGGTTACTAAGAGAACATGATTACATATAATACAGGATGCCAGATATTTGGAGCCCTGTCTATAAAACACATTACAAGCCTCATTAAATGTTGTTTATCACTGCTCCAGCCATCTTAGTTTGTCTATTTCTGTTATAAATTCAGTAAATAAAAACAAATCAACCGCCCAAGAACCTGAAATTCAGTTACCTTAAGCATGTGATTCAATCCATGGCTCATCAATTCACTTGGTATATCAACGAAAGTCCAGTTCTTGGCTGATTAAAGCGTTGATCAACAGCATACAGCTCACCTGGAGATACAACAACAAGTGTGTGGGACTGAAAAACATGACACGTGAGGTCACAGCGCAAAGCACAGTTTGGAATTCTATGATGTAATCCTTGGAGATGAGGATGTTTTCCTCTGCATTAAAACTTCAGATCTCTTATTCTTTCGTCAACGAGGGTTTTTTAGTGTTAATAAACCGCGGCTATGTTTTTGTATTTGCACAAAATCTGGGCTTTCTATTGTAGAGCATGCCAGTGCTACTTGGTACTATTGGTCTGTAGATACATAGGGCTGCTCAAAAATGGCAGCGATTGAGGAGAGAAGAGTGATTTAGATGGCAGAATCTCGCCTATAATTAGGAGTAAACATGGCATGCATGAGAATTTATTAAAAGTACAAAAAAACTGTGGTATTGTGATGTTTAACGGCAGTTGAGAAGTCATTTCGAATTTCGTAACCAGCAGCAAAGATAATAACCAAATAAATTGTGTCGTCACCTTGAGCGCCACAGAAGTGTCAGGTTTTAATCCATCCAACAGAGGCTTGAAGCGCTCCATTTCATCCATTTCTGCTCTCTCTGTAAGAGCTTCAAGAACACGTTCGGGCCTAAACGAATTTAAACCACCATCACGATACGCCCAATCCTGCTCGTTCAGCACAATCATTTTTGTGAACCTTTAAGGTTTTTGTTTTTTTACCAAATTCTACATATTTATCACAGTATCACATATGTATTATTCTTTTTAAAGTTTGATAATATTCAGAAAACCCCCAGTTAGTTAATAACAGGGATATTAAACAAAAAACATGCCTACAAAGGATTTACTTCTGTTTTTAACATTATCCTAAACAGGAAGTTGCGTCCAGTATTATTTTTCTAGCCGTTACAACTCCAGGTTTGACTGTTAAACAATCTGTGTTTGACGGTTTAATGTTTCTATGCATAACTGTGGATCTAGTTGAGCTCAGCTTGGCTCGTTGGACGCCTTGCCGTGGCCTTCTGCCCCCAGCGCTGTCCTGTAGTTTATAACATCTCAGTCGTGGATCTCTATAACAAACTCCAGGGCCTTTCATATACCGGTGTATGTAACTGCCAACAGGCGGACTCAACTTATTTAAATGTGTCAAAGCAAAGCAGGGGAAAAGGTACATGATCATAATAGATTGCTGACAGGGCCGGCCTTAGGGGTGCGCGACCTGTGCGGCCGCACAGGGCGCCATGGCAACAGGGGTGCCGTCCGGGACTTAAATTAAAACATCGTTGGTTTTTTTGTTTGTTTTTCTTAACTTTATTTAACATCCTCCATGTTAAATAAAGTTTTTTTTAACTTTATTTAACACGGAGGATATTTAATAAAGTTAAAACAAAAACTTTGTTTAACATCCTCCATGTTATATAAAGTTTTTTTAACTTTATTTAACACGAAGGATGTTAAATAAAGTTAAAGCAAAAAAAAAAACGGTGTTTTTTTCCCGTGCAGGTTTTCAGCAACCGCTCGGCGCCCCTCACTCTCCGTGACTCCGTCACGGTGCCGGCGTTTCATGCTGAATGCATGAACGCTAACCAAAAGAGTGGAAAATTGCTTCTGCAAGAAGAGCTGAGCTCTAGTTATCGAGCTATCATATATAGTTATCAGTACAGCGCTACGGAATTTGATGGCGCTATATAAAACAATAAATAATAAAATAATAATATATAGTTATGGTATATAGTTAGAAACGTCTAGCTGTCTGAGATCAGTTATAACTCAGTGATATTCACGAACTCTCACTGATTAAACTATGCAGTCAACAGGGCTGGCCAAGATTCTCAGTGAGTGAGTTTTAATTGATCGTATCCTGCAAATTTACTCCTAATATATTCCATCGACTGAAGGTCCTAAGTAAATGAGAAGGGATTTGAAATGAACCTACATGTCTGTTGGCTGGGGCAGGATGCACAGGGCTGAGAGCAGTTTCAAAGCATCAATCATCATAGCAGGCAAAGAGGGATCCACGGCTCTTGCCAATAGCAGAACACCGTCTTCTTCCTCCAGCATTGTTGTTATTCCATACTACAACGACGACAAAATCACACAATTTCATAAAACATTAACAAAACTACAGGGTTTTTTTCTCTTTCATTTTTTAACCTCAATAAATGTTTATTTAATTGCAAGTCTGTCCCATCTCTAAAATATGACATAATCAGATAAGGGAATGTTTTCTCAATCTCACCCACTACGACTTCATTAAGTATATGCTTTCTCTGTAATTTTCTTAATTCTCAGTTAGTTGCCCTAAGACCACTAATATTGCCATATTGGCCGGCTTCCCATGAAACACTATGTTTAGTGAGCAACTGATAAGCAAGCACTAAGTAACCCATTCCTCTCTGTAAATCTATAGATGCTGGCATATAGGGGTATAAGGCATTTTCTGCCATGGTTAAAAGCCATATCATGGGGCACTCTGCCTCCAGAAAACCCTTATGCCCCCCATTTAACCCCCCCACCCCGGCTTACCACTGCTTCTGACTCCCTGGTGTCTGGTGAGGGCAGCAGGTGGAGGCCGGCATTCATTAAGTTAAAGGGGCCGGCGTCCATGTACCACGCCGCCCAATGGCCGTGTCTCAGTTCTTCGTCTCACCCTTTTTAAGACGTGGGACGAAGTGCTGAGGCACGGCCATTGGGCGGCGAGGTGCGTGCACGCAGACCCCTTTAACTTCATTAGGCGCCGGCGGCCGAATGTTGGTCTGGCAACCGCCCGGCCCACGGACCGACTGGCCCACCAGGAGATTTCCCAGTATCCGGGTGAGCCAGCCCAGCCCTGATGCCAGTGTCCATTATGCAAATGCGTTTACCACCAATAGAATGTGTCAGTTAAGCTTGTATGTATCTGTGGATGCTGTTATTTTGTTATTTGGCAGAAACAAACACAATGTTTATTATATGTTATGCAAGTATCATCAATTTCAACAATATCTACCACTCGTACTGAAACAATATATATCCACCAGCCACTCTGAATGAATACTTCACATATTTTTTTTTTTTTTTGTGTAATACTGGATGTGTGTCGGGTATTGGGCTAATCTTTTCCATTCATGGCCAATGCGGAGTTCATTGAAAGCGCCTACATAATAGCAAAACAATCCCCTACGCATGCAACTAGATGCAAAGAATTATTGACACAGAACATCACTTAATAAAGGACAATTTTAGCAAATACATGGTGCTGAAGAAATATTTCTCTTTGCTCATATCTTAAAACCCCACATGCATTTCCCAATTTACATTGGTGGTTCATTCTGCAGTCTTCGGAGGATGTCTAAAAGACATGAAAGCCCTTCTGCGCCGAAATTCTGAACCCAGCTGCAATAAAACACAAAATTTAAATTTAGCAAAGCAATGATACACATGGACAGTGTTACCAATATGTTTCCAATGATTACTGATGTCCCATTGGTTTTGTTACAAAATAAATAAGTAGCAATAACAGACTGCTCAACATTATTGAACCAAAAAAAAGATGCCACCTGCCCCTTACTAATCTGGAATAGTGGGGGGCAAACTAAAAAGTGGAAATTAAATCCCAAAAAACTTATTTGATTTACATGGCAAAAGTTTGATCTCAATGAACATGCTTATCTGCTAAGGGTTTTTATTAAAACTGCTTGTCTGCAGTACACACAATGAATTGTGTTGAACATAAATATATATTTATTATTGGAAATAAGGTATCATGTTTAAAGCTGTAGATCTGGATATTGAAAAGTACTGTCAACCCAATCCTCAGTATAATATACTTGAGGGATAGATTATATATATACACACACACACACACACATATATATATATACACATATATACAGGGAAAAAGCAAAGTAGAAAGTAACAACTCACATGTTTGGATGCATGTAGATAATGGGACACCATTTCTCTTTTGCTCATTATATCTTTTGCCCGCAATGGCTGCTGTTTCTCACCAGTGAGGTTCATGTCCTCCTAAAAGAAATGGCATCAATAAATGGATAAATTCCAACTCTCAGTGTACAAAACAGTGTTAAAGTTTGTCATTTATTTCAGAAGTCTATATATACATTGTAAGGAAGGGTTTTGTCATTAAACCAAGGGTTTCTTGGTGAGATAAACATGGCAGACCATGGGACGTGTTAACCAAGACACTGAGCTTCTCCACAAAAGGGCTCACCCGGCTTAAAGCGTAATGTATTTAGTGGTCTATCCTAAACGTCATTGAGATAAAATCCAAGATTATAAAAAAATAAGCTTTTGCCTCTTTTTTTTTTTTTGCTTTTTAATTTACCAGCAGCTAAAACCGTTTCATCTGGAAGTTCTTGTAAGGTTTGTAGAGGACCGGTGGAATCACTGTAGTTTGCAGAGTTTCTAAGAGACACATATGGTCTCTCCTTTTCTTTTTTCAGCCTCATACTTGTGAAACGCTCAAGCTAAAAGAGAGTGCACAGACCAATCAGATTATTAGACTGAGAGGTTGGAATTATCACTGACGTACTGTAACAAAACATATGACCCTAACAGTAACAGAACGATTTTCACTGCAACTTTGCTTACTTTCTTCTCCTGGCCCATCACTTTTTCAGAGACTTATGTCAGTGGCGTCGGTGGGGGGGGGTGGTTGGCCGTGTGCTCTCCAATTGAAACGCCGTCTTCTTTTCTTTTGCTCAGGAATAAGTTTTCAGCAACCGCATTTCATGTTGAGCGCCGGAATATGACATCATATTCTGGCGCTCAGCAGTGAAGCAGCACGCACCGCGGCAGAGCAGTAAGACAAAGGCGGGACAAAAGAAGTTTGTGCATCTGAAGTAGGGCTGCAACATGCAACAACGAATTGATAAAATTGATAATAGTGTGAGTGCAGGGCAAAGTGCTGGGGGAAAGTGTGAGTGCAGGGGCAAAATGTGAGACTGAGTGCTGGGGCAAAGTGGTATATTTCTCTCCTTTTTACTCCTTACTAAAGATGACGCCTTGTCCACTGTGGCTGCTACGAAGAAAAAGAACTCTGAGCCGGAATTTGTTGATATGGACATGGGAGTCCATGAAGACAACCAAGACAATAGTACTGTGGAATCCAGGATATTATGTCCTGCACAAAGTCACTTCCAAATGGTTACTGAGAGGAATGGGGATGGAATCAGAGTGAAAATCAGGACCACCTGAACAGATGTTGAAAAAGTGGTGATAGAGTGAAGGCAGCCATGTATTTATCTCTGTAAAACTTGTTCAGCATCAAGGTTGGCCCTTCAATTTGAGATAACTAAAGAAACTGTATGAATTATGATATAATAATTTCTGCCCATAGCAGTCACAAATCCCTTTTCTTGAGCTTCCTAGTACTGCTGGGACATAGCTGCTACATTCTGATTCTACAAAGTCAATAATTAGGACAAAGGGACGGTGTAGGTAGTCTTGGAACACACCCGGTAAATGGACAAGCTGTGGTCAGCCAAGGTCAAGTACTGGAGTAACAACAATATAACAGCACATCAACAGGTATTGGCAAAGAAAAACTGTTTAGTATTTATACAGATCAAGTGTACATAGGATAAAAATCGCTGGACATGTACCTGAAACAAATAAGAGCACAGGAAAGGTGAGATGCCCAAGGGCAGATTCTCCACTGTTTTGGTTTGCATGTCCTCCCTGGTGATTAGTTGACAAATCTAAACTGCTTATATGGCCACAAACTACAGGGCTTTTGCTTGCGATATGAGAATGCAAAGCATGCGATGCTTGCAAATGTGGCCAGCCGGCTCACTGTCAACATCAGTAACAGTACATGTCAGGTAATAATTTATTTTATTTGTACATCTCCTTGTACTTTACATACATCCATTAGGTGAAGTGGCTCTTGTCATAAACAAAATTGGGGGCAGCAAGTCCAATTTAAGGCTTAGTGTATACTGCAAAAATAGAATACAAAGAACCAAACTATTACAAAACTAACTTTAATATCAGTAATATTTTCACAGGCCAGCAGAACACATGAAGTCATTTAATCCATCTGTTCCCTGTGCTGGGTCTGTAGTAAATAAATTATTATTGCCATTAGGGACGCTTATCAAAAAGCTGATTTGGAACGTCCCTCTTGAAGGATGCTCATTCTATGAGATCTACAACTCCATCTTGTACCAAGTCAGCAGGCATTAGATCCGATTTGTAAAATGTGTTCTGGAGAAACCTGCTCACCTTTGCCAGGCACTATAGATGGGAAATTTAGCTGAGGATGATGTTATGTTTGAATAGCTCTTCAGTCCAGAATATTATAATTCAACCCCCTTTTTTTCACCTACTGGGAACAGCAATGAAGAACTAAAACTCTTACCTGGATTTTGTCCTTGCCCATTTCTCAGTGGCATACGGTCTTTCCATTCACTACATATTTGCTTGTGTCCATTTATTCTTGGTCATTACACTGATTAGTTTCTGAAAGCGTTTTGCAATTTACCTTTTTGGTGATTCCTTACGTACCTTGTTTGGGAGAGCAAAATCTCACCTTTGCACCATCAGGAAATGGGCAAGGAAAGGAAATTCCCATGTAAAAATGTATTTTGTAAAAATGGTTTGTAATATTACCACTAGATGGTAGAACAGCCATGCTCTAGAATATTTTGTAAGGAGAGGCTATGATGTTAGCCTACGATTACTGAATGTAGATTTGATGGATGAGAATTAGTGAAGCTTATATATTTTGTTACCTAAGATGTAACTATAAATTTAAATTCACAGTTTTTTCCCCAGTTCAATGTTTTCTTTAATTATAGTTATTTTCATACTACTTCGACTTGAGAAATGTTACCAAGCTGAGCCCAAATACTTATTATTTAAATGTTCCCCACGCTTAAGAGGAGCTTCAAGGTTTAGGTAGTTGCTTGGGTTTGCTTATCAACAAAGAGCAACCGTTTCCCTCACTGGGAGTAGAATTAATGTTATACCTAAAACAGGGGGAGACCGACCTCTAAGTTAAAGCATTAGCTGGGCTTAAAATCAACAACAGGTTGAGGTTATGATGAGTATTTGGGATTTCCAAACAGACAGGTCACCGTCTCCCACTACCAATTTAACGCTACTATACTATACTGTAGATGATTTTTTGCACAGTCTTTGTATATAAGGCACCTGTGTATGTTTACCTGTGTATGGATATTAGGCGGTACAGTACAGTGTGGATTATATATTGCTAGTACAGAATCTTAATAGACATGGGCTGCTATATATATTATCCCATATATATATATATATATATATATATATATATATATATAGGCTACTCAGGTTATTGTCCACACCTTTAAATGCATTTTGGAAAATAAATCAGTCATATTTAAGTACACTTATGCCCTGCCTTTAGACCCCACATTAGTTTTATCATCAATTAATTAACAAGAAAAATAAAGCTTATTAATACTAGTATATAGTATATACAGAAATGTTTTAAGAGTTTTGTTTTTCTTGCTTTACCAATAACGTTACATTTGATGGCATCTTCTAGTTCCTTTTTTTATTACAAGAATCTGACTTCTTTCTTTCCATTCTGTAACATCTTTTACTCATCCTAATTGATTACTTATCCTATGTGATGGTCAGATGCATTACACTAGCAAAGAAGATCGACCCGAGAGAAATTCTGAATTTACCAAAATAACATGAAGAAGGAACGTTCAGTGGCCAGAAGATGTCTCCCTTATTCCAACAGAATCCTAGCAGCTGTTTCTATGCCTCATATAGAACATCTCTCTCTGGGAGTCATTCCTTTTCAGGTGATACCCACGGGGACATGAAGCTTTTACCTAGGCAGGCAGATTGTAGGCTAGCTAATGGTCCCCAACGAATTGCATTAATCTTATTGATAAATGTTCTGATCCAATGGCTTTAGAAGTCAACAAAGTAAAGCTGACATTTTGAAATTCCAATTTGCAGAGTAATAGTACATCGCATCTCCGTACTTTGAGTTTCAGTAGCTGGAGTTCCCTGTGTATTCCTTCCTTTGTTTTGAGTGATTAAATGTATATGAAACAGTATACCAAAATCTCATTTTAATATAATTTCTTTTTTTTTTTTTTTTTAAATCGTTAATTAACAATACGATAATTTGTACAATAACTTGGTTTTAGATGTAAGGTCCTTTCTGTGAGTTCCATGATATGCCTTAAATCTGCCTTAACTCAAATTTTGCAGAATCCATGCATGCATTTGCAAGGAGGGCACCATGTAAAGTTAAAAGGGCCTCTCATCTATGACATAACTTATTGATCATATGCATTAACATCTATATGATGGCTGGAGTGTCCTTTTAACAACAGCAAACTTTGTAAACCCAATGGCGTGCACTCAAACACACACCTCACATACCGTAACACTCTGTGGCGCATCCATTTGTTCATTTGTAATTAGCTTACCTCTCTCGAGTGCCTGTTTCTAGTCCCTCTGGCAGACAGTTCCGCTACGCTAGTAATACAGTGTAATGTGATATAATGTAACCTCATGAATGCATGCCTGCAATGTACTCCATTATGTAGGGTGAATGAGAAATAATTGCCCTCGAAAACCACACACAAGATTGCTGCACATCCTATGCCAAATTCACAAAGTGGTTCAATATTGGTGTAAGATTGGTAGCTGTAGTTTAGTTCTCATTTATGTTAATGAACACAAAATAACAAGCAAAAAGTGCAGATTAAGGCACCAGCGTCGCACTTTGACAAAACATAAATTGCACAGTACATAAAGCAATATATTTCTATATATATGGAAACAGAAATGGTTTAATATATTCCTAAGAATTTGAAAATTCCAAATAGTTGCTTCATGAACTTCAACAGTAACTGGTAGGCTTGGTTAGACAGCGCTCTTCCTAGTACACTTGTGTATGACAAGCAAAATCGATTCAGATAAATATCTAGTTTACTCTGTTCTGTATTAATTTCAGAAGATTTTGTTTCCTGACCTTTTGGTTTGGACAAAATTCTAACGAGTATTCAATTTCAAAACAAACATTGAAGCCATATGTTCAAGGAGGGAGAACCCTGCAACTTTCCAGACTGATATTTCATTTACTGCAGCATCATTGTAGGGCTTTGTAAGAGATCCAGACTAGATTTTGGATTGAAGGACCACTATGACTGTGATCTGGGCAGGCTACATGGTATGGGACGGAACTTCCCAAAAATTGGACCGTTTTCATGAACTGATCCCTCAAAGTAAGGAAGGTAAAGTAGCAGTATAATATCACCTAGCTTGAATGTCAGTGCTGGGTAACCTAAGTTGGGTAAAGTAACTTTCAAGGAAAAAGCCAGATGTGGGGACAGCTGTGTTCTCTGAGGGTCGAGGATATTGTCCATCAAATAGAAAACCCTTTCTCTTTGAACACTGGGTGGGCATGAAAGCAGCTGCTTGGTACTAAGGAAATGCCTAGCCAGATAACAGCTTTCCGGTCCCAATAACTTAAAAGGACAGTAGTAGGAGGCAGTAGTGGTTTTTAGAGGTACGCTTAAATCATTTCAGAGGGGCCAGTCTCATTTGGGAAGTTTGGGCGGTACCACCAAAGAATGAAGGGTCTCTGCCTAAATGGCTGCTGCTTTGGTGGAAGTTTGTATTTTTGCATCTGTCATTCACACAGTATGCCATTTCTGCGCTCCATGCACCCTAGAGACAAGCATGTCCATCTAAGTTTTTAAATTATTAAGGGCCAACTTGCCCTTTATACTTGAGTCATAGAAGTTTGCCATCATATACCTTGGGGTGTCCAGAATGGCTTGAGTGCAACCTGTCAGCTACTATATCACCCTCCTGATCACTGTTTCAACCACCAGGTGTAATCTGTCACCTGTAAGACCTCATTGTATTCCAGGAAGTCATGCATTTTATGCATCAGGTGGGTCCACTTTGATCACCTGGCTCAAACTGGCAGTGTTTTGGCTTAAATTCTTGGTCATGTCTTGAACACTGTGACGAACACGGTGCTGGTCGAGGATCCAAAGATAATTGGCTTTGATCGTCAACACAACTGAGAAAAAATTCAAAACTGGCTTCTTTGGTGGTCATCAACATACAATGAAAGAACTACTTAGACACACCGCACATGCACAACCACCTGCTTTGGTCTGCCAAACTATTAAGGGCACACATTTATTTTGTGCTCTACAAAATGAGACTTTAGTGATCCTAAAGTATCCTTTTAGTATCCTAAAATAAACAAACCTGAAATAAAATAAATTGAAAAAAAGCCTTATGCTGCAGCAGGACAATAAAATGAACTATTAGTAGTTGTACAGCTTCTACAATTCACTCTCACCTGTCAATTTTTGACCAGACGTTTTTTTTTATATTTTTTTTATTGGGGTCCCTCCTCGTTTTTGGAGATTTGAACAAAGGCACACATTATGCATGTGCGAAAAAATGCTGGAAAGTAAGAATACTTTCAAAAATAGACATGTTAATAGTTTATTTTTATCATTTAGCAAAATGCAAAGTGAGTGAACAGAAGAAAAATCTAAATCAAATCAGTATTTGGCGTGACCACCCTTTGCCTTCAAAACAGCAATTCTTCTAGGTGTACTTGCACAAAGTTTTTTTTAAGGAACTAGGCAGCTAGGTTGTTCCAAACATCTTGGGGAACTTACCACAGTTTTTTGTTGATTTAGGCAGCCTCATTCGTGTACCACTCTCCGGCCCTTTGGCAAACAAAATGGCGTCTGCTACAGCCAAGTGTTTCAAATTTTGACTCTTCAGCCAATAGTACCTGCTGCCACTTTTCTGCACTTTGTTTTCATTAATAATTGAGTCTCGTGCCTTTGTTTTCACGTCAGAGGTATGGCGGACGTCTGCTTTCTGTCAATGCTGAGCTGATGGTACTGCTGGACATCTTCTGTTTGCAAAGAGAAGTAAGCATGATGTGATCTGCTGAATTACATTTTCTTGGCCGAACCCCTGCCTCCATGGTCCTCAGCATTGCCCATTTCTTTGTGCTTCTTCTTGAACAGAAGATCTTGAAACCCCTGTCTGCTTTAAAATTCCTGCCTGGGCAAGACCTTGTGATGCAGCATAACTACCTTGTGTCTCGTTGCTGTACTCAGTTCTACCATGGTGTATGACTTTTGACATTAAGCTGTCTTCAGCAACCTCTCATTGTTAGGCTAGGTTTCCACTTGTTTTTTTTTGTGCTAAAAACGCCCATAAAAACGCCAATTCAGCCACACGGCGTTTTTTTAGTGAAAAAACGCTGCAGCCAGATGTTAGCTGTTCTTCAATAGGAAATCGCACAATGCCATATCCACTTGGCGTTTTTCTGTTTGGCGTTTTTTCAGTCCTCTTTGGCGTTTTTCTGCTTTTTTGGGCTCTGTGGCAGTTTTTCAAAATCGCAGCATGTTGACACTCTGGCGTTTTTTGCAAGGAAATCTTGGCGTTTTTCTCCAATAGAAGTCTATGGGAGAGAAAAAACACCATGAAAAAGCCATGTGGGTTTTTTGCCTTGGCGTTTTTTATGGCGTTTTGTCCCACAGTTACAATGCAGAGGATGGACCCAGTATCTGTGTGTCCTACGAGAAATAGGCTGGAAACAAACAGTTTCACACAAAACAAAGTTCATATTGAATTTTACACCATTTAGAACAAACATGCCATTACAAACAAACAAACCAACTGGATCCTGCGTGCCGAAAGCAACAGCAAACAATTTGCACCATCATTTGGGGCCAATCTTCCTAGAGGAGCAGACATTCGGAATAAAGCATGCCTTACAAACCACATAAATGAGACAAAAGGGTCCGCCGGGGTGTTTAAGTAGAACTCTACCAAAGAAATGACATCAGGAGAGGGCAGATACTTGCCATTTATCCTAATTCCTTTTAGCTGGGTGAAACTTCTAACTTGTAAAGGCTGGAAAAACTGCCTAAGGTCAAAAAAAGCAATTTCCACAGGAAGGCTAAAACGCCAGAAAAAAACTCCAGAAAAAAACGCCAAAACGCAGGAAAATGCAGTGGCAGTTTTCTTGGCGTTTTTCATCAAGAAAAAAAACGCAGGACAAAAACCCAAGTGGAAACTTAGCCTTAAAATGTTGTCCTGTCTAGGACACCTTCTCCTCACAACCATCGTTCACCTCCTCCTACTACCTGCCCACTACTACCAACCCGTATTTATATTTTCTTTGCTTTGAGAGTAAGCAGCAATGTTTATTAGTTTGACAGCTCAGCATTTTTGACCCTTATCAGCAGAATGGAGCCCAAATGTTTACTTTTTCAATTTAAAAAAATAATTTAGCTGTCAGCGTGAGAAGAGATAGTGCTGTGGTCGAGCTGTCGGGTGGCCTCACCCTGGAAATTTCATTCCCAAGCACGATGGGCCTGATAGAGTGACCTCCAGGCTCCAGGCTGATAGGGGATAATTGAAGTTGTGACTGGGATGTAATTAGAAGACTAGCTATATGTCAGAAAGCTTTCTGGTGTTTCCCCTGCACTCAAAGCCCAGGCCAAATTATTTCTCTCTGTTTGCAGTCGGCTTCTCTAAATTCTCTAAATTGGTTTTCTACCAAATGTACATTTCCGGATTTATGTCTACGCTGGAAAACCATATTATAATAATTATTAAAAATTGAGGTCAGTGTATTAAATATTTCCATCCGAAATAGGAGGCATGCACATTAGATAAAGAATACGACAAAAAAATCCATTGTAATTTATTTTAATAATGCATTTCTTTATATATTATATTGTAATTTAAGTAATCTATTAAGCACCTTAACCCTATTGAGTCAAAAGGATGTTCAAGGACTTTCTCTTCTGTAAAACAAATGGTATCTCAAACTTACCTTAACCCTTTAAATAGTTGGGCTGGTCATTGCAAATAGAAAAAGAACAAATCTACAAATAAAATGTTTTCTGCACATTCTTCGGATGGAAGATTTCTTCTTTTTTAATAATAACTGAAACGTTTGAATAAAACATAATGTACTATGAAAAATTACCCACCATACAATGGCCAGTGCCTTCTATGTGATGTACAGCCCAATACTAAAAACATTTAATGTATCACTTTTCTGCCATTGATTGGTTGCTTCAAGGAGCCAATTGGAGGTAAAAAATGTCAGATCAAAGACGTTGCAGAATCTGCAGCTTCTACAGAGGAAAAAGTCCGGAGCACAAACATGAGCCTCCTCTCCCTAACCAGGAAGTCCATTGTCAGTAGAAGTAAATTCATGGTGCAGACATAAATAATTTGAACCATTTAGTTTTAGACATCACAAATTGCGCGGGTGGGGGAGAAACACTTAACATGTTTCATGTCCACAGTGGCTTAATTTTAAGTACTTTCATTTACTAAACATAACTCACCTTATGGAGAAGCTGCAGTGCCTCACCTTCTCAGTGGCCTGATGTTTAGCAACATTGATTGGAATCAATAGGACAATTTTCCGCTGATGTCTCTTTAGACCGCTTTAAAACACTTTGCCAAGCCAAAGCTTGATCTGATTAATGTTAAGTATACCACATGTTGGGAGATGTGTTCAGCCAATTCCTCATGCATTTGCAGTAGAGACCACATGAAAACATAAAGGGACTATTTAGCTGTTGTATGCATTAAAGAGCTTTTGATGGCTGTAGTGTCCCCTTAAAAAAAGGCATCACTTGGCCCGTAATGCATTTAAAATTGCTAATAAGCACAGCTTGTACTGCTGGACAGGTCCAACAATTTGTTGCCGCCACTGGGAGCAGTGGGTTAAAACTTGTGCATACATTTAATTCACAGTCAGAACTTGTGGATTTTGCTTCTGTATTGTTGAAGCTTTTATTGCTTTCTTTGTTCTCTCACCGACTAAGAAAAAGAAGCTGGGATTGCAAATCCGACAAAGCGTTCACCTCGGCCTACTAATCAAAGCCATGAAAGGCATAATACAGTGGATAGAAAAATGATAATTATAAGAAGAAGGGAAAAAAACACAATTTCAGTCTAAGACTTAACATCCCCTTTTGAAACACATTACCTACAGGAAAATGCCTATGCGCCACAAGAATTATCCACTATTGAGCTCTTCATTGAAATAAAGTAACTGTTATTGCAAGTACCCTAAAGCGATAAACGTTTACTGCACACAGAATTCTATGATGTTGCCAACTATTCAGGTTTTAGGTTCCAAGGGACAAGGCAGCCTTTGGACAGGTGAAAGTGATGGATCGCCACATTTAGCGGGATCTTGTAACACCTGTACAGGTAAGCATGACACTCAGTATGTGGGGGGTGAGCTCATGTGCTGCGCTTGCTTTTGTGTCAAGGCATGTGCTGAAGATATGAGAACTGTGGAGATGACCCACAGTCCTCTTAGATAATGTGCATACCTGGGAACTCTCCGGGTTTGACCCGGAGATTGCCGCGTGAGCGCTGCTCCTCCGGTTCTCCGGGTCAAGACCCGAATCCTCTGTGTCACGGGAGCAGGGTCTTGACACGCCCCGCTCCCCGCCCATTTTTTCCTTGAAATGGGAGTGGTCCGCCCACTGACGTCAGTGTGCAGTCCTGGCTGCGTCCCGCAAGGGAAGGCTCCGAGTTGCCGGAAACGAGAAGTTCCCAGGTATGGTCATAACTCTCAGTTCTCTCTTCTTTTATTTTGTTCTTCTCTCCTTTATTCTTTTTCTTTATTCTGTCGTTTCTCTTTTTATCTCTTCTCATCTCACCCTGTAAAAGGTGGCAACCATACTTGCAGCCAATATCGTTGTGCCTCTTGCAGCAGTATTTTTCTTCCTGACCTTACTTAAGCTTATTCACTAAGTAGTGAGTGCATGTGCGTTGGATAAAAATCCAAGTTTGTCCCAGCTCGTAAATTCACTAAAGCCAGCTCACTAAAAAAAATCACTTATATGTAACACACACTCAAGTGAAAGAAAGTCAAATTAAAAGTTCCAACTTGCACACTTTACCTTACATTCCCAGGGGGTTGCAAGTGAGTTGGGTGCCCACCATTTTCCACAAACATTGTAAAAAGAATTAACCAAACTGGGGAACAGTGATTTAACCATCTTCCCCACCCTTTGCATGCTGGATCTGGACGTATAGCCCCAAGAAATCCACCCTCAACCCCATTACCTGCTCAGAGGCATGGGGGGGGGGTAAAATTGCAAATGTACAACTGATCATAGTTATGACTACTTAACACAAAATGTATTCCTTCTCTAGATAAAATAATCTTCAATATCTCAATGGGCAATTGTTTCAAACTCAGTGCAGTAAGTTTTGCATCACCCAGAAATGAGACAGTACCAGATAACGTTAAGGTTTGTATAATTCTGGAAAGCAGTCTGGTTTGTAGGCAAATTCTAAAGATCTAGAACGGATAGAACATCAGAGAAGCTCTTATGCTTTTTTTTTTTTGCCCGAAGCTTCTGATTAATGGACTCTATCCTGTTTAATTTCACTTCATTTCATTTTTTATTATTTATTTAATGTTTTCTGCCCTCTGCCTGGTAGGAACATATTGAAGCTAGCACCATGGTAACGCACAATTTAATAATCAAACTTCATTTAAAATATGCAAGCAGTGGATAATTACCTTGCTCTAAAAGGACTGGTTTCTTTTGTCATTTAAATTGTATTTCCTTTCTGTTCTTTATGGGGGTTTTTTAATAATTTATAGTGGGACAAATATAATTAATGTGCATATCATTAGAATCCTTATCTAACAGTCAACCCCCAAGAACCCTGCTACGTCTCAGTATGGGAAGTGCTTTGTTGACGCACATAAATATCCGGTCATTTCTACATCCACTTTATACATTCATACTTAATATGTTTTCTTTTTTTTCTCACAGCTTCTTAAACCCAACAAAGCGTTCATTTCTTAGAACTGAAATCCACACGTTCACACACTCCTAATCCGTAATGTGCTTCATTGTGCTTTCATCCAAAGAACAGTTCTTTACGAGTCATTCGCGTGGCAAAGTTCTGAAAAGAGAATTAGATTTGGTAGTCTGTACTTGTTCCATCAATGTTATATATAATTGCTTTTTTTTGGAGATTGCTCCTGCATTGGTCTCTGAGAAAACTTTTCGGACCAAGGTAAAAGACAGATTAAAAAAGCCTGAGCTGTTTGCGAAAATAACCCTAGGTTTCTCTTCACAGACCACGTTTGAGGGATAATGTATTTTTTTCTCATCAAGTTCAGCCTTGCATTAGATTAGCTAAGTGTGCATGGGCTTAACACTATAGTTTTATATACTCTGCATGTACCTTTGTTCATATACCCTGCAAGTGACAGACCCACATCACACACATAGCATTACATTAACTTCCTTTGAAACACTAGTTGTGGGTATGTTCACATGTGCTGAAACATCTCTGCAATTTAACATTGTATTATAAAGGGTAAAATGTGATAAATGTACATGTGGTAAAACTCTTAGCGTGGAGATGGTAAAGAATCATGTTAATTATTGTTTTAACTTTACCAAATGTCATGTGTGTACACGTAGACACTCAAGATGTCTGCTGGGAATTCCTTATTTGTCATTTTGTGCCCTCAAATTCCTGCAAAAAATGTTCCTGTAGATGCCGAGGCTCTGAGACAAAATCATTAACACTGTAACTGTAATTGCCATGATGTCTGAACACTTATAGGATAAGAGGCGCATTTCAGAAGGATGCTGGGATTTTCTTCCAAGATCCAACTTTAAGCCAAGTTTAGCTCATCATCTTATTATCGCTAGATATTCTTAGCCGGGATAATTACATTTAAGCAGGGTACTAAAGTCATTCTGTACTAAATAACTTCTATACCTTGCCATACATTGACCTTGTATAAAACCAGGCATAAGTCTTTCCAAGAGAACATAGGTCACCAGCTGGGTGCAAATAATAAGAAAGGGCCATGCTTTCCTATCCTAAACAAAGAGAACTGTTCTGTTTAACAGAGAAAGCTGTGTAAGTTTGAGAATTTAGTCCATTGTATTGAAACTATTGGTATAAAAACAGTTTGAAGGAGCAATGGTACAATTTTGAAAAATCTGGTGTTGAAGTGTATAACGTAAGTTGTGTCAGTCATATGTCCTTAAGTAGAATTATCAAATGGATTGTTACTCCTTGTTACTCGACCTATTTAATTACTGCAAGTGGACAATTGAGCCAAGGTGGGTATGTTCTGGGGTAGCCTTCTTTTTTGTGACAATAAAATGATTTGGACCTCTTCTTCGTTTTCCCAACAGATGGGAACACTGAAGGACAACACTGAAGGTTGTAAGACCATTTCATATTTACTGGAGCTATCTATAGTTCTTTTTCAAATATCAAGGAGCCTAATATGTCTGCCTGAAGCCACTGATTAATGGACTCTGTCATCTTTAATTTCCCTTTGCTACATTTTTAAGTGAATTTAATATTTTCTGCCCTCTACAGTGTCTGAAACATTTTAAAGACAAAAAGGGAAAAGCTTTTAGTAATTACTGTAACGAACATCCACTGTGCCCTCTAAATACCTCTTACGAATTCTGCATACTAAATCCAATTGCATCAGTGTAAGATTAATTTGGGCAAAAACCAATAACTCAGGCTAAGGAATGTAAGGGACAAATACCTATATAACTCGAGTATTTTGAATGTTTATATACAATGTAAAATATTATCTTCCTGTATTTCATCCCTTGTACATAAAATCCTTCTTTAACAATGCATTGGATCTCCAGGTGGTAGTATAAACGGCTAGGTTTACTGTGTGGTTTCATTACAATACCATCTCAGTAACATTACTATGATCGAATGAAGGTTGTTCATGAATTTTAACTTGATTTTTTTTCCTCCTATTTTTCTTTTACTGTGGGACATTGTATAAATATTCCCTGTCACGTCTCCAGCTTCCAGTGTTGGGTGGTTCTGAATTTAAAGTCTATTGGCATATTGCAGAGATAGTGACATTGCTCCCAAAGGAGAAAGTGTTCTTAGATATATGGTAAATGACAGAACACGCCAAGGGTCTGCTCACATATGCAGCAAACTACTCAATTCTCAGAAATGGCATAGTTAAGGAACTTTTGTTATTGAATCTTCCCACGGGTAGGCACCAGAGATGGTTTATCAAACTAAAATTCTTTTCAGAAAATCCCCAGAATTCTATTTATTCTTTGTGCTCTGTAGAAGAACGGGAAGCTGGAGTTGCATTGTTTGAGTGAAATTAGTCTAACTCAATGAAAACTTTATATTACATATCTAAAAGCGCACTTTTCACTTAGACTACTAAAACGATTGTATTCTTTTTAATAAAATTAGAATTAAGTATAGGTCTGATGCACTAAACACTAGAAAGGTTGAATAAGAGTAAGTCATTATTTAAAATACTGCCTCGTATAAACATATAACCATTTATCTACTGAAAAATAGTGATTAAATAGTAAAAGTCAATTGGCCTGGTCTTTAATTGCTCCCACTGGAACACTTGGCATAAACAATGAAATTGAGCTAAAACAGGCTATATAGCCAACCTAGTGGTTGTTACAGATCGATATTTGATTCAATTATTCAGTGGACTGTGTGTTAATAGCTAGAAAGTATGCCTTTCATGAAAAGTATTTATCACATAGCTCTTACAAGAATCACAACTTGCTCGAGCAATTACTCGAGTATTCTTCATACTTGGCCACATATTGACCTTGAATCCAACCAAGACACATATCAGTCTTCCCAACATAGCACATGTCTCAGTAGTCCAGACAGGAGTCCTATCATTGTATTGGGCTATCCTACTGTTCTTTGCCACCTGTAATCTGTGCCTATTATGCCTGCCTATACCGAAACCTCCACATTGTTGGGCTCGTCCTTTAACTTGGGGCTCAACCCCTTGCTGGGTGAGTCAGGGCGCAGAACTTCTGCGGTGTGTGTGGTCCTGGGTGACGGCAGACGTCACACCCTGTAATTACCATATGATAGGATGCAGAGTGTCTTGTAACAATGGCAGACTTCATCAGTTACTGATTACTCACATTTGCGAAGGGCTTATCTGAGAGCTGCACCGTCTATTCTGTTGAGTTGCTTCAAAATAAAATGTTGTATGGTTCTAAACTGTTCTGTGCAGCATCTTATTTTTTTATGTGCTCTATTTGAACAAGCACCAGCTTGACCGATGCAGATAATTTATTTCAAAACACGACTCTTAACTTCCCATCCTTTTCCCTTTTGTGATATCTTGACTCAGAAACCGGATAACAATTGCCGCCTTCCTAATAAATGAGCATTTTATCTGCTTTCTGCTTCTTTCTGTTTTATTTAGACGTTCATCTAACCCCCTGATGTGTGAAACTAATAAGGGTAGCTTCAAAACACTCCAATCCCCCCCCTCCCTCCTCAGCCCCTTTGTGGAATTAGCATATTTATGGACATTATAATTTTCCCTCCTTAGCTGATCTGATAGCAATGGGCTGCACTTTAATTTGTTTCAATAAAAAGCCTGACAGGCTCAGAGCTGTTTCAGGCAGTTTGAAGGAAGTGATTCACACATTTGCATAACATGAATGCGCCGTTAATGGTCCTGCTTTGGAGGAATTATTTCTTTTTTTTTCCCTCCATTTTTTTTTTTTTGCCTCCTTTTCATTAGCGCTTTATTCAGACCTGTCTTGCAGTGAAAGGTGTGTGCCGTCCTCTTTTCTGTAATTATCTCTTGATGATGTTGTGCGGAAACGCCAGCTGGAACCGGCTCCCCTTAACCCTTTAATGACAAAGCCCGTACATGTACGGGCTCAAAATGCATTGTTTTCAATGGGTTTAGGGACCGCCCGTTGTCCTTAAGGGGTTAATTCCTGTCAAAGTATAAAAATTAGATCCTTGCTGCTGAATGCAGAATTAACCTGTGGAGGTCCAATAATAAGGGATGAAGACATGATTGCAGTTGTTCTCCTAAATATGCCTCATGCTTTGCATGTCCATTATTAGTCAGTTCGAGGGGAGGCTGATTAGTCCCTACAGATAAATATGTATTGGAAAATTATAGAGAAACAGAACTACATGCTAGCTGTAGGGGGTGGTAAAGAAAGGGGCAGCGCGTACACTTCCAAACACTCTCTTTCTTTGTCTCCGTATATACTTACCATCTGCTGTCATAGAGAAGAAATGCTTTTATATCTATGCATACTGTACGTAAATGGAACGCCGCTTATGTATGAAGGTCTGTTCTGTATAGTGGTAAAAGTGGTGCAATTATCATACAAACCGAACAAATATGTGTAATTATGGCCCCGTTTTCCTACTTTAATCATTCTTATACTAACATCTAAAAATGTTTATTCCCACAAATTAAACTCGCCATTGTCTGACGGTCGGCAAATCTTATTATTTTTTTTTTTTTTTTACAAATGAATAATCATACAAGTTCAGTGTTGTAAGCAAATTATTAACTAAACAATAACCTATAGTTATTTGGAATATAGTTAGTCAGTCAAGCACTGTTGTTATTATTTACTGAGAGTGTGGTAGATAAGTGCGACAGCCTCCCAGCAGAAGTCATAAAGGCTAGTCAGTTTATAAATGGGATAAACATGAATCTAAGATGAGATCAAAGATCGATTACATTTTTACTCTTTATATCAGGAAAACACTGGGCTGAATGATCACTATGTGTCATCAAAAGCATGCTTCTATGTTTATTAGCCAATTTGGGCAAAAATCTGAAAACTATTCCAATGCGAGATACCTAGGAAAGCTCACTTTTTCTCAGTAGCTCCCATGGGAACCTTAAAAAAGGCTACATTGGGTGGAAACCACCCACTGAAAAACTGTCTAACAAAGCCTAAGACATATTTTTATTCAGAATAATCACAAGCTTCTCAAACCGAGAAAAGTAATAAAAAGTAAAAAGTAAATCTGAAGGACAACGAACGCAAGAGATGCCAGTAACTGGTCACTGGAATGCCAATACATCGTATATACTGCTCCCTTAGCAATCCCTCTGCTCTGTAATATAGATTCCTATTTCACAGCGGCATAACAGAAAGTCATTGTTTCTTCACTGCTCTGACTGATAACCATGAACATATATTCGATAATAAGTTCAAAAGTGCCATTGTATTCTGCAAAACTGTGCAACAAAACCCAAAGTACATACCACCAACTTAAACCGTTTTTTGCCAATAATTGGTGCTTATAACAGTTCAATGTTATGGCACTGCACTGTATCAAACCCTACCCCTGCTACATTTGCAACGTGTATGAGAATTAAAGAACTCATATTCTGTAAACCAAAAAGATATACCCATTTTTCACTGTGAGAAAATATGGCCTTTAATAAGATATGCAGCTTAAAATAAAGTAAATGACACAAAACCTTTACTTTTCCTCTCACTGATTTCTGGGCCTAGAAAGTTTTGTGACTACAAATTCAGGATTCTGGATAAGTAAAAATGAAATAGTTCTATTTGGCTTAGGGATACACCGAAATTAAAATTCTGGACCAAAACCTAAAATTCAGGGTTCACTTAGCCGAAAACGGAAAAGACCCCCCACCTTTAAAAATAATAAAAAATCCCACACTATTAGCAATCACACTCCTATCATGCCAAGTCATATTGTTGATTTTTTTTGTCCAATTGTGGTATGTTGCTTACTTTTAATAAAAGTAAGTTACACACCAAAATTGTACAAAAAATGTAATAACGTTAATATATACCGTATTGGCTCGGATATAGGCCGCCCCCGTATATAGGCCGCACCCTAAAAGTTTGGTGCTTTTTTAAAGAAAAAGTTTTTTTCTTTAAAAAAAGCACCAAAAAACATCCTGCCACTCTGTCCTCTCCCCCCCGAGATACGCTGCCACTCTGTCCTCCCCCCCTCCCCGAGATACGCTGCCACTCTGTCCTTCCCCCCTCCCCGAGATACGCTGCCACTCTGTCCTCCCCCCCCTCGAGATACGCTGCCACTCTGTCCTCCCCCCCCTCGAGATACGCTGCCACTCTGTCCTCCCCGCGATATGCTGCCACTCTGTCCTCCCCCCCCGACTTACCAGAGCAGACTCCCGGGTGATTTTCGGGGCCGGAGGGGGACATCTATGCACATCGTGTATACAACTCCCGGTACCGGCACTCAGCGGAAGTGCCGGCACCGGAAGTTGTATACGCGTATTGCGTAGATGTCTTCCCCCGGCCCTGCAAGACACCCGGGAGTCTGCCCTGGTAAGTCGGGGGGGTTAGAATGCATCGTGCGCACGTTCACCGTCCGTGCGATGTGCTTAGACAACCTCCCGTGCCGGTACTCCCCCCCGTGGGAAGTGCTGGCACGGGAGGCTGTCTGAGCGTATCAGACAGTAGGATACAGGTCCCCTGCACCGCTGCGGGGGATCTGTATCCTAACCCCGCTGCCTGCCCGGCGCCCGGGACTGCATGTCCCGGGCATCGGGCGCTAGACCCCGAATATAGGCCGCACCCCCACTTTAAAGACTTAAAGTGGGGGAAAAAAGTGCGGCCTATATTCGGGCCAATACGGTATATATACATATTATATATATATTATGATTGTTAACAGCAATCTCAGGCATACCCAGATTCCAGCATGTACTGGTTGGCTGGGCATGATAGGAGTGTGATTGCTGTCAACAATCATATATAAATTAATATTGTTATTGTATTTTTTGTCCAATTTTGGTGTGTTAAATTCAACAATATGACGTGGCATGATAGGAGTGTGATTGCTAACAGCAATCACACTAATTTTATACCCAGGCAACCAGGAAATGCTGGAACCTATCATGCCAAGTCAGCCAGTACATGCTGGTACAGGGTGGCCAGGGCCGGCCCTATAATGGGGCAGACTGGGGCAATTTTTTTTGTTTTTTTTTTTGAAGCGGAGGAGAGAGAGGGGCGCCGAGTGGTTTTCGCTTACCCGCTCGGCGCCTCTCTCTCTCCTCTGCGGCGAGTCTCCCTGTTCGGTCCCGGTGCCGGCTTGTAATGCAGAGCGCCGGAAGTGACGTCAATTTCCTCAGCATTACAAGCCGGCACCGTGGCAGAGCAGGGAGACTCGCCGCAGGACTGTTTAAAGGTAAGTACCGGGGGGGATTGTAGATTATGGCGCCGGCGAAGTTTAAAATGCCGCCCCCCCCGGCGTCTTAAACTTCGCCCCAGGCGGCGTTAAGTCTTCGGCCGGCCCTGAGGGTGGCTGTAAGTGATGTGCAGACCCCATACTACTGGCAGCATCAATACACAAGGGGGCAGCTAGCCAGGTTTCAGCATGTAATGGCTAACTTGGCATGATAGGAGTGTGATTGCTAACAGCAATCACAGTCCCATCATGCCTAGGTTCCAGCATTTACACATCCATGCTATCACACACACACACTCATTCATTCATATACTCATTCATTCACAGATTCATTCCCTCAATCATGCATACTCATTCAGACATCCTCCCCCACCTCCTTACCTGCACTGCAGCTCCTCGATGCCGTTCACACACTTCAGCAGGGGGCGCGACCTCCCTCTGCGTTCACTTGTACTGCACAGAGGAAGCAAGACTGGAGCAGAGTCATGTGATGTCACGTGAACTCTGCTTGGCTCCGCTTCCTCTGTGCAGTAAAAAAGACCCTCCCACAGGTAAGTAGCAGGGCTCTTGTGATCCCGGTTGCCCTGGCTGCAGATCTCATGCGGGCCGTACCTTGAGGTGCCGCGGGCCGCATTTGGCCCGCGGGCCGCATGTTGGATGCCCCTGCTCTAGATGAAAAACAATTTACATAAGTTGATTCAGACATGGTTTGTTCAAACATGGTTTATTCAACACATTCAGATACAGTAGCTAAGATGAAGACTATGAGCTCTAAAGAACTCACAATGAAACTTGAAAAAGACCTCATTGTGAGGTTGAAACGTTCTTCGTCTCAATAAATCTGCCTGAGGTTGGAACTCTCGAGTGCCTGGAGCCTTTATTTATCTATTGCAGGGGTAGGCAACCTTCGGCTCTCCAGATGTTGTGAACTATATTTCCCTTGATGCTTTGCCAGCAGTATGATCGTAAGAGCTGAAGATTGCCTACCCCTGATCTATTGGATTTACTGGGGAACTGGCCCTTCCTGGCACAGTTAAGTACCTGGGTTCTTTTGGAGTGTGCAGATTCATCATTCTGGTTATTCATTAGTAAACTATTAGACATCCATGCCATGAATTGGTTACCTTTTGTGTTTCTATTCTGGGCAGCACACATGAAAGACAGATGATTATCTGTCTTTTATATGCACTTCCCGGAATAGAAATTGATTTTACAAAATGTTTGGATGCTCTTAAATGGTTCAATGAAGTGCATTTCCACTGTCTGTAACAAAAAAAACAAACAAACACTTATTGTTATTCTGGACTAATTGCCTCCTCACTGGTTTTACTTCTTGTGATCCGCATACAAACTATTCTTAGTCTAAGCCAAATTACTTTGTGCAATGCAGACTAAATCGTCTAGGTCTTAGTATTTAACCTTGTAAGCCTAATTTTTCTAGGACAAGAGAATGATCTCTTTAAGCCTTCATATAAATTTGCTTTCCCTCTGCAGAAGAACGTATTATAAGAAGCAGCTGTTAAATTACAGGTGAACTGTCAGGACCAAACCATCATGTGTTATAAATGAAACTGAAGGACATTAGGACTGAAGCGGGAACATTATATAGTTATTCTAAGTTCTTTTTAACTAGAACAGTTTATTTAAATATGTATATATAGAGTATATTGTTAATTCACAAGAAATAATTAACAAAAACATATTAAGATTTGAATGATTTTTAGATCATGTGAGATGTCCTCATGCCACATGCATAGGGCAGAAGTACAATGCTTTGTCACTCGCTTCACTAATGAATGGTCCCCTGCTTCCATTCGGTGGTACAAGAGAGGTTGCTTGCACAATGTGTGAGCAAAACAGATGTAACCTGTGGACCCGTGAGATTTTTGAGGGCTCAAGGAAGTACTAGGCCCAGGGCAGCTGCCTCTTTTGCCCCATGTTAAATATGTCCCTGGTACGAAAGGATAGTTTGACATTGAAATATGCCATTTACAAACCTGGGACCTTCCCAGGGTAGGTCACCCAAGCTCTCCCTTCTGTGGGTGAGTGGCTTCGTGGGCATTATTTGGGTGGTGAGCATGGAAACGTGGGCAAGAGGAGGAAGAATACCCATATACCGCTCCATTGCCCAGAGCCCAGAAAGCATGGCCTCATCCAGATGCTATGGGTGAGACTCAGAGAGTGTCCAGCTATGGCTCATGTGAGAAGGGAATGGAGAGGCCTGGATATTAACAATCATGCTAAAAATTACTTTAAAAGTGTTTTTTTGTTATAGTTATATGTAATTCTTGACAAGATGCTAACATATTGCACAACAAATAACAAATATACAAATACTTTTGTAGTGTAACCAAAAAGAAGGGAAGATTGCACGTGGGTCTTATGTTCCCGATTTATTCATACATTTCTGGCTATATCATGACATGTGATCTCTTTGCAATGGTTTGCCACTTTATATGCAGGGAAATTCAAGCCATGGTGAATCTTTGTTGTTTTGTACAAACACTCTTTGTAACTTTTTAACCTTGTTATTTTATAGTCCATTAATTTTAAGAGCCATTTCAGCCATTCTGAAAATTAATGTGTTCTTTGTCCCTCATTGCCTATGCCATCCAAAAATCTCTCATTATGTGAATTTCTATATATATATATTATATGCTGGATTTATAGAACATGATGCAGATGCTGAATTAGTATGCAGGAGTGAGATTAGATTACTGTTACAAGGGAATAATTAGATTGAAAGTACATCAAGTAATGTGAGTAGGGAGAAGGGGGAACTAAACAGTAATGTGTTCCTGATAGTGTGCGTGACCTCAAGGTACTTCCTCTAATCCTCTAATACCCAGCAGTTTCTGCCATTCAATGTTTTGGAATTTGTCTTCTCTCTGGGGGCTGGCTGGTACTCAATTAGGGCAGGCAGCTGTATAAGTGTCTAATCTTCTAAATACTTTAGCTCGGCAGACTGGAGAAAACAATCTGTTTTTCTAGGACAAGTAGGCATAAGTCGTGGTTTTCTTCTGCCAACATTGTTCTCAAAGGAGAGTAGAGTGGGCTAAACTCTTCAGTGTCTAGGTAACCTGAAACACAGCCTTCTTATGTCTACGAGCTATTTACATAATGAAGATCTGCTGGTTGTTTAAAAAAACTTCAAAATAATGAGCCTTGAGTGAGCATTCGTTATGAAAGCCTCATCCTGTGGGCGGATTGTGTGATTATATATCCCAAACCTTTCATATTCTATCCACACAATTGCTGTTATAGAAACCAAGGTACTGGAAGATGATGCTGTCATTCCTGGTCCTTGAAACTGTGAATCTGCTTTAATTTCAAATTTTAACATAACCTTTCCAGGCTTATGTTTCTCCTTCCTACAGAAATCTGGACAGTCTAAGCGAAACACTTAATTTGCGTAACTGACAAGTGGATGCTGCTCACATACCTGGTTTCTCAGGCTTTGTTTAATCATTTTACCAGGGTGTTATAAGAATTATTATAATACAGAATAACAAAAACTATATATTATACCCATTATTCACATAAAATAGAATATAGATTATAATTGTCTGTCTACTTAAGAAGTCTCCAAATTGGCAAGCCAATTTGACATTAATTAGGTACTATGTACTGTTTTGGGTTTAATGTTTTCCATGCACATGTTTTCTGAATCATTATTTCTAACCGGCTTCTGTGCTAGATTTTCCATTAGAAACACTATGTACTTGACAGTCCAGCTCCTAGCCACATACTGTCTTCATATTGTTGCCACAAGGCTGGCACTCAGTGAGAGGTCATATGATATGACCCACAGTACTCCGCAGCTCCCACCCCACAAAGGAGCAATGGAGCTATGTGTAAGAGAGAAGTTTTATTTGTTGCTAAGATAACAAAATTCATGTGCCTAGAGGCCCAAGAAGGTCTTCAGCCATCACTGACTGATTTTTTTAAAGCATCTTCTTCTATTTATTATGCCAGCAGTAAGTGCCAATTTTGTCCCTAGACAGTTTGTCAGTGCCAACCTAAACTGCTTGCCCGTGCCATCTTAGCCTCCAAACTGCTTGCTTGTGTCTCTCTCCCTCCATGCAGACTGATCTAGCATGCAGGAAATTGATTTGATATCACGTCCTGCATGCTGGATCAGACAGCATGCAGGGAGAGTGTAGAGATCATCCAACCGGGCGTTCGCAGGGGTCAGCTGGCCCCTAGTGTGGTGGGCCCAGTCGCAGTAGCAACCTCTATGACCATGATTGTTATCCCCTGCATATGGAAAAGCTTTTCAATTGAGGGTGTTTTTAATGAAGAGGATGGTAATGGATGTTGCTTTGGTAACTTTATTAGTAGTAGTTTATTTGCTTTACAAGGTTAATGTTAAGAAGTTGAAACAACTGCAGAAACTGCACAAGGTTTGAATTAACACCATTGCGTAAGGTGCTTAAACCCTCTTTTGGTTTAAAAACTTGTGAATTCACAGAAATATTTGTCTCCTTAACAAAAGAAAAACAAAAAGTTTCCAACATTAATTATTTAAACAGCTGTTCTTTTTAAGCTGAAATCTATTTCGTAAAATATTTTGTCATGTTTCTGTATTTCTGTGCCTTAAATATTTATCATGAAATTTGTCATTTTATCAGTTGTATAGATCTTGAGTTTCTTTTACAAGTACAGGTTTTTCTGAAATCTATGCACAATACCCTACTTTGCCCTTAGTGCATAGTTACAGGGATATCTGTTGGGGTGATGTAGCATCAAGTGATGTTCTAGAGTACTTCCCCAAATGCACCCCCCCAATAACTTGGGTGTCCATATTGAGTCACCTGTGATAGGGTGTATAGCTAAAAGTACGGAAGGGTATGATAGGCCCCAGGAGGTGTGTGGCCAGAACTAGGATATGGCAGACTTTCCACCCACCATACACGAAGAGCCATCTTGTGTCCCTCAGCTCCAGAGCATCACAAGATGGTCACATGGGAGTTGGCCATCAATGGAGGTCTGGCCATTACAACTGCCTGGGCCAATAGAACTCTACTATCCTCATTAGTGGGACAACTACTAGGGACAGTCCCTAAAAAAACAATATCCAGTGAAAACCAGGACACTTGGAAGATATGAGAATGGCAAGATGCTAGACATGGACATTGACATGCCCCCCAACTGTCCCGATTTAGGGTCTCTGTCCCGCTGTACTCACCTCAGGTGCAGCTGTGGGGGGCCCATAGCCACCTGATCAGCAGCTGCAGACTAGCTGGGAGAACGCAATCTCCCTCTAGTCAGCTCAACATTAGGGAGTGCAAGTTCTGTCACTTCAGACCTCGCTTTACTGCTCCCTCATCACTATGCGCCGGCAAATATTGCCGAGTGCGGGGATATGACGTCATCCCTGCACTCTCCAGCAATAGCCGACGGGTAGTGATGAGGGAGAAGTAAAGCGAGGTCTGAAGTGACAGACCTCGCGTTCCCACCACAGGATGCAGGATACAGGATAGAGGCAGAAGGAAGAAGGATGGTGGAAGAGGTAAGAGATGGGGAGAAAGGGGTGTTAGGGCAGTGTATGTGTATGTATGTAATTGTAAGCTTGTGTGTGTGTATGGGCTGGTGTAAGAGCAGTATAGGTATTTGTTAGCTGGCGTGTAAGGGCAGTGTACATGTATATATGTGTGTGTGTGTAAGGGCAGTGTACATGTATATGTGTGTGTAAGTGCAGTGTACATGTGTATATGTGTGTGTAAGTGCGGTGTACGTGTATATGTGTGTGTGTAAGGGCAGTGTACATGTATGTGTGTGTGTGTTTAAGGGCAGTGTATGTATATATGTGTGTGTGTGTATAAGGGCAGTGTACGTGTATACATGGGTGTGTAAGGGCAGTGTATATGTGTGTGTAAAGGCAGTGTATGTGTATGTGTGTGTTTATGGGCAGGTGTGTGTAAAGGCAGTGTGTAAGGGTCCTGGGAGGGAGGCTAACATTAACCTTTTTTTTTCATGTGGACTACTCTTCCAATGATGCTGAGCCAGCATTATGGTGGACACCTGGCTGGCTTAGAATCATGGGAATTTTAGTTCACAGCTAGCATCTGCAGCTTTACTGTTGCTGCACTTCCCATGACACTCAGCCAGCATCATGGAAGTAGTATGTTTAGCTGAGCCTCATGGGAATTCAATACAATGTGTTGGTTATTTTTAATATGCAGAACTGTGCTAACAAAAAAGAAGCGTGTTTGAAGTGGCGATGCAAGCTTGACATTGTAAAGTGCAATTGCTTGTATCGGTGAGTGTCCCTCTTAAATTATCTTTGAGAATGTGTATTTCTGCCATGGCTTTATCAGATTCTGAACTTTATGTGAAGGGTAATAAGGTAACTTATGCCAACAAGGATTTTTCTTGATGCTGTCATAAGTAAAGGTCATCAGGACATATTCAGGATCGTTTATGCAAGATATAAATGTACAAAAAAAAAAGCAGTTGAAGTTTCAAAATTTGACCCTCTTAAAAGAAATAAATCATATGTTATATCAGTCATTTCATATCATCAGTCCATTTTTATGCGGTAACTTGTTTTATAATAGGGGAAAGGAAAAGCATAATCAAATAATATTTTAATATCTCTTGTTCCTCTGTCATTTTTTCCCTTACTGTTTACTTATCAGATTATTGCGTCTTTGAGTTTGAGAACAAAAGCACATAAATTCACATAATACTCCAGGCAGAGGCGAGCATCAATGAGGACATGATACACAATATGTTGTCAGTTGAAAGTGGCTTCAGAGTTAGCTGCTTACAGACCAAAGGCAGTCTGTCTGTCTTAAAATGATCCTCTGAGCAAAGAGCTTTAATAGGAAGCCCTAGCAAGGTGTAGGGGGAATGCCAGATTCACACAAAATAAAAGCACAAGAAATGTCAAGGGAACATAACTAGCCTAGAATTGTATGAAAAAGAATATTGCATAAGATGAGAGAAACCTGGGGTTTTTATTATGCCTTGTCTGCTTTTAGCTGATTCTTCCATTTGTGATTGTCATCCAGCATGTATAGGTTCCATAGGTAGATAATGCTTTTTACTGTGCACAGTTGAAAGCTTAATATTAAATTATCTTTCTTTTTTAACTCACCAGTAGCTCTCTGCACTGTTAGAGACCTAAAACCTATACTTTACCTTTTTTTTCGTGCGTTTTTTGGTCTTTTATGAGAATACAATGGCAGTTACTTATCCCCCCTTCTTTCTCTATACAATTACACCCCTTTCAACACATTGAAGCTTCCTAATGCCAGACACAGATGAAAAAAATAAGTCAGACATATTTTTACTTTTGTGGTACTCCATAGAACGGCTGCTTTTAACTTGAATATTTTATTTCAGTGCTTTATTTCAAAGTTTTACATTTTTTTCCCAGGTTTTCTCCAGAGGGTAAGAGAAACTCAGGCGTCTGTCTCCCCCCCCCCTTCTTTAATTTGAATTAGAAATGAAATGTCAGCCGTATGACTCCCATTCATTCCCCTAGTTTCTCTTTTTTCCTTTCATGCCCCTGATCCAAATTCCTCTAGATTTTTCTTTCAATTAGTCCATCAAGCCAATGGTGACAGTTCAATTATTTAAATGCTGCGTGCCTATTTTTAATACTGCTTAACAAAAAAAAAAGTGTTAGAATGAACAGGCAGCTCCTGAGAGGGACAGAAGTTTGTACCTTTTGACATATAACAGGAATTTTCAGAGTGTGTTTTCGAATGCCATTCTATGGTTAATCAGAACAAGGTGACATGCTGAATATGGATGGGCTGAATTTTCAAAGGCTCTTCATTACCACCTATTACGTCGATGTTCAGGCAGCTCCATTGACAGGAGTTTCAAAACCACGGGGGATTTTTTTTCTTTATCTGTCTTCCTTCTAGACTTTTTCTCGCCTACTCCTTCTCTACAGGCTTTTATCTGTGTCTTCTGTTTACTTGAATATGCAGAATATATATTTGGTTTTTTTTTATAGCCTAAATACCTACAGGACTCTTGATCTTGATAGCAGAAATACTGTTTCAACAGGGGACAATAGATACATAATATCCTAGCTCAAAAACAATCAATGTTATGGTCAGGAATTTAAAGAACCAAAATATAACACGTGTAATATTCCTGATATATAGCTTAAACTGTGTAGTTGTGGGAGGGAAATAGGGCAGGTAGTGGGCATTCCTAAACATCGCCTTTTATGCCCCGGAGACAGAACAAATGCCCCATAGATCACCGGGTCATGGCACTGTTAGGGAGAGCTGAAGCCATACCTGGGAACTTACGTGTTCTGGCTACTCGGAGCCTACCCTTGCGGGATGCTGCCAGGCTGACTTTGGTGGGCGGTCCTGCTGATGTCAGTGGGCATTCCTGCTGGCGTCAGTGGGCATTCCTGCTGGCGTCAGTGGGCATTCCTGCTGGCATCAGTGGGTGTTCCTGCTGGCATCAGTGGGCGTTCCCGCTGGCATCAGTGGGCGTTCCCGCTGATATTGCAGAAATACCCCCATTTAAATTGGATATGGGCAGGGACCACGCTCCAGCACTTCTCCCTGAGTTCTTTGGGCCAAACATGGAGAGTTCCCAGGTATGGCTGGCGGAGAGGTCTACAGGAACAGACCATGAGCTCCCTTTGGGAGCCGGTTAGAGGGAGTTCCATGATCTCCCCAACTGGCCCTACTGGTGTCATGGGACACTGAAGTACCAGGACAAGCTCCCAAATACTGGGAATGGCCAAGTATTGATTCCATGGGCTGAACTGTATGTGCTGTCACGTAAAATAAGACAAGACTAGCCCATGGAGTTACTTGCTACAGGGTGTTCGATAATGGGGGCCACAGCAATAAATATCCATACTATAACTATTAAAAAAACTGCATATCCACAGATGTTCAGGACAGCCATGCAGCCAAAGCTTGTTCAATCTTGATGCATTTTCAAGAATTCATTTACTTTACTCGCTTGTGTTTTTGGAACATACTTAACACTTCTAGACCTGTAATTCCCTTTACTATATGAATATAGACACCTTTGCCATTTTAAACATTGTGTCAGGACAACAGTTTGTCTATCAAAATGCCTACCTCCACAGTTGGGGGCCAGGTGCTCCCCTCAGTCAGACTTGGGAAAGCACCTTACATCTGGTATTGTATGAATAACAAATTAAAACACAATGTGAGTGGTATGAGTTAGATGTAGATTTGAGTCTAATTCCAGAGTTGGTTGAATTATTGTACTAGTCTAGTAGTATTATTTTGGAATGCTTATTATAGTAACATAGTAACATAGTAACATAGTTCATAAGGTTGAAAAAAGACCAAAGTCCATCAAGTTCAACCTATATACATATTGTGTCCCTACCGTGTTGATCCAGAGGAAGGCAAAAAACCCTTATGAAGCAGATGCCAATTGCCCCATACCAGGGGGAAAATTCCTTCCCGACTCCAAATATGGCAATCAGAATAAATCCCTGGATCAACGTTCTGTCCCTATTAATCTACTATCCATAACTTGTAATATTATTGCTTTCAAGAAACACGTCCAGGCTCCTTTTAAACTCTTTTATTGAGTTTACCATTACCACTTCCTCTGGCAGAGAGTTCCATAGTCTCACCGCTCTTACTGTAAAGAACCCCCGTCTGTGCTGGTGTAGAAACCTTCTTTCCTCCAGCCGTAGAGGATGTCCCCTTGTTATAGATACAGTCCTGGGTATAAATAGGTCCTGGGAGTGATCTCTGTACTGCCCCCTTATATATTTATACATAGTTATTAAGTCCCCCCTAAGCCGTCTTTTTTCCAAACTAAATAACCCCAATTCTGATAATCTTTCTGAGTACTGTAGTCCTCCCATTCCCCTTATTACTCTGGTTGCCCGTCTTTGAACCCTCTCCAGCTTCACTATATCTTTCTTGTACACTGGTGCCCAGTACTGTACACAGTATTCCATGTGTGGTCTGACTAGTGACTTGTACAATGGTAGAATTATTTCCTTGTCGTGGGCATCCATGCCCCTTTTGATGCACCCCATGATTTTATTTGCCTTAGCAGCAGCTGCCCGACACTGGTCGCTACAGGTAAATTTACTGTTAACCAAGACTCCTAAGTCCTTTTCCATGTCAGTCGTCCCCAGTGTTTTCCCATTTAATACATATTCCCAGCCTGGATTTTTCTTCCCCATGTGCATAACCTTACATTTATCTGTGTTGAACCTCATCTGCCACATCCCAGCCCAAGCCTCCAACCTATGCAGATCCATTTGTAATCGTGCACTGTCCTCTATTGTGTTAACCACGTTACAGAGCTTAGTATCGTCTGCAAAGATTGATACTTTACTATACAATCCCTCTACAAGGTCATTAATAAATATATTAAAAAGAATAGGACCCAAAACTGACCCCTGTGGTACCCCACTAGTAACAGTCACCCACTCAGAGTATGTACCATTAATAACCACCCTCTGTTTCCTATCACTGAGCCAGTTACTTACCCACATACACACATTCTTCCCCAGCCCAAGCATTCTCATTTTATGTACCAGCCTTTTATGTGGCACCGTATCAAATGCTTTGGAAAAATCAAGATATACGACATCCAGCGATTCACCCCGATCCAGTCTTGAGCTCACCTCCTCATAAAAGCTGATCAGGTTAGTTTGACAGGACCGATCCCTTGTAAACCCATGCTGATATGGAGTCATACATTTATTTTCATTGAGATTCTCCAAAATAGCATCTCTTAGGAAACCCTCAAACAGTTTACATACAACAGAAGTTAAACTAACAGGCCTATAATTCTCCGGGTCACTTTTTGTCCCCTTTTTGAATATTGGCACAACATTTGCTATGCGCCAGTCCTGGGGAACAGACCCGGTCACTATAGAGTCCTTGAATATTAGAAATAGGGGTCTGTCTATTACATTACTTAACTCCCTTAGAACGCGGGGGTGAATGCCATCTGGACCTGGTGATTTGTCTATTTTGATTTTTTTTAGGCGGCACTGCACTTCTTCCTGGGTTAGACAGGCGACATGTACATGTACATTATAGTCCATTTTAATGGACGCCACAGAATTTTACTTTAATGCAAATTGGTGTAGGTATTATTTTGTTGTCTCTCTCATCTACCTGCTCCCTTGGCTTCTTTTGAAACCAGGAAGCATATGCAGGATGTATACTTTCTTAACATGTTCAGCATTGAGCTGAGCTCCCATGGAAATTTGTGGAAGTAGCAGCAGCTGTTTGCATGTATTCTGGCAAAACATCAGTGTTCAGATACCTTATATATGTAATTGTCAGCCACTACTCTCATTGGCTTCAATGTGCAAGAAATGTATATGCCAATGGTTCGCGTTTTCAGTAGAGGTAGGTAGGTGTCAGGAACTGGGTCTATACAGATGACTGTAATGACCCAGAGCGCCCAAAGATGGAGTTCAGGAGGTATTGCGCAGCAGTGGAGTTGGACAGGGCCTGGTGCGGGGCGACTGCACTCTCCAGGGTGTTGAGCACCTAGGGTTGTGCAGCCACATACCAGGGCCCTGACATAGCAGTGGATGTAGTCCAGAACAAAGCAGAACTAAACTTGGCTGGATGTGGAAATACGAACAAAACTTGGAGCTGAAAAAAACGAACAAAACTTGGAGATATCCTGCAGGCACCCTGGAGCGGGCATGAGACATAGCACTGGAATCATGTGCAGGATGCTGCAGGCTGGAAGTATGGAAGCTAAGCAGAGTATATAACGGAAACAAAGCAAACAAGGAGGACAGAGCAAGGAACAGGGAGACCGAGCAAGGAACATAGGAAGACAGGACATACCTGGTAAAGAACACAACTAAGGACAGGGAACAAGGCAAGGAACACAGGGGATGGAGTGAGGAGCCAGAATCCTCGGATGCTTCTCCTTTAAGCAAGGATAGGACATCTTAACTGGGACATGAGGAGAGGAGGGAGGAACCGAAATCCTCAGATGAATCAGGGAAAGGATCCAAAGGTTCATAAGAGACAGACAAACATGAATACAGGACTAGTCTAGGACTATGTGATAACAATTGGAGATTCCGTCATATCATATGGCCATAGTATGCTTAGCCCACCACTACGCCAAAGTACTCCAATATTCGGTGGGTCTTAATGCTAAACCCTGCTTACTGAATCTCCAATAAGCTGAAACCAAACATTGAATCTAAACACAAAACCAAAGACATACCTTTACACTGCAGACTGAGACAAACCTAACAAACGGGTGGGGCACACCTTATAAAGGAAACAGAAGCTGAAGCAAAGAGCAAGACTGGAATCAAGGAATCAGAAGCACAGAACAGAGCATATGGAAATCCAGGAACAGATTACAGCAAAACATTGGAACTGAGGCAAGGCAAGGAAAAACAGAGATATGCATCTCCGCAGCCTGGATGGACCCTGGCAGTAGGGTAGAAGTTAAATATGAAAGTAATCATAATTTTCCTACTAATGGCTCAAACATGCTTCCACTAATATGGATGTAATAACATTCAATAAAGTCCATATACTATTAGACATTAGCCATGTAACTAAACGTATGTTCTCAGCATTCTCTGGGATCACCAATAGACATTTAACATGGAACTACAGCTTCCATTTAGGTCATGGATTTATTAGAACCCATGTTCAGCATCATGTAAATCATTTCTATATATTTTACATAAACTAATAGACTAAGGCACACCAAAAAAGAACAGGAAAAATAAAATGCCAATTATATTGTTTTTACTAAGTTAAATGTAAATTATATTGTTTATACAGAGTCCTGCTTTATAGTTTTTTTCTCTTTAACAAGTGAATTAACTGCAAAGACTATAGAAAGTATCATTATTCTGCAACATGATGCAGAATTGACAAGGTTAATGCATGAGAAACATCACTCATTCGGCTGTCCTATTCTGTACCTGCTGCTGCATAGTCCTTTGAGACTTCTAACCCGTGAACGTCTCACAAGACATGACATCTTAGCACATCGTCATTACTCAAGGGAATGCAGAGCCCCAAAACAACAGCTCAACTGGAAAGCAACGAAATTGAAAACCAAATAAAATGAATACAGCAGATAGGAATGGAGTCTGGTTCTGTTTATCTAGATATCGACCATACCATCTTTGATTTCTTGCACTTGAATGATTCTTGGCTTATTGTAAATTATATTTTTGGAAATGTATATTTCTGAAATTGTATGCCTGCTTTATCGTTTTCCCCAGTGGCAATTGTGATTTTTGCTGTTTTTGGTTGTACAATCAAGTACTTATTATTCATACAATAAGAATAATTCAATGCACTGAATGATTGTATTATTCTCACGCAGTGCTGCAAGGTTCCATGCTGCTGTTACCTGTTGTCTTCTTATTTGCTTCCTTTTTTCCTTCTGTATGTAGTGATTCTGAAGACTGCTGTAATATTGCTTTAATATTATCAGTGAGAAGTAAATTGCATTTGAGAGATTTTCAAACCACGGTGCACTTAATCTGTGCGCTCAGATCAATTGTAGTGCAAGATATGTTAGTGAAGTTGCTTTCATTGACTCCCAACAGAACCCCAAGGCTCTTTTCCATCTCGTTGAATGCTCCAGCAGCAAGTTTGCCTGAACACATCTCGTTACAGATGACATCATTCAAAATGTCAAATCACCCTCAATGCCCAGTGACTAACGTATTTCTCTCTGGGGATGTGCCAGCTTGGCCTTTCTGCTTATGAATGCCCAAGGTGGTATGTGACTTGTGTTTAACTGAGCTAACAACAATAGACTTTAATACTATCGTGTATTCATTGTATGCCAGAGAGATGTGAGACAGAAAAGCCAGCACATTTTCTCTTGCATGGCTTGAGAACTGCGTGAAACCTTCACTTAAAATTTTAAATACTGTGATATAGAATATATATGTAAAAGTCCAGCTGTTTCCTGTTGTCTGGAGAAATAGTGTATGAATTAGCACATGCTATATTTGCCACGGCAGAACAGGAATGCGCATAGCTATCGCCAAATTTTCACCGAACATAAGTAATTAATTTTACAGAGTGCATATGAAGGAGAGTTAAGATAAAGAAAACTATGGGGCTCATAAATTGTTAAACTGACTTAAACATTGGTAGCATTTGGCTAGTGAAGACCATGGCAATCCGATGAGGCTGTACAGAAGAAATATACCAGTGTTAAAACCTCTCTGACAGCTGTCTTCTAATTCCTATTGAGGTAAATTGAGCACCACAGTGTAATACGGAATTTAAGACTATCCTTACATGAGCAATGATGATAAGACTAGCATGAGTGCAGCTCATCTTAAAAATTAAACCATAAAGGACCATTTGGTTACTGTTGCAGTGTTCGTCTCTTTGCCTATCCTTTTTTTTTTTTTTGCAATTTCCATAAAGTTAAGTGACATCTCGGCCACACAGTTGTAGAAACTTGTTACAAGTCGTATTTCAAAATCATGTGAATATATACTACTAATCAAAGGTTTAGGGTCACTAAGCTGCTTAGCTGGAAAACAAGGACATTTCTAGCTGTGCTAACATAATTGCAAAATGGTTTTCTAACAATAAATTAGCCTTTCAAGCTTAAATTTGGATTAACAAACACAACATGCCATTGGAACACAGGAGTGATGGGAGTGATAAAGGCCTCGGTACACCTGTGAAGAATACCCCATTAAAAATAGTGTGTGTCCTGTGTCGGCGAGACTTCTACGGGACCACCGATAAGGGGGTCCAGGTAGCCAGAGGCAGAAAGTTCCCAGGTATGATCATGGGCTCAAAGGGAGAACCTCTGATCTCCCCTTAGCAGCCAGGGAAGATCAGTAAAATCAATGGAGGTCTATGCCGTTGCATTGTAGCTCCCACAGTGTGAAGTACGGCAATGTTTCCGGTAAGACCTCTGCCTTGCCAGTCTCCCACATGGTCACCTCACGACACTGTGAAGGAGAGCGCAGTAAGGTAATGTTTCCGGTAAGGGCTTGAGCTGCCCCTTCTCCCTCTACCTTGTCCCTCCCCATCAATGGACATAACCCCCAACAAATGTGTCTTAATATATATAAAGTATATAAATATACTACCGTTCAAAAGGTTTGCGGTAACTTAGGAATGTCCTTGTTTCTGAAAGAAAAGCTAATCTTGTCCAGCAAAATAACATCAAATTGATCAGAAATACAGAGTAGACGTTGTTAATGTTGTAAATGTCTTGCAGCTGGAAACGGATGATTTTTAATGGAATATCTTTATAGGCGTACAGAGGCCATTTACCAGCAACCATCACTTCTGTGTTCCAATGTCTTGTTGTATTAGCTAATCCAAGTTTATACATTTAAAAGGCTAATTGATCATTAGAAAACCCGTTACCTGTTACACAGCCAAAAATTATTTCATGAAAAGAGGCTGTGACCCCCAAATTTAGAATGGCACTGTGTGTACAAGTATAGGTATGGCAAAAATTAGTAATGATTTTTAAATATAAGAGATACATTTTGGGTTCCATTTAAAACATTCAAGAGTTTAGTTCTTGCTGTGACCTCTATTTTTCAGATAAGATTGTGCTCTGCAATTAATTGTAAAGTCTTTAACCTTCAACATGAAAACTGCTTAAATACTTTGAAACTAAAATACTGTGTCCCTGATGCCAAAAACCCCTGTATCTATTTTTCCAGAGCTTTGTCCATATTGCATTTTGTTTGTGTCATGTATAGTATACATTTGCGTGTTTAACCAGGTGTGTATAAATCTCCGCCTCTGGGATGAATCTGTAAGCACATTTCCATCTTGGTGGCATACACACGGCCTACCAGAGCTTTCTGCTAAGTGGTCTGATAGCTCTGCAGATGGGGAACTGTAATTGAAAACACATGTACAATAAATCACCTTTGTAAGAAGGCTGTCAAAAATTAATGCATGCTGGGATTACTAAACCCACATGCGTGGCTCTTCTCCACCTCTTCAACGTGTTGGGAATTTTTTGTATTCCTTCCACCTTTTATGCTTTGCTGATTTGATCACCGCTGACTCCATTGGGGTTAAGGCCTCTCTTATAGCTTCTGCTTTGTAGATCTCAGCTGAGATGGTACTATTTCATTATCCTGCAGGTTAAAATAATCAAACCTGACAAGCACTCATTGTTAGAAGAAGTTTAGGGTAAGATGGTTCATTTGAGCATTTGCAACTTCTACCTAGACATTGACATCATTGCGTACAGTATCTCACTTGAATATGTCTCTCTTCTCCAGCAGCCGCTTTGTGGATGTACAAGCTATAGAGCAGAAGACACTGTATGGATTACCTGTAGTTCCTGTAATATGCTAATAGAAAGCTATATCATTTAATTTTAGGAGCCCCACATTAGATATCTGGGATTCAGGATGGTGTGAGAGTAATTTGGTGGTGTCTGACTTCATTGATAGCATCTGGTCTTAGTGGACCATTTCAGTCATGACCAGTCAAGTGGCAATGTCACCTTTGCCAAAAGTCAAATTTCTGCACTGCTAGATCTACCCTGGTCATTGTTATTTAAGACATTGCCTGTCCTCTTTAGCATCACTCACTACAGAGTTCAAAACAGCCTCTGGAAGCAAGATCAGCAGAAGCACTGCGTATTGGGAGCTTCAATGAATAGAACAAGCTTACTTGCATTCTGCCTACCGTAAAGTTTAGTGGAGGAGGGATAATGTTCTTAGATGCTTTTTCAGGGTTTAGATTAGGCTCCTTAGCTACAGCATACAAAGACACCTTAGACAATTGTTTACTTCCAACTTTGTGGCATCTGTTTGTGAAAGGCCCTTTTCTGTTCCAGCAGGACTGTGCCCCTGTGCAAAAAATTCAATCCATAAAGATGTGATTTGATGAGTTTAGTGTGGTGGCACTCAAGTGACCTCCACAGAGCCTTGATCTTAACCACGCTTAACACCTTTCGGATGAATGGGAATGCAGAAGGCTGTTATAACCACAGAGGGGGGATGGGGAGAGAGGTCAAATCGATATGAATGCTCATGGTTTTGGAATGGGATGTCCAACCAGCTTATATAGGTGTGATGCTCGAGTGCTCATGTACTTTAAGACCTTAAAACGGAAGGGACAGTCAGGGCTCTCAACTTGTCAGCTAGTATAATCTCCACATTTTTTCAGTTAAAGTAAGCATGCAAAATACAATTGCTCTATTCCTGAATTCAATCGACTGCTTTCATACTGTTTTTAAGTTAATTATCTGTTTGGTATTCAATATGAAAGGAGACCATAATGCTCTAAAAATGCAGTTTAAAAGAATGCTCTGCCGGCTGTAATTCTTAGATTTTTGACCCGGGGGAGATCTGTTTTCCATGTGACACCTGTTACCTAAAGTAAATAATTTAGTAATAAAATACAGCAAAACGTCTGAATGTGGTAATTTGATGAAACAAAATGATGTTAGAGTTGATAAGTAATATATAAAGTTCAATGGTGTGGACTTTGGCGCAACACGGTTAATGTACATTTCAGGTGTGTATTAGAGCAAGATGTATAGAAAGGGCTCTGTGGTCGATTTTAAATGAAGTTCAGAAAAAGCTGTGAAGAAACAAAATCTATTATTTGAATCTTCACAGTGTGATGCTTTTGAGATGTTGTTGAAACAGCGGTTGGCAGGTAACACGGCAGCAGGAAGCAGTTTTGGACACGAAGGATTTATACGATCTTATTATATGCTTCAGCAGTTGTTAACCCCTTAATGACAAAGCCCGTACTTCTACGGGCTCAAAATGCATTGTTTTCAATGGATATAGGGACCGCCCATTGTCCTTAAGGGGTTAAGACACTAACCCTCCCACCTCTCCATGCATCTTAAGAATTGGTTTGAGTCTGGCTACTTTTTTATCAGCCTCATGCAGACGGTTTCAAGCATTTCGTACCGTTAATCCACTAACAATCCAATCCACAAAACAAAATCCCTAGAATAATTTGGTGTTTTTTAACTGACTCCTAAGTCCCTATTCCCTATCTCCAATTCAGAATATAACTTGTGTTGGCTCCCCTAGTAAAATCTTTTTTTTTGTGAGTATATTTTTAAAATAAAAGCAGAAATTTATCTGAAAATATTTTCAAAATCTGTCCTTAGGTTTCATGATTTCTTATTCAGTGCAAAGATGGCGTGCTTAGAGCCAACTGGTTTATATCTTATAGTCTTTATAAATGAATATTATGAAGTCGAATTAGTTTGTCTGTTGTCATCCAAAGGCCAAGAGACTTATCTTTTACTTTTTTATGTAGCCCTGACTGGGAAGGAATTACCATACATATGACTTGAAAGAACATTGAGCGCTGCTCCCATAATGATTTTAGCATCTAGAAATCTAATGACTGTGGCATAAAGAAATATGCTTTAGGATAATTAGTTGGTCCCTTGTTATTTCAGTTTCCTATATGGACCATGTGCTGTGCTGTGTATAAAGCAGCGGTCATAAACAAATGTATAATACTATAATAAAAAGCGGGTTGTGTCTGAAGTAGGATTGTTTTTTGACACGTCCATCTTTACATAATATATTTATATATTTAATTTAAAAATTATATACCGTATAATCAAGGTCGTCTTCTAACCAGACCTCAAATGAGTGCTGCAGGGGACCTGGATCCTCCTGTCTGGTAACCTCAGCTGCCGCTGCCGGCACTTACAAAGGGCGTCTATCACCGAGCGCCGGTGAAAGTGCCGGCAGCAGCCCAGGTTGTCTACGTGCATTGCGCATACCTTCCCCGGCTGCCAGAGAGGAGAATTCCCCACAGCGCTGCGGGGAATTCTCTTCTCTGCCAGCCGGTGAACGTCCGTTTGACAAACACAGACAACCCCCGCTACTGCTTGTACTTCCACCATAGCTTCCATGACGCAGCACCAGCGTCACATGACCTTCCGGTGCTCATAAAAGTTCCGGCGGAACACCCGCTGCCCCAACCAGACACCAGGGAGTCAGAAGCACTGGTAAGTCCGGTGGGGGGGGGGGTGTTGTATGGGTGGCATAAGTGCTTTTCTGGAGGCAGAGTGCCCCATGATATGTCTTTTAACCCCCTGTATGCCACTCTGTAGGAAGGGCTGGACTGGAGAAGAAAAGCTCCTCTAGCGCTTTAAAGTTAATGGTGCTAAAAGTCGCACATTAAAGTAAATCTGCCACTCAAGAGGCTTAAGGTAAGGGACCCGTGCCATCGGACATTGGTCCATCAGGCATTTGCCCTGTTTGCCAGATGGCCAGTCTGGGCCTGCCTGCTAGTTCAATGATAACTCCATCTGCCAAGAGGCATAGAAACATAGAATTTGGCAGCATATAAGAACCATTTGAATTCAGAATCTAATCTGCCCATTTTTTCTGATGTAAAGGCTTAAACGTTAATCAGTTCTCGGCCTTGTCCTAGATCTGGGGTAGCTTTATGCCTATCCTATGCATGTTTAAGTTCCTTTGCTGTATTAGGCTTTGGAGTGCTGCACATGCGCTCGTTATGCGTTCACTTGCGCATATTTCGCCTAACTGATCAGTCCTAGGACACTAAACCTGCAACGTCAGGATGGGAGACTCTAGCACTTCTCATGTAGTTGTCGTATTAGACTTAAAACTTTGAATAAAGAAACAAATCATAATTAGCTTTTACAGCAAGGAATTCAACCAGGAGCTACCAGCACACACAGAAAAATAATTATTACTTTTTTAATTTCAGATTTCCCTGTTTCAAGATGTTCCCCGACAAACTATTTATACAGCTGAGTATCAATGTATTTAAAAATACTACCATTTGCTTCTTTGGAGCATCTCACTTGAATATGTTTTTTTATTCATTCCCTTTACAGCGAACGTCAAACTCCAAGCAAATCTTTTGGCTGAAAAAAAAGCTTCATAGCGGCCTTAATACAATTTCCAAGCTGACAGCTGCTTGGAGGTGCATTTCAGATCTCATGACAGGAACTTGAAAGGTCACTGAGAGTGATTCAGTAGGCTATTCCCTCTTGGTCATCTCGTATTATTTTCACCGGTAATATTACGCTGTTGAAATGCCACAACTGCACAGAACAATCGTAAAGCATTTGCAGAATTTACGCAAAAGCCCCCTATGTTTTGGCCGGCTGTAGAGACTGCTTATTTATTAGGTAAAACTCTTTGTATTTAACATGACTACAGAATGTCTAGTCTTATGTTCAATGTCTATAATGTCTACGAAAATATTGCATGCTACTGGATCCTTGATAATTCCAATCCTCTGCGGGCATTGGGCCTATTATGGAGTTTGTAGGCAGGGTAGGAGAGAGTGATTGCCTCCTTGGACTGTAAAGATGGAGGGATATGGTGTGGGCAGATAGTTAAGAGCATGTCATGGACAAGAAGATTGTTGCTACATAGGGTCTGTTAAAAGTGGGGGTCGAGGAGGGAGTTCCCTTCTTTCAATTCTAGATCTCTTGCACAGGATGTTTCTCGTCTGCCACTCTCGTTTCGTCAAATCAAGGTCATGGTTATGTGAGCATCGTACTGTTGCCTTTGTAGAAGAAGCTCACCAGAGATGGCCTTTCATAATGCACAGAGAAGCACGTGAGTTAAAATAACAACTATTCTGCAAACACATTCTTTAGTGAATAAACCTGCTCTAAATTGAGTTTGAGTTCTAGGAGGAGCTGAGCTGGTCCTTGATTTTGTATTAGTCATGAACTCCTGTTTTCATCTTGCTGCATTACATCATAGTGAAATAAGCCACCAAAAGTCATTCCTATACTTTTTCTCCTGCTTGTATCAACGGGACACAGTGTTCTTTTGCACCTCCAGCAAAATTTGTTCTATGTTAATAGTAACAGAATATTCAATCACCCCCAGGATTATGAGTGCAGAAGCGGCAAAAGAGATTCTGCACTTGACAGCTTTAGTTTGGTTTTTAAAAACAAAAATGTAAAATATACCGTAGAGCAGTCTATTAGATTGTGATTTCTAGTCCTATTATATAGTTCTGCAAAATGCTTTCCAGAATGAGACTAAAGCCGGAAATGTAGGATTAACAAAACATTACTGGGTGATACCAATTGGAATTCACCAAGGTATTTTTTTCTGGTAACCAATCCATAGCCGCTGTACTGAAAATCTAGTATTTTTAATAAATGGTAAAAAAATTAACTATTGTTTCGTTATTATAACTTGGCTGGTTGGTTCAGCTAGTCTTTGTGTGTGGGGCAGAGGAGAAGGGAAAGTATTACAGGGTAGGATATCTTACTTTTTGAAATTCAATACTTCCAAAAACAATTAAACTGATTGAAAAACAAAATGTACAAGGTGTAGATAGTTTTGATAAATGAGTTACGCGAAAAGCTCTGAAGGTGATGACTCCTCTTTTAAAGCAATAGACCCACTTCTGCTAATAGAACTCTCGTTGCGTAAATCATAACAGTGATTACCTTCAGAATGTCACATTTCCATAGATTTCCATTGCCAGCATTTTTGCCAGCAATCATCTAACAAAATATAAAAAAGTAGTGAAGGACAAGGGAAGTGAATCATATGAAAGTGGTGTGGGTGTCTCTCAGTATTGTTTATTGGGGTCACCTCAACTCTTGAATTACATCCTATGTTTTTTTCACGATAGCTCATGTTTTATTCTATACATGCCGGTTCTGCAAGGCTGCGGCAGTTCCCAGTCCAAGGGCAGAGTTAGTGCCTTTTTCTGTGAAGCAGCTTTGTCTTTTTTAGATAAGGCCTCTAATGTGTGTCTCTGAGTTATTATTGTTATATTTCACGGTGAGCTGACTGGGGCTTTGCAAGGACTGTCTGCAAAAAGCCATTCGTTTGTCTATTGCTTTGTCCTTCGTTTTGTAGGGGTCACTGTCTAATTGATGCTTTCCTATGAGCTCACCTCTCTGTACTGAAGTTCAAGACTGTTTTATGCGTAAATGGTTACCAGGAGGCGCTACATCTTTTCTTTCAGTATCCAAGCTAATTTGAGTTGTTTGTGATTCGGTCTTCAAAAGAACAAATACACGAGCCAGCCGAAATAAACAAAATACTTTATAAGATCATAGCCGGCAGTAGGGAGACTTTATGAAGTGAAAGGGTATGCACCTGCGTCTTCTGTAAAATGAGAATATTGTTGAGGATAATGACACTTGATATCATTAAAATGTCTTTAATTGAGACTTGAAAGCAATTAACCCCTTAATGACAAAGCCCGTACATGTACGGACTCAAAATGCATTGTTTTTAATGGGTTTAGGGACCGCCCATTGTCCTTAAGGGGTTAAAATCTGCACAATATTAGATCCTTGAATTATTGATTTGAAATGTTCTCCTTCTCTTGCCCCCCCCCCTCAATTTTCTAATCCGAGTTAATAACCACCATATGTGCTTTGGTGGCAGAGAGAGGGGAAGAGGATTATGACAGCTGGTAAGTTTTCAGAAGCATTATAGTAAAAAAAAGCCCAAACCCAAGATGTTTTAAGAAGAAAATAAGATGTTTACTTGTTAATGCACCGGTAACCTCTCCACTGAAGTGACTAATAGTTGCAGCTATGGAAGCAGTTGCCCTACCATGCGAATACTATATAGATAGATATTATTTGTGCAATTACAGCCAAAGGGAAAAATATAACGTTTTTAGATAAGGGCTGTATAACTTTGACGTGACTCACAGTGGATATGGCAAGAGAGACGTCTGTCCCTGTTTCCAATCATCTAGAACTATCATAATAATCATAAGCAGACATAATTGTTAAATTATAGTTGCCAATAGCTTGTTTTTGTTATTTTACCACAACAGATCATAGTGTGTAATACATCTTACAATAAATGTTCCATTCCTTAATTTATGATCGAGAGGACCTCCTTAAATCTTTTTTATCTTAATGTTTTATAAAAACCTTACCTCTGAAGATTCTCTTGTTTTCCAACTGTGTTTTAAAATCTGCTCTGTAACTCGGTAGGGGTTAAAACAGAAAGTTTTTTAATAACCATGTATAGTGCTTGGTCCCTGATAAGTCCTGTCCGTTCATGTTACGGTTTCCCCTGGGCAGTCCAGGGATAAAGAGGTAAGTCCTAGGTAATGTGTTTACCTCTTAAAGTCCTATGAAATACTGGATCTGTGGCCTTGTAAATCTAGGGGAGGACCAGGGTGCCCTTTTCTCTTCTCTCATTTATCTCCCCCCTCTCTCTCCTTTATTCTCCTCTTGTTTCTTTCTCATCACCGGTGTCTGTCTCCCCTCTCTCTACTAAACCAAACATTTTAGCTGTCTTCTCTAAAATCCTGGTCACACCTTCAGACACAAACTCTTAAAAGTGTCCAGAAAACATGTTGTGTCCTTTTTCTACTCAAATACATGTTTTCGAGAGGTTAATTGATAATAGATTTTAATTTAATTTGTATATAAAATACATTAAAAGTAGATCACATAGAACCTAAAAAAAGACTTTACATTTGCAGCCGTAAACTATTTTTTTGTGGGCTTGCCAGTTGACATGTCCTGAATATTGTTTTTTTGTTAGTAATTAAAATACCGGAAACCTGTGTGCGAAACGTATACATACTTTTTCAAATTATACTTGGGACCACATTAAAAGCTGTTACCATTTAAAAGCAGAGTTTAATGGAGTTTAAAATAGGTCTGTCACATTTCTTTTCAACAACCTTGTCTTTTATTAAATAAATTAGAGAAATGCAAATAGGTGGAAGATTTTCAAGTCGATTCTAAAAATCTCACTGCATTAGGTATGCATTATGAAGATCATCATCAGTGTGTTTATTCCGTAAGAGCTTTATTCTGTGTGAGCCTTTTATAACACATAGTTTATATTCATGTACACAGTTAAAATCCATCACGGTCTTTGCCTCAAGGATACACTTGCACAAAGAGCCACTTTCTCCTCACTCTCCCTTCATAACCACAAAAAAAATGTGGAGTATGGGATGGGAAAGATATGGTCACTGCTCCTCACTGGCATATGCATAGGAAAGGTTTCTAATATACATCGTGGCACAATGCCCCTTAGATTATGAGGCTGTCATCAGGAATCACTTGGGAATTGCTGGTTTTTGGGGTTAAAGCATATAAATGTGTTAACACCACAGCAAATGAAACAAATTAATCATTATAACCCCAATCTAAACGTAGTTGGTCCTACCTGTGGTTAGGTAGCTTATCAATTCACCAAGAGATATGAGCTGAGGTTCTGTATTCGAGTGGCACGAGGGCAAATGGTGGGCAAAGAGTAGGTGCACATGGTACCATGCATTTCTGCCCTAGTTTGGTTCTTGCCTTATTTATTAGAATGCTACACCTTTAAAGAAATAGTTGATCACCTTTTTGCAAGGTTTTAGCTGCCCTTCTATATGGATATCCATTCTTATCTGTAAGGTGTATAAATCCTTTCATGTCATCATTTTTTGTCGTTCTCTCCTGAACAGATTACAGACTACAAATGTGCAATGCTGCCTTTCTTTGACATTGTTGATCTATATCTTAAATTACATTTTTGCATGTGTTCTCTTTCTCCATTAGCTCCTACTCTTATCACTTACTTCATAAGCTGTGCTAGACATAACTTATTCACATTTGCTTTCAAAAAACTACTAAAGCCTTTCCGTTTCAGACACGCACCAAAGATTTTTGATAACAATTGAAACAGAGATAGATTTTGTGTGTTTATATCTTCAATAATAATGGCAAGCAACTGATGGGTAAAAGGACAGCCATGTTGTCAATCTGTTTTTTTTTCAGAGAGTGAAAATGTAAAAGAGTGTGAGAGATTGTGAGGGAGTGAGAAAGGGTTGAGAAAATGTGAGTGAGAGATAGCGTGAATGAATAGTGTAAGAGAGTATGAGTGAGAGTGTGTGAAACAGAGAAAATGTAAGAAACCATGAATAAACGTGAGAATGTAAAAGAGTGTGAGTGTGAGAGTATGTGAAAAAAAAGTGCGTGAGAGAGTGAAATGAGTGAAAAAGGGAACAAAATGCAAACAAAAATGATGATATTGATGGGAGATGTAAGTAATGCTTTACCACCGTCAATGTCTGGCTCAGTATATAGTGATGAGAGTAATAGTGTACCATCGTCTGTGTCTGGCTTGCTATATAATGATAGGAGTTATACTGTACCACCATCTGAGTCTGGCTCAGTGTATAATCATAAGAGTTATGCTGTACCAACCTCAGGGACTGGCTTACTATTTAATGATGGGAGTTATCCTGTACCATCGTCAGTGTCTGGCTTGCTATATATTGGTGGAAGTTTTGAGATTTAACAAGGTTTTTGCTGTCTTTTTTGACAGTGGTGGATTTATTGGGGCCTCAAACAACAGCGATGCATCTACTCAATGTGTGCTGTACATTTATAGGAGTTGTGCACAAGGCCTGACCAAGGACAATACCCCGGGCAATATCCTTGCCAAGTATGGTCCTGCTCCTCAACTGGTCTTCTTCATGCAGAACACTAGAATAGGTTGTTGCATCCCAGAGTTCTGTGTAAAGCAGCCAAGCCATAGGTAGCACAAAAAAGGTCTACAGAGGCATTTCTACTTTAAAGGGGCCAGTTTTAATAGAAATCTCCCCAATTGGGCTAGTGAGAGCCGAGACACACTATTATGTCAATCACTGTCAATAACGGAGAGGCCCAGGGACTACACCCCGAGACACGGTTGCCAAGGCCAGAATATGCCACTAGCCATATCTATATACAAAACTATAGCAATTCAAGAGGCTCGATCTCCAAATTACGTTTTGCAGTCTACACAAGTTTTTATAGTTTAGTTGGTTTCCAAAGTGAACTCAATAGGCATTAAAGACAGGTTACATCCATTTTAAAAATTTGCCTTAAAACGAAAAACACATCAAGAGCCTGCATTAAATGACATTTGGAATAATTCGACTTGCACACACTTTGCTTTTTCCTTTGTAGATGTGAGAATGGCACCATTGATTTACGAAGCCATTTTTGACATTGGCGGGATCAGAAAGATTTCAATTTAATGAGATTTTTCAGTAATTCCTCTGGGTTTTGCTCCTTCTGTAAAAGGCAAAATCTGTCCTCCTCTTCAAAACGTATATGCCTCGGCTTGTGGAGATGAAGGAACATGGCAGCTTTGTAATGTTCCAGAACAGAATATTTTTTGACAGTAAAGTGAACTTAGTTTAAAATGTCTGATTTGCCATGTGCTGTCTCTCAAGAAGTCACACAGACTTCCCTAAGTCCTCCGATATATTGTAATCTTAGTTATTTAGGCATACCTTGCCAAGTTTGTGATCCATGTAAGTTCTGCTAATAACTCAGTATGCTGTGGGCATTGCTTTCTTCAGTCACATTAATTTCTTTAGCAAATTTGAAAGTTCAGTAAGCGTGATCTCTTGTAAAAAGCTGATTGTTCCTCTCTGATTAAAATGTTTCTTTCACCCCTGCAGGCTGATGGAATGCCTTGCAGATAGAGGGGTGAAGCCAGACGCTGCTTGCTTAAATTGCGATCAGTGCTCATTACAATCTCTGCTTACAATCAGTTTTAATTAATTGGGCTCTCGTTTAGCTGCAGGCTGGGCACTTTCCACTGATTAGACACAGGGAAGAAGAGAAGACAGTTGGGAAAGAAGGGTGGGACAAATCATTATCTCTTTTTTCCTTTTATCTTTGTTCTATGCAGTATATTTTATTCGACGTCTCCTTAGACTGCAATCCTAAATTCAGCAAAAATTAAAATGGACCCTAGTATATGTTCAATATTGTAGTTTATTCTTCTGTAACACTGGAACAAAGACAAAACTATCACATATGATTTCTTTAGTCTTAACTTCTATAATTAATTTATTCCTAATTCAAGGAGTGTACAGAGTTACTCTCATACAGAATAGCTTTTGTTTAGACCATTCAGTGAATTAGCATGATTCTTATATATTTGAAAAGTCTGCAAATAAAAGCCCCAGGTGTAGAATATTTCTTATTCGTATTAAATAATGATACTCATGGCTGCCGAGGGACAAAAATAGACACAGGCATAAAAAGGTGATTAGCTCACCGCATATGTGTCACTTTACACAACCGCTACATTTTATTTCACATAAAATTACAATTTTTTATATAACATCAGAAGATTCTGTTACAATAAGGGACAGCGAAAATATATAACAAAGACAATTTAAACAGCATTAACGCATGTTAGAGCATACTGGTACAGAAGGAGATTACAATCAATTTTACACTTCTACACACTAAATAACCATATGCAAAAGTGTTTTAAATAATCTCACCCCTGTTGTTAAGATGCTGGTTGTTGTTCAGACAGGGTTTGCAAGGTGGAATAAGGAGAGAACTTTCGAATATCAAATTGATTAGAGAATGCTCACTCTGCCACAGACTGCTGCAGATCTCAGCCTCCATGAGGCGAACTTCAAATACATTACATTGATTGACAAACAAGCACAGCTTATTAGTAACTTCGGTTAATCAATTCACTTGTGCCGAAAGCTGTCACAGCAGCCGTCTGAATGAGGTCTGAAACTCATAGATTATCCTAAGCCTAATGGCCCACTAGGAATTTTCTTTTCCATGTTCTGTGGCCGGTTCAGGCCATCCCCACATGTTAAAGTTAAATACAACACATGCATTAAAATACTTATTTTGTGATTAATGGTATATTACTACAAGAGTTGGGGGAATAATCCAAGTCGAGTAAGTCTGAGGTTCCGCCAACAAATATGCCATCTTTTAAATGTGTTATTTTGTGATTGGTGATTGGTATGTAACTCTATTGTTAATTTTGGCACGAACCTCTCCTTAGTCGGGTAAAACACATTCACATCAATCATTCTGACTTCCTAGAGACATCAGGGGAAGAAAACGGGACAGAAAAATTAAGTCCACATAGAAGACCTGTTTGTCCTGAACAATGGAGAATCTGGAGATTGACCTATGCTGCAACATCACCCTAGCCCACAGCAGGTTCACACTAGGTTTACAACAAGGTCGCTATGACCCTAACTATTCAGTGTTAAATTCTGCAGGCAATTTTGATGATAGTGATGAACACAAACCATCTCTTCCCTACCTTAGCTCAGCACAGGCTACTCTCTACTCCCCACCCAAACCAAGATGTTGTTTAACAAATCCATATGATTTAAACCTGTTTTTTTCAAGTGTACAAGTTTATACATATTTTAATTTAAGTCATTTTTAGATGTTCTGTCTTTGAACATCCCATAGCCTAATGCAACCACTCAGGTCCCCAATCTGTGTTGTTACTGGAAGCCCTTCTCACTGTTATGCACCTGACAGAGGCTACATAGTCATACTGAAGCTGTAGAATGTGTAACGTTCATAAACCGATTTTTTGTCTGGTGCTCATTTATGTAATTGTTCTGGTTAACTGTATTTACTTTATATTGTAAGGTAGTTAAGAAACTGGTGTTCAGTACCTATATTCAGCCACAAGATGGCGAATGTGCTGCATTTGTTTTGTTGTTGAAAGTTTTTGATACAGAATATGTATGTATTTTTCCTCATTGTTTTATATAGGTTAGAATTGCCTGATACTAGTGATCAGTGTGTTCATGCTTTTTGTTAAGTTTTAATAATTTACAATTAACATAAGAACGGAACTAATATCACATAAGAATATATATATATATATATATATATATATATATATATATATATATATATATATATATATAATGTGAATATAAAGGTTGTCTGTGTAGCTTGAATCTAAAGATGAGATTGTGGCATTGCATCAGTAAAGACTCTATAATGGCACCTGGAGAAAGGTCAAGGGTGGTGCCTATACATTCCATAAGTGGAAGGAAGAATAAAGAGGTGTGGGGTCACTGCTGCTGGGCGGGTCAAGCACACGCCTCATCTTAGGGCGCCTAGGGCAGTTGCCCTTCTTACTCTGCAAAGTTACTGATCTGTTGAGTCCCCAAGACAATATAGGGTGATAACTAATATAAATATTTATCACTGTAATGTATTTTTGTTTCAAACAGACTATTCATATAGCATTCCTTATTTTATGCATCATTATTTTCTTTTTATTTAATGTGTTAATAATGGGGTTGCAATAAACTTTTTTTTATTTTTACTAAACATACCCAAACTGCCTAAATCCCTCCCTGGTTCCCCATTGAACATATTTTTTATTTTTTATTAGATGCAAAAACATTGTGTCCTTGGCTCTTTGGCACTAAAAAGCTTAAGAAGTAAGTAAGGATCTATTGTTTCTATAGGAGGTAATCACTACTGTTACGTTGTAGAATTAAATTCTACAATAAAAAAAATGCACACAATATCCAGTATATTTTTTTAAAAATTGTAGCTTCTTTTGTACATCTACATTTTGAACACTAGATGGTGCCAGAGTAGAAGAAATGGCTTTGCAGTTCTCTTAAAATATTTTTTCGTGTTTAAGGTGGTGCTCCTTGTTAGGATTATGTACAGATTTATTTTTAATGAGGTCTGGGTTTAATGGTTGCACACATGCCACACTTCAATCAACACCTCCCTTTGTTCTTTAGATTTTCATTTGACATACAATGTTCCTTTACTTTTCAGCGACAACTTTTCGTTAGAAGCAGTTTGCCTGCCTGGCTTAGAGTGATTATCTGATATTAATCAAACTCCTGCAGTTTACCAAAGCTTAAAAACCATGCGACGAAAGCATTGATAACTTCCCTGCTGTTTGTGCTGTTTGATTATAAACCTACATAGTGGCAAAAGCAGGGGGTTGCAGACTGACACAGATCAACATGACCCAGCATGCTTCCCACAACGCTTGCTGTCCCACTGTGAAACAGTAATTGAGGCATAATGAAACCAGGACCTCCTGGGTAAACATCTATAAGACTACATATAGAGCTGAACATATAAAAAGGAATGCCCTTGTTTGTGATGGCATTTTAAAGTTTAGGGAGGTGTTAAAGGTCATTTGGAATAGATTTGTGTTTAAAGAAGTGTAAGAAATGCAGACACACAGCAAATCATGTAAGACTGTATGACATAATAAGTCTAGATTTGTAGATTTGTATTTTGCCAAGTTTGTAAATATTTTTTTCGTACTATGTGCACCTACGATCGCAAAGACTACAACATTCAGAACATTCACTCAGCCTAACATACAACTCAAATAACCCTCTGCCAGCCTTTTTTTCAGGTGAAGACATAGACATGACAACTACTGAAACATGTCCCAGTCTTTTTCCCACTCCCCTCAAACTTAAAGGCTAGCCACAGGTTTTTCCCCTTTCTAATCTCAAGGCCAACAGCAGGTCTGATTTGTAAAAAGGCTTGATTGGACTGTCATGGTACACCACCAAAACCATTTTCCCTGAATTGAAACGCTGTTGGGTTTTTTTTTGACGCGGAGGACAGAAAGGGGCGCCAAGCAGTCGCTGGTGTATAAGTTTTCAGCAACTCGGCACCCCTCACACTCCTCTTCAAGGCCTCTAGCTTGGTCACGGGGCCAGCATTTCATGCTGAGCGCCGGAATATGACGTCAGTGAAGCAGCGCGCACCGTGGCAGAGCAGTGAGGCAGAGGCCTTGCGCTCCCACCGCAGGACCTCTACAAGGTAAGTGAACTAGAAGGGGGGGGGTAGATATTGAGAAGGGAGGGAGGGGGGTAGCTAGTGAGGGAGGAGTAGTAAGAGTATTGAAATAAATAAAGAGTGAGAATGGGTGAGAAAATGAATCAATTAATGTGTGGATGAATTGTGTGAATGAGTGAGAGTATGAATTAATGTGTGGATGAATTGTGTGAATGAGTGAGAGTATGAAATAATATGTGGATGAATTTGTGAGAATGCATTAATGAATATGTGTAAATTATTTGTGTGAATGAGTGAGAATAAATGATTTTGTAAATGAATTATGTGAATGAAAGTATGAATTAGTGAGTGACTGTAAAAGTATTTGTATGTATGTATGTGTCCATACATTATTTATGTATACCTGCAAATAAAGGGTTTGTATGTCTTATTAAGTTGATCTATACCTGCAATGCTGGGTTTGTGTGTTCTGTTGATCTATACCTGCAATGCTATGTTTCAATACATTATTATTGTATACCTGCAAATACATGATTTGTATGTCTGATCATTTTTATTTGATCTAGGGTTTGTATGTCTTATTAAGTTGACCAATACCTACAGTGCTGTTTCCATATGTTGTTTATTTCATCTATACCCTCAGTGCTACATATGAATTCCAATTGATCTATACATGCAAAGCTGGTTTTTGTATGTTAATGTGTTGATCTATACCTGATATGCTATGTTTCCATACATTATTTATGTTTACCTGCAAATACAGGGTTTGTATGTCTTGATCTATGCATGCAAGTGCTGTTTCATGTGTTGTTTATTTGATCTATACCTGTACTACAGGGAGTAAGTAAGAGAGGTATGGCTTAGTGAATGAGGGGACACTGGGATGATTACAGGAGAGAGGACCTCTCAATGTCACGGTAGGGTCAGAAGGAGGGAAGACCACACAGACTCTCACAGTCTTCCCCTAATCTGCAGTCAGTGTGGCAAATATTTTTTTTGGTGTGGGAGCGGAGAGAGTGATTGCATGCGAGGGAGCATGGAGCGGGGCCCAATTGCCCCGTAGGGTCCAATTTTTCAATATAAAATGTGTTGGCAGCAGGGTCTAATATTTATGTATATTGTCAGCAGAGTCTAATATTTATATATGTTATCAGCAGGGGCTAATAGTAATATAAATCGGCAGCAGGGGCTACTAGTAATTTATTTCAACAGCAGGGGCTAGTATTAAAGAATTAAAACTAACTGCGAGTTCAGCTATCATTTTGAAATCATATTTCAATCATGGTCTTTACTTCAAAGAGATAAGTACATATTATGTAGTTAAAAATGCATTTCTAATGAATATATATATATATATATATATATATATATACACCTGTGTGTGTGATCTCATGCACTTCATAGTGTGTCCCTGAATGGCAGAAATAAAATGTGGCCACCCTAGCCTGTGGTGATCGACCAGTGGCCCACCAGGCGTGTACTCGATGTGCCAGGTTGCCAGTCCAGGCCTGCTGAAGGTTAAATGACCTGTTCTCAGTCTGGAGCCGGGCATTAGGCCATCCCTATTTTCATCACGCAAAAAAATATCTTTTACATATACATTTGGTTGATTTTAAACTTTTACACTTTTATTTTATAGTGAATGTTTTTATAATTATTTATGTAATAGCGGCATATTGCACAACCAATTGTTAAAGCATAGTGATATTCTTAAGGCCTAATACATATGTCAAAAATAAAAAGTGATAGCTACTTAACAAAATTATTTTTTATGGGGTGCGTTGGGTCCTTTGCAATGACCAGTGATATTATTATATTTTTATATTATGCTAATATATTCCACAGCTGCATACAAATCCAAAGTTTAAGTAGATAGTTTATTTGCTAAAGGATGAGTTGGCAGCAGTGTCTACTTCAGGAATAGCTTGGATGGTCCTATATAAAGCATATTTAAATTAGTGACAGCTTTTCACCTGAAATACCCCATTCCCCCCTTAAATGGGGGTGTGTGTCCCATGATGTCAGTGGGAATCACCACCAATGCCAGTCTCAATGCCCACGATGTCAGCGGGACCAAAAGTTTATAATGCATATCAAATTTAGTTGAAAGTAAAAACTCTCCTACAAACTCTTTAATAAATAGATTCTTACAGGGAGGGGACTGGTTGTCAGACCTCATGCATTTCTCATGGCCAATGTTTATTGTCCAATTTATGACCTATAACAGTGAGGGCGAACCTTCAGTTGCGGCATGCAGCTAGGTTGCCGACTGACTAGCTATTTTTTGGGATTGCGTTCGAGTGAGCAGTGCACCGTCATCACTGGTGAGCGGCACGCAGATGTCTCTCGTCGGAGGAGGGCTTACAACACTGCCAATGGCACGCCGACATCTTGAGTGGTTGGAGTAATCTGTCACATGTGGGCGGAGCTTCGACATCACGCAGAGGCGCTCACAATCTTCAATAAAGTTTTAAAAAAGTGTGTCATGCAGGTCACGCTCACTGACTTCAAGGCAACATGTAGGTTCAAAGAAGTTCAAAAATGTATATAAATATATATACTGAAATTAAATTGATGAATGTACATTTAACTCTTCTAATATCTTAATGCACCCATACTATTTAATCTAAACGTACATAACTATATATGCAAGCCCCTTGCATGCATTCTGCTCATATACATTTAGATTTAACATGGTGGGTGCAAGGTTTTGCATATACGAGTATATAAGAGTATAGGGAGAGTTATGGACAATGCCTTTTAACTTGTATTATGCCATGAAAACATTTTATAGTGGACAGAGGGATCATCATCTATGCTTCTGATCACTGGCTGTGACTTCAATCATAACTGTTTTCTTTTGAAAACTCATCGAAGCCAATAAGAGAAAGGTTTAGATGTCAGATGAGTCAGTTAGTTATTTTCTACTTTCTTCATATCTCTTTTTAATTTTAGCAATGTTGCTAAAAAGTTTAGTAATGTAAAGTTCTTGATCCTCATGGAGAAGAGTTGACAGTCCGTACAGGACAAGTTCTGTGAATTGTAAGGCTCTATTTATTTTTGTTATACACGGATATCATTCTAGTACAAATGCTAATTTTATTTAATAAAATCCATTTCACAAATAGACCCTCTTTTGTTTTTCTGCTTGGGAAGATAGATGGGCCAAATAGTTATTATCTGCTGACACATGTTTGTATGCTTAAAAACAAATAATAATTTATATGGGCCAATTTATGCACACTGTTGTGTATAGTAATTTTGTACTGGGAAAAATTTCCTTTCCATGTTTAATATGCAGTTCTGGCACTTTGAGGTCTGCAGCTTGGTTTCATGCAGAGAATTGGGCATTTGGGTGCAGAAACGTTCACCATCAATGACCTATAGGTTATGGTTCAAATAGCCTAATAATAGCAATATTCATAGCTTTTAATCAAGATGCTACAGAAAATTGATTCTCTCGCACACGTTAGCCCACACAGAAAATATTTTAGATTTTTATTTTCTGTAAAATTAAAAAAAAAGAATTTTAAGCCTTTCCTTAGGTAACCAACTTTATATGATTGAAACATATTTTGATTTGGACAGCAGTTATCACATTTAAGGTTAAGATAAAAAAGTTTAAGAAAATTGACTTTTTCATATTTTAAAAAATAAGATTAATTGATGAATTGGTCTAAAAATTAAACTTATTGGAATGTGTGATACTGTTGAATTTATTGTTTTTATGTGCCTGCTGTTCTGCTTTTCAAACACCAGATGGCGCAAGGACTGTTTGTGTTCAGCACCACACCCTGTATGACTCAGGATGATGAAACACTTGCAGCTCTTTTTTTATCTCAATAAACTTTATTGCTATCTTTGCACAATTTTAATGACAAAGCAGAGAAATTGTGTAAATCATACTGTATATAAGCAAGTTATGTCTAAGTGTTATATTTACTCAATTTACTTCAATAAAACTGCCATAAGAAAGCTTTCCTAATATAGTAAAGAAAATATAGCTTTACATATGAGTGAATTTTAGTAAATGCACAGATATATGTGCTTAATTTTTGTCTTGTGCTGACTGATAATGTGCATATAATGTTCTTTCTATCAATGAGTTTTATTTACATGCAATTACTAATTTTAAAAAAACATGCTTTTGTGAATCACAGTTTGGCTATTGTATTTGTACACAATACTGCTTGTTGCTTGTATTGTAAGTTAAATGTATTAAGTGTTTATCTATATATATATACATCAGTGTCTGGGGATGCATTGGTAAATATGGGGGAGCAGAGTGGCATATAGGGGTATAAGGCGTATAAGAGAGGCAGAGTGGCAAATAGGAGGGTTTAATGCAATGCATATGTGGGGGGCAGAGTGGCATATCAGGGAGACAGAGTTGTGTCGCTGAAGTTTTTTTCTATGGTAGGCTAACCGCATCAGCCGTATATCATTTGCAACACCACAGGGCTCATGTCTTGGGACAGCACAGGTAAAGTGTTACCCTGCAGCGTGTGAGACGTATAACTGAGTTTTCAATTCCCTTCCATAAGTTTATGCATAACACGGGGCAGCGCTCTACCAACGCTGTCCCAAGACATATGAGCCCACACTGGCATGCCCGGCTGTAATTTTCAGCTTGGTCATTGACGTCTCCCACAGCAAAGTTTAGTGCATGCTGGGGAACATATGTCTCGATTGCAGGAAAAAAAAACACTGGTGCCCCTTCAGTACAACCTGTGCCAAATGTTCACTAAAAGGGAATGACCTTATCAGCCTCGTAACCATGCTGAACGTTCTCCTGTATCACTTCTATTGTAGGTAACATATCCCTTGTGTTCTGAATCGCTGGGTTTGGAAGTACTGTTTCAGGCGTAGCGATCCTGCAGAAAGTTCATTGGTCAGTAAGGTAACTTAAAGCATGTCTACAGAAAGTATTTTCGCCTGGGTATGCATCAACATCTTCATGTAGGATCCTGGGGATTTCAGTAGAAGATTCAGTTGTTTTGAGAGACCCTATATGGAGACCTGGAAGTGGCTAACAAGATTAGTCTGAGTCTACCTGGAATGTCCTAAAGTTAGTAATGTATACTGACTTAGAGGACAGATTCCCAGAAGGCCCGCTGGTGCGCCACTGCACAAAGAGATATCTGATCTCCTCATCTAGCCTATTCTACCGTGGAGGTCCATAGTATGATGTACCTGGCGTAGTGCATCCTTCCAGGGCAAAGTACTGGGAAAGGATATCATAGAGCAGAGAGGACGTCAGCTCTAGTATTAGGTCCTAGGGACAGGCCTAGGTTGGCACCACACCAAAATACAACTGCTTCAGGTAATGCATTCATTGACCCAATGTATTTTAATTCAACTTCTCTGTGTATGAAAATATGTTCAATGTGGCCAAAGCAAGAACTAAGTGGAGGAATGGACAGCCAAATCCCTAAGAATACATGGGGCATAGAATGAATGACAAATGTTTGAATGGATACTTTGCACTTAGAATAATGGTTGGTGACCAGGGGTATACGAAAATGAAATCGAAGGAAGCACACACTAAACATAGGTGTATATGCAAGTCACATGAAATATTAAAGGAGCTAACCCTTAATGCAGTAATCCTAGCTGTGAGCACACGGAACTTTTCAAATATATTCAAAAGTTTCTCATTCCAAGTATATACAAATGCAGGTTTTTATTGGTAGGCGTTGGGCATCTATACACTTAACCTGCATTTGTGTGACCAGGGGTAGGCAAAGTGTCTACTTATTTCCTAGTGAGTGATCCAAGTTTCTTTTATTTTCTTTAGTTTTTACGTTTTGAGATTGTTTCAGGTAACATCCTGTACATGCCTCATATTTTAGTTCTTTGATTTTGGCCTAGTTTTGTACATAGCTATCCGTTCTGTCCTGAAATTGTTCAGTTTTAACGTAATGAGGTATCCAGTAAGCATGGCATTGTTTAGACTTATTCTGCTTGCTACAACAAAAGGTGTCTCTTTGTCATTATATAGTATATATACCTTATGGCATATACTTATGCATAATGTTTGTTTATTTTTAACCCCTTCGCGACCTTTGCCGGTTCAGGACCGTCATGACATGAAGGTCGCTAAATGACCTTTGACGGTCCTGAACCGTCATAAAATTAAATAAGCTTAGAAAGTGATCAACGATCACTTTCTTCGCTTAAACGGCGTTACTGTAATGCCTCGATGTCGAGGCATCCAGTAACGCCGAGATCGGCATCGGGGGCCATGTCTGGCCCCTCCCCGGGGCGTCAACAGCCGCCATACATTGTATGGCGGCGGACGCCCGTTTTAAAAGCGTTTAGGAGGCGATCGACGATCGCCTCCTAAACTTAAATGGTGTCGCTGGAATGCCTCGATCAGGAGGCATCCAGCGACACCAAACACTTACCTTTGGATGGGCTGTGACCGCTCCGGGAAAATAAACAATAAAGATGAAAGAGTTAGCTAGACGGTCTCCAGACCCTCTAGAGAACTCTGGCTCCACTTGCAGGTTGAATACAGGTACTGCATTCAACCATGCAAGTCAATGGAACCCAGCTTTCTAATCACTATGTGATTAGTAAAATATTCAAAAAAAAAATAATAAAAAAAAAAAATTGAAAAAAAATTAAAAAAAAATGTGCTAACATTTAAAAATAATTATGCAGTGATGTCACTAGATGAACCATCCAGTACATTGCAAAATGTGTAAAAAAAATATAAAAAAAAGTATTAAAAAAATAAAATAAAATAAAAAAATAAAGTTTATTATTTTGAGCAAGTGCTAAAATTTCTCAAAAATCTCAACAAAGAGTTAAAATAAAAGCACTTCAAATACCCAAGGGGTGTCTAATATATAAAAAAAATGGCTGATGGGGTAAATTGGAGTGGCCAAGCTCAAAGATAGGGCATAGGTACAGACTGACCAAAATGGAGAAAAAAAGCGCACTTCCCAAATGTGGCATTTTAAATCTCAAACAACCCGACAAACCCATGCATGTCGGGTATCACTGCACTCAGGAGATGTTCCTGAACACATATTAGGGGGTTGTTTCACAGTGACATATACCAGAACCTGTATATCTATAACTAAAGTACAATTTGTGTGAAAAAAAAAAAAAAAATACTATTACAAAGTTTGACAAAGTGTAGTTCTATAATTGGTGCATGGAAAGGGTTAAAATAACAGCATTTGGAATACCCTGGGGTGTCTAGTTTTCAAAAATATATGGTTTGAATGGGTTAAATTGAGTTAACCCGCTTCAAAGATATTCCAAAGAGGAGATGGAGGCAGACTGACCAAATGACCACCTGAATTACGCATGCCCCAAAAGTAGCCTTTTACCAGCCAAACAATCTGACAAACCCATGCATGTGGGGTATCGCTGTACTCAGGAGATGTTCCTCAACACATATTGGGGGGTTGTTTTACAGTGGCATATACCAGGACCTGTATATCTATAACTAAAATACAATTTGTGTGAAAAAAAAATAAAAAAAAAATACTATTACAAAGTTTGACAAAGTGTAGTTCTATAATTGGTGCATGGAAAGGGTTAAAATAACAGCATTTGGAATACCCTGGGGTGTCTAGTTTTCAAAAATATATGGTTTGAGGGGGTTAAATTGAGTTAACCGGCTTCAAAGATCTTCCAAAGAGGAGATGGAGGCAGAATGACCAGATTTGTTAAAAAAGATTTGGAAATCATAAAACGCTGCTTGTACTTATTGCCCTATAACTTACAAAAAACAGCAAAAAAACATAAAAACATTGGGTATTTCTAAACTCAGGACAAGTAGTAGAATCTATTTAGCTAGTTTTTTTACTTGCTTTTTTAGGTGAGTAAAAGATTTTTCAAATAAAAGTCATAAAATGTGTTTTTTTTTCAATTTTTCACCATGTTTTTTTAATTTTTTTTATAGTAAATAAGATGATACGATCAAAATAATGGTATCCGAAGAAAGCCCATCTTGTCCTGAAAAAAACAATATATAACTTATGTGGGTACACTAAATGGGTGAGGAGAAAATTACAGCTGAACACAAGCACCACAAAAGTGTCAAAACAGCTGCGGTCCCACAGGGTACAAAACGAAAAATGAGCCCGGTCCTTAAGGGGTTAAACATCTACAGGCTGAACCTATCCAGTTTTCGCCTTCTTTTAATGTTACGTATAAGGTAGAACGCTCTATACTCTTTTGACCCCTCTATCACTCATACTACTCGATTAGAGTGTAAGCTCATGAGCCGGGCCCCTTAAATGCCAGGAACTTTGTGTAAAAGTACCGTAAGGGTAGATGGCAGCTCACGGGCAGGGTTCTCAACTCTTGATGTATCTGTATGTATTAATGTGTATTTGTTGTGTGTGCTAACTGCCCCATTTAAATTGTACAGTGCTGTGCCATTTGTCGGTGCTTAATAAATGAATGGGAATAATAACACACATTCTTACACGAATACCATTAACATGCTGATTCCTGTGGCATTTTAGATGGCATAATTACTATACATTGTGCTGTTCAGAAATGCTGAATAATTTGTGAATATTTAGCTATGTGTTCTTGTTTATTAAAAAAATAAAAAATAATGACGTGGTCATTTTGACGAATTATATATTTCATTAAAATGTACTATTTACTTCAAACATTTCACTACAGGTATTTCCTGCAAAACATAGTATTTAATTGACGTAGCTTTTTTTCTTATGTGTTGAATTAATTCCTTAGTGCAACATCTAATTCTTTATTCAGGCTTTGTTTTTCCTCTCTAGTTCAGTATTCATATTGTACATTGCTTCTCGTGTATCAGTGCTTTAATGCTACCTAATTTCACATTTTTCACAACTTTAGATTTTTTAAAAAAAAGAAAATACTTGTTTTTCCCTAAAGTTTTCATGTGTTTTTGTATTATTTCATTTTCTTCTGCTGTACCCATTTTCAGCCACCAGGTGTGCGCAGTTGAGCTAGATTTGGCTCAGGTTACCGCAGTGAGGTCAGTACTTTCTGATTGGTGGAGCAGTCAGCTGACGTCATGTAACCAAGGTGACCGGCCAGCCTTCACTTCCCAGTGCCCCACCCTATCTATGCGTCCTCCACAATAACAAAGGCAGGAAGAAAGGAAGTCGCCATGTTTATTGTAAAAATAAAGAATGCTGCAGGTTTTAGAGCTGGAAGCGATTTCCTTGCTTTGCCATCTGTCCCCCACCCCCAATGAACAATGCATGCTTTCATTCATTACATGCAGCAATCCCATATACATTATTTCTAAAATAACTTGTACAGAAGTCACAATATGTATATATATATATATATACACACACACACATATATATGTATATATATATATGTACATATGCACATTTATATACAAATATATGCACATTTATATATATGATGGGTGAAGGCAGTACATATATATGTATGTATGTATTTATAAACGTGTGAATGAATTAGTTATTTTGTTAGTAGCATGTTAAAAGCAAACAGGTGTTCCTTTTAATTGTGTATTATTTTAGATTATGTGCTGGTGCCTCATTTTAATGCCTTTAATCACGTTTTTCTTCTGAGATAGGTAATTGAGAAGTTTTTAACAAACTACAAATAAACACATGTAATAAACACAGCTGGGCAGATGTTGCCGACATCTGCAAGCAGTGTAAGAATGACATTGCTCTGTGTGGCACGTATATCCAATACTATTAAATAGCTTCTGAACCCCCCCCCCCACTAATGATTATTATTATTTATTATTTTATATAGCACCATCAGGTTCCACAGCGATGTACAATGATCCCCAGTGCTGGATGGTTGATGTGTTATAATCACTTGGTTTTCTGCTTTGAAGAGGCACATACGTGATTTAATATGATGATATTTAAGCAGGGCCATGTGAACGAACAAAATATAGTTGCATTAAAATTATATTCACATATCTCATTCACTCAGTGACACCCAAGAATGTCCTTAGGCAAGGAATTCCCCAGGTAATGTTATACTTGATTGTTATACACTTTTTTCCCTTAATCGAAGCTGCTGTGTTCCAATGCCAGATTTCCAAAGAAAAGTTCTCTGTGTCTCGGAGTTTGCAAAACCTGGGAACTGCCAATTAAGACCTAACGTTTGCTTGCTCATGCCTTAATAATGCATTTTTTTTATCTTTGATGTCCACATAATACAAACAAAAGATAAATGAATACCATGGAGTTTACGTTGTACTTGGGGAAGCTGTGCTGTATATCCCCCGTTTGGGCAGCAGGGGTGTGCTCTTGAGCTATTTTCTTATTTTAGTACACCGGGCCATTTTAGGTGTACTCTCCATTTTGTGTGAATGACGCAGACACAAAAGCCGATTCCACAGTTAATCACCAAGATAATTAACCATGTCCTTTAATCTCTACAGAGAACAGACCTTGACTATCCCTCTATTTCACAACAAGGTCTTGTTGAAACAAGTGCTTTGTATGACAATACACTTTCATTTTATTATTTTTTTACATCAAAATGCCATTAGATACATTTGCATGGCACATCACCAACAGTATACAGAAGCTTTTGGGTTTAATCTCACATATTTTCAAAAAGCAATCAATCCTTGCTAAACATTGGTCCATACACTGAAATATACATTTTATTTTACTCATAAAGAGCTTCACACGACTGGGGCAGTTTTACTAAATAAAGTTTTCTGATATTCAAACATAAATAAGTATGTTTTTTTGCCTCTTACTGATATTATACCCTTGTAATTCTAGTGTCATTTATATTAAAATGACAAGATAGGTGGTGAAGGCTAATAAAGTAGGGAAGTTTATGCATAGTATAGCTATACTAAGACTGAGATAAGACGATGGACTGATTAAGGTCTGAGTAAATGGCAGACTAGATGGGCTGAATGGTTGATATCTACTGCCAAATTCTGTTTCTAGAAAGGTAAAGCTGTTGTCCAACTGGGGGATGAGTTAATGTAAAACCAAAACCTGCATTATAAATGAAGAACATTTCAACTCAACCAAAGTGGTGTAATTTCCAAATTAGCCTAAGGAATGTTTTTGCTTATTATTGTAGTTGGACATACTGGCGCCAAAAATGCTCTTTTTGCCTAACCCTGGATGTTTTATAACTCCATTTTGAGCTGTGATTACCTCTAAACCTTACCCCTAACCCACGGCGTAAGTTGTAATGTGTTCCAAGAAATGCCGTAAGCTTATATAGTTATATTGTTTTTTTTAATATTTATGTTCATATATTTACTATGTACAGTATTTATGGTTTAGAGTACAACCCTTGGGCGATACAATATATGTTTATGTATTAGCCATCTCTGTTTTAAAGGGCTCTTGTGTTTTTCTTCTTATGACCAGTCTTATGATGTGCCAACTGTGCAACCATAAAAGAAGTGTCAGATGCTCCTGGAACAAATTTATTGAATCTGTTCATTACTTCCCGGATTGTTCTGTTTATAGCTACAGTGGCATGATCTGTGAAACAAGTCGGTCTGTATCTTTATGTTTTTCATCCTCTTTGAAAGGCATTTATAGCTAAGCATATGCTTTGCAGACCATACAAAGTATGTCATTGTCATCACTATAACCCGCAGGAGGGTTTCCTTCTCCTGGTGTAGTGTGGAAATGATCTTTCCTGTTTCCTGCTTATTCATCATTTGTTTTTAATTGACATCTGCTGAATTCTGTCTTAAGGCAATCCCTAAAAGGGCATTGATAAGATTTTTTTTAAATAAATAATTTCTTTAAAAATATGTACTACACCATCTTTGGACTGTAAACAGGAGTCCTGGGAACAGAAAATAAAAAGAAATATAGGGTATGAAAATGCCTGGTTTCTGAAAAGGTAAAATGTAACCTCCTACACAAGACAATAACATAAAGTGATAGATTTATTTTCCTAAAGAATATGGCGAATATCGCATTTGTTCGATTGGAAGACAACCCTGATTATTAAGATAACCCCCCCAAATTTAAATATTAATTTAGAAAAAAAGAAAAAAGCCTGAATATAAGACTACCCTATAGTAACTATTTTTTCATATTTGATAAAAACAATGATAGAGAAAAATGCATTTCTTGTTTTGTTTCCTTTTATTTACCAACCTGTCCCCCAGTTATGCACGTCTGCCCCCAGGCTTGCCACTCTGCCCCCCCAGATATACCTTATACCCCTTATATGCCACGCTGCCTGCCTGATATGCCTCTCTGCCCCCCACATATGCATTATACCCCCTATTTGCCACTCTGCCTCCCTGATGTGCTTATACCCCTATATACCACTCTGCCCCACCAGACTTACCAATGCATCCCCAGACTTTTCCCCTGTTCTTTAGACTCCCTGGTGTCTAGTAGGGGCAGCAGATAAATGTCTGTGCTATGTGTGTAGACAACCTCTGCTTATGCCCGGCACTTCTGCCGGGGCTTCTATGACTGAGCACTGGAAGGTCATATCACGCCGGTGCTCCGTCCTAGAAGCCCCGGCAGCAGTGCCGGGCAGAAACGGACATCTGCGCACATCGTGCAGATGTCCACCAGCTACCAGAGAGGAGGATCCAGGTCTCCTGCAGCACTGCGGGGGAACTGGATCTTAGTTTTATAGTCTATAATTTTAACCTCTATCAAAATATTCCTCTATAACGAGGGATATTTTCCCGAGCATTTGCCTGGGAAAAAAAAATACTTGTCATATTCATGCAAGTACGGTAAATTCAAACTGCCCAGAATGGATTTCCCTAAATAGTTTTTGATGCATTTAAAAAAAACCCAGCCGTTTTGTATAGGATAAGGACGTTGTTGAATATCTCACTGAACACATCCATTGTGTAAATTACTTGCTAAATAAGTATAATTAAACAAAATTATTTTGTATAAAGCAACATCCAACAAATCCATTGTTCGCTATACTCTACACTAGTACTTAACACTTTACAGAACTTTAAGTTGATTATAAAGTACAATCTTATTCTAAGCATATTGATTATTGTTATGGGCTCCAAGTTGGCTCCCGTATACGCAATAACCATAGTTGTAAGAGGAATTTGCATATACTGCTTTATTTATGTGCAAGCTTGCCTCCTGTTTGCCTAATGTATCCGTTTGTCGTAGTTCAATTCTAGTTTTTTTTTATATCCCTTGATATTTGCAGAGTACGAACTGCTGTATAAATTATTGATACTGGATAAATAAAAGCTAATATTCGTAGTGTGTGTTCCACTTAGAACATCAACTATGGTTGCTATGTTAAGCGAATACACCTGATATCTGGGAAAGGTTAAGCATTCAATAGCTGGAAGAATGAGGATTCAATGCTGTATTTACTTAAAACATTTCAAATTTAGCAGATTAGGTGGAACAGCACCTTTAGAACGTGCATACAAGGATATGGCAGAACTTCACACCTGGTTGGACCCTCTTTTGCCTTCAGAACTGCCTTCATTCTTTGTGGCATACTTTCTACATGTTGCTGGAAACATTCCTCAGAGATTTTTGTCCATATGGACATGATGACGTCACGCAGTTGCAGATTTGTCAGCTGCACATCCATGATGCGAATCTCCCGTTCCACCACATCCCAAAGGTGCTCTATTGGATTGAGATCTGGTGACTGTGGAGGCCATTGGAGTACAGTGAACTCATTGTCATGTTCAGGAAACCAGTTTGAGATGATGTGAGCATTATGACATGGTGCATTATCTTGCTGGAAGTAGCCATCAGAAGATGGGTACACTGTGGTCATAAAGGGATAGACGTGGTCAGCAACAATACTCAGGCTGTTGCGTTTAAAAAATGCTCAATTGGTATTAAGGGGCCCAAAGTGTGCCAAGAAAATGTCCTCCCATACCATTACACCACAGCATTGGATCCATGCTTTCATGTTGTTTACAACAAAGTCTGATCCTGCCATCTGAATGTCGCAGCTGGAATTGAGACTTATCAGACCAGGCAACGTTCTTCCGGTCTTCCATTGTCCAATTTTGGTGAGCATGTGCGAATTGTAGCCTCAGTTTTTCTGTTCTTAGCTGACAGGAATGCCACCCTGTGCGGTCTTCTGCCACTGTAGCCCTTCTACTTCAAGGTTGGATGTGTTGTGCGTTCAGAGATGATATTCTGCATACCTTGGTTGCAACCAGTAGTTATTTGAGTTACTGTTGCCTTTCTGTCATCTCGAACCAGTCTGCCCATTCTCCTCTGACCTCTGACATCAACAAGGCATTTTCGTCCACACAACTGCCGCGCACTCGATATTTCCTCTTTTTCGTACCATTCTCTGTAAACCCTAGAGATGGTTGTGTGTGAAAATATCAGTAGATCAGCAATTTCTGAAATACTTAGATCAGCCCGTCCGCCATGTTCAAAGTCACTTAAATACCCTTTCTTCCCCATTCTGATGCTCGGTTTGAACTTCAGCAAGTTGTCTTGACCAGGTCTACATGCCTAAATGCATTGAGTTGCTGCCATGTAATTGGCTGATTAGCTATTTGTGTTAACAAGCAATTGAACAGATGTACCTAATAAAGTGGGCAGTGAGTGTATATCCACGATGTTGTGGTTCTGGTTCTGGCATGTTAGCATGCAGTAATATAGACAGCATGATGCTTTGCTGACATTTTATACATAATATCTAAAATTATTTTTCCAAGAGTGGTGTCCGTTTAGGATGTCCTCTCTCCCCATTATTAATATTGTTTTATTTGGCCCTGGATCCCATTCTGAAGATAATTTAAAATTCTCTGGACATCACTGGTGTACCGATTGGACGTAATCCCATAAAACTCACTGCCTGTCAGGACCCAGGCCAGCAGGTCGGGTAGGAGCCCAATTGCAGGCGATAACTGAGGCTCTGTCTGTACTCCAAGATGCATATTGACGGACAGGTAAGTACAGACAAGAGATAACAGTCTCACACCAGGCTGGCATACAAGAATAGATTGTATTGATGAAAGCTGGCTGATCAGGAACAGGAATGGTATATACAGGATACAGTTAATCGTAACACATTGACTGGAAAGTCTTGCCGGACAAGCCTGGAACTGGAGACCCACTGGCAGGGCACACGGCTTGGAAGCCCACTGGCAGTGCACACGGCTTGGAAGCCCTCTGGCAGGGCACACGGCTTGGAAGCCCTCTGGCAGGGCACACGGCTTGGAAGCCCTCAGGTAGGGCACACGGCTTGGAAGGTAGGTAAGTCTGGGACACGCCAGGGTCTGGTACACAAATCAGGATCAAGAACGTAGCCAAGGTCATACACAGGAAATCAGAATAAGTAAACGCAACCCAAGCCAAACAAATGCAAAGGCCCTGACTGAAGGGCAGAGTAGGTATAAAAGGGCAGGGCTACACTCGGGTAACGAGGCTCAGCTGTCCCAAGTAATTGGATAGGGGTGCTCCTTATAGGGAAGGGTGGCCACTAGTGGCTGCAGGTAGACAAGAGTTCAAATCATTATTGCATAGTCCAGGCTGGCAGGGTGGACCCTGACACTGCCTTCGCTGATGGCATATTTTGTTCTCTTTCGCCCCCTCAACTCTCTTGACCCATGTACCTGCCACTTATCATCTCGACCCACTCTTTAAAATATTAAAAACATCAAAAAACACAGAGACTAATTGAATTTTGAACTGGCCACAGCATTTATTTACCAAATGCTGCAACATTATTTATTATACAAACTTGAAAAGCTTTCACATTCTAACTTTTGCATTGGCCAGCTTCAAAGATACCCAAAATAGCACATGGAGAAGAATTACCAGATTTCAAAAAAAAATCTAATACAAGTGCTGCCTTTTTTCATTACACCCTTACACATAGCCTCGATTTATAAGACAATTTTGACACTTCATATGGAAAACAAAATATTTGTAGATAGCGTTGTCTAAAACAAAGCAAACAAAACTTGGGATTTAACCTCCCCTGTATTCATGACTACAACATAGTATCCCTATAGCCTTAATCTGTTGAAAAGATACCTGACACTAACTCACAAACTGACACGTCTATTGACCCAGGGCTGGCTAAGGGAGCGGGAAGTCTGTTAATGTGCGATGCGTGCGGCAAATACTGCTGCATGTCAGGATTTGATGCCATAACCCGCGCACAACACTGAAGCCGTGCCCACCGCCTTCCATTCTGACTGCACCGGAAGGGCACAGAAGAAGAAGAGCCAAGAGGAAGAATGAAGAGGATGAGGAAACGTGACAGAGAAAAGGGTAGAAAGACATTAAGGGGGAGAGAGAGATATGACGGGAAAAAGAGATGGAGGGTGGGAAATCATTAGTAAGTGTGTGAGAGTGATGGGAGTTATACTGCATTATTGTCAATGTCTTGTTGACTGTATAGTGGTGGGAGTTATTCTGTACTCCATCAGTGCCTTGCTCAGTATATAGTGATGAGTTATTCTCTAAAATAGATCATAACTCCCATCACTTTATACTGAGCCAGACATTACATTATATGAATGTATATATAACGCCAGCAGATCCTGTATCACTGTTACATTCAGTCAGTAAAATTAAAAATCATATAAACAAATGCAAAAAGAGGAGGGGGCACAAGCTTACAATCTAGTTGACGGTGGTACAGCATAACTCTTATCACTATATACCAACCTCAATGTGTGTCTCAGGGGGACCACATTGGCCATGTTTTCCAGGACATGTATATGTTTTTCATATAAAATGCTGCCCTGAAGTATGTGGGAGCTATAGACTCGGTTATACATTATCCATACTGCAGGGCAGCACTTTATCTGTTCTGGTAAGCAATATGTATAAATTATATGTGTCCTGGAAAACATGGCTGATGTGGTCACCCTACAAGCCAGTATATAATGGTAGCAGTTATGCTGTACCACCATCAATGTCTGGCTCAGTGTATAGTGATAAACTTAATGGATATAACATAATATCCAACATAATGGATGTGGGCCATTTTTTGCAGCACTTTTTTTTCCAAGTGGGGGGGCATTTCACACTTGGACAGGGTTGGGAATAAAATATCATTCTGTGACAACAGACACTCACCCTGGAGGAGTGCAGGGTCTATATATCTGCGGGTCCAAAGCTTCATATGACAACAAATTAGAAAACAATTTGTTTTGCCTTCTTTTGGATCAACAGCAATTAACAGATATGGGAAAGGCTGAACTTGATGGACGCATGTCTTTTTTCAGCCTATGTAGCTATGTAAACATTTCACACAATCAGAGACTGCGACAATCCACTGAATGCCCCCCTGAGATTTAACCTCTGGCCTTAGCACCAGCTGTATTTTTATAAAGCTATCAAACACACTATACAACGTGAACACCACAAAATAGGGATGATGTATTAGTTGACCCATTTCCCACAACTGGGGTGTACTGACATTTGCCATACTTCAAAAGTATGAGTAATTACCCCCTTAGTACTTAAAAATTGGTATACTACAATGCGATTCTTGCCCTAAATTTCAACTGCCTCACACAGATTTAAATCATTGTTTTTGGAGCAGAATTTTTTTTTATGGATAGAAATAGCCCAATATTTTACCACTTTGATCAATTTCCTCAGTTGATCCTTACTCTTTAGGCTGTTGTCATGGAAATTTTTGTTTTGCTGAATATTCGAAGAGGGGGACACAAACTTTTTTGAGTCATTTGCTATTTTCTAAGCCAAAGTTTATCATACAAAAAATGATTTGCCTCTTGGGAACCATACATAAATTTCCTAGACGAGGCTCTAAAAATTATATGTTTACCATACCTCCTAGTATTGTGGTTAACTTATTGGAAGGATGATGACCAATTCGTATTTATTTTGACAATTTACCTACTGGGAATATTGGCGACAACACACGTACACAATTGACTGATTGTTTTTTGTTTGTTTTTATTATTTTGATCTACTATGTTTAGTTTTTGTTGTGGAAGTGTGGGGTAGGGAGAAGTCTTCCCATTGTCTGTTCTACTGTAACATCGCCAGATCTATGCACATCTGTGTCACAAGGCCTGGTTCTTCACACTTGTTTATTTGCAAAACATTGTTGCATCAGGAAGGTTATCCTGTACTTTTATCCGGAACAATGCTCTTCGTCGATGTGGATCTACATGATTGGGCTGTTATACTTGTACTAACTTACAAAAAGCCCTATGAGTAAAAAAAATAATAATTATGTTTTGCGTCCCTTGTTGTTTCTAGGTTCTAGTGTTAAATCCATTTCTAAGCAAATTTTCATCTGCAAGTGAGATATTTCCACTTCTAAAAAGGAATGTAACTTGTTTAATGGGCCAGTCATTTCCTGAATAGCCAAGTAGTGATGAAGGCCAGATGCTGCTTCCTGCCTTTGTGCTCAACAGTCCATGCTTATGTGCAGCCCATAATATGTTTAGGGTCACACGTGATAACCTGGATAAGCTATTTCTATATAATACAGATGTTTGTAATATGTAGGGAGCAGCACTCCTGGTCATGCAGCCCTGAAGATTTAACTAGTACCAAAAGTGGCAAAAAGTTTGCAGAAAATAAGTGTTTGTAAGACAAAGAAAATTGCGAAATCACAAGTCTGATGCCAATAAAATCTTTAATGCAATTGAACAAGCATCATCAGCAAGTAATAACAAGCTCTTCTCATTGCCTACGTATAAACATTCAACGCCTGCTGTTTGTGAAGGAGATTATTTATAAGTACTTTGAAAAATTGGCTATATAGGCAGATAACAGATACCAGTTAAGACAAAACAGCATAATGGAGCATTGCATCTCCAGAGCTCCTCTGTTAGCATTTGCTTGCAAGAACATTCTTCCACTGAAATCATAGTGATATAGGTAATAAAAAGTCCATATTTAAAGGCATCAGTTTCTGTAGGTAGTGGATCCTACATCTTTATTGTTCTTTTGGTAAAAAAAAGAACAATAAATTCAATGCTTTAGGTGAAAATTCACTTATTCAGATCAAAAGTCAACAGGCATGTTTTCTGTACACACGGAAGGGGTCTCATTAGAGCCCCTGGAGAAAAATAATTAAAGGGTCACACACAGCTGTCATAATGCGTTAAAGTGCATCTGGATTAAGAGTATTATGTTGGGAAATGTGTATTTTATTTCTAACTATTTTTTTTAAATGCCAGCTTAATACATGATTGTATTATTTTGTTGATTTTTAGTTTTTTCAGTATTATTCACACAGCAATATGAGTCAAGTTTACACCCACATGCTAACACCAGATGGCGCCATTGGCAGCGTCTGCATTGCCAATAGCACAGTGACAGATGTTGTAATATGCGTTCATAGATTCAGGTTTCATCGTGAACTGTTGCTATGGTGATGATGAAGTAGGAATACTGATTAATTCAAGGTTAACTCTTAAGTGTCTGAACTGCGACGTAGCAGGGAGGGGATTTCTAGTGTAGGACTCCATTTTACTGCCCCCTCCTTTCCTTTTTATTTCCATTTATGATGACTTGCAATCTGAACATGGGGAATCCTGTATCTCGGTGGAAGAAAGAAAGGAGAGCAACAGTTTTGTTTTACAACAACACACGTAATACAATACGTATTAAAATGTGGATTATATGGATTTAAATGCACATAATGCCCAGCCAACCAAATAACACAGGAGCTGGTGTATCAGACGTTGCCTTCCCTTTTTATAACTCTATAGGACAAGAACCTCATCTCTTTCAACAGTTTTGTTTTGATCTGTACCCTGAACTGTTATACCAAATAATAATAATGGATAAAGATCAGCATGAAGCTTAATCTCTGTGTTTGTGCAATCTGAAATCTGTTTATTGGGAGACAGATATAGTTTAGCTTTTGCAGTACATATTTTTTGACAAGGATGGCATAATTCTAGTCCTTTGAACATCTGTATTGTGAATTAATAAAAACATTTTATATACGTGTCGTCTCTTAAGCTTTAAAAAAATGTTTTCGATATTGTTTAGAAAGTGTGCATTTTCCATTTCACCCACCAGAGGGAGCATGGATGGCCTTTTGTTTTGAATCCATGTTCCTTTATCCTCCTTCCCCTCCCTTGTACAGCGCAGACAGAGGGAGAACATGTCTGCACTGCAGTGAATGGATTTAATGTAATAATGAACGTCAGAGCACAGTTCCCATAAGTCATTGTATCCCTGTATGTGGGCACCATTCCAAAAGTCAGGCCCTTTTCCCGTTTTACAGCTCTAGCTGATTCACAAAACCCATTGAATGCAGGGTTACATGAACTGACAAGCATTTTTCTCTGACCAGTAAAGAGAGAGTCAAACAAAAATACGATATATGATCACAGTCAATTGAGAAATAATTGTGAAATGTTTTCTGAAAAATGTATATTTCTATATTAACCAATTTCTGTGTAATAACTAAGAACTCCAGTGCTATACTCTGTAATAGAATAGTTAATAATGTATCACACACACACAATCGTGCTATAACTCTTACATTGATGTTTTAAAAATTATCCATAAAAATAATATTCTGGTGTTCCCTCAAGGTTTTTTAGTGATTGACGTAGTATTTTTCTCTGTGAGTTCTGTGCTCACTGACCCAAATAGCTACAAGTGCAGTCTGTCTACAGCATTGCTGACTGGCACAAAGCAGTTCAATCTCTGTATAGTCCTACAAAACTTTATCTTGAGGCTGTGAGAGCATATGTTGTCTTAGTGGCTCCTTTTTAAAGCAAAGGCAGTATTATGAGCCAAAAACATCCTGTGTTTTCTAAAAATAGCAGTTAGTGTGGATAATCCTGGTATTTTGATCACAGCATTGTGTCTTTAATTACACATGTATAGCATTTGGAAATTGCATACAAAGGGTTTCTATTTATTTCCCCTGAAGATTTCCTGTGAAAAAGCTGGTGAAAAGCAAGAACTAAAGAATTTAAGAAACAAATCTCCAGTTTGTGCCGAGCTAAAAAATAGGGTAACTCAGAGGATGGAACTCTGGAAATCCATATATTCTGGACTTGGGCGCCGGCAGAAAGTTCCTGTTCCTTTTCGGAGGAAAGAAATCTTCACATTGGATGGAATTTGTCCAACATTTTCTTTTTGGAAATCCCATTTGTCTGTCCGGGTTGCCATGGAGACAAGAAATAAATGGGTATTAAAGTTGAATTAAAATGGCGAGATTCTCCTCCTCTTACTGTAGTTAAAATGGTGGTGATGAATGAATGGACAAAGATTTCCATATTGCGCACATTCATTTTCTGGGTTTTTTTTTTGTTTTTTTTTTTTTGTCCAATGTTGCATTCGTTCGTTATTTGGATGAAATGGCAAAGTTTGGCACCAAAACACATTTGTACAAAAATGTGCATGTCTAATATATTCCAAGTTGTTTAATGTTCTAGCACATTGATTTATGTCAGACCTAATTTGGGACCCAGGGCTTGATCTCACCCTGACAGTTGCAAAATCAAATAAATCCAGTTGGACTCCACAGAGTTGAACTAGGCTAGTCCAAGAAGTTGAGAAGTCTGGGGATGATGGGGCCTCATTGCTAATGGTTTTATTTCCATCAAACTTGTCTGTTGAGCTGCAAACATTAGCACTTTTGGTCTTTGTACTTTGTCTTCTAACGGGCTCATACATATATGCTACTATAAGTCAATTGTTTTCATTTTATCAACACATCATTTTCGCTGAAGGTCTTTAGCCTGTGATTTTACTACAAGTTCCTATTTCCTATACTTTTCACTATTTTATAATTGTGTTGCTGTTTCCTAATAATGTAAACATATGCACTGCAAACAAAGGTACCAGGTCTTTCTTTGAAACACCGTTGGTCTAAATTAAATACATATTTAAATTAATATTTTTATAAAAACTCCAGTGGCATGACAAGGTGAGTGCACAGACTAGGCTGAGTCCAAGATCTATAACATTACGCATTTTTATCACTCCAAGGATCTCTCAGGGTAACCAAGCTGTTTACAGCAAAGAACAGTATGTGGTGCCTCACCCTTGGTTCCTTCACTTGTTAATGATATTGAGTGTTGGGATAAAACATATACTATATCTCTTTTTAATGAAGCAAATATCGCAAAGTAGGTCTGAGAGGGATGACCACAAGTGTAACTGTAGTCAGGGCTGAGTTTGAAAGTTCATGGCCCGCTACCATGTGTTGGTTTACTTTCAAAACCGAACATACTAAGTGCCTTTTTTGTTTTGGGCCACAATTGCACAGTTTTGGATTGTAGAGTAACCATATCGGCCATGACACATACAATTTTATATATTGCTGCCCAGCTGTATGCTGGATATATAACAGAGTAATTGGATCCCTTCTGTAAGTGTATACTTTACTTGTGCTATCAGCAACACATGAAGGTTATATGTGGCCTGAAACACGTGGCCAATGTGGTCACCCTGACAGAATTTGACCAGCCCTTTTCAGCACACAATTTTTAATTCTTCTGCAGTATCATCTTGTTTTTGCAGTATTGGTAGGAAGATTGGATAGAATGGATGAAGAAATAATTTTTTTCCTGAAAAGGGAAGACCTGGGAAAGAGTGTTTAATACAAATGCAACTGGAGGAAAGTGTGAAACAGAAGACTGAAAAAGAGACACAAAGAGGGGAGAAGAAAAAATACATTATACATTAGCCCAGATCTCTGATGAAGCTCTGAGGAGCGAAACATGTCAGGGGGGCTTTTTGTTTGGAGTTTTTAATAAGCCCGTGTCACTGGTCATAATTTTATTATTCTTGTTGTTAGGACTGCAGCCATCAACAGTATATATATGATGTGATAGTGTTATACGACTGTGGGCATATGCCCTCATGTCACAGTGACCTATACCTTTTACGGTAGGACTGGTGACACTGGTGTTTTTAAACATCTTTTTTGATTATATATTTTAATAAACACGTTAATAAAAGTGATGTTTTAGGGTGGGGTAATAATAAGGGTACTTTTGATCCCGGGAATGGGATTGGTTGGTTTAAGGATAAGAGATGAGTTGAACGAGGGAAAATAAAAGGGATTAAAGGAGTTGGGAGTGTAAAATAGTGCAGTAGAAAGGAACATGGCACTACATGCATTTTTTTGTGTGTGTACAGTATATGTATATGAACGCACATGTATGTGAATCATGAAAAAGATGAGGCAGGACTAAATGTGTAGCAAAGGCCACCAATGGCGTGCATGAGATGCATCAGGAGGCGAAGCAGGGAATTAGAGGCAGTCAAAGTCTTGATTAACATTCAAGATTGAGATGACTAGGTAGTTTTGTTAAAGAAAATCACCACTGTTTGGGTGCAAAGAAATACATAATTTGAGGACTTAACCTCATCCCAGTCTTGGGACCATGTCACCAGGGCCACACGGCTATTTTGCTAATTATTTCCAAAACATGAACTAAATCAAAGAACATATGCCGTGGCTGATGGCTGTGTGCTGTGTACAGGTTAATACAATTTGCCTGAATCATGAAAAGGGCTCTTTAATAAAAGAAACAATGCTTTTGTTTGAGCTTTTTTCAGAGCCATGAGTCATTGTAGGGTGTGGTGTACCACTTAGTCATCAGTTTACCTTCACTAAACATTGCTGGATATATTACAGCCGTTTGAATTAAGAATGTCTAAAAAGGGAATAGAGATTATTGATCTTCTTTTACAGGCAAGAATGAATAAGCACTGGAACAATTGTTCCTATAGAAACTGATTAGAAATGAGGCAGCTTTTATTGTGAATATATATGAATGTAAATGTTTAAATTTGAACATGTATGCATGTATGTAGTATTTTTGTTTTAGCCAAAAGGTAGTTCCCTAGTTCTCTTCCCTTGTGATGCTACTAGAAATCAGTAGTTGGACTCATATTGCTGTGAGCCCAAGGTACCCCTCCCTCAATTTTATGTTGATCAATTTCAATAAATTAGATCTTAACTTTCAAAGACAAAAACATTGTTCTACATTGCACATATTCAACAAGTTCTTGTTGGGACGTTATGTGATTATGTGGATGCCTCCACAATGGAAATGACTAGGCCAGGGCCGCTGGGTGAATCCCATTTTATTAAAGATACGTGGAACATGGGATGCATCTTGTAGGTGTCTGATAGTTGCAGTGGAGCTGAAAGAGGGTTGAGCATCTTTTCCAATGACAAAAGGCCCTAGGAGCTTTAGTCACAGTGTTTTGGTGAAACATGACATATGTAGGTGTTTAGAAGATAGGCTGGAAGAGCTAGCCGGAACAGTTGTGCCTTAAATAAGGTATCTCATAACAGAGAGTATGTACGTGTCAGATTGTGAATGTGGACTGTGGACAAAGGCATAGGTACGTAGGTAGAAATAGGTCAACCTGGAAGCATAGTAGGACTGTACAAGGCATACAATTCTTATAGTACGTGAATTATGCAAAAGATAGAAATGAGACCCAATCATCCTGTAGGTAAGCAGGAGAAATGGGGGCCTATTGTTCTAGGATTTGGTTTGAAGGTGGAAAGCATGTTGAATGTATAATCCTTTGCAGAATGTAGCCCAGAAACGAGAAGTAAACTGAGCTTTTACTGAAATCCTCCACTGGCTTCCTATTACCTTAAGAATTAAATTGAAAATCATTGTACTAATATGTAAGGCCCTCCATAGCAGTGCTTTCCATACTTTTCTGCCCCTACTCAATCTTTACATTCTTCCCATGGGCTAAGGCTTTCCTCCTCACTTATCACCTCTTCCTTTTCCCGTCTAGATTTCACTTATGCTGCCCCATACCCCTGGAACCTACTTCCACCGAACCTTCAGATTTCACCCTCCCTCCCAACATTCAAGAAAAATGTAAAAACCCACTTTTTTGGAGAAGCCACACCATCTTAGTTGCTAGAACATCCCTGTTACAGATACTACCTTTCACCTCTCTCTGTTCCTTATGTTTGTCACCCCATTCCCTCAAGATTGTAAGCTTGCAAGCAGGGCTCCCTCAACCTAATGTATTGATTTGTCTTAGCCCGCCATTTTTTCGGAGGTTCCCAGGGGGTCATGTCCGATAAGATGCAGGTGAAGAAAGAAGACATGAGTGAGAAGAACAAGAAGATGCTAGAGAAAAAGCAGAGTTGCTTTTCGCGGAAGTGGTCAACAGACAAAATTGAGAGACATTCAGAGAGCGTGAGAGAGAGGCAAACATAAATTAAAATGTGAGAGAGTTGGAGTGAAAGCCCACAAATTCAAACTACATTTTGGAGCTTTTTGCTTCGTTTAGGTTTGTGTCATGGGCGTCTTGCCTCGTTTGGAATTTGTACAATGTCAAGATCTCAGGTAGGAACCCAGTTGCAGCTCTCAACAGGATCAGGTGTAAAGTTCAGACAGAAAGCGTAGTCAGGCTGGTCCAAAGGTCAGAAATCCAGGCAGCAAAGGTTCAAAAGCGGAACAAACAGGCCAAGGGTCAAAAAGCAGGTATATAGCAGTATAGGATACAGCAGGGGTCCTCAAACTACGGCCCGCGGGCCACATGCGGCCCGCGGAGCGCATTTACCCGGCTCGCCGGGTGTTTTTGCCTCAGGACATCCATGTGTTCCGAAAGATGCTTTCGGAACACAAGGATGCAGTAGCGTACCTAGCGGGGGGGCAGTCCGCACCGGCTGCCGCTCATCAGGGGGGTGCCAACTTGCCGGCACCCCTCCAGAGACGGACAGTAATGTCCGCCGCTGGAGGAGAAGGCTCGCAAGGGAGCGGTATCGGAGGTCTTTAACAGACCACCGGCTCCCTTGAATGATTTTAAGCCGGTTCAAGGATTTCCCTTGAACCCGGCTTAAAATCACTCAAGGGAGCCGGAGGTCTGTTAAAGACCTCCGATACCGCTCCCTTGCGATCCGCGCGGCAACAGCTGTTGTGCGCCGGGGTTTGTTGTCAGATCCCGGCGCACAACACTGAAGCCGCGCCCACCGCTGTCCGTGCCCTCTGAACCCCGTGCCCTCGGAAGAAGAACTGAAGAAGAAGAGGAGCGAAGAGCAGGAAAAGGAGCTGTAAGGAGAAAAGAGGAAAGGTAGGAAAGCATACAGTGAGAGTGGATTGGTGTATGTGTGTGGATTGGTATGTGTGTGGATTGGTGTATGTGTGTGGATTGGTGTATGTGTGTGGATTGGTGTATGTGTGTGGATTGGTATGTGTGTGGATTGGTGTATGTGTGTGGATTGGTATGTGTGTGGATTGGTATGTGTGTGGATTGGTATGTGTGTGGATTGATATGTGTGTGTGGATTGGTATGTGTGTGGATTGGTGTATATGTGTGGATTGGTATATGTGTGTGGATTGGTATGTGTGTGGATTGGTGTATGTGTGTGGATTGGTATGTGTGTGGATTGGTGTATGTGTGTGGATTGGTATGTGTGTGGATTGGTATGTGTGTGGATTGGTGTGTGTGTGGATTGATATGTGTGTGTGGATTGATATGTGTGTGTGGATTGGTATGTGTGTGGATTGGTGTATATGTGTGGATTGGTATGTGTGTGTGGATTGGTATGTGTGTGGATTGGTGTATGTGTGTGGATTGGTATGTGTGTGGATTGGTGTATATGTGTGGATTGGTGTATGTGTGTGGATTGGTGTATGTGTGTGGATTGGTATGTGTGTGGATTAGTATATGTGTGGATTGGTATGTGTGTGTGGATTGGTATGTGTGGATTGGTATGTGTGTGGATTGGTATGTGTGTGGATTAGTATATGTGTGTGGATTGGTATGTGTGTGGATTAGTATATGTGTGTGGATTGGTATGTGTGTGGATTAGTATATGTGTGCATTGGTATGTGTGTGGATTGGTATGTGTGTGGATTGGTGTATGTGTGTGGATTGGTATGCGTGTGGATTGGTGTATGTGTGTGGATTGGTATGTGTGTGGATTGGTATGTGTGTGGATTGGTGTATGTGTGTGGATTGGTGTATGTGCGTGGATTGGTATGTGTGTGGATTGGTGTATGTGTGTGGATTGGTATATGTGTGGATTGGTATGTGTGTGGATTGGTATGTGTGTGTGGATTGGTATGTGTGGATTGGTGTATGTGTGTGGATTGGTGTATGTGCGTGGATTGGTATGTGTGGATTGGTATGTCTGTGGATTGGTGTATGTGTGTGGATTGGTATGTGTGTGGATTGGTATATGTGTGGATTGGTATGTGTGTGGATTGGTATGTGTGTGTGGATTGGTATGTGTGGATTGGTATGTGTGTGGATTGGTATGTGTGTGTGGATTGGTATGTGTGGATTGGTATGTGTGTGGATTGGTATGTGTGTGTGGATTGGTATGTTCTGAAGCCATGGACACCTGGGGAGATTGGAAGCAGCTGTTTGTGTCTCCCTGGCATCTGTGGTTGCCAGGGAGATGTATTGAATTGAGTTTGGCTCGCCCCTGCCGCCGTCATGTGAGTGAGAGCTCTGTCAGCGGTCGAATTGCGGAGGGGAGGACGGGTGGCAATGCGTGACACAAATCTGAATGCACAAGTCTAATGAATTTGTAATTCTTTGTAACCATTTCCAGCTTTATGCAAATAAACAATTCTTGTTTTTAGGTCTTCTGAGATTTATCTTTTGCAAGACGTGGTTCACATCAGCAGATGCTTCTTGAGAATAGCCAACTTAAAAATTTTTGAGTTACCATACTTACCGGCGTATTACACGCACCGGCGTATAACACGCACCCTTGCCGGAACCGGAAGTGCGGGAGACGCGGCTGCAGATCGTGCAGCACAGAAAGTTATCGGCGTATAACACGCAGGTAGGGTTTAAACTTATTTTTTTAGATATAAAAGTGCGTGTTATACGCCGATAAATACGGTAATTTTTTTTTTATTATGTCAAAGTAGCTCTAAAAGATGCCTCCAATCCCGTTTCATTGATTAGACTCCAGGTTTGCTACAGTAATTCCTGACTCCAATAGTAATTTCCTAGAGGTTCACATACTTTATCCAACCCACACTGTGAATGAGTGAATGATGTATTGACAAGAGCAATACGATAATTTGTATGTTATTAGTTAAAACAGATTGACTTTGTTCACTATTCTAACTTAGATGAAGATCATGTATTTTAAAACAAATGTATACATGAATGCTGGTAATTTTAAAGGGTTCACTGTATCTTGCCACTTTTCTTATACCTCTTTTTCCCTCTCTACCGCCTATCCTCCCACTCCACCTTCCCTTTACCTCTTTCTCTCCAACCAACACTTTCCATTAGATCCTCATTTTCCCCAACACATGAGTGTCCCTCAATCCCTTTCTATCTCTGCACATACTATTATCCCCAAGACCTTGTTTCTCCCCGCACATACATATATCCCCAAGACCCTCTCTGTCTCACAGGCATCCATCTGACCCCCCCTGTCTCCCTGCACGCAATAGTATGCCAGACCCAGAGTACAAATCTGTTACATTGGGGATTCAGTGAAGATTCATGTCACCTTGTTTATTCTTCAGCTTGTTGTCATTGTCTGCAACAGAGCACAACTACTTGTCCCATGTGCTCTGTGCTGTCACGAGTGGATGTATTTTATTTAATTTTGGACGTTCTTTGTTGGGGCCACTCCTAGCAACCTCATTGTTTGTTAATTCAAAAACTATTATGCTGAAGCATAGAGAAGCCTTATTTCTTTATGCAGCTTTAATGTGTCTTTAATTTCACATAATTCACTATATTAAGGTCTCTGTGTGATGTTAATGAAGAAGCGGCTAGACCTTTCTGTTGTTTCAGTTCTCTGAACATTAATAGAATAGTTGGGGTATATACTGCCTAATTTAAAACATAATATAAATGTTAAATTGCAGTATAATGAAGTCTAATGTCACTTAGTTCTTTTGTCGACAACTTTCTATGAGATTACACACAACTGCCCATAAACACACATATACACACACAACTGCCCATTGATACGCATATACACATACACTGCTCTTACACACGACTGCCTTTACACACATACACACACACCAGCTTACAGACACACATTTACATACACATACACTGCCCTTACACACACCTGTCCATAAACACACATACTCGGTGCCTTTACACACACCTGCACATTAACACACATATACACATACACTGCCCTTACACACACACTGCCCGTACACACCAGCTTACAAACATATACATATATATATATATATATATATGTATACATACACTGCTCTTACACACACCTGCCGATATACACTGCCTTTACACACACGTGCCCATAAACACATATATACTTCCTTAACACAAGCCTGTCCATACACACATGTATACACATACACTGGCCTCACACTCCCCTGCCTTTACACACACATACACACACACCAGCTTACAAACACACACATACCTACACTGCTCTTACATACACACTGCCCAGACACACGCACACTGCCCAGACACACACACACACTGCCCATACACACACCAGCTTAAAAACACACACATATACACAGCTCTTATACCCTTTTCTCCCCATCTCTTACTTTTCTTCCATTATCTTCAGTTATCTTCCATCATGTGGTGGGAGCAAGAGGTCTGTCACTCCAGGCCTCTGCTTTAGTGCTCCCTCATCACAATGCACCGGCTATTGATGCAGAGCGCCGGGGTGACATCATTTGGCCGGCGCGTAGCGATTAGGGAGGATGGAATCCGAGGTCTGACGTGACAAACCTTGCGCTCCCTAATGTTGGGCCGTTAAAGGGGAGTTGAGATATCCCCAACCAGCCCTGCTCATCGGACACCAGCATGCCAAGTTGGGGAGAGCACAATTGTGCAGCTGCCTTGGCAGTCCCCTGAAGAACGGCCCAGGGGAGGCAGCCTTTTCGCTCGCCCCCTCCCCTATAGAATAGCAATCTGCTACTCCTCTACTGAAATAGCAATCTGCTTGTCAGACCTACTAAAGGTATTCCTTCTTCTAAAACTGTTGTTACCTCCCAACTACTACCCCTTGCAAATCAGGAGTCTGAATGTGGTCCTGAATCCTGCTGTTCTGACAAGCTGTATGTCTATCCAGAAAAAGCAGGAGAAAGGTAGAGCTCGGCAGGATAGAGAGGCAAAATATTGTTGCAAATTCTTGCATATCGGGGGAGTTGGAAGGTATGCTAGTGGCTACAAAAGTCGGCAGCAGTGATTTTATTTTTTTGAAATTTTTTATTTGAGCTATATTTATAATTTGCAGTTATTTTTTTATGATGAAAATGTTTCTTCGTATTGTGTTAAATTTGTACTCCCACTTAATTAGAAAACCTACAAACAAAAGGTCATTGATTTTCCGGTTAGCCCTAATGTAAAAGTATGTATATATATATAGTATTTGTTGTTGCCTTAAGAAGGATATGAAAACATTGTGCACCATTGGGAGTTCTGCTTATTAATAAAACATTGCATAGCTTTTAACCGATTTTTTTTTATCTATGCTTCAGAATCTCCAAGCAGCATTAGGAAATGGCACGTAGTATAGGACACAAAAAAGACCTATTATTTTTTAAAAATGCTTATTTCTGTTACATGAGTCAGTACTAGAGGAACTCTACAAGTTCTAGGACATAAAATAGAAGATGATTAGCGAATGTAGGTTTTTCCAGTTACATCATTTTGTGTGCTATTAAAGTTAAAATATATTAAAGTATGTGCAGCTGCTCATATCTTCAGTTGAACATTTATTTTTATTTTTTTCTCCTTGTGTAAAAACACGTTAATGGCTATGTGGCAGACCTGGGGCAGATCCAGTCCAATATTATGTGTCCACCAACTGGATACACATGTCTGAATGCTATAAAGGTATACAGATGTAGCATGTATCCGGCAGGTGGCAACACGTACGTCATTTATCAGCCACTGGCCTTAAAGTGCCAGGATCAATTTAAATACCAGTCCGGCCCTTTGTACCATAGGTACTCCAGGCAGTTGAGCTACTTAGTACTGTAAGTATTCAATGAAGATCCAATCATCGTGCAGTTGCTTGGACTTTCTCTTTAATAGTTACTTAATGTGACCGACAAAGGTATTATGTGTATAAAGATATCTCATCCATCTGCCCTAAACTCCAGTATAAAGGTTATCCTCTGGGGCACCTCTTCATCTCCCCTGGTAGCTCTGGAGGATATACTGGTGCTGTTGAGGATTATTGGGGGGGGCATCTTACCTCCTAAGTGTACTTTGGTCTTTCAGTTACTGGAGTACTATATTTCAAATCAAGAAGTAATAAATAATAAACATTTTACAAATAATAAATTGCGAATGTTTTACAAACAATAAATGAAATTTTTAATAATCTTAAACCCTGATACCCTTGTCATTAGTTGTGGTTTTTACAGATATCAGGCAGTTATAGCAGAAAAACAACAGCTCTGTAACCAGGATTCAACTGAGCGGCTGCTGCAAAGTGAATAATCACTATAGAAAAACATTCTCTATAGCTTCAGGGGGTCCCAGGAAAACCCTTCAATGTTACTAATTTTATGCTCTCTTTTAACAGCATTATGTCTGTTCTGTTCCAATGTTCTTTTGTGCAGTTATAGATAGACTGATGTTAAACTGTTATTATCCCTTAAGTAAAGTAGACCAATATATCAAACGTCTGGAGAACAAGTTTTGTCTCCAAGAGGAAATGCCTTACATTTTGTGGAAAGCTATGCATATTTATAGAAAAAAATACTCTTATAACTCAGTGGAATGTGCTGTCAAAGTTTAACAGTTACTGCTAATGTGAGCACTAGATTGTATTTGTAATGTAATACAGCAACATATATAAAAGATACACCGTATTTGCTCGATTATAAGACGACCCCCCCAAAATCTGAACATTAACTTATGAAAAAAAGAAAAAGCCTGAATATTAGACGACCCTATAGGAAAAAAGTTTTACCAGTAAATGTTAATTCATGTAAACTATGTGACCAATTGTTTGTTAATAAAAGCTATGATTGAGAAAAATATTTTGTTTTTATTTCCTTTTTTTTTCAACCTGCCCCCCCAGTTATGCACATCTGCCCCCAGGCTTGCCACTCTGCCCCAGAAATGCCTTATACCCTCTATATGCCACTGTGCCCCATGAAATGCCTTTTGACCCCCTATGTGCCACTCTGGCTCCAGAATTGCCTTATACCCCTATATTCCACTCTGGCATTTAGGGGGTTAAAAGGCATATTATGGGGCAGAGTGGCATATAGGGAGGTATAAGGCATTTCAGGAGACAGAGTGGCGTATAGAGGGTTAAAAGGCATTTCTGGTTGAGAGTGGCATTAAGGGGGTTAAAAGGCATTTCACAGAGCACTCTGCCTCCAGAAATGCCTTTTGCCCCCCATTTAACACTCCCTCCCCCTCCCTCCTCCAAACTTACCGGTGCTTAGTCCGGGCAGCGTGTAGAGCTCTACACGATTCGCATAGACAACTTTCGCTTTGACGTCGGCAACCCGCCAAAAAGATACCAGACATAATAGAGTAGTGAGTTTTGCTGATAATAGACGGATAGAGAGGTCTGTATCGTCAGGCCAAGATTTAAAAAGGTTCAGGACTAGAGAAACATCCCAGAAGTGAGAATAATGTGTTGAGGGTGGTCTAGAAAGATGCATTTCCACGAAGAAGTCGGCAAACTAAAGGATCTCTACCAAACGGAGATCCGACAATAGGAATGTGGCCTGCTGAGATCACAGACCGAACCACGTTGATAGAGCTGTAAGATTTACCATCTGCAAAAAGCGCAGATACATAGTTAATGATATCCGTTACAGGGGCTGTAAAGGGATCATTCTGTCTAACCAAACACCAACTATCCCCATTGTTCCAAGCGCTGAGGTATGCGCGTCTAGTGCCCGGGGCCCAAGAGTCTTGGAGTAGATTTCTAGCTGATTGAGATAATCCTGACAAATTGCAGGAACCCCTGAAATTGACCATGCTACTAGATCCAGACGATGATTGAGCACCAGAGGATGTGGACAGTTCTCCAGATCCTGAAGCAGTAGCTACTGACATGGGAGAGAGATTAGGTCTCTAAATTACATTTCCAGGAGGGCTGGAAACCACAGCTAAGCAGGCCAAAGGGGGGTGATTATCATCAGGGAGATTGATAGACGTCTCCCCTGATGAATTACTCGGGAGATCATAGATAATTGGGGAAAATCGTATGATCCTACTGGAGGCCAGATCTGAGAAAACATGTCCGAGAGCTAGTTGAATATTCGTGTCACTTTGACCCTTTAAGGCCGAGGACTCATGGGGGCATGTTTAAATTGGGGAGGGGGGCACTGTTGCATTTCTGGGGAGGCTCCTTACCTGCCTGCCCAGTCCCTTCTTATGTCTAAGTAACCCTGTGCTCATTGGGGGGGGTATTTCTGATGCTGTCGCTTAGAGGCCTGACATCGGATCACGTCGCTTTTTGGATCATAACATCTTCAAACCCTGAGCTCTCCATTGGTACCCTGGGATTGACGTCGCTCCCTCGGGATCACCCGAAATAGTGACTCTTTCTCGGATGGGCATTACTGGCCTTAGAACTGTATGGTGGCGCCGGGCTGTCTGGGAGATGATGAGATTATACCTTAATCCTATCATGTTTGTGTGTATAAATACCTGTTCTGTCCTCAATAAATAGAGTTCTGTTTTACCCCTACACTAAGTCTCGGCTAGTGCTTGGGGAAATATGAAGGGTTAATTCCTTGAGCAATTAAGCTTTCAGCGGCAAGGAAGATCTCTATGGTGGAGCTACTCAGTCTGAGTACGGGTCTCCGTCACATTTGGTGGTAGAGGTGGGATGTCCTTCCTTGCCGAGGGATATTCAAACCACCACCGGGATACCTTCCTCATCGCTGGATGAGTCACAGCTGATGGAAAGGCACTTTTAGAAGCTCAAGCTTTTGGACGCTCCTTTCTATTGGGATTGACTGACAGGACGTCAGACTTTGGTCTCCTTGACATGGACATGGATGGGGCAGCAGAGTTCCAGGGGCTGCTGAGGGTCATCCTCTCCTGCTACACCACTGCTCTGGTTATCGTCGAGGTAAATAATTAATCTCACTCTTCACGATGGAAAGAAGGCCATCACTGGTTTCATCAGCTTGGTTAAATAGAAAGGGGCTGAACTCAAACCGAAAGGAAGGCAGGTGAATTGTAAAAGTTCGTAATTCCAACGGAATTGAAGGAATTGTCTGAAATCTGGATGAATTGGGACCATGAGGTACGCATCCTTCAGATTTAATCTCGTGAACCAGTCCTGTTCTAACAGGATGTCCCAAAGAAGATGGATTCCTTCCATGCAAGATACTCGTTCAGGGCTCGTAGGTTTATAACCAAACGAAGCTCTACCATCTTTTTGCGAGCCAGGAATATATTGCTGGCAAAGCCTGGCCGGTCTATGTCTGGTGGTATCGCACCCTTGTCTCTGAGTAAGGAGATTTCTGAATTGCTAAGGCTCTTGAGTCTTTTCGTCAGCAAACAATGGGGTTGGAGGGTAGGACTGTATTGGGGTGGACACAAAGTCTATGGTAAACCCTTCCACAATCTCAAGTATCCAGCTGCCAGGTGATAAGATGCATTGCTGGGAGCAAGGGAAGAACATAGAAAGGTTGGACTTACCAGTTGAGTATCTTGCCCGGCCTCGTCCTCCTCTACCACGACCCCTCTGGATACCTCTAGAGGTCGGGAATGTAGGTTTATATTGGTTCTGGGAGTTAGACCTATAATTGAACCTGGAACCTTGATAGGATTGATGGCTGACAGCACAGCCCGTTTTCTGCCAGCCCATGAAGCGCGCGCTGAGATTGGAATAATCTTTTAAGAGATGTCTCCACATATTGTTGCCTTTGTGTTTGCACAGTCCAGCAATGAAGGGCTGTTCAAATTTGCCATCTGCTTTGGGACATAATTATTTTACTGCCATGTCAGCCAGGCTTGGGTCTAAGTAAAGCCACTTTATGCCTTTAAGCAGAGACTACTGCGTTGGCATTCCCTAACAAGCATATGCCACGCTGAACCCAACCCCTAATTAATCAGGGGTTAAGGGATGAGCCTTGAGTTGCAGCCTCATCAGTCTGGACAAAAATTTGTGTCATGGGGCCTGACACGGCCAATAATCTGTCCTGTGCAGCCTCAAGACCTTTTTCTGGGTCCATTCATGGGTCACAGCCCTATTTATTCATATAAGTGGCATGTACTGGTCAAACTCTGTGTTGGAAGTGACTTTGCCAGAATAGTTGGCCAGGGACATTCCACCCGAAGGTGATTGCGCACCTCATTATTGAGGGCCTTGCACATCCAAACCTGTAAGTATTTAGCAATATGGTCCGAAGGTGACCAATCTGCTGACCTGGGGTGACAGATAAACTGTGGGTTAAACAGAACTTCCCTTTTGAGATTATATATTAGAGGCATTAACTCATAATTGGTTAGAGGGTCACCTGAACCAAAATCTTGTGTCATGTATAAAATCTGAATCCTCATCTGAGGAATTATCTCGGGAATCCCCTGGCAGGGGCCCTTGGCTTCATGGGCTGAACTACTAGACCCTTTCCATGGTCTCTTAGTGGGTGGGGAACCAACAGAGCTCTCTGAATCAGAGCCTGAAGGTGGGTGGGATGAGACCTTGGTAGTGCCTTTTAATGGCTGGTCCGAAGTAAGGCGGCCAGTGCCTGGATCCAAAAATTGAGTAGTATAATGTCTAAAACTAATGAGGGGAAAAATCCCCATAGAGAACAATGTAGGGACCTAAAATGGCCACGAGATCCAAGATGGCCACCAAAATCTTGCGAGATCCAAGATGGCTGCCTGACACTGAAGTGGAAGAAAGGAAAGAATGCCAGGCAGCCCGAAATAAGGGAAAAACAAGCAAAATGAAAATAACAACAGGTAAATGAAATCCTAATATAGGAAGCAAACAAGGAAAAAAAAGGGTACTGAAACTGAGGGAAAAAGGTGTCTATGAGTAATAGCACACAAATAAAAGAAAAATGCACCTTTAACCCCTTCAGGACCTAGTCTTTTTTTTACCATGTTTGCACTAAAGGACCAGAGTGTTTTTGCTATGACTTTATTCAACTCTGATTGCCCACTAACTCATTTAGTCCACCACCACAAATATATTGTTTTTTTTCAGCACAAGTAGGGCTTTCTTTTTCAATAATAATTATATATATATATATATATATATATATATATATATATATATATAAAACCATTAGTTAAAAATGTGGGGGAAATGGAGTGTGTGTTACAATTAATGTGTATGTGTGTGATGTAAGAAGTGTAAGTGTAAGTGAGTGTAATTTGTGTAAGTGTGTTTACATATTTGTGCCAGAGTGTATGTTGGGAGTGGGGCCAAGGGTCAAAGACGGCACAGACAAATTGTTTGGGTTCAATGATGGCACAGACCAGATGTTGAAGTTAGCGTGTCCCAAGGCAATTTTCGCACCAGTGCCCTGTGGTTTCTCGGTATGCCCATGGAAATAGCATAATACAATACCCACATTTTAGCTTGTGTTCCGTTTGCTGTACCTGCTAGTACCCAGGGTTGCCTTCAGACAATGCTTCATCTCAAGATCTTGTATGTCCTGTTAAGTCCTTCTTCTTGCATCTTTGTCTTTCTTTTATTAACAATTCAGCGCTTTCACTTAACTAAATTTGCAAATGTAACTCCAGTAGTGCACAGAATTAAACCCTTTAAACATTTATACTTTAAAATTCCTTACTCTGAGAATGAAATCTCCTTTCTTAAATCCTTTAAGGATTCTCCTTAAGTCATTCGTAGAGCTTCTCATTAAAACAGTTTTAATTGATGAAAGCTTTTAAGAAACATTCTTTATAATAAAGCCTAAATATGGCATTCTGTGGTTTATAGACAAGTAATGATTATTCATGATGAGAGAATCAGTCTTTAATTAATATGCATAGATTTAACAGGAATCTACAGTCAAACTGGGGGATGTATAATTTAGTGTTGAAAGGACACGATTATTTCAGGCTGAACCTAATGCTTGCTTGCCTCATTTATTACTCATAATGACTCACAGCTATAAATACGCAACTCTTGTTGGTTTTATACATTTAGTTAAAAGTCACATTCGTATAAAGAAATTGCATGGAAAATGTGTCATATTTGAATCTAAAACGCGAAGTTGCTAAAAATATATACTCCAGTAACTTAATAAAGTGCTGTTTGATTGTGATTGTTAAGGAGACACTCTTGCCATGCATTTTAAGTCATATTAATGACAGCTGAGTGATCCCTTTAAATTTCTGTGGTGCCCTTCTTGCAAGATTCCCCCCCCCACACACACACACATACATTTGCCCCTTTGCCCACTCCAAGCTATTTTTCATGTAGGAGATGTTTTCACTGAACACCTCTACTCGCACTTGATATACTTACCGCTAGTCAGCTCCAGCACTGGCTTGGTATATGCTTCAGACAAAGCCCTCTGAGCTTGTGCAGAAAATGTTTCCATTGATTTCTTTTTTTTCTCTATTTTTTAAGAATGTATGCAGAGATGGTACAAAGTTTTTAGCAATGGGTTCAGATTTCCCTTTTTTAATTATTTGTCTTTATTTCCCATGATTACTCAGTGAAGTTTGCATTGTAGCCAGTCTAAATTGGAAGTGGTAATAGTTTTAGTGAACTTGCAATCGAGATTGTGATCAGAGCCAGCCTTGAGTGTTCTGGCACCCTGTGCGGACTACTCCTCTGGCGCCCCCATCCCAAAATCATTGACACATATTCATTAATGCAGTCTCACAAATCATTCAAGCAGTTCAACCACACATTAATTCATTCATTCTTGTACGCATTCACACTACCCCCTCTCCCCATCTATCCCTCCCCTTCTTATGATCTGCCCCTTCTCACTATGTACCCCCTCTCCCCCTTCTCACTGCATTCCCCCCTTTCTCACTATGTACCCCCTTCCCCACTTCTCAATATGTACCCCCTACCCCCTTTCTCACTATCTATCCCCTCTCCCCCTTTCTCACTATCTAACCCCTCTCCCCCTTTCTCACTATCTATCCTCACTGCCTTCCCCCCTACCCCTTCTCACTATGTACCACCTCTGCCCCTCCTCACTGCCCCCCCGCCCCTTCTCACTATGTACCACCTCTGCCCCTTCTCACTGCCCCCCGCCCCTTCTCACTATGTACCACCTCTGCCCCTTCTCACTGCCCCCCACCCCTTCTCACTATCTACGCCCTATCCTTACTTACCTTGTTGCCGGAGTCCTGCGGTGAGAGCGGGAGGCGAATAATTCCGGCGCTCAGCATGAAACGCAGGCACTGCGATGGAGTCACGGAGAGTGAGGGGCACCGAACGGTTGCTGAAAACTTCATAAGCGACCGCTCGGCACCCCTGCCCGGGACTTAAATTAAAACATCGGGGTTTTTTGTTTGTTTTAACTTTATTTAACATCCTCCATGTTAAATAAAGTAAAAAAAAACTTTATTTTACATTGAGGATATTAAATAAAGTAAAAAAAAACAACAATGTTTTAATTTAAGTCCCGGGCAGGCGCACAGGTCGCACACCCCTAAGGCCGGCCCTGATTGTGATTACAGCTATATATAACCTTGGTACATCTGTTAGCATATACACTACAAAGATAAACTCATATGGACACCCCTTCTAATTGGTAGGATATTTCAGCCGTGCCCACTGCTTACAGGTGTATAAAATCAATGTTGTGTTGGATGCTATGGAAGAGCCTGAAGTGGGACAGCTCCAACTGTCACACAGCTCCTCGTGGCAGAGGAGAATTCACTATATTTGTCCTAGCAATGTCCTTTTACACAGGCTTTGTTGAGATCTCAAAGACTCTGTGGAGAGGAAATTCCTATTATTGGGTTTGAACTCACATGGACGGGCATATAAGAAGCCTGGCATCTAATGTGTTGTGTTAAGGACGCTTTCTGGTTTGTATGCAACCACCTAATCCTTGGTAGGGAACAGGTTACTGTAAGAGACTGTCACAGGCTGATCCCCAACTTGCTAAGAGACTCCATCATTAACAATCTTGAGGTGGAATATTAATCCCAGTCCTCACTCTCCTGATTCCCTTGGCCCTTGGACTTTTGTTATACCCCCTTACCTGCTAACTCCTCCACCACCCTCAGGTGTTATTCCTGTCACAAGGTCACTATTTCTGTTTGTTTTTTTACTGTATGATGTGATTACTGTTGCTTCTTTGTAAACAGATGTACAGTTCGGTTTTGACAGTATACAAATACAATAACTGTATATACTTGGCTAAGCTGCTGATGTTTGTGTTCTGCCCTGTGTCACTATTTCCCTTGTATGTGAATAAACTCAATCAAGTGCAGTGCTGAACTGTGTATCGTATACAAATTTTTGGTTGGAACACTCTCTACTGAGTTTCAAGCCGCCTCTGGGAGGAATATCAGCAGATAAACTGTATAATGAAATTAAATCTCTTGGAATGGGAATGAATTATGATGATGGTCATGGGTGGCTCTACACTTACACATACACACATGCTTACTCTAAAACCTTACACATACATACGCACAGTCACTCTAACACTGTACACTTATCCATACACATGTACAAATTACACATACATGCATTCAGACTCTTACAACATACACTTATACATACACACAGTAACAACATACATTTACATATGCACACCACTGCAACGCTTATACATACACACAGGCTAACACCTTACACCTTGCACACACACACTCTTACAACATATACTTACACATACATACACATAGCCACACTGTACACTTACATTTACACACACACCACTCCAACACTTACTCATACACACACACACTCTAACACCTTACACATAAATATATAAACACAGCCACTTCTACACCAAACACTTACACACACACGCTCACTCTAACACTATACACTTACATATATAAACATATATAAATATATATATACACTCTAACATATATTTACACATAAAACCTAAAACCATACACTTACACATACACACAGACACTTACATCATACGCTTACATGCACTAACGCCATACTCATACATACACACAGCCATTCTAACACCATGCACATACACATATATACCTACTTACACACCCTCCCTCTTTCTTAGATCATCCATGCAGCTCACACACTTCCCCCTTCCTCAGTATCACGTTTTGTTAGAGAATAGCATACTGTGCAGTGTGCCTATAAATTACACCATGAAATATGGGGTTGGTATTCAATTATTTCCAAAACTAGTTTTAATTCCCTGCCCAGACCATTCCCAAGTCCCAACCAGTTGAAGTGAGTCTCTTTTGGGTTTAAATGCAATCCTACTGATTCAGCCCCTTGGTAAGCAATATAACCATGGAAAAGATAGGACTCACCAAACTTGGGGGACTTTTACATAGTGGCAGGCTAAGCAATATATGGCCATAGAGTGTAACAGAATCCCCAATATTTCTTCCTTAAATAGGTGTTTTTGAATGGTATTTGGTGGGTATGCGCTGAATTCTTTTTTTTTCTGTACTTTTTCGCTCCCTTTTTTGTGCTAAATCATTAATTAAAACAAAGTTTTATTCTCTATGTGTCTATCATTCAATGTATTATCAACACAACGAGAAATGAATGTACTTTGCTTTACAATAATTCATTCATAACAATCTGTTTATATTATGACAGCCCTATTCTGTCTGTTATCATAAGAGAGGTATAATATTTCTTCACATATCAGTGTATTTATACCTTGTTACTTACTGTGAAAATGTGAAGTAGTTTCCATGGCAATACTGGTCTTAAAATAAAAGTGAAATTCCCTCCAGCAATCACACCTCTTTTAAAGATGCATGTATTATTAAAGTGTTTGACAAACAGGTAATATTAGATTACTTTTACAGACGCGCAATGCTGAATGATGCCTCCTCTGCTACGAAAAGCAACAGTTCATTTCTGGGAGTGAGAAAGTGTCTTCTCTTATATGGAGAAATGTAGAGGGAATTTCTCATGTATGGTTCAGTGTTATGTTGCAGCTGTATTATATATTATTAACCCCTTAAGGACAATGGGCGGTCCCTAAACCCATTGAAAACAATGCATTTTGAGCCCGTACATGTATAGGCTTTGTCATTAAGGGGTTAAGTATCTTATTTGATTTGTTAAGACGTATATAATGAATTATAAGCCTTATTATATCATCAACTTAACCCTTAACTTACCACTCAACCCGTTTAGTGAATAGACCCCAAACATTTCTGTTTTTAATTTCACCTACCTAGCTGCCCTCTCCTGCTGATTTTCCCCTCTTTAATTTGCATTCCAAATTCCGCCTTTGTATCACGTGTATTCACTTGGTTTAAAAGTCCAGCCATTTTATCATAAGCAAGTAACACGTCTGTACATAACAATATCAGTATGTTACATTGCAGGGCTGGTTTGCGTGGTTGAATATCATGTTTTAAAAAAAAGAAAACAGTTGCAAGTTTAATAGCTCATTAAAAGGCATTAAGGGTCAAGGACAAAAGCCAAGTTACTGGGTCGCCCCCTGTCCAGACATGCGACCATCTGCTTTTCCCCCGCAGGCAGCAGATGGACTTTTAGAGTTAAACTGGATTCCCTTAGTGCCTCTTGGAATGTAGTCGCTGTCTGAAGAGAAAAGAGCCTTACTGAAAAAAACTACCATCTGCCTTTCTTGCAATGTAGGCTATGTTGTCATTAAGACATCCGATACTTGCAAAGATCAAAGCTTTTATTCAAAGCTATCTGCCCATGGGAGATAATTTACTGTCGAAGCAAATGCAATATATTTATTTCATGGCATAGAATGTGATCTATTTTAAGGCACATGCATGGGTTCTACTATCAATGGTATCAAGGTCTTAGTATGTCATTGCTACCCTGCATGATACATTTGCTTCAGAAGCATCCCCAACTAAAGGTCTCCCTATTGAATGTATTACATATATGTCCACATATATGCCAATGGACACACATCATGTAACTATGACATTACAGCAATGTATATGTGTGTATATATGTCAATTAAGTAGGTAAAGCTTTTGTGTACCACTAATGTTTTGATATATATATAATGCCCATAGTGATGTGTATGTTATTTGCTTGCCATCCCTTTATTACTATATTTATGATAGATGAACCCAATGCATATAGACAAATAATTGACAGAATAAAGCGTTGTGTTTGAGTATTATTTCACCATGAAATATGAGTTGCAGATAACTTCAGGGCTATATATACTTTATGGGTGCCCTTAGGAACAAAGAACACGGGAGATGCCACCTATAAGAAATGTTTTCCAGGACATGAGGAAAACGGACAAAAAAGCTTAAAGCTTATTTAAAATATTCAGAGCGTAGGTATGTCATTGTAGACAATGTCTGATGTGTCTAGTGGGAAATATGATCCTGGAATCCTAATTCCGTATGTCTGACATACAAAAGAACACGCAGATTGCACGCCACACAAGTATACATTACTAATGGAAAAATAAACCGTTTTCGTGTATTAATTCAAGTTGTATTGTCGTCCATCCATATCCATGAAATAGCTTGAATAATCAGCTGATTTTGGCTTAACCCCTTTAGGATGCAGGAACTGATAGTACATCCTGATAGCAGGTCCTTTAAGGACATAGAATGCGCTGTACTATTTTGGTGCAGTAGAGGGAGGTCCATGTGCACGCATGGCTGGTTGTTTCATTAACAATCGTGCTTCACCTAGACAAAACATTGAGTGGTCCGAAGAAACCCATGCATAGCTGTTGGATTGTGTTTAAACTGTTGAAGCTTTTTTTGCTTCTGTGATAAACATTGAGGGTCTGAGGGCCAGGATATGATGTCACCTCAAGGGACCGAAGCGCTCTCATTGGTCAGTGGACAACACAGGTAGAAATACGGGCCGGGAGGGTGTTTATACACAAGTATGATATTGTGTGTGTCTATGTAAGTATGTTATTGTCATGGGCATCTGCAAAAATGTTTTTGGGGGGGGGCATAGTTTTGAGGTCATCCTTGCTCTTCCCCTTCTTGGCCATGTCATGTAGGGTGGGGCATAGTCATTATCAAATAAAGTGCAGGCATGCAAAATGCTGAGAAACACAAAGCCAACGATTAATAGAAGGATCAAGCTGCCATTGTATAATTTTAGTGTTGCAATATCGAATCTGTTTAAAGCACTATGCACGAATGTCATGTTGTTTCTATGAGTCCAATTGTTATGATTATTTTTTCGATTAATCGGATAAAAAAAAAACTATGCAATTTTTTCGTTTATTTAAAATAATGTAATGAACAAACTGATTGTTAAAAACAAACAGAATAAAAAAATTAAAATTTACATTAACGTGTCATTAACCCTTTTGTAAAAAGGAAGGCATGATTGACAACCAACTGTATGCCAATTAAGTGAAATGGTGTTATGATGCAGAGATCCAATGGGCAAAGCCTCTCTATACAAGACCTTAAAATGGTCTCAAACATTAATGGAGATTCTTCTCTGCAGAGCACATGGCAAATCAGTTAGGACATTTGGTCACCTTCCACTCCCTCCCCCAGTGCAATGTCCTTTCCCTTTTCTATCACCTTGGTCTCTAAGGGTCACTGGAGAAGAGTGTCCAGCAGAAGGAGGACTTATTGTGTTTATAAAGTCCTGCCAACTCTCTCTCTCGCTCTCTCTCTGAGTCTGCGTGGAGATGATCACAAGGGAGTGGTAATTGTATCACGTGTTTACAGGCTTATCCTGCTGTTTCTTTGTTATTTCCATTCAATCAATGAATAGATAGTTTGGTAACAGCATATACTAACTTATAGTAATTTGTATATGTATTGTTAATTTGTTTAGCCTCTCTTAATAAATATTGTTAATTGCAGAAAACAAGGAGTGTGGACTCTGACTTTACACTCGATAGTGGTTATTGATAGCATAACAGTGTAAATATATATATTCATACAGTAAATGTTATTCAATAATTATAGTAAGATTCATAAAATACAGACACGTTTTTATATTTATAACACCTTTTATCTCTATCACAATGGCATTTCTCCGATTGCCTTCTTATTTTACTGACATAATAATAAAAGCTCTATTTTTAAAGGCACAAGAACCCAAACACAATATTTATCAAACTAGGGTTTAATACCTAAAAACATTTTATTAGTAAATATTAATTCATATGTAAACTATTTTTTCATATTTAATAAAAACTGATTGCGAAAAATGCATTTCTTGTTTTTATTTCCTTTTATTTGCCAACCTGCCCCAGTGATGCACATCTGCTCCCAGGCATGCCACTCTGCCCCCATATATGCCTTATACCTCCTATATGCTACTCTGCCCCAGATATGCCACTCTGCCCCCCCAGATATGCATTATAACTCCCTATATGCCACTCTGCCCCCCAAGATATGCCTTATACCACCCTATATGCCAGTCTGCCCCCTAATATGCCTTATACCGATATGCCTTATCTCCGTATATGCCACTGTGCCCCCCTGATATGCCTTATATCCCCCTGTATGCCACTCCGCCCCCCAGATATGCCTTATACCTTCCTATAAGCCACTATGCCCCTGATATGCCTTACACCCCCCTGATATTCCTTATGCCGCCCCCCCTATACTTCCTAGTGTTTAGTGGGGGCAGTCGGTGAACCTCCGCTGCTGGCCGGCACTTTCGCTAGAGCTTCTATGACTGACCACCAGAAGGTCATGTGACACCGGTGCTCCATCATAGAAGCCCAGCGGAAGTGAAGTGCAGTAGCGAAGGATGTTTGAGCGCATCGCATAGACGCCCATCGGCTGCCAGAGAGGAGTATCCTCCGCAGCGCTGAAGGGGACATGGATCCTCCAATCTGGCAGCTGGTGGGCATCTGTGCCATGCGCGCAGACAACCACCGCTTCTGCCCTCCACTTCCGCCGGTGCTTCTATGATGGAGCACCAGAAGGTCATGTGATGCTGGCGCTTAGTCACAGAAGCCCCAGGCGGAAGTGGAGGGCAGAAGCGGAGGCTGTCCGGCTGCCAGAGAGGATGATCTGGGGATTTGGATCTTAATGTTATAGGCCGACCTCTATTTGAGGTCGGATTATAAAACGAGGGTTATTTTTCAGAGCATTTTATATTCGTTGACAACGATTTTAATTATCGATTGTTATCGATTTTATTGATTAGTTGTTTCAGCCCTATTATATAATACTTGTTATGTCTTGTTTACCCATTGTACAGCATTATGGAATATGATGGCGCTATATAAAACAATAATAAAGGGTAAAGAGATAAACTTTCATAGCTCCATTCCTGCCTTCTCCTTCAGCTCTTTATGTCTTATATTGACCTCCGCCCTCTGCCATCTCTTTGCCCGTTATGTATTTTCCATTTTTCCATATACACCATTTTCTTACCTTTCCTTGCTGCAGATTTGGGTGGTAAGGGCAGCGGATCCGTGCGCTCTCTTTAGTGCGGGGGTGGAAGGCCTGTGACGCTGGCCTTGCATGGTGCTCATATCTCCTAAATGCAGCCAGCAAGCGCGAAGCAGTGCAAGACATGGTTATTGTGTTACTATATTAGTGTTTAAATATGTTAGTGTGTTACTGTGTGTGTCTGTGTAAGTATATTACTGTGTGTGTGTACGCTTGTTACTATGCATGAACTAGTGTGTATGTTAGCATGACTGTGTGAAGGAGGACCCCACCATAAGTCTTGCAGCGGACCCTGGCATTTTTTGTTATGCCACTGATGGTAAAACGATAATTTATGTTAATCTATAACAGCCTTTTATCTACTTTAGATTTTACCAAATGTATTTTTTCTCAGGATATGCCTATTTGATTGTATTTATGTGTTAGGTAAATATTAACTTGCGCAATATGATACACATGAAAATGGCACCTATATGTTGCTGGCAATATAGCTCTAAAATGTTTCAATTATAATTGCATTCTAGTTTTAAACTGTATCTAGATAGCTTCTTGAAATTACTGACAAATGCTTTCCAAGCTTATTTTGTATGCTGGTCTGTGAAATGCACCATCCATAATCATGGATTTATGTATTTATTATTACTGTTATTATTGATCCATTTATATAACTACATCATATTCTGCAGCACCGTACAGTCATTTGACCAACATATGATTTGTCAAAATTCTGAAATTTAAAGGGAATCATTTTTCTAACATTTTACAGTGCTAAATGTCTTTTTTTTTGTTTCCATAGGGGCCAGATGTGCGGCAGAGAGATTTTAATCAATAATCTCCTTAGCCAGTTAATTCTCTTTTACTTGTTTCAATGCCGTGGCTTCTGTCCTCCTCCCCCATTCCGACTGCGTTAGAATGTTTATAGTTTGGCTTCGCCGTGTGCTTGATGTATTCTGTGTCTTCCTTCGTTTCATTGTTTTTTTTATGAATTCCTTACTGCTTGATTCCTCATTTTATTTTCTCTATTCCTCTGTATAATTTTTTAAACAATATATTACTGTTATTGTTAGGAAAAAAATGATTTTTATTTTTTTGTGCTATGTGAGAATGCTAGAGAATATTTATTTAAAAATTAATTTACTTTCTACGTTGTATTTCTCTCGTTATTGCGCATGGAAATCTCGAGCAAGCCAGTGCTGAAGCTAGATGACACTGAATATCTGTGTTAGGGCATTGCTGAGCAGGAGATGCTCATCTGATAGAACTCCATCCCCTGAATGGAAAGGTAAAAGAGCAAAGCATAGAGAAGATTCTGATGAAAATGTATAATTTTAAAAAAAGAACACCAAAATAAGGTCACACTCGGGTGTCGTGTGCAATAAAGTATTTTTACTTGAAAGTTGTGTTTTACTGAAGTGATGTTATTTACTCCAAAAGTTTTGCATTGCAAAGGAAAAAAATACAAAATGCAAAATCCACATCACAAATTTGCGGATATATTTTGACACTCTTAGAATCTACGGTTTAGGGAACTGTCCCTTAGAGCATGTTTCTTCTCTTGATCTTGACCCAGTTTTGTATAGTATTTTTTTTTTTACTTTTTTTTTACTAATGTAAATGTATAAAACTATACCCAAGCAAATGAGTTGGTTAATATTACGCTACAAGCATTTAAATACCCAAATAAATTTCCACGGAAATAATGTATTTTTTGGAAGAAAACATTTTATTATTTTTTTTTCCAAAGAAAGAAAAAGATATAAATACCAAAGTATAAAACTTGCGTATAGTACTTTGACATTAGTCTACATGGATATTAGAAGAGTGTAAGTACAGATCAGTAATTAAGACACATTGGAAGGACAGGTGCATTTAATTTCATGTACATTTATATCACAAACCACACAGATACAAGAGGAATTCAAATACTGCTGCCAACAAGTTAGATGATAGGATCACATTACTATTATATACTGCAAGCTATTCTACAATGAGGTTAAAATCAAAATGTATCCTACTCCTAAATTACTCACTAAACGGCATTCGTTAATAGTATTTGTAGCTGCATAAAATGTTATTGTTAGTATTTCCTTTGGTAAGGGGGGAAGTATATTCCCAATGTATCCATCTGAAATTGTACAATGGACACTATTGGCATAGAAAGCATAGATTTAACCCCTTAATGACAAAGCCCGTACATGTACGGGCTCAAAATGGGTTTAGGGACCGCCCATTGTCCTTAAGGGGTTAACAATGTATTAAATTGCGACAAGCTGTAGCGTTTTACGTTCTACCCAGTGAACTAATAAACGGACCTCTTAATGCTGGAGGTATCAGAAAGGATTATGTTATGTTAGACCTTGAAAAAAAAACAAGCCATAATAGCAATCAATGAATTACTGTACTTGAGGTTATTCTGAATGCAGCCAAACGGCTTTGTTTTCTGGTAAGTTTGTACGTTATATCAAGAACCAAATACTGAATGCAAAAAAGCTGTATATGTGAGATTTTTTTTATTTTTTTTTCACTTAATGATTAATGTGTGCTGGCTATGTACTCTTAGCAGCTACCTTACAACACTATAATAATAAAAAAAAGTCAATAATTAAAGTACAAATAAACAAAAGGTAAAAATGTGATTGCTTTTTAAAGGAACATCTGTAAAAAGCAATTATCTAAAATATTTGAATTTATACATTTACATAACAGTTTGCCCTTTTTTTTGACATTTTCACAATGTTCATATATTTCCCTAAACTTGTTTGTGAACTCGATAAATGACCACAATTCATATTTTCTTGTGGGTTGTTTTTTTTTTTTTTTTACTAAATATGGAAATATAGATTTGCAATTTGGAAGGGCTAAGCAATACAAATTTTAATCAAAACACAAATCTTTGTCTACATTCTTCGGTAAGTATTGAGTCTCAATCTTTAGTAGTCCTGTAGCCACATAGTACATCATACTAGTCCAGTAAGAATAATTTAAAATTATATGACAATGGGCACTAGTACATCATAAGATAATTCGGTATCCATATTCAATTGACCTGGTTGATTGATAATTACAATTATACCCAATCCCTTATAGAATAGTTAAATTACCCTCACAGTCCTAAATAACTGACCTGCATTAAATAGGCGTAATTATTGAACATTCTATATAAAGAATGTTTCCCCATGCTGGATACGTACATGCAAAAGTAAAAAATAAAAAAGATAATCTAGACCCCAGGGAACACGTTTATATTAAGCTTACATCAGACATGCAATTCTATGTGCAGAAATTTAAATTACTTTTATAGTTACTCTTTAAGAGCAGAGAGAAACATATTACCCCAATAGCAATTCCTCTACATAGCAGCTTGCAATATTTTTTTCACAGCCCAAAGAGACAGCTCTAAAATGATCAACTTTGTTAACCGAGTTTTCCGAAACATTTCTGATATTTTTAGAGAAACATCGAAACATCGAAAAAGGATGGCACTGCACAAGGCTCGTTAGCGTTTTGTGAGACAGGAAAGTCAGAATTAACCTCTTAATGACAAAGCCCGTACATGTACGGGCTCAAAATGCATTGTTTTCAATGGGTTTAGGGACCGCCCATTCTCCTTAAGGGGTTAAACAAATTTATTTTAGATTTTCATTTTCTTGTGAACTAACCATAAGATAACTGCAATGCCCTGTGGTGCTTTTGCAGAAAGGTTTTTAAACAACTTTTAGAAAATATATATAGCGTTCTAACTTATTCCTAAGCGTAACAAATATGTATACAAAATCCACACAGGAATACATTGTCCTCAAGCCAGCAATATTTCACAAATTCACTTATGCATTTGTATTTATAATAACTGTTCTGGGATAAATATATTCACGGGAAGTAGTTCTCTCACTATAGATGTGAAAAAGTTATTGTTAAGAGTATATAGTATGGGCTGAGTAAGGACCTTGCAAATGTTGCCAATGCATATGTTGGGTGAGAATAGGCATCCAGTTTAAGATACAACTTCAGCGGCATGATATTCTGCTACATTCTCTCTCGCTATTCTCATATTATGGTCATTTCTGATTTTACAAGTGGCATTCATGCATATCTCTGGGAGTTTGGGTCGGGCTGGAACGCTTTCATTTTCATCAACAGGGCTGAATTCTCTCATTGGTTTTCCAAGCTACTTTTTATCTTTTTTCCCAGATTTCTTCTTGTTGCCTCCTGAAGGTGCAGCGGCTTTACCGTCACGTTTCCCAGCAGCATTAGTGAGCGTCGATGTCGTTCCCGGAATGTAGATGTTCTGTCTGTAGTCCGGTACGTGCTGCAGGGTGAACTGTGGTCCATACCGTGCGCTAAGTCCCATGGTTCCTGTTCCTCCACCAAGCGCAGAGCTTCCTTCCGCTGCTTCTGTAGGATTCAAAGTCAAATAGATAAATAAAGAATGCACACACAGAAACGGAGCGGTGGATATAAAAATATTGCATGCTTCCAAATCTAACCTGAATGCCCATGTACTAAATTACTATATAGAATAAGAATAAACATTCAGCCTATCAAGTCTGCTCATATTTTCCTGCTGTAAAGACTTATAGTATTTGGTCTCATCTTGGATTTAGGATAACATTTGCCTATCCCTTGCATGTTTAAATTCACTTACCGTATTAACCCCTACAACTTTTACTGGGAGGCTGTCCCACTTATCTACTACCCTCCTAGTAGAATGAAAGTTCCTTACATTACAATATATAATTATTTTTATAATATATTAATAATTTAATCATTTTGATTCATTGAATTAAATTGTGTATGTAATATAAAGGATTATTTCCATTTTAAATAATGATATATCAGCCACATGCGATATGACATGATGACTCAAAGCCGCACACTCCATAAGATGACCAGTATGCGATGTATATTGTTCCTTAAAGTTTCTTGACCAATGATCATAATTGGCAGCGAGTAAAGTGTTTATTGTGCACATGGTCAACTTTTTTGGCTAAACCTTGCAGCCTTTAGCAAGATGTCCTATAAATTATAACTGTGTGGATATGCTGCAAGTGAAAACATCCAAACTGAGACCATTACAGGCAGGGATGCAGTAAATGATGTCGATCAATACGGGATATTGATTTTTGTAAGAGCAACAGTCACCTTCTGTGTCAGCCTTCAAAGGGTTGTTTCTCTTTTGCAATGTTACATTTTTTTACATGGTTAAAAGGAACATTCAGTTGTTTGGTTAAATGATGTAGGGGACCATAATGTACGCATTATAACAGTATGTTTTATCATTGTTGGGATGGCCATATAGTCCCTTTATCTGTGTGAGGTTATAGAAAAATGTCTGCATCCTACAGGGCAGCAATATTTGGTTAATGAGATATATGGCCACTGCAAAGTAAACCACTCAATATAGTCATACTTTCTTTATTAAAAAAAAAAAACCATAATGTAAGAAACAGTCATTAAGTAATAATGATTCCAGCAAAAACAGCAGTATTCCAAAGTGAACTATATATATATATAGCGCTGTCTCCAAGGCTGTCTCATTTTTACAAGTTGCTGATGAACAGGTAAATAATGAGCTGCATGATGTAGGATGTACAAACTCATTAAGGGGAATCGGTTAAACACCACACACGCTAGAAGAAGAAGTTTGTGATAGTAAGCGATAGCTGAAAATATGTCCTGGAAAACAAGACTGATTTGGTTACCCTAGTGGACATCTCTGGATATCTGCATGGATGTAAGTGTGCTGGTGTTAAGGTTTCCATGTGGGCTATTTTTGTCCTTAAGACCTCTTATTTTTATTTTTGCTGACCACCACCTGTAACGTACTTCCCTGTATTAAAAATGATTTATGCATGATTAAGTAACCGATTTTCTTCTAGTCTCGGTTTATGAAACTCACATCATGCAGTGATCAGCAATCTATCTCCTGAAAAATCCTAATTGGGGATAAGTAGTTTTCTCCTAGAGGATGGAGATCATGATACATGGAGAAACTCGGCTTCTCATAGAAACACGGTGCAGGGCACAAACAGCCTCCATGGATTATAATTAAAAATAAATGACATGCCTTTTCCTTTAAAATGAATCACTTTGAAGGTGCTGTTCCACTTATACAAAATAATAATTACCAGCTCTAGTATGTTAAACAAAGACTCATTTACAGATTTGTATATTTTTTTAATTAGTAAGGCAAAAATGTGATAAAAAAAACCACACAGGCAAACTAAAACCAAAAAGGTCTTTTAGCTGTATTCACTAAGTCTTAGAATTGAACTTTTAAGCTGATATACTATTCAGCTCCCTGATATGGCCTTTTTCCTCACTAGGATTGACCCTTCATAATGTAAAGATATATTTGAATTGGAATGTTGACCTCTATTGCTAACTCCCTGTTTAGGGAATATATAATAAATATACCTTATGTAATCAGGACAGCTATGACATCTGATTTTTATTTAGTTAAAACGTATGCAATGCATAAAAAATGTGTTTTAGATAAGCCTCCTAAAAAACTATGAACCTGAGGATAACCCATTTTAGAAGCACACTACATATGTATTCGTGGCTCGTGCTGATTCCACTGTTTATATGAGAAAAAAGCTTCTAGTATGTAACAAAGAATAGTAACACCCAAAGTAAGTGCCTCAAAATTAATTAGGTAATAAAAATTCAATGAAAGAGTTATTGTTCACAAATAAAAACTGACCGTTTGCCGATGCCAAGATCATTGCTTGAAGTCTCTCCGTTTCAAACTGGTTGTTTGGCCACACTCCGGCTTCTTCTGTGGGTTGAGCTCTAAAGGGACCAAAAAGACATCGGCTAAGCCATTTTTATTGATCTTAAATCATATTGTTAACTGCAATATTGCTATACATCTAAATAAATCTGAAAAAGCAAAATAAAAGAACATATTATTATTAATATTATTATTATATCCACAGATATAGGTATATAAGGCCTTGAGCTTCACCTGCTCGGACCTTTCTAACCCCATTTCTACAATTAAATATGGTTGTGGTTTGTTAATATATTGTATTTATATCATGTTCTAGTTTATGTTAGAAAGTGTCTTTATTGTAGTAATGATGAAGAAACCGATTCAAACTGACCCAGATATTTGCCTTGTCAGCATCATTTTTTTAAGGGTTAACAAACTGTACCGGAAAACCAATGTAGTTTAGCATACTCTGAATTCTGTAAATCAGCGTTTTATTTCATAGTAACATAGAATTTGATGGTAAATAAGAACCATTTGTATAGGGTATAATCAGGAGTGATGTGCCATAAATTAGATTTTTGAACATTAATGTTAATTAAGATCATTGTTAGCTCCGATATACTCTTATTATTATCCGAAAACAATAACAACATGCTTTCAGTTTTCTGTTTCTTTTTCACGTGCTTTGCCAAGAGTATAACGGGTTTGATTGATAATCTATATATATAACTCAGAGAGTTATTGTTCACGGTACGATTCCTCAGTTTTCCTCTGGTGCTTTTGACTGTTCTTATCCTGTCTTTCTTTCAGTCTTTGGGCAGGCGAAAGGTTATTATCTGCAGTCCAATTCCATGTATAAATACATAAATAAATCCTTTGAGTTATCCATAAATAAATCATTTGCTGGCGTCACAAGATATGTTTGCATCGTGTCCTTTTAAGACCTCATAACGTGTAATGGTATAGATGTGGTATCAGTAGGCATTTCCAATGTGTATATTGGATCAGGAAACAATACTTTTCACGTTCACCATTCAGATATTGCTGGTACTAGACACCATAGGCTTGCATACAAAGAAAGATTATTTTTTTTTTAAATTATTGCTACTTAAATGTTAAATGTTGGATTACGTGCTCTAGAATAACTTTAGTTTTCTTAGTGTTGCTATGGCTTGATCGTCCCATCTCTTCAAACGAGTTCATTAATAAAATAGGGACCAATATTTTATTTAGGTACCTTTATCCTCCAGAATCAGTTCTTTAATTTCTGTTTAAAGGATCTCCAAATTGCATACAACTAAGCAAGCGCAGCTACATTAAATGGCTCCATTTGCAGAGTTAACTGTTTTATTTTTCTCTCTGTAGTTTGATATGTTTAGTTAGCTATTTATATAATTTTATATTATAGTGCAATCGTTTTTTTTGTTAGGTGTACATCGAAACACAATAAAGTTGATAAATTAAAAATGCATTAAAGATTGTTTTTTGTGTGATTATCCTCATGCAATTTAACATAATTGCTTTCTTCTATCTAGTAAGGTTTTGTTGGTGTTAAGGGAATAGTCTTCATCCTTGTATATAATTATATGCATTTCTTCTGCATGGGAGTGTTCTGTGCTTCTTCTAATGGCTCTGCACAAAGATGAAATGATCCATCATTAACCAACGATTCAAGATCATGGGAGGATTTATAAACCTGACAAGATACACTAGATGAAGGCCGCTGGATTAATTCGACGCATTGTGGAGAGAAAAGAACCTGGAACAAATGGAGCATATCACCTGATTTTAATGTAAGATAATTGCTGCTTTGTTTTTATTGAATAAAATGTTCTTTTAATACCAATGGTTTTTATCTTCTTAAATGTCAAGGACTGGATTTTGGAACAAGGAGCACAGTGACCTTATGGGTTGATGTGGATCATGTGAGCGGTGTCCTGAGTGGGCACTGCCTACGACGACTTTAATAGACATATTGCATTATAAATATTTCATTTTGTTTTTCCATGCTTTACTTAGAGCATCTTTGTGACCCCATAAAATATAAAGGTGCCATTTATTTATTTTATGCACTTTGGGTGTGTCGAGCCCACAAGTATTTGTTTTATGTTATATCTTGTTTTCTTGGCTGGTTGAGATTGCAGCAGTGCACATCTCTACATTTTCACAATGATTTAAGATGCTTCATACCTTTTGAACCTATAATATACACTCCCTCTATAATATTTGAATTATGAAAGCGCCACTAATGACTATCTATCTAAATAAGCTTTCGGTTAAAGTAACTGTGAAACTATATTTTTGGAGAATGGAAACAGGTAGCTTTGAGCTAAATGAGTCAAAATGTTACATAAAAAAGCAGAGCAGTATTTCTACCTCTTACATAAAATGTTGTTCTCATCCATTTTAATAATTAATTATAACACCAGTTTAAAAACATGCAATCAGAGTACTTACCCACTGGGTCCCGGCCTCTGAGCCTGTGAAAAGCGCCAGTCTGTGTTAGGTTGTGCCTGCTGAAAGAACCAAATTGGTGTTTTTACTTGATGTTCTGTGTTCGGTCATATTACACTTTCATAACATCAACGCAGAATATGACCACAATTTATTAACAGAAAATATTTAACATACAAGTTGAAATACCATATCGTCCAGCTGTTCTTAAAACCAGTGCTTAAATATTTATCATTGTATTCATCTGTGTTAGAATAACTCAAACAACCTTAGGAAAATATTCACTATTATGAATATGTGCCTTCAGTTACCTCCAATTTTATGTACCACTGGGGAAAAAAACTGAACACAATACTTATTTGAATCTTGTTCTACTTAGGACGAACCCTGCTTACTTCAGTAACTGTAAGGAAGCATACCCCACTTGGACCTGCTATCTTGTCTCTTGTCTTTACTCTAGGATCTGGTCTCTAACCCCACAGGAGCTGGCAGTGTCCAAAAAGTTTGAGTGGAGCGTGCTTTTTGGACACCGCCAGCGTGGTCAAAGAACACCTTCTGCAGAGAAGATAAGCGACAAAATAGCATGCTGAACTCGGCATCAGCAGCTAAATAAACTGTCCCTTCTCTTCTAAATCATTCTACAAACTATAGTTTGAATAATGAAGCCGTCTGTAACTGTTTTCTTGGCAGTAAAAAAGTTTCATGCCACGGCGACTTGTTATGATAGCAATTCATTTTTTAAATGATAATAAACAGCAAAAAATAAAATACATCGACGGTCCCCATCCCTCTGTTGGAATGTTCCTATGTTCCTTTTGTGGTGACAAAAATTAAACTTACTAAAGTTCATGATGCAAACATAATCATGTACTTATGATGTGGTTTAAACAGTCGATTATGTAACAGTTGGAATGACAATTAATGAATCCAAATAAATGATGACTACAGGCAAGTCACTCTTATTAGAGGCCAAGGATTTGGGTCTGGGACAGTTGTCATGTATCACCAGAACTGTATTTTGATTTGCGTTGATGCCCAGACATGCTGTGTCTGATTTAATTTGCCCATGATTAATCATAGCCAAGAAAAAGCATAGTTCATAGGACATATGTAATTAGCAGTTCATCTTGCGCTGTCAATTATTCCGTATAATTAAGCTAAATGGTCATGTCAGATCATGTTTTCTCTTTACCAACCTCTAAATATAAATAGCAAATATAGAAACAGTGTTGGCGATACTTATACTTATATGTTAGTCAGAGAAGATATTCACACAAAGAATCTATTCAATGACTATTCTTGTTTTGAAATTACAGTAGTGATGATGGTTTGTTAGAATACATACAGACATACTGTAACATTTTACAAACTGATTAACTCTTTAATTTATGATCGTTATGAAGTAATACATTTAGGGTCTACATTAGTTAAGCCTTACCAGTGCTCCCAGTCATACATACGTGACACATTGTAATATGTCAATGCATAATAACATGAACTTCTACAACACCAATTTCTTATCATACTGTTATATATCTAGGTTCAATAAATAATCACGCATAATATTTTGCCATAATATTTGTTTCAAAAGCCATATTTTCTTTTCTATACAGCCTCAGCAACCCTCATTCCACATACCAATACCTACTGAAAATACACTGATCTTAAAGCACTTCATATGTTTGGGCAAAGTTTACCATAGAATACAAATATGAAATGCTTTTTTAAATGTCTTTGAACCTGCATACTGGCCGTATGTGTCCTAATTTCTGGTTTCTATTGACTGCATACAAATAAACAGGCAGTAATGCAGACAATGTTGATATGGACTAAAATATCCAAGTAACTAAATGACGGCTTAACATAAATGCTGAAAATGCCAAAAATTCTAGTATTTGAACACTTGAAATAATTTCTAGTTTCCGTTTTGGGAAAACCACTGCCCTCTACTGGATAATAGTTTCAAATCAATTCACAGGTTGATACCCCTGTGAATTGATTTGAATTGAATGACCAGCTGTACTCAGACATGACCTTGATACCTATGTACTAAAGCACATAAGTAGTAAGTATGGTCAAGTTAAAGGCTGCTTTATTTAAAACAAGTTGTATCAGTCTCAAATGAAGATCAATGGGAATATGAACATTTATGAGTGCTATAACAATAATACACATTTTCAGAAAAAAAATAAAACATTTAATATGAACTTCAATCATGCAGCAAGAGTTGAAGCTAAATGGTATACATGTATTCCCTATGTCCCATTCAGTTGTATTACCAACCAGAGCTGATTTTTTTTAAATGGAATATTACACACAATGCAGCAGGAGCAATAACTAAATATATAGTTGAGAAAAAGAATAAAGAGACATTGTGATTCTGTCAAAAGCTAAGTTCTTCTTTTCATATTTTCACTTTATTATAAAGTCAATGCAGCCATCACACAGGGTCCCAAAGCACTTTGAATGGTGTAGTGCTTTGGGGCTGGGAGATATATGAGAACAAAGAAGACTTTAATAAGTATAATCTTTGATATTGTCAAAATCCACATTAGTAACACAATGACCTTTTAAATCTAACAATCAAGATTAAAATGCTTATAGTTTTATCTTAACTGCATTGAAATAATTTTTTTGATGCTCATCTAGAACGGTGATGGATGCCCTACCAGTTATTGAACAATCCTGATAAAAAAAAGAGTAAGAATCAACTTATCCTTTTCAATTTGTACTTTTATGTATTTTTCCATATTAGGGTCATGGGTGCTTTCCACAGCTGTGTGATGGAAGATGGCTTCCCCATTCCTAAGGAGACTCCGCACAATCATTTTAATGGGTGCTCAAAACTAGATACAGTTCGCCTTTTCTATTGGCCTACTGTATTTATTGAAATAAACAGACTACTATAAACAAAGTCGGTTTAGAAACGTAGACATCCTCCATAAATTAGCACATGTTTAGAGCTACAATATTATTGAACAATGTATCCAATGGCAAATCACTGTTGGAAGAAATATTGCCCTCTAGTGGAATAAATGCGATATACATCCAGCCATCCATAGATTAGCTATTATCTCATTCATTTAATCATTTGGTCTTTGGATGACCAAATAATATAGCCAGGATTTAATGTTACCACTATACTCAAATATTACCAACATGTAGAGTGCTTCTGGAAAATGGACAACATAACTATAGTCTATTTTTTTCGATCACTAATAACACAATGATATCAATAGAGTAAGGGGGCAATTACCCAAAGCAACCCCCAACATAATGACACAAAGTTATAATATACACAAAAAAATACTGACAAAACAAAATGCGTGAACAACTGGTTGCACACTGTAAGCTTCAACTTAGAAGCAGCTGTCCTTGTAATTTACATGCTTGACAATAACAAATGAAATGTGCTGCATTCATGAGCTCAGCTTATGAACAGAATCAGATTGAATTAAAAGGGGTTGAGAGTCAAAAGGGCTCTAACATGGGTGGCACATATCTGTTCAATATTTGTCAAGAATCATAATCATTCACTAAGATCTACTAACATTTTAAGGATGATATCACACCAGGTATGGCCACTGCTATCATTTTAAGTCAGCTTTAAGAAAAATCCTAAACAACATCTAAAATCTATTCCCAAATACTCAAAAAACCAAACAATGTTATATGATATGATACTAAATATATAAAAAAAAATACACATAATATCACATTGCATGTTCTGCCAAAGAAATGTGGCTTACTTTGCAGGCGTTCCTGGTGATTCCGCACTACATAGTGAGTATACAGACATGGATATGTTTCTATTCTTAATATTTAAAAGATTTGGAAAAAAAACAAAATCTGTTGATGAGGAGTAACCTATCCTTTCACAGTCTTTTTATTTCACTAGTTTAAAATCCTGCTATACATTCTATACAATCCTCCTATACAATTTTCCACTGAATGTTAAAGGAGCTAAATACCGTGGTCTATGAATTAATTCTAAAAAGGAACGCAGAAATTTACAGCTGCTAAGAACCATTTGCTCCATCTAGTTGATCCATTTTTATAGTTATTAGGCATGTCATATTATGACATTTGGCACAAGTACTAACACAAGACCAAAACAGTTGAATAGAAACAAACGAAATAATAAAATATGGATGATACGCAGTAAAAAGTACATGCACGCACAACATACACTTCCCAGCTGTCAAAATATAGTTTTCAAAAAAATAAATAAAAAAGTCATGAATTCAAAAAATATTTTGTTAAGAATACGTAGAATGATACAGAATACATGATCTTGTGTATATGACGTTCAAAGTTATTGTCTTAAAGGCATTGTATTATTCAAAAACCGGATAATATCTTTTCAACAAAAAAATTGTATTTCACAATCTATTGTGTATAGAATTAATATATACATGACATAAAAATAGAAAGACTGTTGAATACCGGTCATGAATCCGATTTCCAACTCTCTCTCCAACTTAATATATACAAATTTTTATAACAATATCCAACTCTGTTTCTATGCAAATAATAAATAAAAAAAAATTTGTATGTAAAGTATTGAATTATATTACGCAACAACAAAATAAAATACCGTTTGATAGCATAATAAGCATCAGTGCTTATGTGGACCAGGTGGAAAATCGTATCCTGTTAAAAACTTCACTTGTATATCTTATTGCTTTTGGTTAATATTTCCTGTGTTTTGTGCCCATTAATGCATCTTAGCTGGGTTCTGCCCCAGCTGCAGCGGCAAATAGTAGGCGGGCAGGCGGGGCAGACTACCGCGTTGTGCAATGTAAGGTCATTACGGCACAGGAAGTGGTGGCACAGGAAGTAGTGGCAGGCAAGGGAGCCTCGGCCCTGGTTAGACAGCACAGGTGAGATTATACCTTTTATACCCTGATTGCAGATATGAAAAATTGTAAGACTTTTCAATATCCTAATATTAAGAAATGCCCATGCCATTTTTTTGTTCCTTATTACATTTTTTTTATTGTGTCACAAGTATCACCATGAAAACTCAACTATACACGCTCTGACATAATGCTGACAAGCAGAATATTAAATATTTTCAGCTAATAGAACAATCCTAGTTCTTGATGAACCCTTGCTATAGTTATAACCACCCTCGTACATAACAACGTATGACAAGATCTTGACTGCTTGGTAAATTCAATCAGTGCCGCCCTTACTAAATCTGTTTGTTACTGTCCCAAAAATGTTAAAAAGTTAAACACATGGAACTGATTGGTTTCCCAGTAGAGATGGGTGAGCCAACCCCAACACATAGGAAAGGCTTGTCGAGCCACGCACAAAGCTAGCGGTACTCACCTACCAAAGTACTTAAAAAGAAGGAGTGAGATCAATTCTCGCTCATGCTCATCGCCTGCTGACAAGCCAGTGTAAGCGAGGTGACTGGCTTGAGCCCATACTATTTCACCCAGGTATACTTGTGATTACAAGACCTACATGTAAACTAGTAACTGACCACAAAGACAATGAATAACAATAATCTGTTATTGATGAATTCATTAAAAAAGTCAGCTTGGATGATGTTTCTACAAAGTATGGCATCTAATACGTTTTAATGAATCTGACAATTACCATTGTCTACAATACAAGTGCCCGATCACCGTTTAAAATAGAGTGCTTCCGTAAAACATAAATATACATACTTTTATTGGCCACATTTTAACTTAAAAAAAACGTATGACTTAAAGTGCTAAAATGAAATAAAGAAATCTCACCTGTGTATTACAATCAGTGAGTGTAGAATCATTTAATGCATTGATTCCAATGCCTGAATCGTCTGTGCTTATAAGGGTATCTGTCGGAACGTTCTGAGTTGGTTTTATAAATGTAAATTCATTATCAGTTGAATCCAGAGCCACACAAACATCATAAGGGTATGGAAGGGTCAACGTTCCATTATTGAAATTTGTTGGAAATTTAGGTCCAACTTGTGAATACATATCAGTTGCTAGAGAGCCAAAAGCTTGTGGGTTGCTTTGCTTTCGACATCGCAAGATAATAGCGAGCATGACAGTTATCGTGAACAAAAATGAAATTATAGCCAGGCCTATTACTAAGTACACATTTAAATTAGATTGGAAATCTGATTTTTTCGATTGGATATTCATTTCCGACACTTCCTTCTGAAAATTCTCTGCGACCACCAAGTTTAGTGTTACAGTTGCCGAAAGTGGGGGGTTTCCATGATCCTTTACAAGGACTATAACTTTGTGCTTCAACAATTCCGTATCTTGAAAAACACGTGATGTCCTGATTTCACCAGTGTGCTGACCGATCGTAAAGTAAGATTTTTCGGGAGCCTGGAGAAACTGGTAGGAGAGCCAAGCGTTATGTCCAGAGTCAGCATCCACAGCCACCACTTTAGTCACCAGGTAGCCTTTATTTGAAGAACGTGGAACTATTTCAAATAAAGCTGACCCATCTGTTGAGGGGTACAGAATCCGCGGAGAATTATCATTTTGATCTGTAATGCATATTCTTACAGTGGCGTTGCTGTGCAACGATGGGGAGCCATTATCTTTAGCCATAATTTGGAAATCAAATTCTCTTAGCTGCTCGTAGTCAAATTGCCGCTGTGCATAAAGAACACCTGTCATTGAATTAATGGAAATGTAACTAGACACTGGTACGTTATCTATATTTTTACTGACAATGGAATAAACAAGTTTAGAATTATCATGGGTATCTAGATCAGAAGCCTGTATGCTGTAGATTGATGATCCTGATGGTTTGTTTTCTGGAATAAAAACAGCATATTCAGCTTGCTCAAAAATAGGTGCGTTGTCATTCACATCTGAAACATCCAATTTAATTGTTTTGGTGGTGGACAGAGGAGGAGAACCCTTATCTGTTGCTCTGATGGTGATGTTGTAGGAATCCATGTCTTCTCTGTCCAAGGTACTTGAAGTCACCAGCCTGTAATAGCTGCTAGACGATGATATTATTTCAAATGGCAATGAACCCTCTAGCTGACATTTTACATCTCCATTTAAATCTGAATCCAAGTCACGAATATTAATCAAAGCAATGACAGTACCAGGTAAAGAATCCTCCGATACCACACTGGAGACAGATGTCAGTATTATCTCAGGAGCATTGTCATTAGCATCAACAATATTTATAACAACCTTACAGTGTGAAACTAGGCCTCCACCATCTTCCGCTTCCACAATCATTTCATAAGATTTTGTTGTCTCAAAATCTATATGCCCTTTTGTTTTTATTTCACCTGTTTGAGGATTTAGAGTAAAAACCTGTTGGCCAACTTTTGTGATGCGGGTAAAAGAATATGTGACCTGTCCATTAATGCCATCATCTTCGTCAACAGCATTCAAATGAATAACCAAAGAGTCAATTGGTGCATTTTCAACTATGCTAATCTCATAAAGATCTTTCTGAAATACCGGCGTATTATCATTAATATCACTAACAATAATTTTGATCATAGCTGTACCTGTTCTGCTAGGATTTCCGCCATCACAGGCTGTTAAAATGAGGTCAATTTCTGATTGTTTTTCATAGTCTAAAGGGTTTTCCAAAATAAGTTCTGGGTATTTTTGTCCATCAGCACCAGTCTTCTGCCCTAATTTAAAATAATTGTTTTCACTTATTTTGTAGCTTTGCAGAGAATTAATTCCAATATCTGGATCAAGTGCATTTCCAAGTACAAAGCGAGTTCTCGTAGGTGTAGATTCACTTATTTCTAAATTTATCACATTTTTAGAAAAGATGGGTGGATTATCATTTATATCCAGAATCTCAACCTCCACGTGAAACACTTGGAAGGGATTTTCAACTACTGCTTCGAGCTTCAGTATACAATTTGTTGTCATTTCACAAAGAGATTCCCTGTCTATTCTATCTGATACAAAGAGGTTGCCATTTTCTAAATTCACATAAAATAAACGTTCTGATGTGACAGAAGAAATGCGAAATTTTCTTAGTGCCAGTTCTTGGAATTTTAAGCCCAGATCCTTAGCAATATTTCCTACCAAAAAGTCTTTCTTTGTCTCTTCATGGATAGAGTAATGAAGCTGACCAGAGATTCCACTATAAGAACAAATTAGTGCAAAATACATTACTTGCCATTTTACTGATTTCCAAATCTTTTTTTCTTGTATTTTCTGAAAATCCATTGTTAGAAGTTTTTATCCTGTTCGGTGTATTGAAGTAATGTTCCTTAAATCCAAAAGAAGTCAAAGAAATGATGCAAAATCCACTGATGTTTGGAGATTGTGATCCTAAGGATCCTGCTTTGGAAACTGTGTCATTTTTCAACGCTGCTATATCAGCACATTGTATACTTCAACCAATCTTTGTAACATTTTCACCTTATTGGACAACAGCGGCACACGGTGTTTCTACTAGGAATTGCAGGCCTTATTCAGGTTTATTTATATTTTTTTCAGAAGTGGATTGAGTACTAATGAAATTCTACCTTTTCTCCCAATTTTAAGCAGGAATATAAAAAAAACAAAACAAAACAAAAAAACTGGAAGCATAAATACAATTTGGTACATAAGTGAGGAAATATAAATACACACGATGGTGGCATTTGTTTCTGGATATGTAGTTTACATGTTGCTGACCAGCCCATGTAAAATGCTGCACTATATTATGTGCCATGAATTACAGTTATATATTACACATATTACATGATATCATTGTACATATGCATGTCAGCAAAGATAGAATGTGACGGCAGATAAGAAACATTTGGCCCATATAGTCTATCCATTTTCCTGATGCAAGACACATATGGATCAGTCATAGTTATGCCTATGCCATATATTTTTACACTTCCTCATGTTAGGAGGCTATTCCATTTATCTACCACCCTCTCAGTAAAGTAAAACATCCTTACGTGATATCTAGACCTCTGACCCTCACGTTTTAGACTTTGATCTCCTGTTATAACATGTCATCTCCTTTAAAGTAGCTTCTCTCCTGTACTTTGCTATTTAGATGTTTCTATCATATCTCCTACTTCTCTTCTTTCATCCAATATAGTATATGTCTTTGTTAATCCCAAAAGGCATTGATTGCCAAAATACATGGGCAAAATAATGACCATAAGTATATGCTTCTATGTAACCCAAACATGGCTTTCAGGCAGCTTATGATTACTGAGCAGAAGTCAATAATTGAATCGATTAAATATAGAAGAATAGCTGCTGGATCAGGCATTCTAACACATTTTAAAAGAAACAAAATATTTAAAACAGCATTAAGTGACAAGTCTCTAATAGTACTCACACCTTCAGATTAAATATAATTTAATCAGTTCTGTCCTTGTGTTCTAAAGTTGAATTAATAACTTTCCGGGATAGCTGGAGTAATCACGTTACCATTTTTCTAATTTTGGAGGTTTTACCTTTTTTGAATAAATTTTATTTTTTTATAGAGGTTGATCAGTTCAGGGAGTTACCAAAACCTCCTTAGGTATCTTTAAAGACTCTAAACAGAACTTGCTGATGACAGTGAATAAAGTGTTGGGGTCGTGGGTTAAACAGGTTTGGATGTAAGGTGTAGTTGAACTGGGCTCTGTGGGGAAAGCACAAATGAACCCAAGGGCTGGTTTTACCATTAACTTTTTACACCCACATTCCCCCTTAACACCATGGCAAGAACTGGAAAGTGGGTAGTGTTTCCTGTCCCTGACAGTATTCCCTTGAATCTTCATGTTGCACAGTTGGGCCCATTGAGTGTTTACTAACGAAATCTGATTTTAACCCCTTAATGACAAAGCCCGTACATGAACAGGCTCAAAATGCATTGTTTAGGGACCGTCCATTGTCCTTAAGGCAGGGCTCGACAAATCCCAGGCGCCAGGTCGCCATGGCGACAGAGAATTTTGTCCTGGCGCCTAGGTTTTGTCAGCCTCTTACATCCAGAAAAAATTGTGGATGTAAGAGGCTGAGTCACCACATGGGGGCGCTGCTGCTGCTGTCTGCCCAGGAGTCTGGGCAGACAGCACAGCCACCCCGAGCCCGCCCCCGAGCCTGAGATCACTCCCACGGAGTGATCCTGTAGGCTGAAAACGCGGTTGCTGCAAAACCAGCAATCGCGTCTTCAGCTGCCACAGGCAGCTTTAGGGAAGGGGGTTGAGTGTTGATTAGGGAAGGGGGTTGAGCTGCCTGATCGCTCCATGAGAGCGACAGTACAGCGTTAACCCCTTCAATGCCGCGATCGCGGCATTTAGGGGTTAATTCCCGTTTTGTACGGGGCTCTGCTGCTGGTGGTCTGCCTGGAAGCCCAGGCAGACCAGCAACAGCAAAAACGAGCCCCCACAAGCCCTTTGATGATTCCTGTAGGCATGGAAGCCTACAGCAGTCATCAGAGACCCCCCTGCAATGGCTGGTCTATAGACCAGCAATTTGAGTCCCAGCTGCCAGAGGCAGCTTCAGGGACAGGGGAGAGGGTTCTTTGGTCTCTGAGTGTGGAGACCAGCCCCAACACCCCCCTGCTGCCTGATCAACAGTGCAGCGTTAACCCCTTCAATGCCACAATTGTGTATGACACATTCGTGGCATTGCAGGGGTTAACATTTGTCCCCACAAGCTTGCGGGGACTAAATATCAGTCAATGCTGTGCTCCAATGGAACATCAGCATTGAAAGGGTTAATTTTTTTTTTTTTTTTTTTTTTTTAAAAAACAGCACTGACCTGAAAGTCCAGGGTGCTTCCAGGTCAAACGCTGTGAGTTTAGTAAGTGGGCCGGTGATGATCAGATCACTCCTGACCAACTGTTAGTTTAAAAAAATCCTGGCTCCTAACTTTTTTACCTGGCGCCTAGATTCACAATAAATTTGTCAAGCCCTGCCTTAAGGGGTTAATGAATTCAATAGATATTTGTTTCCAGATATGCTCAGTGTTATCATAGCACCATAAACTAATCTCTCATTCGAGTTGTCATGTTTCAAGACACCAAGTCATGTGACAAAACCCCCCAAAACAATACATGGGGAAGGGGCTCTCTCAACACATCTTACAAGGTTACTTTAGCATTTTATACTCTCTGAATACTTCCAATGCATTTATTCCGGTTTCAAGAATTGAGCCAGCTTGTATATCGTATCCTAATGGCTTATACAATAGAATAATCACAAAACAACAACTGAGCTGGTGTGCATATAATGTAACCCTGCATACTATCCTGACAATAATCAAGAATCACTCATAGAATGATGGGGGATTGTAAGGAAATTGCAAAAAAATGTATATTTACCATTGTCATTGCGTTTTTTCACATTGTAACAAGTCTTAATAACTCAACCAGAACTAAATATAGTCACCTATCCTCCCAGTTGGCAGGTGTCATTTCTTTAGAGCAAGCCTTACTTAAGGTTAACACATTTCATTTGTTGTTCTCCATAATTTCACTGTTAGTTTGTTCAACATGTCAATCAAACTAATTTGTTCGAAAGAAAGACCAAAGACTGCATTACAGCTAGGGTAATTATTTGGCCTATTTTAATATAGACCTGAAATATTTATCAATGAGCTACACAAGTAAACGTAACATAATCCAACCTAAGGACCACAGTAACACAAACACACAATAAAACAATGTAAAGGGTATCATACATTCAATTTCTTATAATATACGAAATAAATACAACAATTTAGACCAGATTTTTCTACGCGCAACATTTCGGCGACAGGGTTGAGTACATTTTTATTTTTGACTAAACTGGATATTTTTGCTCTGAATCAAATTTAATAAATCTACACCGCCATAAAATGTTTTCTAAAGCAAACAGTACCAGCTCACTCGACCTTTTTGGTTATGGCTTGATGGTGAATAAGCTTGCTTGATGTCCCATGTTCCATGCACAAGATCTGACATATGCTGAGGAGCAACATACATATTGACTGTAGGGGAAGATACTGAAGTACTTGCAACACAGGTTATCCCTTAATGCAATCTACTGTGACCTTTCCTTTTTTGTATTTATACAATTGTGCCCAATAGAAAATAGCATGTGTTGCCTATTTTGCCAAACACAACTTGTGCTATTTGAATTTTGACACATGCTCATGTTGCAATGTCATACTGTATTTCTCAACCCGTTATAACCCGTTTAACCTTTTATTATTATAAAGATGCTGTGTGTGAGTTGTATCACTATACTCACGCACTTTTTAAGTAAGCTTCAGTTTTTCACCTATTAAACTAAAGATGCTTAAATTTTGAAAACATTCCTTGCTATTTGATGTAACTTGTAGCTGAGTTATACTGCCTTGTATTCTGAAAAAGCCACAAACTGTTACTACAGGATTCTTATATATTGAACTGTACCAACACCAGAGCAGTGTATTGCACTCTTCAACAAACAGAAAGCACTTTTTTTGTTATTTTCTTTGTTGGGTACAACTTCAAAAAAGAACCAGACAAGTTGCATGACTTTATAAGTTTTGAATATCTTTACATTCCTGTATATATCACTATATAAATTATTGTTAACTATTACTTTTCTTACCACCTTATCACCTTTTTTTTACGTATTTATATTATACTCACCTGAGTAAGATCAGCAGAAGGTGTAAAACTTGCAGCATTTTCATTTCCAATCCCTGAATCATCAGCATCAAGCAGACTCTCAACTGGGTTGTTCTGATGAGTTTTTAGGAAGGCAAAGTCCCTTTCACTTGAATCCAGCGTTACACACATGTCATATGAGTAAGGCAATGGTAAAGTTCCATTATTAAACATGGAAAGAAACCTGGGGTCAACAGGACGATAAAGATTTGTACTCATTGAGCCAAATGGGGTGGTTGACTTGGAACCTCTATATTTAGATATGATAGCAATCATTACTATCAACAAGAATAAAAAAGAAATCAATGCTAACGCTATTACTAAATAGATCTGTAAAGTCGATTTAGAGTTTGATTTGCTGGGTTGGCTGTTGAGTTCTGGAAGCACCTGTTGAAAATTATCAGCAACAACCAGGTTTAGAGTAACACTAGAAGAGAGACGAGGGGTTCCGTTATCTCTTACAATGACAACAACTAGGTGCCTTAGCACATCTCGTTCTTGAAATAACCGAGTAGTTCTTATCTCACCAGTGTGCTGGTCGATGACAAAATAGGCTGGCTCTAATGCTTGCAAAAAACTGTAAGAGAGCCATGCATTGTGTCCAGAATCCTCATCCACAGCCACCACCTTTGTCACCAAAGTGCCTTTTTCGGAGGATAATGAAACCAACTCATACATAGGTGAGCCATCACTTTCCGACGATGGAAATAGAAATCTTGGTGCATTATCATTTTGGTCTACAATGCAAATTCTTAACATTGTACTGGTATTTTGAGCTGGGGATCCACTGTCTCTTGCAGTAATTTCAACTTGAAATTCCTTTTGTTGCTCATAATCAAAAACTCTCTGTGCATAAATAACCCCAGTTCCTGGGTTAATGGAAATAAATGGAGGCATGGGGTGCTCCTCAGTACTTTCAGTACTTTCAATTGAATAGGTTATTTTCCCATTTTCATTTGCATCCAGATCGACTGCCTGGACACTATATATTGAGACTCCAGGTAAGTTGTTTTCTGGGACATATGCAATGTAGGTCATTTTTTGAAAAACAGGGGCATTGTCATTGATATCTGAAATGTCCAATCTGGTTGATTTTGTAGAAGAAAGTGGAGGTGACCCTTTGTCACTGGCTTGAATTGTGACATTATAAGACGACATCTGTTCTCTATCCATGTAACTGATTGTAACAATTTTATAGAAGTTGGTAGATGATGATACTAGTTTGAAAGGGACATCGCTTATGATTTCACAGTCGACCTCGCCATTTTCTCCAGAATCTAAGTCACGAACTTCAATCAAAGCAACCACAGTGCCAGGGGCAGAATCTTCGGGAACTGGAGTGGACAATGACGTAATGGCTATCTCCGGTGCATTGTCATTTTCATCCAAGATTTGTATTATTACCTTGGCATGAGCTGCTAGGCCACCTCCATCTTTTGCTTGTACCGAGAACTCATAAAGTTTTGTTTCTTCAAAATCTAAAGTTCCTTTGTTTTTAATTTCTCCATTTGTTGGATTAATAGTGAAAGCACGAAGAATCGGTTTTGCCGTAGTACTAAAAGAGTATGTTATTTGCGCATTTATCCCTTCATCTTTATCAGTTGCATTGACTTGAAGAACGGTGGAATTCAATCGGACATTTTCTTTTATGTTAACTTTATAAACTTCTTGGGTAAATATGGGGAAATTATCATTAAAATCTGTAACAATAATTGTAATTACAGCAGTGCCTGTTTGCACAGGATTTCCTCCATCAAATGCTGTTAAAATTAATTCATGCTTGGTTTGCTTTTCGCGGTCCAAAGCAGTATCTAATATAAGTTCTGGAAAAGTAGTGCCATCTGCATTCTTCTTTTTGCCTAACACAAAATGTTGATTGACACCCAGTCTATAATTTTGCAAAGAATTAATACCAATATCCAAATCTTCAGCATTTTGCAAAATAAACTTAGCTCCTGGTAATGTATGTTCACTCAGTTCAAATTCAATCCTTTCTGAAATAAACTTTGGTTGATTGTCATTTATATCCTTTATGTCTATCCTAACACTGAAAACATTAAGGGGATTTTCTACCACTGCATCAACTGTCAAGAAACAATCTTCTGTGTCCCCACATAGTGCCTCTCTGTCTATCCTGTCTGCAACATTCAGATTTCCATTCTCCAAATCGACAGAAAAATATTTATCTGAAGCAAGATTATGAATACGTAGTTTTCTAGTTGAGATGTCTTTCATATTTATGCCTAGGTCTTTTGCTAGATTCCCTATAGCTGAACCTGTTCTCACTTCTTCAAAAATGGAATAATGAAGCTGACCTGAGACAATATGACAAAGCCAAGACATTAAGAAGGAACATGTTACTTGCCATCCGATTCCTTTGCATCCTCTTGATTTATGGATTTCCATACCAGAGTTTTTTTAGTATTGCCAGGTGAATCCTAAAGAAAAGGTATTGCTTTGTTTATGATCCAGGAAAAAATAGAAAAAAACCCCTTTTCCTAAAGTGATATTCTGCAGATACATCCAGTGTAGGAGACTCTGAAATCCTTGGTATAAATCTGCATTGTTGTGTGTCATAGAAGTATCAGTGGATCTCCATTTTGAGATTCTTCTCCTTATTGGTGAACAGCGGCGCTTTGAGGCACAAATGAGGAACTACAGCAGAGATATTTTCTTAACAAAATATTTAGATTTATAGTTCTGACTAAATGCATGGGGCATTTCCAAAAAAATATATTCCAAAAAAATAGTATACAGTAGCAAATAAAACCCATATGATGCATTATACTAACAATGAATAATTTTGCTTGGTGACAGTACTTATGATTACTTATGATAATTATGTATGGTCATTTGAGTACTTATGATTATGACATTTTAATGAGCCGCTTTTACTACTGTAAAACTACAGCTAGATCAGTCAATATCAGCATATGAAGAACTAGTCCTAGCTAAGTTTATAAGCAGATATAGTAAATACTCATCAAAATCCAAAGTAAGGTAAAACATACTTTGTTCATAGTTATCCCAAAAGAGATCACTATCAAACAAGCATACCTGTGATCCCTTAGCATTTGCACTCAAATCTCAGAACGAATGGGAAAGTTGTCATTCACTCTATTACTCCATAATGTTCCTGATGGAAGTCTGCGTGGACTCAGGTGAATGAATTAAAGGCTTTCCATAGCACCTTATGCCACCATAGCCTTTCCCTTAATGTTTTAAGGAGGCCGCACACCTAAATACACTTCTTTATTTAGAAAGGGGTATTTGTGCCCTGAAATGTTTCCATGGTAGAAGCTCAGTATGCTGAAGTATTATGAAGTGTATTAAAAATATACAGGCTTAGCTGGCCCACGGATGCAGCACCCAGCAGAACTTTGATTGTTATCATTTATGAGTTTTTACTTTTGCTCCTCTTTAATATGTATTAAATTACATGAAGGAAGGTCCAGAGTCTCAAGTCATTGTGTCCAAGTCACAAGTGCTCCTAAAACCTGCAGTTTCACATTCTATGAAAGCCATCTTTTCTTCTCTCTCAATCCTAATAGAGGTAGAAAATACAGTAAGCCTTTTAATGTAGTAAGCAGACATAGGCATATTGTTAAATTGGAAGCCCACACCAGAATTTAAATACAATTCTAGGGTTTGACCCCCTCGACATAGTAATTTAGGTTGAAAAGAGATACAAGTCCATCAAGTTCAATGCTGCTGCCGATCCAGTGGAAGTGATTTCCAATTCAGGAGTGTCTCAAAAAGGGGAAAAAACCCTGACTCCAAAATGGCAATCTGATTTCTCAATGGATCAACAAGCCCCCCCCACAAATAACACAAAACGGTTCTGTAGGAAAATATAGACAAGAGATGGAAAAGTATCAATAAAAAAATACCCATTTAATACCAATGGTTGGATGGGTAGCATAACAAAGGAACTACTCATATGTAGCTTTTACTTTACTAAGAGAGTGGCACATAAGTAGAACAGCCTTTCAACAGAATTTAACTGCACTGGATAGGCCTATGGTTGTTACCATATGCTGATTAACGTTTCCGCTTTAAACCAGGAAAGAAAATGGAAAGACTAGTAAATCCGTTGGCATGACTTTTTATCCAATGATATATATTCATTTTCATTCCAATATAGAAACATAGAAAGGGATGGCAGAAAATAACCATTTGTCCCATCCAGTCTGCCCAACTTCTGAATACTTTCCTTACTCCCTAGGAAATGTAATGCCCCTGCTGGTGATCAGCAATGCATATCTCTCTTGGGGAGTTCCAAGGGAGAAACAAGAATAATAAAAAAATATAAATGATATTATTTTCACAAAATCAAAATGAAAAATGAAAACAAAATAAATAACAATAAAAAATATTATAAGGCACCTACTGATGTCACTGTGACATCACTGGTATCTAAGATATAAGGGATCCTCAAGAAGATCCCAAACTATATGGGAACAGTGCAAATAAATAAATAAACATGTTTCAAAAAGTTGCCCAAAACCCTTTAGCCCTATTGACATACCTGGGAACTCTCTGGGTTTGACCCAGAGATTGCCAGGTGAAGTACCGCCACGTCCCGCAAGGGAAGGCTCCGGGTAGCCGGAGCTCAGAAGTTCCCAGGTATGCCTATCTACCAGTATTCATTATTATGAAACAGCTTAAGGTAAACATATTAAACACAATTCAATACAGGTAGTATGGGTATGGTCCACTAGAACTTTAACTTTGATTTGCTTATTGTTCAGCAGTGCCACCTTCTCTTAACGAAAATGGTTTTTGATTTCATGTTTAGTATACAATCTGCAGATTCAATGGTAATATTCTCTATTGCAAAGTTATGTGTTCTGTTATTCAGAGATTGATTACCTCAGGCATTGAATACCTTAAAATTTATGGGAAACTGGAAATACAAACTGTGCAATTATAAGACGAGTAATTGCATACGACGGTTATGACTGTTGCTGTCATGTGCCTCATTCTCAACTATTAAAACAAATCAACCTCCATTCTGCCCACACTGAATTCCAACATGAATATATTACTTACAAAATTTGAAATGTGCTTTTAACTTTGTCTGGTCAGCCTCCTTTTTTCTTTCTGTTGTTTAACGGAATTTATAAAATTATAGTTCATTTGGATCTATTAATGAATTCATAGAATGGTATCCGTCTACTCCCTTAATGTATAAAAAATAATTTAAAGTTGCAAATGAGAGCTTCATTAAAACCTCATCAAAATTCCTATGCAATAATCTATACAATATTTTTGATTTTAGATTTACAACTCACCGATACAAGACTATTAGAAGTAAATGCATCTTTCACGCTGTCGTTTCCAAGTCCTGAATCATCAGCATCGACAAGCTTATCTATATGGATATCTTGATTTGGTTTTACAAAAGTGAAGTCATTTTCAGTAGAATCAAAAGCTACACAAACATTGTATGAGTATGGAAGAGGCAACGTTCCATTACTATACTGGGAAAGCATCCTGGGATCAACTGGAGAATATAGATTTGTATTAAGCGACCCAAAGGTTGAAGAAGATTTTGATTCTTTGCATTTTGATATGATGACCATCATTACACTTAAAATAAACAAAAACGAAATCAGTGCTAGGGCAATCACTAAGTACATTTGCAAATTAGATGGTGAATCTTCATCACTGAGTTGATTATTGAGTTTTGGAGCCACCTGCTGAAAATTATCTGCAACAATGAAAGTTAAGGTAACGGTTGCAGACAAAGAAGGAAATCCATTGTCCTTCACCAGAACCACCACCTTATGCCTCAATATATCCTTCTCTTGAAAGGCACGCAGTGTCCTAATCTCACCTGTGTGTTCACTAATGCTAAAATAAAATGGTTCTGATACTTGTGTGAAATGATAAGAGAGCCAAGCATTATGTCCCGAGTCAGCATCTACTGCAACCACCTTAGTTACTAAAGAACCCTGTTCTGAAGAAAAATAGACCATCTCAAATACAGCTGGACCACCATTATCTGGGGATGGATACAGTATTGTTGGTGCATTATCATTCTGATCCATAACATGGATAACCAGTGTTGCATTGCTGCTAAGAGATGGAGATCCACAGTCTTTTGCGGCTACTTCGATTATAAATTCCTTGTGTTGCTCATAATCAAAGGATCGCTGAGCATAGAGAACTCCAGTTTCTATATTAATGGAAAGATAAGATGACACTGGAAGATCTTCTGTATTTGTGCTGGAAATTGAATAAATGATTTTAGCATTATCTCCGCTATCAGTATCTGAAGCTTGTATACTGTAAATTGATGATCCTGGTAAATTATTTTCTTGAACATAGGCATGATATGTTGATTTGATAAATATTGGTGGGTTGTCATTAACATCCGATATTTCCAATCTGATGGTTTTCTTAGTGGAGAGTGGAGGAGATCCTCTGTCGGTTGCTAAAATTGTGATGTTATAACTTGATTCTTTCTCTCTGTCCAAGGTGTTTGTTGTAACAATTCTATAATATCTATTGGATGATGAAATTAACTGGAAAGGTGCTTTGTCAATGATATGACAGTCAACTTCTCCATTCGCACCTGAATCTTGATCATTGACTTCAATTAGCGCAATCACCGTGCCAGCTGCTGAATCCTCAGAAATAGGTGTAGATAATGAGGTAACATATATTTCAGGAGAATTGTCATTTTCATCTGTTATTTCAATTAATACTTTACACTGGGCCACAAGACCACCGCTGTCCTTTGCTTGGACTGATATTTCATAATTTTGTGCTACTTCAAAGTCCAAATTCTTGATTATTTTAATTTCTCCATTTGTAGGGTGAATGCTAAACATACTAGTATAAAGGGCATTTCCTGATGTTTTTCTAAATGAATAAGTAATGAGGGCATTAGATCCTTCGTCTTGATCGGTTGCTGTTACATGAAGGACTGTAAAGTTGATTGGGGTATTTTCACCTATACTCACTTTATACACTTCTTGAGTAAATATAGGGAAATTATCATTTACATCAGCAATGACAATCTTTATTAGTGCAGTACCAGATTTAGTTGGGTTTCCTCCATCTAGAGCTATTAAAATTAATTCATGAATATTTTGTGTCTCTCGGTCTAATGGTTTCTCTAAGACAAGTTCTGGAAATTTGCTGCCATCACTGCTGGTTTTTTCACTCAATGAAAAATACTGATTATCACTGAGTTTGTATGTCTGTACAGAATTAATGCCAATATCCGGATCTTCTGCATTTTGTAAAATAAAATGCGTTCCGGGAGATGTTGACTCAACAATTTCTAATGCAAAAATGTCTTGGAAAAATATTGGAGAATTATCATTTATATCCTGAATTTCAATATTTACAGTAAAAACATTCAAGGGATTTTCAACCACTGCATCAAATGTTAGGAAGCAGGTAGACACTCTCTCACACAGTGTTTCTCTATCAATCCTACTTTTAACATATAAATTTCCATTTCCTAAATTGACATAGAAATATTTCTCTGAAACACGTGAAACAATACGAAATCTTCGAAGTGAGAGCTGCTTAATATCTAATCCAATATCTTTTGCAATATTTCCTATAACAGAGTCTTTTCTCATTTCTTCTGGAATTGAATAACGAAGCTGTCCAGACACTAAATCACAAAGACAACAAAATAAGAAGTAAAGTATTACTTGCCACATGAATCCTTTATATTTCTGTGTATCCTGTGTTTTTATCTCAGTCATTCTCTTAGTCCAATTTCCCAGGTATATCTTTTCCAAATAACAGAATTATTTGTAATCCAGTATATGATAATATTTTAAATGAAATCCACTTCTCTCACTATGATATGATAAGCTTTGCTTTGCTGGTGGGAGAATCCAAAAATGGCTGTATTTCTTCATGTAGATCTGCAATGTGTGTGTGTGATGTTGGGAAAAATGGCAGTCGATCTTCAGTTCCATATTCTTCTCCTTATTGGTGAACAGCGGCGCTCAGAGGTATAATTGTGGAACTACGTGACTAACAAAAAATGTTTTCAAAGTTTGTGTTTAAAATAATTACAACAATGCATAATGCATCTTCACATAGGTATTGTGTTGAAATTTCAAAAAATATGCCCCATTGCCCATGAAAAAATCACAATGACAACTAATTAGTCATGCCTCTAACTCCTAAAACTAAAGTGTCAACCTTTATGTCTTGCAAAGTACCTATGTTTAAGGGTTAACAAGGCATTAAAAAGAGAGCATATAGTTTTTTTTCTTAGGCAACACCCTGGAATCCAGGCCAGACCCCACCATAAAGTGGGGAAGGAAGAGCATCCAAGCAGGGCATCTTCAAAGGATACCAGATGTCCTGTCCTGTGTGCCATAAAATCCTGCAGGGGACCAGGTGTCACACAAGGGGCGCAGCACATAGTATCTTCAGAGGTTCTGTGTGCTGACAATGTGGCCTCCAGAAGGATATAAAACATAACAGGAGGAGCTTAAACATAGACTACAACATAACAATGGGTCACCTATCAGGTAGATAGGGTTTTTTTGGCACCTGTCTGCTTGTAATAGCATGGGAGTGCGATCACCTTGTGTTATTATCATACAAGGTACCATAATAACAAAATATGATGTATTAATATTAGGCAGGAGTTTGTTGCCAGGTTTTATGATCCAGCTCATTAGGAGTGTCATAAAGTACCCGGGCAACACACTCCCCTCCCCACGTGACACCAATGGGGGCCTCCTCAAGACAAAGGAAGAAGATTCCTATAAGAATGGGAACCTGAAATTAAACAAATTGCAATTTCCATTATTGAAAATCTTTGACAAGGGTCTGTCACATCCAGAGATTCCCGCAGATTATTTTACTTTTGTTATATGTAAGTTTTCTGTGTTTATTGTTGATATTTTTGCATGTTCAGTTTTACTGTTATTTTTGTAAGCACTGGGACCATTTTTGTCAGATTAAATATAAATAAATCAGTTTTGTCTTTGTGCTCTAAATTTCAACTTAGCTTTTGGGGATAGCCAGAGTTATCACGTTACTGTTTTTCTAATTTGAAAGTTTAAATTTTTTAATCAATTTGGGTTTTTATAAAATTTAAGCAGTTAAGGGGTTACTAAAGCCTCATGTAAAGACCTTAAACAGAACTTGGTGGTTGCAGCAAATGATGTTTGGGGGTCATGTTATGAACAGATTTGGGGTTAAGGTGCTGTTTCTCTGGGCCCTGCGGGGAAAGTGGTGAGTGAGCCTGTGCGCTATTTTTCACCATTAACCCTTCCACGCTGAAATTCCCCCTTAATGTCATGGTGGGGGCCAGCAAGGCAACAGGTAGTGCTGCTCCTGTTACTCTTGTGACACTTGAGACAAATCTGGTCTATTGTTTCAGCCAGAGCCAGTTCAACACACTATATGGACAAAAGCTTTGGGATACCTGAGGCCTACAGGTAATTTAATGACATTGAATTCTGAATACATAGACATTAATATGTAGTTGGTCCCCCCTTTGCATCTATAACAGCTTCCACACTTCTGGGAAGGCTTTCCACAAGATTGTTGAGTATTTCTGTGGGAATGTTTGTTTTCATCCAGTAGAGCATTTGTGACATCAGGCACTGATTTTGGACAAGAAGGCCTGGCTCGCAATCTCTGTTCCTGTTCCAGTTATGCTGCCATAGAAAAGGCCCTTTCTCAAACTGTTCCCACAACGTTGGAAGCATAGCACTGTCCAAAATGTCTTGGTAAGCTAAAGAATTTAGATTTCACTGAAAGCAAATCAGGTAGGTAACATTCTCCTGGTATCTGCCAAACCAGACTTGCTCATTAGACTGCCAATCAGAAGCATAATTCGTCATTCCACAAAACACATTTGCACTGGTCTAAAGTACAGTGGTGCTTAACACCACTCAATCCGATGCTTGCCACTGTACTTGGTGATGTGAGGCTTGCATCCACTGTTTGGCCATGCAAACTCATTCCATGAAGCTCCTGCTGCACAGTTTTTGTGCTGATATTAATGCTAGTAGAAGTTTGGAACTTTCTGCAGCCCTGAAGGCTGTCATTGTGAGTCATATGATATTTTGTGATTTTCCCTGCTTAAACACCACACTAATAAAGTATGTTCCTTCGTAATTCAGTAATTAAGACTAGGGGCATAACACAATATTACTAAACAGCCAATCAAAGTGCATTCTGTGACCTAAAGCCCTTCTACTCGTCCTCCCTTGGTGCAGATGGACACTAATGGAGAGGGGCTGTCTCTCCACTGGATTAGTTAGGTAATATTCATGTATGCTGTAGAGCCAGCTCCTCTCAGCTAGTGTCTGACATTCTCTCACCTTAATCCAGAGCTCACAGGCAGCACAGGTTATGATGGCAGTGGAGTAGCTCAGGCTACAACAATTCATCTAAGTCTGCTACAGGATGGGGCACATGCATATCTTTTTGGCCAGTTAACAATTATGGAATAAATCCATTTTTTATGTCAAAAGAGATAGGAAACAATAACCATATGGTGTTTTGTTCAAATAAATATAGACAGGTGTCAGTTGACTATGTGGCTTATAATTTTTTGCAAGGAAGGTCATTCATTTTGCACATTGTCTTGTAAATGTTGTTATTACAAATGTCAAAGTTCCTATAATCTGGATGTTAAAATCTGAACCAATGGGGATAAAAATAAAGGTTTGGGAGCCATGCCCTCCAAAATGTGTACTTAGAGTGCAATATAAACTAATCTTGTATGCTTAGTGTACCTATTTTGGCAATAATGCCTGTTGAAAGGGTCAAATACTGCAAAATTACCGGTTTGCAAGACAGCAGAGGACATTTGTATTCTGAACTTTACTATTGGATATGAGACAGTCGATAAGTAAAATCAGGGACTAACAGGTAGCTATGTTTAAAAAACACATATACGGCGATTCACAGAAAGCTTTGTTAAGAGATCCGCCTGTTCCCTACCTTTAAGGGATTTATTTTGGATATAACATGGCTAAACATCTTATACTGTATATGCCATAAAGTAGCCTTATTTTAGTATTGTACGATAGCACCATTTTTAAAGGAAGAGAGCAAAACTTACAGATATATCAAACCTACAGGAGCTTACATCAGAGAAACGGTGGATGCCTAATCTTTTCAACTAAGTTTACAAAGCATAGATTAACTTCATTATCACACGGTCACATGCTAGAGTATACATTTGATGAATACCTACATAAAACTGGTTGAGGATTAGGTTTTTCTTTATTATACAGTAATGTGGCTACTTTGAACATAATACTGTTATGTCTTGGAATTACTCACCTGGTGGTTTGGAGCTAAATTGTCTTGTGAACTTTCATTCCCAAATCCTGAATCATCAGCATCAATAAGATTGTCTACGGGGACCGTTTGGTTAGCTTTTAGGAATGTGAAGTCACTTTCAGTGGAATCCAAAGCCACACAGACATTGTATGAGTACGGCAGAGGCAAAGTTCCATTACTATACTGGGAAAGCATCCTGGGATCAACTGGAGAATAAAGATTTGTACTGAGTGATCCAAGAGTTGTAAGAGATTTTGATTCTTTACATTTCGAAATGATCACCAACATAACACTTAAAATGAATAAAAAGGTTATCAGTGCTAGGGCAATCACGAGATACATTTGCAAATTAGATGGTGAATCTTCATCAGTGAGTTGATTGTTGAGTTTGGGAGCCGCCTGCTGAAAATTATCTGCAACAATAAAACTTAAGGTAACGGTTGCAGACAGAGAGGGCAATCCATTGTCCTTCACCAGAACCACCACCTTATGTCTCAAGATATCCTTCTCTTGAAAGGCCCGTGATATCCTGATCTCACCTGTTTGTTGACTAATGCTGAAGGGAAGTGGTTCTGACACATGTATGAAGTGATAAGAGAGCCAAGCGTTGTGTCCCGAGTCAGCATCTACTGCAACCACCTTAGTTATTAAAGAACCTTGTCCTGAGGAAAAAAGGACCATCTCAAAAAAAGCTGAACCATCATTATCTTGTGATGGATACAGTATTTGTGGTGCATTATCATTCTGATCCATAATATGGATAACCAGTGTTGCATTGCTACTCAAAGATGGAAATCCACAGTCTTTTGCGGCTACTTCGATTATAAATTCTTTGTGTTGCTCATAATCAAATGACCTCTGAGCATAAAGAACTCCAGTTTCTATATTAATGGAAAGATAAGATGATACTGGAAGATCTTCTGTATTTGTGCTGGAAATTGAATAAATGATTTTAGCATTATCTCCGCTATCAGTATCTGAAGCTTGTATACTATAAATAGATGATCCTGGTAAATTATTTTCTTGAACATAGGCATGATATGTTGATTTGAAAAATATCGGTGGGTTGTCATTAACATCTGATATTTCCAATCTGATGGTTTTGTTAGTGGAGAGTGGAGGAGATCCTCTGTCAGTTGCCAAAACTGTGATGTTATAACTTGAGATTTTCTCTCTGTCCAAGGTATTTGTTGTAACAATTCTATAATATCGATTAGAGGAAATTAACTTAAATGGTGCTTTGTCAATGATATAGCATTCAACATCTCCATTTTCACCCGAATCTTGATCATGGACCTCAATTAGCGCTATCATTGTGCCAGCTGTTGAATCCTCAGGAATAAGTGCAGATAATGAGGTAATGGATATTTCAGGAGCATTGTCATTTTCATCTGTTATTTCAATTAATACTTTAGACTGGGCCACAAGACCACCGCTGTCCTTTGCTTCTACTGATATTTCATAAATTCTTACTACTTCATAGTCCAAATCTTGATTTGTTTTAATTTCTCCATTTGTAGGGTGAATGCTAAACATACTGGAATAAAGGGGATTTTCTGATGTAAAAGCATATGTAATATGTGCATTGGATCCTTCATCTTTATCAGTTGCTGTTACTTGAATCAGTGTAAAGTTGATTGGGGTCTTTTCACTTATGCTTACTTTATAAACATCTTGGGTAAATATGGGAAAATTATCATTTACATCAGCAATAATAACATTTATTAGTGCAGTGCCAGATTTTATTGGATTTCCTCCATCAAGAGCTGTTAAAATTAGTTCATGAAAATTCTGTGTTTCGCGGTCCAAGGGTTTCTCTAAGACAAGTTCTAGAAATGTACTGCCATCAGATCGAATCTTTTCATTCAGTGTGAAATACTGATTATCACTGAGTTTGTATGTCTGTACAGAATTAATGCCAATATCTGGATCTTTTGCATTTTGTAAAATAAAATGTGTTCCTAACAAACTTGTTTCAAGAATTTCTAATGCAACAGTTTCATGAAAAAATCTTGGAGGATTATCATTTATATCCTCAATTTCAATGTTTACAGTATACACATTGAAAGGATTTTCGACCACTGCATCAAAGGTTAGGAAGCAGGTAGGCTCTGCACCACACAGTGTCTCTCTATCTATCCTATCTTTGACATATAAGTTTCCATTTCCTAAATTGACATAGAAATATTTCTCAGAAACACGTGAAACTAAACGAAGTCTTCTAGATGAAAGCTGCTTAACATCTAATCCAAGATCTTTTGCAAGATTTGATATAAGAGTGTCTTTTCTCATTTCTTCACGAATTGAATATTGAAGCTGGCTAGAGACTGAATGACAAAGACAGGAAAATAAGGAGAATATTACTTGCCATTTGATTCCTTTGAATTTCTGTGAATCCTGGTTTCTCATTGCAGCCATTTTCATCATCCAAAATGTCCAAATGGTATTCTTGTTAGTGTAGAATTATTTGTAATCCAGTGTTTTGTTTGTGGGAGAATCCAAAAATGGCTATATTCCTTCTCGCAGATCTGCAGTGTGTGTAATGGTGAAAAAAAATACCAATGGACCTCCAGCTCCATATTCTTCTCCTTATTGGTGAACAGCGGCGCTCAGAGGCATAAATGTGGAACTACATGACTAATAAAATATAATAGTACACTAAGTAGAATATGTCATCATTGCAGTGTAATCTATGTTTTAACCATTGATGTATTATGTATTTTCCAATTGTTAATAAAATAATTTTTTTTAGTAGTATAATAATAGTAATTCATCCAGGCGACGATCTACTAATGACACAAGCTAAATGATTCAATTAATCATTAATAAAGGAAAACCTTCCACGTGTCCAACTTTTTGGGCAAAAAAATCTCTGTCCCTCTGTCACACTTTTTTAGGTACTCAGAATATTTGATGTAATGGGCGAGTCTATCATAGTGTTCTTCGGTGATACAAGTCACAATATTATATATAAATACAACAGATAATGTGTTTATATATTGCATTGTGCTTAAAGACATTTTATAAACAGCAATCCCAGTTTTTGAATGAAAATTGTATGTCAAAAGTGAACACAAATCATGACCCATAAACAAATAATCAGGGAAGCTACAGTATAGAATAAGCCAAGTACAATTTTTACTATGTGCAAGACTGTATAAAATGCTATGTTTTGGTCACAGATATTTTAAATATATGAAAACATATTAACTATTATACTACAAGGACCTAATGATTTTAGTACTAAAATGAGTGGCTGCTATCTGCAATCTTTGTGATAACCATACCTGGGAACTTCTCAGCTCTGGCTACCCGGAGCCTTCCCTTGCGGGAAGGTGCCAGGTCTGGTGGGCGGTCCCGCTGACATCGGTGGGCGGTCCCGCTGACATCGGTGGGCGGTCCCGCTGACGTCGGGGGAGTTCCCGCTGACGGCAGTGGGAAACACCCTGATTTCATGTCAATTAATATTATCCTAACGCGATGAACAGTGCATAATTATATGGACCTCTTAGAAAGTTCAGTTGGTCAAGACCAGTAAGAATTTCTAACTGCATAATGTGCTTACTATTCTTGTACAAGAAATAATTTCTGTTCCATAAATTTAATCTATGTTTAGTTTTTTTTTAAATAACCAACCTTTATTTTCTCATTTGCCAAACCTAACATAACCTAACAAAGGCCCATATACAAGCCACATACTAAAAAGAAAAGGAAAAACAAATGTGGCTTTACTTTCGGCAATACATGGCTTCATGCATGGAGCATTAGACATCAGTGCTGGCTTGTAGTGCTCAATGAAATCCAAACCTCAATTTACAAAGAGCATCAAATATAGGATCTCCTGCGTGCTTTGCATAGCTGAAAAAACATGGAAGGACCCATGCAAAACTCTTCAGTTTAAACTAACAAGTACCTACTGAGCCCATGTTACCAGATAATCTACTTACAAATTATGTCACCCCCCAAAAATATAGGAGGAAATGACCCTTGTGAAATGCACCATACATCTCCATATGTAGTGTTGTTAACACTGGTGTTTTGCATTGGGGCCATGGGTAGTCCCCTGACAGCGTAAAAAGCAGTGTTCCAGTATCACTGACCTCTGCTACACAGCAAGTGCTGTTACTAAAAGTTTGAAGGAGTTAAGCATTTCCACAGACTGCACTGACTACGTGTTACGAAGCACCAACCTCAGTGAGCTTCTCTCGGAAAGGCTCACTGGGGATGGGCCTTCATTTTTCACAGTTGAGTTGGTGAAATCAAATGGCTGCCTTAATACAATAACGTGTCTACATGTATCTTGTAACCCAGAACAAATGTTTGTTCCCAAAGCCCAGGTTTAGTCCATTATTCGAAATAGATATTCAAACTCACCTACAGCTACACTGGAGCTATATCTTAGACTTTGCTTAGGTTAATGCACAAAGAATTGATAGCTCCACTGAGAAGCTCTACAAAAACATGAGGCCAAATAGAGCTTCCATATAGGTCAAACGAGGCAGAGTATTAAAAAAACCCAAAACAATTGTCCAAGTGATTTTAACCAAGCATAACTGCGTTAGTTAGAAATTAACCCTAAGTTCCTCAATGTAAAGACTAGAATCCAGACAACACTCACATCTTAAACAATAAACTATATATTAGGTCTTTAGTTGCAAGTATTTCAAAATATTTTATTAATGTTTTTCTTGGATACTAATCTACATTTATCTAAATAGAGTTTCAAGTTAGTATTGTATAACTAAACAAATTAGTGTCTTTATTAAAACATCATCATCATCATCATATAGAACCATCAAATATGGTAGAATTTAACATCGAGAAAGAATCATAGAATTAGCAGATAAGACAGCAGAAGACAGCAGATAAGAACCATTCAGTCAATATATTTTGCCTGTTTTTTCTGATGTAAGATTCAGGTCTTAATCATCTTTTCTTAGATTCAGGAGAGGTTTATTCCTGTCCCATGAATGTTTAAATTCACTTACTGAATTAGCCTCTACCACCTTGACACCCTAGTAAAATTTCCTTACATTACATCCAACCTTCAGCTTAGTTTTAGACTTTGACCTCTTGTTCTAAAATTTCTCCTCCTACAAAATAAACTTCCCTCCTGAACTTTGTTAAACCCCTATTTAAAAGTTTTCATTGCATCTCTCCTCTCTCTTGTTATTTCCAGGCTATACCTATTGAGCTCCCTTAGTCTTTTATGATAATTTTTATCCTGCAAACCATTCAGCATTTCTCTCCAAAATGTCAATATCTGTCTGCAGATGGGGTCTCCAGAACTGTACACATTTTTTTTATTGAAGCCCCGAGGTCAGTGGCTCCACAGTGAAGAAAAAATAAAAAAGTGCCAACTCCAACGCCAAGGTGCCATAAGGCCGCGGTCACTCCAGAGGGATATGCAGCCCCTTTTCCCCTTCTCGGCCATAAGGCCTGCATGAGGACCAAATCTTCTTGATCCCTTCCTCCAAGGGTTAGCGACTGTACACATTACTCTAGTTGAGGTCTGATCAGAAATCTGTAAAGTGGCTAAACCTCCTCCCTTTTTCTGTAACTAATTCTTCTAGCTCATCCAAGCATCCTACTTGCCTTATGTGATGCTCTATTGCTCTGCCTGCTTGCCTTTAAGTCCTCAGAAATAATTATTCCCAAGTCCCTCTCTTCTGTTGTCTCTGGCAGAACAGTGTCCCCAATTCTATATTCTGGGATAATCGTGGGAGTTATATTTCCGAAGTGCATTATTTTACATGTATCAACATTAAGTATGGGTACCAATCCTTGGGGTACCCCACTAGTAACACGTCCTTCCTTTGAATATACACAATCAACTAAAACTGTCTGCCTCCTGTCACGTAACCACTGCCTTATCCATTCAACTATTTTCAAAACCAAACAGCGCAATGTTTTGGCGGTCGTCTACATGCAGGGTGACAGTTGTGATGCTCTCACTTGCGTAAATGTCTTCACTCAGGACACATGAGTACAAAGCAGGGACTGCGGGAGAAGGGGTCTGAATTCAGAAATGTCCCGCAGGAAACAAGACAGTTGTATGTATGCAGACTAGGTAAAATCAGAGACAGGTAGTCCTCTGCATTTTAAAAGTACATATCCCAAGAAGGCCTTTTGCTGAAGCGCTACCTGTGTGCAACTTTTTGATTAAGGGATTCACTTCCTAGTGGACACAATATGACTTAACATCCCATATACAGAACATACAGTATATATTGTCTTATTTAAATTGTGCCCCACGGTGCCCTCATTTACATAAAGTAAAATATGCAGAATTATATTTCAAAAAATCACAAATGGCGCAAAACCTACAGGATGTTTCATCAGAGCCAAGATACATGCCTAATCATTTCATTTGAAATCACAAAATAGTGATCAACTTTATAATATCATATGTGAGAATATCATTCTAATGACAATTTTGAAAGGCCATAATCTTTTGCTGACAATATTTAAAAAATACTACCCTGCGCAAAAAAAGTTATTTTTGTTTACAAGGTAGCTGCCATTAGTTTGGATGTTTTATTAAAGACTATCGTACTACTGAAATGATCTCGGAACAATTTTATATTTTGGAATTACTCACCTTATGGTTTGCAACTAAATTGTCTTTTACAATTTCATTTCCAAGTCCTGAATCATCAGCATCAATAAGGTTGTCCACAGGAACATTTTGACTCGGCTTTAAGAAAGTAAAGTCACTTTCAGAGGAATCCAAAGCAACACAAACATTGTATGAGTACGGCAGAGGCAAAGTTCCGTTACTATATTGAGAAAGCATCCTGGGATCAACTGGAGAATAAAGATTTGTACTGAGTGACCCAAGAGCTGTGGAAGATTTTGTTTCTTTACATTTTGAAATGATCACCAGCATAACACTTAAAATGAACAAAAAGGTAATCAGTGCTAGGGCAATCACTAGATACATTTGCAAATTAGATGGTGAATCTTCATCAGTGAGTTGATTGTTGAGCTTGGGAGCTGCCTGCTGAAAATTATCTGCAACAATAAAACTTAAGGTAACGGTTGCAGACAGAGAGGGCAATCCATTGTCCTTCACCAGAACCACCACCTTATGCCTCAATATATCCTTCTCTTGAAAGGCCCGTGATATCCTGATCTCACCTGTTTGTTGACTAATGCTGAAGGGAAGTGGTTCTGACACATGTATGAAATGATAAGAGAGCCAAGCATTATGTCCCGAGTCAGCATCTACTGCAACCACCTTAGTTATTAATGAACCCTGTTCTGAGGAAAAAGGAACCATCTCAAATAAAGGTGAGCCACCATTGTCTAGTGACGGATACAGTATTTTTGGTGCATTATCATTCTGATCCATAATATGGATAATCAATGTTGCATTGCTGCTAAGAGATGGAGATCCACAGTCTTTTGCTGCTACTTGGATTATAAATTCCTTGTGCTGCTCATAATCAAATGATCGCTGAGCATAGACCACTCCAGTTTCTATATTAATGGAAAAATAAGATGACACTGGAAAATGTTCCGTATTTGAACTGGAAATTGAATAAATAATTTTAGCATTGTCTCCACTGTCAATATCTGAAGCTTGTATACTATAAATTGATGCTCCTGGTAAATTATTTTCTGAAATGAAGACATCATAAGTTGATTTCATAAATATTGGTGGGTTGTCATTGACATCTGATATATCCAACCTAATTGTTCTGTTAGTGGAGAGTGGAGGAGATCCTCTGTCAGTTGCCAAAACTGTGATGTTATAACTTGAGATTTTCTCTCTGTCCAAGGTGTTTGTTGTAACAATTCTATAATATCTACTAGATGGTATTAACGTAAATGGTGTTTTGTCAATGATATAGCAGTCAACCTCTCCATTTTCACCAATATCCTGATCAATGACCTCAATTAGCGCTATCATTGTGCCGGATGCTGAATCTTCAGGAATAACTGCAGAAAATGAGGCAACAGATATTTCAGGAGCATTGTCATTTTCATCTGTTATTTCAATTAATACTTTAGACTGGGCCACAAGACCACCGCTGTCCTTTGCTTGTATTGGTATTTCATAGTTTTTTGCTACTTCAAAGTCCAAATTTTTATTTGTTTTAATTTTTCCATTTGTAGGGTGAATGCTAAACATACTGGCAGAAAGGGAATTTCCTGAGGTTTTCCTAAATGAATACGTGATGAAGGCATTGGATCCTTCATCTTTATCAGTTGCTGTTACTTGAAGCACTGTAAAATTTATTGGGGTATTTTCACTTATGCTTACTTTATAAACATCTTGAGTAAATATGGGAAAATTATCATTTACATCAGCAATCACAATTTTTATTAGTGCAGTACCAGATTTAACTGGGTTTCCTCCATCTAGAGCTGTTAAAATTAATTCATGAGTATTTTGTGTCTCTCTGTCTAATGGTTTCTCTAAGACAAGTTCTGGAAATTTGCTGCCATCACTGCTGGTTTTTTCACTCAATGTAAAATACTGATTTTCACTGAGTTTGTATGTCTGTACAGAATTAATGCCAATATCTGCATCTTCTGCATTTGGTAAAATAAAATGTGTTCCTAGTGAACTTTTTTCAATAATTTCTAATGCAATAATGTCATGAACAAATATTGGAGGATTATCATTTATATCCTGAATTTCAATATTTACAGGATATACATTAAAAGGATTTTCTACAACTGCATCAAAGGTTAGGACACATGTAGCCTCTCTCCCACACAGGGCTTCTCTATCAATCCTGTCTTTAACATATACATTCCCATTGTTTAAATTGATAGAAAAATATTTTTCTGAAACACGTGAAACAAGACGAAATCTTCTAAATGAGAGCTGATTAATATCTAATCCAATGTCTTTTGCAATATTTGCTACAACAGAGTCTTTCCTCATTTCTTCAGGAATTGAATAATGAAGCTCTCCATTGACTGAATGATAAAGACAAGAAAATAAGAAGGAAAACATTACTTGCCAAATGATTCCTTTGTGCTTCTGTTGATCCTGGTTTCTCATGTCACCAACTTTCATTGTTCAAAATTTGAACAATTTGTTCAAATGTGATATTTTTCCTAGGTATAAATATGTTTGTAATCCAGTGTTTTAATAGTGGGAGAGTCCAAAAAGGAATGTATTGCTTCTTTCAGATCTGCAGTTTGTGATGATGAGAAAAATACGAGTGGATCTCCAGCTCCATATTTTTCTCCTTCTTGGTGAACAGCGGCGCTCAGAGGTATAATTGTGGAACTACACAATTCTGAAAATGTTTTCAAAGTTTGAGATCTTCTTTAAAATAAGGACACTGATGTATGATTTGTCTCACCACAGGTATTATATTGAAAATGTAAACAAAAGTATTTTCCATGAAAACTGAATAGTATTATTGTGATCTTGAAATCCATAGTAAATTTAGTAGGAACAACAGTTTATAAAAATGGTTATAGGCCATAATTAGTAGGCCATAGTAGTAGATGATCTACTACTGTTTAACACAAGCTATTTGGTTCAATCCCTCATTACTAAAAACATTCCTTGTTAGTATGCCTCTTTTTAAGGATATTCTGTTTTCTGGACTCAAAACTTTTTGTCCCTCTTTCCTCTCCTGATGTCCCTCTTTTCTAGGAGCTGAAAGTCACAAAAATTTACACCTTGCTAGTACCCGGTTGGACCCCCTTTTGCCTTCAGAACTGCCTTCATTCTTCATGGCATACTTTCTACAAGGTGCAGTAAACATTTCTCAGAGATTATGGTCCACATGAACATGATGGCATCAAGCAGTTGCTGCAGATTTGTCGGCTGCACCTCCATTATCCGAATCTCTTGTTCTACCACATCCCAAAGGTGCTCAACTGGATTGAGATTAGGTGACTGTGGAGGCTACTGGAGTACAGTGAACTCATTGTCATGTTCAAGAAACCAGTTTGAGATGATATGAGCTTTGTGACATGGTACATTATCCTGGTGTAAGTAGCCATTATCAGAAGATGGGTACACAGTGGTCATAAAGGGATGGATATGGTCAGCAACAATACTGTCGCATTTAAATGATATTCAATTGGTACTAAGTCGCCCAAAGTGTGCCAAAAAAATGTCTCCTACATCATTACACCACCACCACAAGCCTGAACCATTGATACAAGGCAGGATGGATCCATGCTTTCATGTTGTTTATGAAAAATCCTGACCCTGCCTTCTGACTGTCTCAGCTGAAATCAAGACTCATCAGACCAGGAAACGTTCTTCCAGTCTTCCATTGTCACAATTTTGGTGAGCCTGTGCGAATTGTAGCATCAGGTTCCTGTTCTTAGCTAACAGGAGTGGCATCTGGTGTGGTCTTCTGCTGCTGTAGACCATCTGCTTCAAGGTTCAACGTGTAGTGCTTTCAGAGATAGTATTCTGCATACCTTGGTTGTAACAAGTGGTTATTTGAGTTACTGTTACATTTCTGTCATCTCGAACCAGTCTGCCCATTTTCCTCTGACCTCTCACATCAACAAGGCATTTTCATCCACACAACTGCCGCACATATTTTCTCTTTTTTGGACCATTCTCTGTAAACCCTAAATATTATTGTGCATGAAAACCACAGTAGATCAATAGTTTCTGAAATACTGAGACCAATGCCACGGTCAAAGTCACTTAAATCCCCTTTCTTCCCCATTCTGATGCTTGGTTTGAACTTTGGCAAGTTGTCTTGACCATGTCTACACGCCTAAATGCATTGAGTTGCTGCCTTGTGATTGGCTGATTAGCTAACAAGCAATTCAACAGATGTACCTAAGAAAGTGGCCAGTGAGTGTATATAGAAACAATAGAATTGTGTTTATCAATTCAAATGCATAAACAAACCACATTATTCTACTTTATAAAAAAGCCATATAAAGTTCCATAAGTCACCTAAAACATCACCTGAAATGCCATGTCCACTAGTCATGCCTCTAACTACATCTCTTAAAACGAGTGTTCCTCTTTGACTATTTGAAATATCAAAATAGGTATGCTAAAAGAACAACAGATTAAGTACATTTTCATAGCAAAGGCCACATTCACTCTTTACATATTATGGTATCTTGTATTTTTAAAAACAAGCAAAATAAAATCTTAAAAGTAACATTCTTTACCTTCAAACCCCTGGAGTCAGTTACTCAAGGGGCTTGGGGGGTAGTGAATGTTTTAATATTTTATTTTTCTTGTACTTGTAGGCCTAAATGATATAAGGCCACTTATGTAAATAAATATTATTTTTTTATTTTTTTATTTGCATAGTTCCTAGCACAATGTCGATAAATAGCAACAAAAAATCCCAAATAACACATTTCAAATATAAATTGATTTGCATTTTCTTAGTGAAATAAATATTTGGCCCCTTTGCAAAACTTAGTACTTGGTGGCAAAACCCTTGTTGGCAATCACAGAGGTCAGAAGTTTCTTGTAGTTGACCACCAGGTTTGCACACATCTCAGGAGGGATTTTGTCGCACTCCTCTTTGCAGATCCTCTCCAAGTCATTAAGGATTTGAGGCTGACGTTTGGCACCTCAAACCTTTAGCTCCCTTCAAAGATTTCCTATGGGATTAAGGTCTGGACACTGGCTAGGCCACTCCAGGACCTTAATGTGCTTCTTCTTGAGCCACTCCTTTGTTGCCTTTGACGTGTCTTTTGGGCCATTGTCATGCTGGAATACCCACCCACGACCCATTTTCAATGCCCTGGCTGAGGGAAAGAGGTTCTCACCCAAGATTTGACGGTACATGGCCCCATCCATCGTCCCTTTGATACAGTGAAGTTGTCCTATCCCCTTAGCAGAAAAACACCCCCAAAGCATTATTTTTCCACCTCTGTGTTTGATGGTGGTGATGGTGTTATTGGGGTCATAGACAAGACTCCTCCTCCTCCAAACACGACGAGTTGATGCCAAATAGCTTGATTTTCACGGCATAGTATGTTACCAATTGTTTTCTTGGTGACTATGGTTTCCAGCTGCCTTGAGATGATTGATCCTCCGGTGTAGTTCTGAGTTGATTCTTCACCGTTCTCATGATCATTAAAACTCCACGAGGTGAGATCTTGCATGGAGCCCCAGACCGAGGGGGATGGACAGTTATTTTGTGTTTCTTCCATTTGCGAATAATCGCACCAACTGTTGTCACCTTCTCACCGAGCTGCTTGGCGATGGTTCTGTAGCCCATTCCAGCCTTGTATAGGTCTACAATCTTGTCCATGACATCGTTGGACAGCTTTTTGGTCTTGGCCATGGTGGAGAGTTTGGAATCTGATTGATTGCTTCTGTGGACAGGTATCTTTTATACAGGTAACAAACTGAGATTAGGAGTACTCCCTTTAAGAGAGCGCTCCTAATCTCAGATCGTTACCGGTATAAAAGATACCTTGGAGCCAGACATCTTGCTAATTGATAGGGGATCAAAAACGTATTTCACTGAGTAAAATGCAAATCAATTTATAACTTATTTAAAATGCGTTATTCTGGATTTTTGTTGTTGTTATTCTGTCTACCATTAAAGTTATAGACTGATCATGTCTTTGTCGGTGGGCAAACATACAAAATCAGCAGGGGATCAAATATTTTTTTCCTTCACTGTATGCATTAAGTATGTAATACCTAATAAATCTTTAACTCAAACCCCCATAATTACTGGTCTACCAGTGATCCCATGGTACCAGTGGAAGATATCCTCACGTCGCTTACGAAAACCTCACTTATGACTTAGTATGCAAAATAATCACATAAATATTGATGCCGTAAACGGAAGTTGACACCCCATTTGCAAGCCAACCACTCCCAAAAAAACATCTGACATCATTGCTAGCTAGTACTGCCCAATAAAGTCCAACTGGAAAAGAAAAGCTGAGAAAAACTGAACAAAGGATCCATACATATTTTTCTGATCTTCTGTCCAAAACCAAAGGCAAAATACTAAGCACATACTACTAGGCACCCTACTTTCCCCCCAAATTCCCTTTATTGAAAGTCCCTTCACATTTCCATAAGCCTTTTAGTGGACACTGGTGTGTCACTTTTGACACTTTTGTGAACAGGTGAAGCTCCAATAGCTCCAATAGCACCTGACAAAAAGGACCTATAAGTTCAAGTATCACTTACACGTGCTACAGATGAAGTTACTAGTTACTAAGAGTTTGCAGGAAAGTTAAATATTTTCAATATCTTAACTATGTGTTCTAAAGAATGACCCTCAGTGAGCTCATGCATGAAGGCCCGAGTTGGCACTGCATAATTTATAGTTAAATTGGTAAGAGATCTCGTAAAAATACATATATGGACAGGTAAACCCCCTCCAAGAGACTCATTAGTGTTAGCCCTTTTCATTATCCACAGTGGGGTGGGTAAGAAGAAATGTTTGTTTTAAAACAATAGAATGCCTATGTATACTGTTTTTTCTAATTTTCTTGTTTATTAAAAATATAATCAATCAAATGTAATCAAATACAGCGTCAAATTAATATTTTCATACTTACTAAATCAGTATTGCTTCAGTTCAGCATCATATACAGTACATACCTGGGAACTTCTGGGCTCCAGCTACCCGGAGCCTTCCCTTGCAGGATGCGGCGAGGACTGCCCACTGATGTCAAGGGGCGGTCCCATGATGTCAGTGGGAGGTCCCCTGACATCAGTGGGAGGTCCCCTAACATCAGTGGGAGTTCTCAATGACATCAGCGGGAGTTCCTGCTGACATCGGGGGCGTTCCCGCTGACGGCAGCAGGAAACACTCCCATTTAAAGGGAAAATGGGCAGGGATGAGGTTTCCATAACTTGCCCGTTTAACAATTATGGATTAAACGATTTCCTGCTCTGAATAAGTAGTAAAAGTAATAATAACCATGTTGAGCAAAATGTAGATGAAGGCATTTATGTGTGAGGTTACCATTTGGTTTATCATTTCTCACAATTATAGACCATCATTGACTTTGTCCACCCAGTCCACAAAATACTGGCTGAACATCCTATATATGAAATATATATGAAAATAAATTAGACTTATTAACATAGAGTCCCACAGTGTCCTTTAAAATAAGAAATTTGTTTTTAAAGCATTACTAAAAATACTAGTCGTGTTATTTGTCTTACTACCCTGCATAAGACTTCAAGAGGGTTAACATTCTCTTTTATACATAATATTTGGCATTAGCATTAAAACTATAAATGACAACCTTGGTACATTTTATTAAAAATGGTCACTTAACCACTTAGATCTCAATAGAATTGTATGTTTTTGAATATCTCACCTGATTGTTTGTATCTAAATTGTCTTTTAAACTTTCATTTCCAAGTCCTGAATCATCAGCATCAATAAGGTTGTCCACAGGTACCTTTTGGCTTGGTTTTAGGAAAGTAAAATCACTTTCAGTGGAATCCAAAGCAACACAAACATTGTATGAGTACGGCAGAGGCAAAGTTCCGTTACTATATTGAGAAAGAATCCTGGGATCAACTGGAGAATAAAGATTTGTACTGAGTGACCCAAGGGCTGTGGAAGCTTTTGTTTCTTTACATTTTGAAATGATCACCAACATAACACTTAAAATGAACAAAAAGGAAATCAGAGCTAGGGCAATCACGAGATACATTTGCAAATTAGGTGGTGAATCTTCATCAGTGAGTTGATTATTGAGTTTGGGAGACGCCTGCTGAAAATTATCTGCAACAATGAAACTTAAGGTAATGGTTGCAGACAGAGAGGGCAATCCATTGTCCTTCACCAGAACCACCACCTTATGTCTCAATATATCCTTCTCTTGAAAGACTCGTGATATCCTGATCTCACCTGTTTGTTGACTAATGCTGAAGGGAAGTGGTTCTGACACATGTATGAAATGATAAGAGAGCCAAGCATTATGTCCCGAGTCAGCATCTACTGCAACCACCTTAGATATTAAGGAACCCTGTTCTGAGGAAAAAGGGACCAACTCAAAAAACGGTGAACCACCATTATCTGGTGATGGATATAGTATTTTTGGTGCATTATCATTCTGATCCATAATATGGATAACAAGTGTTGCATTGCTACTCATAGATGGAGATCCACAGTCTTTTGCTGCTACTTGGATTACAAATTCCTTGTGCTGCTCATAATCAAATGACCTCTGAGCATAGAGAACTCCCGTCTCTATATTAATGGAAAGAAAAGAAGATACCGGGGAATCTTCTGTATTCAAACTGGAAATTGAATAAATAACTTTAGCATTAATTCCAATGTCAATATCTGAAGCTTGTATACTGTAAATTGATGCTCCTGGTAAATTATTTTCTTGAACATAGGCAAGAAATGTTGATTTCATAAATACTGGTGCGTTGTCATTAACATCTGATATTTCCAATCTCATGGTTTTCTTAGTGGAGAGTGGAGGAGATCCTCTGTCAGTTGCTAAAATTGAGATGTTATAACTTGATTCTTTCTCTCTGTCCAAGGTGTTTGTTGTAACAATTCTAAAATATCTATTAGTTGATGAAATTAACTGGAAAGGTGCTTTGTCAATGATATGACAGTCAACTTCTCCATTTGCACCTGAATCTTGATCACGGACTTCAATTAGCGCAATCACCGTGCCAGCTGCTGAATCCTCAGGAATAGGTGTAGATAATGAGGTAACATATATTTCAGGAGCATTGTCATTTTCATCTGTTATTTCAATCAATACTTTAGACTGGGCCACAAGACCACCGCTGTCCTTTGCTTCTACTGAAATTTCATACATTCTTGCTGCTTCAAAGTCCACATTTTCATTTGTTGTAATTTCTCCATTTGTAGGGTGAATGTGAAACATGCTGTTATAATGGGCATTTTTTGCAAATGAATATGTGATCAGAGCATTGGATCCTTCATCTTGATCAGTTGCTTTTACGTGAAGGACTGTATAGTTGATAGGTGTGTTTTCGCTTATGCTTACTTTATATACATCTTGAGCAAATATAGGGAAATTATCATTAGCATCAGTAACTGCAATTTTTATTAGCGCAGTGCCAGATTTCATTGGGTTTCCTCCATCTAGGGCTGTTAAAATGAGTTCATGAATATTCTGTGTTTCACGATCTAAAGGTTTCTCTAAGACAAGTTCTGGAAATTTACTGCCATCAGATCTGGTCTTTTCACTTAGTATAAAATGCTGATTGTCACTGAGTTTGTATGTCTGTACAGAATTAATACCAATATCTGGATCTTCAGCATTTTGCAAAATTAAATGTGTTCCTAGTGAACTTATTTCAATAATTTCTAGTGTAACAGTATTGTGAAAGAAAGTTGGAGCATTATCATTGATATCCTGAATTTCAATGTGTATAGTATAAACGTTTAAGGGATTTTCAACCACTGCATCAAATGTTAGGAAGCAGGTAGGCTCTCTCCCACACAGTGTCTCTCTATCTATCCTATTCTTAACATACAAATTTCCATTTCCTAAATTGACATAGAAATATTTTTCTGAAAAACTTGAAACAAGACGAAATCTTCTAAATGAGAGCTGCTTAATATCTAATCCAAGATCGTTTGCAATATTTCCTATAACAGAGTCTTTCCTCATTTCTTCAAGTATTGAATAACGAAGCTGTCCAGAGACTGAATGACAAAGAAAAGAAAATAAGAAGGAAAATATTACTTGCCATTTGATTCCTTTGCATTTCTGTGAATCCTGGTTTCTCATTTCACTAATCATTAAAATAATTCCAATTGAATATTTTCCTAGGTGAAGAATTATTTGTAATCCAGTGTTTTGCTTGTGAGAGAATTCAAAAATGGCTATATTCCTTCTTGCAGATCTGCAGTGTGTGTGATGTTGAGAAAAGTACTAGTGGATCTCCAGCTCCATATTCTTCTCCTTATTGGTGAACAGCGGCGCTCAGAGGTATAATTGTGGAACTACACGACTAATAAAATGTTTCCTACCTAGCATGTCACCAGTTGAGTGTTATCTATGATTAAAATAAAGACACCAATTTATGATTTTTCTCCCCTTGTATATTTTACATGAAAAAAAAATGAAAAGTATTATTTCAATGTTGAAATCCATTGTATTTATAGCAGAAATAATGGATTTCCAGGCCCATAATTAATCCAAATGTTGATCTACTACTGTTTGACACACTACTAACTAATACTACTACTAAAAGCATACCTTTCAAGGGTCCCTCCTTTGGACCCTAAACTTGTTATCCCTTGTTATTCCTGCAATGCTGTAGGTAAGTTTTCCGGTTCTTCTGTCCAAACTTTGTAGCAACACTAGGTTCCATACTTGCAAACTAACTATGCCACCAACAAAAAAGTAAAATGGTGAGAGTTCCCTGTGAAATGTCCTATACATTTCCATTATCCCTGTAATGGACACTCCAGGAGAAGCTCACTGGGGTTGGCCCTCAATTTTCTATAGTGGAATGATAAGCTGATATGGTTTTCTTAATACAATAATACGTCTATGTGTACCTTTGGCTTTTACCAAACTGGAAGTCAAGCACAATTGGGCTGTATTTGAGATGCACACTAAGCTTCTCAATATTAAAGACTAGAATGTATGCAATAAAACTAAATAAACCATTAACAGCTATAGTTACATATATTTCTCCAAGTTTTGATAAAGTACTTCTTGCTTATATGCCGTATTTGCTCGATTATAAGACGACCCCTCAAAATCTGAATATTAATTTAGGAAAAAAGAATAAGCCTGAATATAAGACGACCCTATAGGAAAAAAGTTTTACCAGTAAATGTTAATTCATGTAAACTATGTGAACAATTGTTTGTTAATAAAAGCTATGATTGAGAAAAATATTTTGTTTTTGTTTCCTTTTTTTACAACCTGCCCCCCCCAGTTATGCACATCTGCCCCCAGGCTTGCCACTCTGCCCCAGAAATGCCTTATACACCCTATATGCCACTGTGCCCCATGATATGCCTTTTAACCCTCTGCCACTTTGCCTCCAGAATTGCCTTACACCCCTATATGCCACTCTGGCATTTAGGGGGTTAAAAGGCATATTGTGGGGCAGAGTGGCATATAGGGAGGTATAAGGCATTTCAGGAGGCAGAGTGGCATATAGAGGGTTAAAAGGCATTTCTGGAGGCAGAGTGGCATTAAGGGGGTTAAAAGGCATTTCACAGAGCACTCTGCCTCCAGAAATGCCTTATGCCCCCTGTTTAACACTCCCTCCCCGGTGCTTAGTCCAGACAGCGTGTAGTTGCAGTGGAAGTTGTCTGCGCGAATCGGGTAGAGCTCTACACGCTGCCCGGACTAAGCACCGGGGACTCAGATGTACCGGTAAATTGGGGGGGAGGGGGCAGGAGGATCCAGGTCCCCTGCATCGCTGCGGGGGATCTGGATCTTAGTCTCATAGTCAGACCTATTTGAGGTCTGATTATAAGACGACCCCGATTATAAGACGAGGGGTATTTTTCAGAGCAATTGCTCTGGAAAAAACTCGTCTTATAATCGAGCAAATACGGTATATATATAAAAAAATACATAAAAATACAGTTTCAAGGTAATATTTCCTTAATGAAAGAAATCAATATGGCTTTATCTAATAATCATATAGAAACATCATATACAAAGTTCCCTGACATGAGGAATTTTTTTTAAGCAAAATCAAAACAAAACATATTTCACGTTAAAAAATCAACTATTTTGCTATAAACTATTGCACCTTGTAGAGATTACGAAAAACAGACAAATACTGGGTAAGCAATAACAAAATAATTTTAAAGGCAGCAATGACAAATCATTTTCCTGTCCAAACTAAAGGCATTTGATTTCCAAGATACAGGCAAAGTTTTTTGTTGATTTAACAATTATGGATTAACTGCTGTCCTACTCTGAAAGAGTAGTTAAAAAAACAAACAAAAAACATGTCATGCTAGATTCAAATAAAGGTAATCCACAAGTGTGAAGTGACCATGTAGCTTATCGTTTATAAGTACAGACTACAAACCTCAAATTTCCTAACATATAGTTATTAAAGTTTGTGAAAATGGTCCCCATGACCATACCTGGGTCATACCAATGTCAGCGTGACTGCTTACCCGCATCCCAAGAAAAGGGAGGACCCTGGGTAGCTGGAGCCTGAAAGTTCCAAGATACGTCTATGATTGCAGTCAGTATGGTGTGCAGTATATTGTACTCTTGTATGTGTCAGTTTCCAACGGGAAGGCACCCAACACAAGCTAAAGTATAATTCAGGGACTGCAGACACAGTGCTGAATATGATTTTGTATTTATGAAGAATAGGTAAATTCAGAGACAGCACTTTGTGTTTTAAAACTATATATCCCATGATTCCAAAAAAAGCCTTTTGTGATCTACCTGTTTGTTACTTGGACAAAATTTAACCGGATGTCTTATATATTCAATCAAGTAGCCTTAGTTAAATATTTAAAAAAGCATTGCAACGTTCATGAACCTACTGGTCCTTTCATCAGAGACAAAGTGCATGCCTTATCTTTCCTCAAAACACTGATCAACTTTATATTATCATTCCATAGGTCAGATTATCAATCTAACAACAATTGGAGAAAATAGCTGACATTATTGTAAAACATCACATTAAAAAAACTAGCTTTGTTTTTTTGTCTTACGACTACCCAGCACAAAAGTTTTATTTTATGCAAGATATTTGATATTCGTTTGGAAGATCATTTTAGAATAACTATGAAAACGATCTACAGTATACAATTGTATATTTTTAATTACTCACCTGATGGTTTAAACTGTCTTTTAAACTTTCTTTTCCGAGTCCCGAATCATCAGCATCAATAAGATTATCCACAGGGACCTTTTCGTTTGGTTTTAAGAAAGTAAAATCACTTTCAGTGGAATCCAAAGCAACACAAACGTTGTATGAGTACGGCAGAGGCAAAGTTCCATTACTATACTGGGAAAGCATCCTGGGATCAACTGAAGAATATAAATTTGTACTGAGTGATCCAAAGGTTGTAGAGGATTTTGATTCTTTACATTTTGAAATGATCACCAGCATAACACTTAAAATGAACAAAAAGGTAATCAGTGCTAGGGCAATCACGAGATACATTTGCAAATTAGATGGTGAATCTTCATCAGTGAGTTGATTGTTGAGTTTGGGAGCCGCCTGCTGAAAATTATCTGCGACAATAAAACTTAAGGTAACGGTTGCAGACAGAGAGGGCAATCCATTGTCCTTCACCAGAACCACCACCTTATGCCTCAATATATCCTTCTCTTGAAAGGCCCGTGATATCCTGATCTCACCTGTTTGTTGACTAATGCTGAAGGGAAGAGGTTCTGACACATGTATGAAATGATAAGAGAGCCAAGCATTATGTCCCGAGTCAGCATCTACTGCAACCACCTTAGTTATTAATGAACCCTGTTCTGAAGAAAAAGGAACCATCTCAAATAAAGGTGAACCACCACTGTCTAGTGACGGATACAGTATTTTTGGTGCATTATCATTCTGATCCATAATATGGATAACCAGTGTTGCATTGCTACTCAGAGATGGAGATCCACAGTCTTTTGCTGCTACTTGGATTATAAATTCCTTGTGTTGCTCATAATCAAAGGATCGCTGAGCATAGACCACTCCAGTTTCTATATTAATGGAAAAATAAGATGACACTGGAAAATTTTCCGTATTTGAACTGGAAATTGAATAAATAATTTTAGCATTGTCTCCACTGTCAATATCTGAAGCTTGTATACTATAAATTGATGCTCCTGGTAAATTATTTTCTGAAATAAAGACATTATAAGTTGATTTCATAAATATTGGTGGGTTGTCGTTGACATCTGATATATCCAATCTAATTGTTTTGTTAGTGGAGAGTGAAGGAGATCCTCTGTCAGTTGCCAAAACTGTGATGTTATAACTCGAGACTTTTTCTCTGTCCAAGGTGTTTGTTGTAACAATTCTATAATATCTACTAGATGGTATTAACGTAAATGGTGCTTTGTCAATGATATAGCAGTCAACCTCTCCATTTTCACCAATATCCTGATCAATGACCTCAATTAGCGCTATCATTGTGCCGGATGCTGAATCTTCAGGAATAACTGCAGAAAATGAGGCAACGGATATTTCAGGAGCATTGTCATTTTCATCTGTTATTTCAATTAATACTTTAGACTGGGCCACAAGACCACCGCTGTCCTTTGCTTGTATTGGTATTTCATAAATTTTTGATACTTCAAAGTCCAATTTTTGATTAGTTGTAATTTCTCCATTTGTAGGGTGAATGCTAAACATACTGGCATAAAGGGAATTTTCAGAGGTTTTTCTAAACGAATACATGATGAAGGCATTAGATCCTTCATCTTTATCAGTTGCTGTTACTTGAAGCACTGTAAAATTTATTGGGGTATTTTCACGGATGCTTACTTTATACACATCTTGAGAAAATATGGGAAAATTATCATTTACATCAGCAATCACAATTTTTATTAGTGCAGTACCAGATTTAACTGGGTTTCCTCCATCTAGAGCTATTAAAATTAATTCATGAATATTTTGTGTCTCTCTGTCTAATGGTTTCTCTAAGACAAGTTCTGGAAATTTGCTGCCATCACTGCTGGTTTTTTCACTCAATGTAAAATACTGATTGTCACTGAGTTTATATGTCTGTACATAATTAATGCCAATATCTGCATCTTCTGCATTTTGTAAAATAAAATGTGTTCCTAGTGAACTTGTTTCAAGAATTTCTAATGCAATAATGTCATGAAAAAATATTGGAGGATTATCATTTATATCCTGAATTTCAATGTTTACAGGATATACATTAAAAGGATTTTCTACAACTGCATCAAAGGTTAGGACGCATGTAGCCTCTCTCCCACACAGGGTCTCTCTATCAATCCTGTCTTTAACATATACATTTCCATTGTTTAAATTGATTGAAAAATATTTTTCTGAAACACGTGAAACAAGACGAAATCTTCTAAATGAGAGCTGATTAATATCTAATCCAAGATCGTTTGCAATATTTGCTATAACAGAGTCTTTCCTTATTTCTTCAGGAATTGAATAATGAAGCTCTCCATTGACTGAATGATAAAGACAAGAAAATAAGAAGGAAAACATTACTTGCCAAATGATTCCTTTGTGCTTCTGTGAATCCTGGTTTCTCATGTCACCAACTTTCATTGTTCAAAATTTCCTAGGTATAAAATTATTTGTAATCCAGTGGTTTAATAGTGGGAGAGTCCAAAAAGGAATGTATTGCTTCTTTCAGAGCTGCAGTTTGTGATGATGAGAAAAATACGAGTGGATCTCAAGCTCCATATTTTTCTCCTTATTGGTGAACAGCGGCGCTCAGAGGTATAATTGTGGAACTACACAATTTTGAAAACGTTTTCAAAGTTTGATATCTTCTTTAAAATAAGGATACCGATGTATGATTTGTCTCACCACAGGCATTATATTGAAAATATAAACAAAAGTATTTTCCATGAAAACTGAACAGTATTATTGTGATCTTGAAATCCATAGTAAATTTAGTAGGAACAACAGTTTATAAAAATAGTTGTAGGCCATAATTAGTAGGCCATAGTAGTAGATGATCTACTACTATTTAACTCAAGCTATTTGGTTCAATCCCTCATTACTAAAAATATTCCTTGTTAGTATGCCTCTTTTTTAGGGATAGTCTGTTTTCTGGACTGAAAACTTTCTGTCCCTCTTTCCTCTCCTGATGTCCCTCTTTTCTAGGAGCTGAAAGTCACAATAATGGTTGGACCCCCTTTTGCCTTCAGAACTGCCTTCATTCTTCATGGCATACTTTCTACAAGGTGCAGGAAACATTTCTCAGAGATTATGGTCCACATGAACATGATGGCATCAAGCAGTTGCTGCAGATTTGTCGGCTGCACCTCCATTATCCGAATCTCTCGTTCAACCACATCCCAAAGGTGCTCAACTGGATTGAGATTAGGTGACTGTGGAGGCTACTGGAGTACAGTGAACTCATTGTCATGTTCAAGAAACCAGTTTGAGATGATATGAGCTTTGTGACATGGTACATTATGCTGCTGGAAGTAGCCATCATCAGAAGATGGGTACACAGTGGATAAAGGGATGGATATGGTCAGCAACAATACTGTCGCATTTAAATGATATTCAATTGGTACTAAGGCGTCCAAAGTGTGCCAAGAAAATGTCTCCTACATCATTACACCACCACCACAAGCCTGAACCATTGATACAAGGCAGGATGGATCCATGCTTTCATGTTGTTTACGAAAAATCCTGACCCTGCCTTCTGACTAAGACTCATCAGACCAGGCAACGTTCTTCCAGTCTTCCATTGTCACAATTTTGGTGAGCCTGTGCGAATTGTAGCATTAGTTTCCTGTTCTTAGCTAACAGGAGTGGCATCTGGTGTGGTCTTCTGCTGCTGTAGACCATCTGCTTCAAGGTTCACCGTGTTGTGCATACCTTGGTTGTAACAAGTGGTTATTTGAGTTACTGTTACATTTCTGTCATCTCGAACCAGTCTGCCCATTTTCCTCTGACCTCTCAGATCAACAAGGCATTTTCATCCACACAACTGCCGCACACTGGATATTTTCTCTTTTTTGGACCATTCTCTGTAAACCCTAGAGATTATTGTGCATGAAAACCACAGTAGATCAACAGTTTCTGAAATACTGAGACCAATGCCACGATCAAAGTCACTTAAATCCCCTTTCTTCTGATGCTCGGTTTGAACTTTGGCAAGTTGCCTTGACCATGTCTACACGCCTAAATGCATTGAGTTGCTGCCTTGTGATTGGCTGATTAGCTAACAAGCAATTCAACAGATGTACCTAAGAAAGTGGCCAGTGAGTGTATATAGAAACAACAGAATTGTGTTTATCAATTCAAATGCATAAACAAACCACATTATTCTACTTTATTAAAAGCCTTATATAGTTCCATAAGTCACCTAAAACATCACCTGAAAAGGCCTAAATGATATAAGGCCACTTATCTAAATATATATAAATTTTTTATTTTTTTATGTGCATAGTTCCTAGCACAATGTGGATAAATAGCAACAAAAAAATCCCCAATAACACATTTCAAATATAAATTAGTTTGCAATTTATCTTAGTGAAATAATTATTTGGCCCCTTTGCAAAACGTAGTACTTGGTGGCAAAACCCTTGTTAGCAATCACAGATGTCAGAAGTTTCTTGTAGTGGACCATCAGTTTTGCACACATCTCAGGAGGGATTTTGTCGCACTCCTCTTTGCAGATCCTCTCCATGTCATTAAGGATTTGAGGCTGACGTTTGGCACCTCAAACCTTTAGCTCCCTTCAAAGATTTCCTATGGGATTAAGGTCTGGACACTGTCTAGGCCACTCCAGGACCTTAATGTGCTTCTTCTTGAGCCACTCCTTTGTTGCCTTTGACGTGTCTTTTGGGCCATTGTCATGCTGGAATACCCATCCACAACCCATTTTCAATGCCCTGGCTGAGGGAAAGAGGTTCTCATCCAAGATTTGACGGTACATGGCCCCATCCATCGTCCCTTTGATACAGTGAAGTTGTCCTATCCCCTTAGCAGAAAAACACCCCCAAAGCATTATTTTTTCACCTCTGTGTTTGATGGTGGTGATGGTGTTATTGGGGTCACAAGATTCCTCCTCCTCCAAACACGGCGAGTTGATGCCAAATAGCTTGATTTTGGTTTCATCTGACCACAATACTTTCACCCAGTTTTCCTCTCAATCATTCAGATGTCTATTGGCAAACTTCAGATGGGCCTGTACATGTGTTTCCTTAAGCAGGAGGACCTTGCAGGCGCTGCAGGTTTTCAGTCCTTCACGGTATAGTGTGTTACCAATTGTTTTCTTGGTGACTATGGTCCCAGCTGCCTTGAGATCATTGATCCTCTGGTGTAGGTTGATTCTTCACCGTTCTCATGATCATTGAAACTCCAGAAGGTGAGATCTTGCATGGAGCCCCAGACCGAGGGGGATGGAAAGTTATTTTGTGTTTCTTCTATTTACGAATAATCGCCCCAACTGTTGTCACCTTCTCACCAAGCTGCTTGGCGATAGTTCTGTAGCCCATTCCAGCCTTGTATAGGTCTACAATCTTGTCCATGACATCGTTGGACAGCTTTTTGGTCTTGGCCATGGGGGAGAGTTTGGAATCTGATTGATTGCTTCTGTGGACAGGTGTCTTTTATACAGGTAACAAACTGAGATTAGGAGCACTCCCTTTAAGAGAGCGCTCCTAATCTCAGCTCGTTACCTGTATAAAAGTTACCTGGGAGCCAGACATCTTGCTAATTGATAGGGGATCAAAAACACATTTCACTGAGTAAAATGCAAATCAATGTATAACTTATTTAAAATGCGTTATTCTGGATTTTTTTGTTATTATTCTGTCTACCATTAAAGTTATAGACTGATCATGTCTTTGTCGGTGGGCAAACATACAAAATCAGCAGGGGATCAAATAATTTTTTCCTTCACTGTATGCGTTAAGTATGTAATACCTAATAAATCTTTAACTCATAATTACCGGTCTACCAGTGATCCCATGGTACCAGTGGAAGATATCCTCACGTCGCTTACGAAAACCTCACTTATGACTTAGTATGCAAAATAATCACATAAATATTGATGCCGTAAACGGAAGTTGACACCCCATTTGCAAGCCAACCACTCCTAAAAAAACACCTGACATCATTGCTAGCTAGTACTGCCCAATGAAGTCCAACTGGAAAAGAAAAGCTTACAAAGACAGGATTTACAGGAGGCTGTGCACAGCTGAGAAAAACTGAACAAAGGACCCATACAAAACTTAAGGTACATTTTTCTGATCTTCTGGTCATAACCAAAGGCAAAATACTAAGCACACAATACTAGGTACCCCACTTTCTCCCCAAAATTCCCTTTATTGAAATTCCCTTCACATTTTCATAAGCCTTTTAGTGGACACTGGTGTGTCACTTTTGACTTGTGAACAGGTGAAGCAAAATAGCACCTGACAAAAAGGACCTATAAGTTCAAGTATCACTTACACGTGCTACAGATGAAGTCTAGTTACTAAGAGTTTGCTGGAAAGTTAAATATTTTCAATATCTTAACTATGTGTTCTAAAGAATGACCCTCAGTGAGCTCATGCATGAAGGCCCGAGTTGGCACTGCATAATTTATAGTTAAATGGGTAAGAAATCTCGTAAAAATACATATATGGACAGGTAAACCCTCTTCAAGAGACTCCTTAGTGTTAGCCCTTTTCATTATCCACAGTGGGGTGGGTAAGATGAAATGTTTGTTTTAAAACAATAGAATGCCTATGTATACTGTTTTTTCTAATTTTCTTGTTTATTAAAAATATAATCAATCAAATGTAATCAAATACAGCGTCAAATTAATATTTTCATACTTACCAAATCAGTATTGCTTTAGTTCAGCATCATATACAGTACATACCTGGGACCTTCTGGGCCCCGGCTACCCAGAGCCTTCCCTTGCAGGACGCGGCGAGGACTGCCCACTGATGTCAGGGGGCGGTCCAGTGATGTCAGTGGGAGGTCCCCTGACATCAGTGGGAGGTCCCCTAACATCAGTGGGGGTTCTCAATGACATCAGCGGGAGTTCCTGCTGACGTCGGGGGCGTTCCCGCTGACGGCAGCGGGAAACACCCCCATTTAAAGGGAAAATGGGCAGGGATGAGATTTCCATAGCTTGCCCGTTTAACAATTATGGACTAAACAATTTCCTGCTCTGAATAAGTAGTAAAAGTAAAAATAAAGATGTTGAGCAAAATTTAGTGTGTGAGGTTACCATTTGGTTTATCATTTCTCACAATTATAGACCATCATTGACTTTGTCCACCCAGTCTACAAAATACTGGCTGAACATCCTATATATGAAATATATATGAAAATAAATTAGTTTTATTAACATAGAGTCCCACAGTGTCCTTTAAAATAAGAAATTTGTTTTTAAAGCATTACTAAAAATACTAGTCTTGATATTTGTCTTACTACCCTGCATAAGACTTCATTCTCTAACATTCTCTTTTATACATAATACTTGGCATTAGCATTAATACTATAAATGACAACCTTGGTACATTTTATTAAAAATGGTCACTTAGACCACTTAGATCTCAATAGAATTGTATGTTTTTTAATAACTCACCTGATTGTTTGTATCTAAATTGTCTTTTAAACTTTCATTTCCAAGTCCTGAATCATCAGCATCAATAAGGTTGTCCACAGGTACCTTTTGGCTTGGTTTTAGGAAAGTAAAATCACTTTCAGTGGAATCCAAAGCAACACAAACATTGTATGAGTACGGCAGAGGCAAAGTCCCATTACTATATTGAGAAAGAATCCTGGGATCAACTGGAGAATAAAGATTTGTACTGAGTGGCCCAAGGGCTGTGGACAATTTTGTTTCTTTACATTTCGAAATGATCACCAACATAACACTTAAAATGAACAAAAAGGAAATCAGAGCTAGGGCAATCACAAGATACATTTGCAAATTAGGTGGTGAATCTTCCTCAGTGAGTTGATTATTGAGTTTAGGAGACGCCTGCTGAAAATTATCTGCAACAATAAAACTTAAGGTAACGGTTGCAGACAGAGAGGGCAATCCATTGTCCTTCACCAGAACCACCGCCTTATGTCTCAATATATCCTTCTCTTGAAAGACTCGTGATATCCTGATCTCACCTGTTTGTTGACTAATGCTGAAGGGAAGTGGTTCTGACACATGTATGAAATGATAAGAGAGCCAAGCATTATGTCCCGAGTCAGCATCTACTGCAACCACCTTAGATATTAAGGAACCCTGTTCTGAGGAAAAAGGGACCAACTCAAAAAAAGCTAAACCACCATTATCTGGTGATGGATACAGTATTGTTGGTGCATTATCATTCTGATCCATAATATGGATAACCAGTGTTGCATTGCTACTCATAGAAGGAGATCCACAGTCTTTTGCTGCTACTTGGATTACAAATTCCTTGTGCTGCTCATAATCAAATGACCTCTGAGCATAGACCACTCCAGTCTCTATATTAATGGAAAGAAAAGAAGATACCGGGGAATCTTCTGTATTCAAACTGGAAATTGAATAAATAACTTTAGCATTAATTCCAATGTCAATATCTGAAGCTTGTATACTATAAATAGATGATCCTGGTAAATTATTTTCTTGAACATAGGCAAGAAATGTTGATTTCATAAATACTGGTGGGTTGTCGTTAACATCTGATATTTCCAATCTGATGGTTTTCTTAGTGGAGAGTGGAGGAGATCCTCTGTCGGTTGCTAAAATTGAGATGTTATAACTTGATTCTTTCTCTCTGTCCAAAGCACTTGTTGTAACAATTCTAAAATATCTATTAGATGACAAAATTAACTGGAAAGGTGCTTTGTCAATGATTTGACAGTCAACTTCTCCATTTGCACCTGAATCTTGATCATGGACTTCAATTAGCGCAATCACCGTGCCAGATGCTGAATCCTCAGGAATAGGTGTAGATAATGAGGTAACATATATTTCAGGAGCATTGTCATTTTCATCTGTTATTTCAATTAGTACTTTAGACTGGGCCACAAGACCACCGCTGTCCTTTGCTTCTACTGAAATTTCATACATTCTTGCTGCTTCAAAGTCCACATTTTCATTTGTTGTAATTTCTCCATTTGTAGGGTGAATGTGAAACATGCTATTATAATGGGCATTTTCTGATGTTTTTGCAAATGAATATGTGATCAGAGCATTGGATCCTTCATCTTGATCAGTTGCTTTTACGTGAAGGACTGTAAAGTTGATAGGGGTGTTTTCGCTTATGCTTACTTTATATACATCTTGAGCAAATATAGGGAAATTATCATTCACATCAGCAATGGCAATTTTTATTAGTGCAGTGCCAGATTTCTTTGGGTTTCCTCCATCTAGGGCTGTTAAAATGAGTTCATGAATATTCTGTGTTTCTCGATCTAAAGGTTTCTCTAAGACAAGTTCTGGATATTTACTGCCATCAGATCTGGTCTTTTCACTTAGTATAAAATGCTGATTGTCACTGAGTTTGTATGTCTGTACAGAATTAATACCAATATCTGGATCTTCAGCTGTTTGCAAAATTAAATGTGTTCCTAGTGAACTTGTTTCAATAATTTCTAGTGCAACAGTATTGTGAAAGAAAGTTGGAGCATTATCATTGATATCCTGAATTTCAATGTGTACAGTATAAACGTTTAAGGGATTTTCAACCACTGCATCAAATGTTAGGAAGCAGGTAGGCTCTCTCCCACACAGTGTCTCTCTATCTATCCTATTCTTAATATACAAATTTCCATTTCCTAAATTAACATAGAAATATTTCTCTGAAACACGTGAAACAATACGAAATCTTCGAAGTGAGAGCTGCTTAATATCTAATCCAAGATCGTTTGCAATATTTCCTATAACAGAGTCTTTCCTCATTTCTTCAAGTATTGAATATCGAAGCTGTCCAGAGACTGAATGACAAAGAAAAGAAAATAAGAAGGAAAATATTACTTGCCATATGATTCCTTTGCATTTCTGTGAATCCTGGTTTCTCATTTCAGTAGTCATTAAAATAATTCCAATTGAATATTTTCCTAGGTGCAGAATTATTTGTAATCCAGTGTTTTGCTTGTGAGAGAATTCAAAAATGGCTATATTCCTTCTTGCAGATCTGCAGTGTGTGTGATGTTGAGAAAAGTACTAGTGGATCTCCAGCTCCATATTCTTCTCCTTATTGGTGAACAGCGGCGCTCAGAGGTATAATTGTGGAACTACATGACTAAATTTTTTTTTTCATATCTAGCATGTCACCAGTTGAGTGTAATCTATGATTAAAATAAAGACACACATGTATGATTTTTCTTCCCATGTAGTATTTTACACGAAAAAATGAACAGTATTATTTTGATGTTGAAATCCATGAGTTTCCAGGCCCATAATTAATCCAGACGATGATCTACTACTGTTTGACACACTACTAACTAATACTATTACTACAAGCATACCTTGTAAGTGTCCCTCTTTTGGACCCAAAACTCGTTATCCCTTGTTATTCCTGCAACACTGCCACTCCTATCTAGGAGCTCAGAATGTTTGATAGATTATTTTATTATTTGTAAATAAACCAAAAAGGTGCATAGATATGGAATTGTGGTAATAAAACACACTTTCTGCTTGAAAACACTTTATAAACAGCCATCATTCGTTCCCAACGTTTTTAAAAAGCCATGCTCACTGGTCATGCCTCTAACTACATCTCTTAAAAAGTATTTGATTATTTGAAATATTGCTCATTTAATACAAACAACATTTTCAAACATTATTTTATGTTAATATATTTTTGTATTACAAAAAATAAAATTGAATATCCAAAGTAAATGAAAATGTGAATCACAAGTAAAAAAATAAATAAGGAAACACCAGTATAAAACTAAGCAAGTTTAGTCTATTTTTTGCAGTCTTGAATAAAGTGCTATGTTTTGTCAAACATATATTAAATATTAAAACATATTAACTATGATTTCACAAGGACCACTATTGAATGATATAAGGACTAAATGGATGTCTGATATATATATATATATATATATATATATATATATATAATATTTATGATAGGCCACATGAGCCATTTACATGTATAATTACATTGATCTCTACATTTAGAAAAATCTAAGGTATGTAATATATTTTTAAGATGCTCAGTTCCAAACCAAAATGATTGGAAGCAACATAATGAAGAGTTGTTCATAATAAAAGTCAAATGCTTTGTACATTTCTCAATTAGACTATGTTTGCTCATTAGACTACTTAAAGGTGATTTACAGTGCTTTGGGTGCTATCATCTCATTTAATATTATTCTCACTTGATGCCCAACGAATATTTAGGTCCACCCCTTAGATGGTTGCTTTGGTGAAGTAGACTGTACAATGCATTTAGCTTATCCTCATAACCTGGAAACCTTCTGGAGACCAGTATACCGCAGCAATTACATTACACGCAATGTAGCATGCAAGAAAATGCATAAATAAGGATGCCCCAAGAGCCATTCAATAACCCATAACCAAGGCATATCTTACAAAAAAGCCAAATATGTCTTTATTTTCCACGATGTGTCTTAGTTCATTGAGGCACCTGACATTATTGCTGTCTTATACCGCCCTGTAAAGTCCAGAAAGTTTTACTGGGATTCTCAGGAGCAGTTAAGAATTATTGCCGGCTGCACACCTTTGAATAAAGTGCTCATTCCAAACTTTACGTAAGTTTTCCAGCTCTTCTGCCTAAACTTTCTAGCAACACATAGCTAGGTGTCCTACTTAGAAACTAACTATGCCACCAACAAAAAAATAAAATGGTGGGAGTTCCCAGTGAAATTTCCTATACATTTCCATTATCCCTGTAATGGACACTTCAGGAGAAGCTCACTGGGGTTGGCCCTCAATTTTCTATAGCGGAATGGGTAAGATGATATTGTTTTCTTAATACAATAATACGTCTATGTTTGGCTTTTACCAAACTGGAAGCCAAGCACAATTGGGCCGTATTTGAGATGCCCACTAAGCTTCTCAATATTAAAGACTAGAATGTATTCGATAAAACTAAATAAACTATTAACATCTATAGTTACATATATTTCTAAGTTTTAATAAAGTACTTCTTTAAAGTATTTCAAAATGAAATAAATTAATATGGCTTTTTTTAATTGTCATATAGAAACATCATATACAAAGTTCCTTCACATGAGGAATTTTTTTTCAGCAAAATCAAAACAAAACGTATTTCATGTGTAAATCAACTATTGCACCTTGTAGAGGTTATGAAAAACAGACAAATATTGGGTAAACAACACCGAAATAATGTTAAAGGCAGCAATGACAAATTATTTTCTTATCCAAAGTAAAGGCATTTGATTTCCAAGATACATGCAGAATAATCTGAAAGAGTAGTTAAAAAAAACCCCAAAAACATGTTATGCTAGATTCAAATAAAGGTAGGCCACAAGAATGAAGTGACCATGTAGCTTATCGTTTATTGAAAGTACATACTTCAAACCTCAAATTTCCTAACATATAGTTATTAAAGTTTGTGAAAATGAAAATGTTTTTTGGGAGTCCCCATGACCGTACCTGGGTCATACCAATGTCAGCATGACCGCCTACCCGCATCCTGAGAAAAGGGAGGGTTCCGGGTAGCTGGAGCCTGAATGTTCCCAGATATGTCTATAATTGCAGTCAGTATGGCGTGCGGTATATTGTATGTGTCTTATATGTGTCAGTTGCCACACTTTTATTTCCTATGGGCATACCTCTCAGCTCAGGCTACCCGGAGCCTTCCCTTGCGGGACGCGGCCAGGACTGCACACTGACATCAGTGGGCGGTCCCGCTGATGTTGATGGGCGCTCCCGCTGGCATCAGTGGGCGGTCCCGCTGACATCGAGGGAGTTCCCGCTAACTTCGGGGGAGTTCCCGCTGACGTCTGTAGGCGGTCCCGCTGACGTCGGGGGAGTTCTCACTGACGGTGGCCGGTTCCGCTGACGTCGGGGATGTTCCCGCTGATGGCAGCAGGAAACACCCCCATTTTATGGAAAACATGGGCGGGGAGTGGGGCATGTCAAGACCCTACTCCCGCGACCCTGAGGATTTGGATTTGGTAGCTGGAGCCTGAATGTTCCAAGATATGTCTATGATTGCAGTCAGTATGGTGTGCGGTATATTGCACTTTTGTATGTGTCAGTTGCCACACCCTAGTTTCCTATGTGAAGGCAACCGACACAAGCAAAAGTATAATTTGGAGACTGCACGTACAGTGTCTGAATACGAGTTTGTATTTATGATGAATAGGTAAGCCCTCTGTGTTTTAAAACTATGTATCCCATGATATTCAAAAACACTTTGCTGATCTGCCTGTAGGTTACTTCTAAATGTAGGATAGATTTGCTTCCCAGCAGACCAAATATGACCGAACATCTTATGTAATCAAGTAGCCTTAAATATTTAAAAAAGCATTGCACGGTTCACAAACCTACTGGTCCTTTCGTCAGAACCAAAGTGTGTGTAATCTTTCCCCAAAAAACTGATCACGTTTATATTATCATGCCATTTGTGAGATTATCAATCTAATGACAACTAGAGAAAGGAAAATCCCTTTAGCTGACATTATTGTGAAACATCACATTAAAAAACTAGCCTTGGTTCTTATCTGAGGACTACCCAGAGGATAAAGTTTTCTTTTATGCAAGATATTTGGCATTATTTTGGAAGGTATGCTTTATCAAAGATAATTTTTGAATTTTAGAATAACGATCTACAGTATACAATTGTATATTACTGAATTACTCACCTGATGGTTTAAACTGTCTTTTAAACTTTCATTTCCGAGTCCTGAATCATCAGCATCAATAAGATTATCCACAGGGACCTTTTCACTTGGTTTTAAGAAAGTAAAATCACTTTCAGTGGAATCCAAAGCAACACAGACATTGTATGAGTACGGCAGAGGCAAAGTTCCATTACTATACTGGGAAAGCATCCTGGGGTCAACTGAAGAATATAAATTTGTACTGAGTGACCCAAAGGTTGTAGAGGATTTTGATTCTTTACATTTTGAAATGATCACCAGCATAACACTTAAAATGAACAAAAAGGTAATCAGTGCTAGGGCAATCACTAGATACATTTGCAAATTAGATGGTGAATCTTCATCAGTGAGTTGATTATTGAGTTTAGGAACCGCCTGCTGAAAATTATCTGCAACAATGAAACTTAAGGTAACGGTTGCAGACAGAGAGGGGAATCCATTGTCCTTCACCAGAACCACCACCTTATGTCTCAAGATATCCTTCTCTTGAAAGGCCCGTGATATCCTGATCTCACCTGTTTGTTGACTAATGCTGAAGGGAAGTGGTTCTGACACATGTATGAAATGATAAGAGAGCCAAGCATTATGTCCCGAGTCAGCATCTACTGCAACCACCTTAGATATTAATGAACCCTGTTCTGAAGAAAAATGAACCATCTCAAATAACGGTGAACCACCATTATCTGGTGATGGATACAGTATTTGTGGTGCATTATCATTCTGATCCATAATATGGATAACCAGTGTTGCATTGCTACTCATAGATGGAGATCCACAGTCTTTTGCTGCTACTTGGATTACAAATTCCTTGTGCTGCTCATAATCAAATGACCTCTGAGCATAGACTACTCCAGTCTCTATATTAATGGAAAGAAAAGAAGATACCGGGGAATCTTCTGTATTGAAACTGGAAATTGAATAAATAACTTTAGCATTAATTCCAATGTCAATATCTGAAGCTTGTATACTGTAAATTGATGCTCCTGGTAAATTATTTTCTTGAACATAGGCAAGAAATGTTGATTTCATAAATATTGGTGGGTTGTCGTTAACATCTGATATTTCCAATCTGATGGTTTTCTTAGTGGAGAGTGGAGGAGATCCTCTGTCGGTTGCTAAAATTGAGATGTTATAACTTGATTCTTTTTCTCTATCCAAAGCACTTGTTGTAACAATTCTATAATATCTATTAGTTGATGAAATTAACTGGAAAGGTGCTTTGTCAATGATATGACAGTCAACCTCTCCATTTATACCTGAATCTGGATCACGGACTTCAATTAGCGCAATCACAGTGCCAGATGCTGAATCCTCAGGAATAGGTGTAGATAATGAGGTAACGGATATTTCAGGAGCATTGTCATTTTCATCTGTTATTTCAATCAATACTTTAGACTGGGCCACAAGACCACCGCTGTCCTTTGCTTCTACTGAAATTTCATACATTCTTGCTCCTTCAAAGTCCAATTTTTCATTTGTTGTAATTTCTCCATTTGTAGGGTGAATGTGAAACTTATAATGGACATTTTCTAAAGTTTTTGCAAATGAATATGTGATCAGAGCATTGGATCCTTCATCTTGATCAGTTGCTTTAACATGAAGGACTGTAAAGTTGATTGGGGCGTTTTCACTTATGCTTACTTTATATACATCTTGAGCAAATATGGGAAAATTATCATTCACATCAACAACGGCAATTTTTATTACCGCAGTGCCAGATTTCATTGGGTTTCCTCCATCTAGGGCTGTTAAAATGAGTTCATGAATATTCTGTGTTTCACGATCTAAAGGTTTCTCTAAGACAAGTTCTGGAAATTTACTGCCATCAGATCTGGTCTTTTCACTTAGTATAAAATGCTGATTGTCACTGAGTTTGTATGTCTGTACAGAATTAATACCAATATCTGGATCTTCAGCTGTTTGCAAAATTAAGCGTGTTCCTAGTGAACTTATTTCAATAATTTCTAGTGCAACAATATTGTGAAAAAAATTTGGAGCATTATCATTGATATCCTGAATTTCAATGTGGATAGTATAAACATTTAAGGGATTTTCAACCACTGCATCATATGTTAGGAAGCAGGTAGGCTCTCTCCCACACAGTGCCTCTCTATCTATCCTATCTTTAACATACAAATTTCCATTTCCTAAATTGACATAGAAATATTTTTCTGAAACACTTGAAACAAGACGAAATCTTCTAAGTGAGAGCTGCTTAATATCTAATCCAAGATCATTTGCAATATTTCCTATAACAGAGTCTTTCCTCATTTCTTCAAGTATTGAATAACGAAGCTGTCCAGACACTGAATGACAAAGACAAGAAAATAAGAAGGAAAATATTACTTGCCATATGATTCCTTTGCATTTCTGTGAATCCTGGTTTCTCATTTCACTCATTTGAATCAATAAAATAATTCCAATTGAATATTTTCCTAGGTGCAGAATTATTTGTAATCCAGTGTTTTGCTTGTGAGAGAATTCAAAAATGGCTATACTCCTTCTCGCAGATCTGCAGTGTGTGTGATGTTGAGAAAAGTACTAGTGGATCTCCAGCTCCATATTCTTCTCCTTATTGGTGAACAGCGGCGCTCAGAGGTATAATTGTGGAACTGCACAACTAATAAAATGTTTCATATCTAGTATGTCACCAGTTAAGCGTAATCTATGATTAAAATAAACACACCAATCTATGATTTTTCTTCCCATGTAGTATTTTACATGAAAAAAATAAACAGTTGAAAATCCATGGTAGTTATAGAAGAAATAATGGGTTTCCAGGCCCATTATTAATCCAGATGATGATCTACTACTGTTTGACACACTATTAACTAATACTACTACTAAAAGCATACCTCTAAAAGTGTCCCTCTTTTGGACCCAAAACTCATTATCCCCCACTATTCCTGTAATGTTGCCCCTCTTTTCTAGGAGCTCAGAATGTTTGATATATTATTAAATTATAGTTTCTAACTATAAAAGTTTCTAACAGTAATATTTAAATAAACCAAAAATGTGCATAGCTATTAAATAGACTTTCTGCTTGAAAACAATTTATAAACAGCCATTAATAGTTCCTAACGTTTTTAAAAAGCCATTCTCACTAGTCATGCCCCTAACTACATCCCGTTAAAAAGTACAAACAACATTTTCAAGCATTATGTTATGGTAATATATTTTTAATATTACATAAAATAAAATTGAATATCAAAAGTAAATGAAAATGTGAAGCAAAAAATTAAATAAGGAAACACCAATATAAAACTAAGCAAGTTTAGTCTGTCTATTTTTAACTATGTGCAGTCTTGAATAAAGTGCTATGTTTTGGTCAAACATATTTTAAATACATTAAAGCATATTAACTATGATTCCACAAGTACCAATATTTAATGATATAAGGACTAAATGGGTGTCTGATATTATTCTCACTTGATGCCCAACAAATATTTAGGTCGACCCCTTAGATGGTTGCTTTGGTAAAGCAGACTGTTCAATGCATTTAGCTTATCCTCATAACCTGGAAACCTCCTGGAGACCAGTACACTGCAGCAATTAAATTATGCAAGAAAATGCATAAATAAGCCGCAAGAGCCATTCAATAACCCATAACCAAGGCATATCTTACAAAAAAGCCAAATATGTCTTTATTTTCCACAATATGTCTTAGTTTATTGAGGCACCTGACATTATTGCTGACTTATACCGCCCTGTAGTCCACAGTCCAAAAAGTTTTACTGGGATTCTCAAGAGCAGTTAATATTGGAATTATTGCAGGCTGCACACCCTTGAATAAAGTGCTCATTCCAAACATTAGGTAAGTTTTACAGCTTTTCTGCCTTAACTTTCTAGGATAACTCATAACTAGGTGCCTTACTTACAAACTAACTATGCCAACAACAAAAAAAGTAAAATGGTGAGAGTTCCCTGTGAAATGTCCTATACATTTCCATTATCCCTGTAATGGACACTTCAGGAGACGCTCACTGGGGTTGGCCCTCAATTTTCTATAGCGGAATGGGTAAGATGATATTGTTTTCTTAATACAATAATACGTCTATGTGGGCTGTATTTGGGATACACACTAAGCTTCTCATATGGCTTTATTAAATTATCATATAGAAACATCATATACAAAGTTCCTTCACAGGAGGAATTTTTGTTCAGCAAAATCAACACCAAAATAAATTTAAAGGCAGCAATGACAAATTATTTTCTTGTCCAAAGTAAAGGCATTTGATTTCCAAGATACATGCAGAATAATCTGAAAAAGTAGTTAAACGCCCCCCAAAAAACCTGTTACGCTAGATTTAAATAAAGGTAGGCCACAACAATGAAGTGACCATGTAGCTTATTGTTTATTGCAAGTACAGACTACAAAACTCAAATTTTCTAATATATAGTTATTACAGTCTGTAAAAATGAAAGTGTGTGTTTTTTGGGAGTCCCCATGACCATACCTGCGTCATACCAACGTCAGCGTGACCGCCTACCCGCATCTCGAAAAAAGGGAGGGTTCCGGGTAGCTGGAGCCTGAATGTTCCCAGATATGTCTATGATTGCAGTCAGTATGGCGTGCGGTATATTGTACTCTTATATGTGTCAGTTGCCACACTTTTATTTCCTATGGGCATACCTCTCGGCTCAGGCTACCCGGAGCCTTCCCTTGCGGGACGCGGCCAGGACTGCACACTGACGTCAGCGGGCGGTCCCGCTGATATTGATGGGTGCCCCAGCTGACTTCAGTGGGCGGTCCCGCTGACATCGAGGGAGTTCCCGCTAACTTCGGGGGAGTTCCCGCTGACGTCGGTAGGCGGTCCCACTGACGTCGGGGGAGTTCTCGCTGATTTTCTCGCGGAAACACCGCCATTTTATGGAAAACATGGGCGGGGAGTGGGGCATGTCAAGACTCCACTCCCGCGACCTGGAGGATTCGGGTCTTGACCCGGAGAACTGGAGGACCAGCGCTCACCCAGCAATCTCCAGGTCAAACCCAGAGAGCTCCCAGGTATGCCTATGGGAAGGCACCTGACACAAGCAAAATTATAATTCTGGGACTGCTGGCACAGTGTCGGAAAGCGAGTTAGTCCTCTGTGTTTTAATACTATATCCCATGATTAACAAAAATGCCTTGCTGATCTGCCTGTTTGTTACTTCTAGATTTGCTTCCCAGCAGACTCAATATGACCGAACATCATATACATGCAATCAAGGTTCATGAACCTACTGGTCCTTTCGTCAGAGACAAAGTGTGTGGCATCTTTCCTCAAAACAGTGATCAACTATATAGCATCATTCCATAGGTCAGATTATCAATCTAATGACAGTTGGAGAAAGGAAAATCCCTTTAGCTGACATTATTGTGAAACATCACATTAAAGATCTAGCCTTGGTTTTTGTTTCAGGACTACCCAGCACAAAACTGCTAGAAGTTAAAGTTTTATTTTATGCAACATATTTGGCATTATTTTGGAACATATGGGTCAGGAACCTACCTTGTCTTCACCCGGCAGGAACACAACCGGGCACCGCACCTCTGTCCGCGGACAACGTAGTCGCGTACGTACTAGGCCGCATCCCTAGCACCTAGTACAGCGCGCACCGCATTGGGCCAGTACCAGTACTGATGGCGGGGTTCATGTCCTAAGGTCCAATTACACAGCTCCAAGGAAGGAGGACAAACCGTGACGGACAGGTGACCGCTAACAGGGTCCTATTGGAAGAGCAGGGTCTCCAGGGTCTGGAGGAAGGAGCCACGTTTTGGCGGACTATTTAAACCCCCAGCACTATTCAATCAGTGCTTGTTTGTTCATACTTTATAACTGGATACTCATTTTTGGATTATATGGACTTTGCGGATACTCTCTTATCCCAGAACCTGGATAGCTGTACGGTACTGTTTCTACATTTGTGTCTACTGCTGCTCAGTGGAACAAACCATTGTTGTTGCACCAATGTCTGGTTTTGCATTTACTAACTGATCAGGTGCATCTCTGCGCTGTGCTCCGATTACTACACACCTGACAGGATGTTTTATTAAAGATCATTTTAGAATTTTAGAATAACTTTGAAAACGATCTACAATATACAATTGAATATTTTTGAATTACTCACCTGATGGTTTAAACTGTCTTTTAAACTTTCATTTTCGAGTCCTGAATCATCAGCATCAATAAGATTATCCACAGGGACCTTTTCGTTTGGTTTTAAGAAAGTAAAATCATTTTCAGTGGAATCCAAAGCAACACAAACATTGTATGAGTACGGCAGAGGCAAAGTTCCATTACTATACTGGGAAAGCATCCTGGGATCAACTGAAGAATATAAATTTGTACTGAGTGATCCAAAGGTTGTAGAGGATTTTGATTCTTTACATTTTGAAATGATCACTAGCATAACACTTAAAATGAACAAAAAGGTAATCAGTGCTAGGGCAATCACTAAATACATTTGCAAATTAGATGGTGAATCTTCATCAGTGAGTTGATTGTTGAGTTTGGGAGCCGCCTGCTGAAAATTATCTGCAACAATGAAACTTAAGGTAACAGTTGCAGACAGAGAGGGCAATCCATTGTCCTTCACCAGAACGACCACCTTATGCCTCAATATATCCTTCTCTTGAAAGGCCCGTGATATCCTGATCTCACCTGTTTGTTGACTAATGCTGAAGGGAAGTGGTTCTGACACTTGTATGAAATGATAAGAGAGCCAAGCATTATGTCCCGAGTCAGTATCTACTGCAACCACCTTAGTTATTAATGAACCCTGTTCTGAAGAAAAAGGAACCATCTCAAATAAAGGTGAACCACCATTATCTGGTGATGGATACAGTATTTTTGGTGCATTATCATTCTGATCCATAATATGGATGATCAATGTTGCATTGCTGCTAAGAGATGGAGATCCACAGTCTTTTGCGGCTACTTCAACTATAAATTCCTTGTGCTGCTCATAATCAAATGATCGCTGAGCATAGACCACTCCAGTTTCTATATTAATGGAAAAATAAGATGACACTGGAAAGTTTTCCGTATTTGAACTGGAAATTGAATAAATAATTTTAGCATTGTCTCCACTGTCAATATCTGAAGCTTGTATACTATAAATTGATGCTCCTGGTAAATTATTTTCTGAAATAAAGACATTATAAGTTGATTTCATAAATATTGGTGGGTTGTCATTGACATCTGATATATCCAATCTAATTGTTCTGTTAGTGGAGAGTGAAGGAGATCCTCTGTCAGTTGCCAAAACTGTGATGTTATAACTTGAGATTTTCTCTCTGTCCAATGTGTTTGTTGTAACAATTCTATAATATCTACTAGATGGTATTAATGTAAATGGTATTTTGTCAATGATATAGCAGTCAACCTCTCCATTTTCACCAATATCCTGATCAATGACCTCAATTAGCGCTATCATTGTGCCGGATGCTGAATCTTCAGGAATAAGTGCAGATAATGAGGAAACGGATATTTCAGGAGCGTTGTCATTTTCATCTGTTACTTCAATTAATACTTTAGACTGGGCCACAAGACCACCGCTGTCCTTTGCTTGTATTGGTATTTCATAGTTTCTTGCTACTTCAAAGTCCAATTTTTGATTTGTTTTAATTTCTCCATTTGTAGGATGAATGCTAAACATACTTGCATAAAGGGAATTTTCTGATGTCTTTGTTAAAGCATATGTAATATGTGCATTAGATCCTTCATCTTTATCAGTTGCTGTTACATGAATCAGTGTAAAATTGATTGGGGTATTTTCACGTATGCTTACTTTATAAACATCTTGGGTAAATATGGGAAAATGATCATTTGCATCGGCAATCACAATTTTTATTAGTGCGGTACCAGATTTAACTGGGTTTCCACCATCTAGAGCTGTTAAAATTAATTCATGAGTATTTTGTGTCTCTCGGTCTAATGGTTTCTCCAAGACAAGTTCTGGAAATTTGCTGCCATCACTGCTGGTTTTTTCACTCAATGTAAAATACTGATTTTCACTGAGTTTGTATGTCTGTACAGAATTAATGCCAATATCTGGATCTTCTGCATTTTGTAAAAAAAAATGTGTTCCTAGTGAACTTGTTTCAATAATTTCTAATGCAACAATGGCATGAAAAAATATTGGAGGATTATCATTTATATCCTGAATTTCAATGTTAACAGTATATACATTAAAAGGATTTTCTACAACTGCATCAAAGGTTAGGGCACATGTAGCCTCTCTCCCACACAGGGTTTCTCTATCAATCCTGTCTTTAACATATAAATTTCCATTGTTTAAATTGATAGAAAAATATTTTTCTGAAACACGTGAAACAAGACGAAATCTTCTAAATGAGAGCTGATTAATATCTAATCCAATGTCTTTTGCAATATTTGCTATAACAGAGTCTTTCCTCATTTCTTCAGGAATTGAATAATGAAGCTCTCCATTGACTGAATGATAAAGACAAGAAAATAAGAAGGAAAACATTACTTGCCAAATGATTCCTTTGTGCTTCTGTGAATCCTGGTTTCTCATCTCACCTTTCATCATTCCAAATTTCAGTGATATTTTTCCTAGGTATAAATATGTTTGTAATCCAGTGGTTTAATAGTGGGAGAGTCCAAAAAGGAATGTATTGCTTCTTTCCGATCTGCAGTTTGTGATGATGAGAAAAATACGAGTGGATCTCCAGCTCCATATTTTTCTCCTTATTGGTGAACAGCGGCGCTCAGAGGTATAATTGTGGAACTACACAATTTTGAAAATGTTTTTAAAGTTTGATATCTTCTTTAAAATAAGGACACTGATGTATGATCTGTCTCACCACAGGCATTGCATTGAAAATGTCAACAAAAGTATTTTTCATGAAAACTGAATAGTATTATCGTGATCTTGAAATCCATAGTAAATTTAGTAGGAACAACAGTTTATAAAAATGTTTCTAGGCCATCATTTGTCCATATGATCTACTACTATTTAACACAAGCTATTTAGTTCAATCCCCCATTACTAAAAACATCCCTTGCATGTGTCCCTTTTAAGGGATAATCTGTTTTCTGTCCCTCTTTCCCCTCCTGATGTGCCTCTTTTCTAGGAGCCTAGAAATAATGTACACTCACTGGCCACTTTATTAGGTACCCAGTGCAAGTTCCCGGTTAGAAATGCCTTCTTTCTTCATGGCATACTTTCTATAAGGTGCTGGAAACATTCCTCAGAGATGTTGGTCCACATGAACATAAAGGCATCACACAGTTGCTACAGTATTGTGGGCTGCACATCCATTATCCGAATCTCTCGTTCTACCACATCCCAAAAGTGCTCCATAGGATTGAGATCTGATGACTGTGGAGGCCATTGGAGTACAGTAAACTCATGTTCAAGAAACCAGTTTGAGATGATGTGAGCTTTGTGACATGGTGCATTATCCTGCTGGAAGAAGCCATCAGAAGATGGGTACACAGTGGTCATAAAGGGATGGACATGGTCAGCAACAATACTCAGGTTGGCTGTCGCATTTAAACGATACTCAATTGGTACTAAGGCACCCAAAGTGTGCCAAAAAATGTCCCCCACACCATTGCAGCACCACCACCAGCCTGAACCATTGATACAAGGCAGGATGGATCCATGCTTTCATGTTGTTTATGCCAAAGTCTGACCCTGCCATCTGAATGTTGCAGTTGGACTTGAGACTCATCAGACCAGGCAACGTTCTTCCAGTCTTCCATTGTCACAATTTTGGTCAGCCTGTGCGAATTGTAGCCTCAGCTTCCTGTTCCTAGATTACAGGAGTGGCACCCGGTGTGGTCTTCTGCTGCTGTAGCCCATCTGCTTCAAGGTTCAACGTGTTGTGCATTCAGAGATGGTATTCTGCATATCTTGGTTGTAACAAGTGGTTATTTGAGTTACTGTTGCATTTCTGTCATCTCAAACCAGTCTGCCCATTCTCCTCTGACCTCTGACATCAACAAGGTATTTTTGTCCACACAACTGCTGCTCACTGGATATTTTCTCTTTTTTGGACCATTCTCTGTAAACTCTAGAGATGGTTGTGTGTGAAAATCCCAGTAGATCAGCAGTTTCTAAAATACTCAGACCAGCCCATTTGGCACCAACAACCATGCCACATTCAAAGTCACTTAAATCCCCTTTCTTCCCCATTCTGTTGCTCGGTTTGAACTTTGGCAAGTTGTCTTGACCAGGTCTACATGCCTTAATCCATTGCCGCATGATTGGCTGATCAGCTATTTGTGTTAACAAGCAAATGAACAGGTGCACCTAATAAAGTGGCCAGTGAGTGTATATAGAAACAACAGAATTCTGTTTATCAATTCAAATGCATAAACAAAACACATTATTCTGCTTGACGACACTTTATAAAAAAAAACATCAATAGTTCCATAAGTCATCTAAAACATCTCATGAAATGCCATGTCCACTAGTCATGCCTCTAACTACATCTCTTAAAACGAGTGTACCTCTTTGACTATTTGAAATATCGGTATAGGTATGCTAAAAGAACGACAAATTAAGTAAAATTTCATAGCAAAGGCCACATTCACCCTTTACATATTATTGTATATTGTATTTTTAAATACAAGTAAAATAAAATATTGAAAGTAACATTCATTACCCTCAAACCCCTTGAGTGAATTTAGTGAATGTTTTTGTATTTTATTTTACTTGTACTTGTAGGCCTAAAATATATTAGGCAACATATGTAAATATATATTATTATTTTTTATTTTCATTTGCAAAGTTCCTAGCACAATCTGGATAAAGACCCATTTGGGGACTTTCATATCTTACTGATGTCAGTGATGCCATGGTGACATTACTGGGCTCGCTATGACATTTATTTATATTTCACTTTTTTAAAAAAAAAGTTTTCTTCCTCTTCTCCATCTGATCTCCCTTGTACTGATCACACTGTGAAGACCAAGCACAGCTCCATGTGATTAACCAGCAATTAGTTTGTGCCAGCAGACAAAAGAATCAGAGATCCCATCAGGGACTGGACAGACCCTCTGGGGTCTCTCCTCGGCTTTCTGAGACCCTCTGGCAGGTGTCAGCATTGACACAGTTTTGCCGATGTATATGCACATCTACAAATGCATAAAAGGGTTCAACAATAATATATTTTCAAACATTTTCATCAACAATACAGACAAAGTAACGTTTCTTTTGTTTTAACTATGCTAAACTATGCTAGTTTATATATGTGTTATATATGAATTAAGTATGTAATACCTAATAAATCTTTAGCTCAAACTCCCATAATTACTTGTCTACCAGTGATCCTATGGTACCAGTGGAAGATATCCTCACGACGCTTACGAACACATCACTTATGACTTAGCATGTAAAATAATCACATAAATATTGATGCCTTAAATGGAATTTGACACCCCATTTGCAAGCCAACCACTCTCAAAAAAACATCTGACATCATTGCTACCTAGTACTGCCCAATAAAGTCAAATATTTTCAATACCTTAACTATGTGTTCTAAAGAATTACCCTCAGTGAGCTCATGCATGAAGGCCCGAGTTGGCACTGCATAATTTTTAGTTAAATTGGTAAGAAATCTCGTAAAAATACATATATGGACAGGTAAACCCCCTCCAAGAAACTTATTAGTGTTAGCCCTTTTCATTATCCACAGTGGGGTGGGTAAGATGAGATGTTTGTTTTAAAACAATAGTTTTTTGATTTTTTCTCATTTTCTTATTAAAAATATAATCAATCAAATGTAATCAAATTCAGTTTCAAATTAATATTTTTATACTTACTAAATCAGTATTGCTTTAGTTCAGCATCATATACATACCTGGGAACTTCTGGGCTCCGGCTACCCAGAGCCTTCCCTTGCAGGACGCGGCCAGGACTGCCCACTGACATCAGGGGGCGGTCCCGTGATGTGAGTGGGAGGTCCCCTGACATCAGTGGGAGTTCCTGATGACATCAGTAGGAAACAGTAGGGAAACACCCCCATTTAAGGGAACAATGGGCAGGGATGAGATTTCCATAACTTGCCCATTTAACAATTATGGATTAAACAATTTCTGCTCTGAATAAGTAGTAAAAGTAATAATAACCATGCTGAACAAAATTTAGACAAAGGCATTTATGTGTGAGGTTACCATTTGGTTTATCATTTCTCACAATTATAGACCATCATTGACTTTGTCCACCCAATCCACAAAATACTGGCTGAACATTCTATATAGGAAATTTATATGAAAATAAATTAGACGTATTAACATAGAGTCCCACAGTGGCCTTTAAAATAAGATATTTGTTTTTAAAGCATTACTAAAAATACTAGTCTTGATATTTGTCTTACTACCCTGCATAAGACTTAGAGAGGGTAACATTCTCTTTTATACATAATATTTGGCATTAGCATTAATACTATAAATGACAACCTTGGTACATTTTATATAAAATGGTCATTTTGAAAATAATGATCTCAATAGAATTGTATGTTTTTGAATAACTCACCTGATTGTTTGTATCTAAATTGTCTTTTAAACTTTCATTTGCAAGTCCTGAATCATCAGCATCAATAAGGTTGTCCACAGGTACCTTTTGGCTTGGTTTTAGGAAAGTAAAATCACTTTCAGTGGAATCCAAAGCAACACAAACATTGTATGCGTACGGCAGAGGCAAAGTTCCATTACTATATTGAGAAAGAATCCTGGGGTCAACTGGAGAATAAAGATTTGTACTGAGTGACCCAAGGGCTGTTGAAGATTTTGTTTCTTTACATTTTGAAATGATCACCAACATAACACTTAAAATGAACAAAAAGGTAATCAGTGCTAGGGCAATCACTAGATACATTTGCAAATTAGATGGTGAATCTTCATCAGTGAGTTGATTGTTGAGTTTAGGAGACGCCTGCTGAAAATTATCTGCAACAATGAAACTTAAGGTAACGGTTGCAGACAGAGAGGGGAATCCATTGTCCTTCACCAGAACCACTACCTTATGTCTCAATATATCCTTCTCTTGAAAGACTCGTGATATCCTGATCTCACCTGTTTGTTGACTAATGCTGAAGGGAAGTGGTTCTGACACATGTGTGAAATGATAAGAGAGCCAAGCATTATGTCCCGAGTCAGCATCTACTGCAACCACCTTAGATATTAAGGAACCCTGTTCTGAGGAAAGAGGGACCAACTCAAAAAAAGCTAAACCACCATTATCTGGTGATGGATACAGTATTTTTGGTGCATTATCATTCTGATCCATTATATGGACAACCAGTGTTGCATTGCTACTCATAGAAGGAGATCCACAGTCTTTTGCTGCTACTTGGATTACAAATTCCTTGTGCTGCTCATAATCAAATGACCTCTGAGCATAGAGAACTCCCGTCTCTATATTAATGGAAAGAAAAGAAGATACTGGGGAATCTTCTGTATTCAAACTGGAAATTGAATAAATAACTTTAGCATTAATTCCAATGTCAATATCTGAAGCTTGTATACTGTAAATTGATGCTCCTGGTAAATTATTTTCTTGAACATAGGCAAGAAATGTTGATTTCATAAATACTGGTGGGTTGTCATTAACATCTGATATTTCCAACCTGATGGTTTTCTTAGTGGAGAGTGGAGGAGATCCTCTATCAGTTGCTAAAATTGAGATGTTATAACTTGATTCTTTCTCCCTGTCCAAAGCACTTGTTGTAACAATTCTATAATATCTATTAGATGATGAAATTAACTGGAAAGGTGCTTTGTCAATGATTTGACAGTCAACTTCTCCATTTGCACCTGAATCTTGATCATGGACTTCAATTAGTGCAATCACTGTGCCAGATGCTGAATCCTCAGGAATAGGTGTAGATAATGAGGTAACATATATTTCAGGAGAATTGTCATTTTCATCTGTTATTTCAATTAGTACTTTAGAGTGGGCCACAAGACCACCGCTGTCCTTTGCTTCTACTGAAAGTTCATACATTCTTGCTGCTTCAAAGTCCACATTTTCATTTGTTGTAATTTCTCCATTTGTAGGGTGAATGTGAAACATGCTGTTATAATGGGCATTTTCTGATATTTTTGCAAATGAATATGTGATCAGAGCATTGGATCCTTCATCTTGATCAGTTGCTTTTACATGAAGGACTGTAAAGTTGATAGGGGCGTTTTCACTTATGCTTACTTTATATACATCTTGAGCAAATATTGGGAAATTATCATTCACATCAGCAATGGCAATTTGTATCACTGTAGTGCCAGACTTCATTGGGTTTCCTCCATCTAGGGCTGTTAAAATGAGTTCATGAATATTCTGTGTTTCACGATCTAAAGGTTTCTCTAAGACAAGTTCTGGATATTTACTGCCATCAGATCTGGTGTTTTCACTTAGTATAAAATGCTGATTGTCACTGAGTTTGTATGTCTGTACAGAATTAATACCAATATCTGGATCATCAGCATTTTGCAAAATTAAATGTGTTCCTAGTGAACTTGTTTCAATAATTTCTAGTGCAACATTATTGTGAAAAAACTTTGGAGCATTATCATTGATATCCTGAATTTCAATGTGGATAGTATAAACGTTTAAGGGATTTTCAACCACTGCATCAAATGTTAGGAAGCAGGTAGGCTCTCTCCCACACAGTGTCTCTCTATCTATCCTATCTTTAACATACAAATTTCCATTTCCTAAATTGACATAGAAATATTTTTCTGAAACACGTGAAACAATACGAAATCTTCGAAGTGAGAGCTGCTTAATATCTAATCCAAGATCGTTTGCAATATTTCCTATAACAGAGTCTTTCCTCATTTCTTCAAGTATTGAATAACGAAGCTGTCCAGAGACTGAATGACAAAGACAAGAAAATAAGAAGGAAAATATTACTTGCCATTTGATTCCTTTGCATTTCTGTGAATCCTGGTTTCTCATTTCACTAATGATTAAAATAATTCCAATTGAATATTTTCCTAGGTGAAGAATTATTTGTAATCCAGTGTTTTGCTTGTGAGAGAATTCAAAAATGGCTATACTCCTTCTCGCAGATCTGCAGTTTGTGATGATGAGAAAAATACTAGTGGATCTCCAGCTCCATATTTTTCTCCTTATTGGTGAACAGCGGCGCTCAGAGGTATAATTGTGGAACTGCACAATTTTGAAAATGTTTTTAAAGTTTGATATCTTCTTTAAAATAAGGACACTGATGTATGATCTGTCTCACCACAGGCATTGCATTGAAAATGTCAACAAAAGTATTTTTCATGAAAACTGAATAGTATTATTGTGATCTTGAAATCCATAGTAAATTTAGTAGGAACAATGGTTTATAAAAATGTTTCTAGGCCACCATTTTTCCATATGATCTACTACTATTTAACACAAGCTATTTGGTTCAATCCCCCATTACTAAAAGCATTCCTTGTATGTGTCCCTTTTTAAGGGATAGTCTGTTTTCTGTCCCTCTTTTCCCTCCTGATGTGCCTTTTTTCTAGGAGCTAGTGTTCTACAGCCCTGAAATAATATACACTCACTGGCCACTTTATTAGGTACACCGTGCAAGTTCCCGATTGGAAATGCCTTCTTTCTTCATGGCATACATTCTATAAGGTGCTGGAAACATTCCTCAGAGATTTTGGTCCATATGAACATAAAGGCATCGACACAGTTGCTGCAGATTTGTGGGCTGCACATCCATTATCCGAATCTCTCGTTCTACCACATCCCAAAAGTGCTCCATTGGATTGAGATCTGATGACTGTGGAGGCCATTGGAGTACGGTAAACTCATGTTCAAGAAACCAGTTTGAGATGATGTGAGCTTTGTGACATGGTGCATTATCCTACTGGAAGAAGCCATCAGTAGATGGGTACACAGTGGTCATAAAAAGATGGTCAGCAACAATACTCGCATTTAAACGATACTCAATTGGTACTAAGGCACCCAGTGTGTGCCAAAAAAAGTCCCCCACATCATTGCAGCACCACCACCAGCCTGAATCGTTGATACAAGGCAGAATGGATCCATGCTTTCATGTTGTTTATGCCAAAGTCTGATCCTGCCATCTGAATGTTGCAGTTGGACTTGAGACTCATCAGACCAGATAACGTTCTTCCAGTCTTCCATTGTCACAATTTTGCTTCAAGGTTTGACGTGTTGTGCATTCAGAGATGGTATTCTGCATACCTTGGTTGTAACAAGTGGTTATTTGAGTTACTGTTGCATTTCTGTCTTCGCGAACCAGTCTGCCCATTTTCCTTTGACAACAACAAGGCATTTTTCTCCAAACAACTGCTGCTCACTGGATACTTTCTCTTTTTTGGACCATTCTCTGTAAACTCTAGAGATGGTTTTGCATGAAAATCCCAGTAGATCAACAGTTTCTGAAATACTCAGACCAGCCCGTCTGGCACCAACAACCATGCCACATTCAAAGTCACTTAAATCCCCTTTCTTCCCCATTCTGATGCTTGGTTTGAACTTTGGCAAGTTGTCTTGACCACTTCTACATGCCTTAATCCATTGCCACATGACTGGCTGATTAGCTATTTCTGTTAACAAGCAATTGAACAGGTGTCCCTAATAAAGTGGCCAGTGAGTGTATATAGAAACAACAGAATTGTGTTTATCAATTCAAATGCATAAACAAAACACATTATTCTGCTTGAAGACACCTTATTAAAAAAACCATCAATAGTTTCATCTAAAACATCTCATGAAATGCCATGTCCACTAGTCATGCCTCTAACTACATCTCTTAAAACGACTGTACCTCTTTGACTATTTGAAATATCGATATAGGTATGCTAAAAGAACGACAAATTAAGTAAATTTTCATAGCAAAGGCCACATTCACCCTTTACATATTATTGTATATTGTATTTTTAAATACAAGTAAAATAAAATATTAAAAGTAACATTCATTACCCTTAAACACCTTGAGTGAATTTAGTGAATGTTTTCATATTTATTTTACTTGTACTTGTAGGCCTAAATGATATTAGGCCACATATGTAAATATATATTATTATTATTTTTTTTTATCTGGATAAAGACCCATTTGGGGACTTTCATATCTTACTGATGTCAGTGATGCCATGGTGACATTACTGGGCTAACTATGACATTTATTTATATTTCACTTTTTTTAAAAAAAAAAAGGTTTCATCCTCTTCTCCATCTGATCTCCCTTGTACTGATCACACTGTGAAGAGCAAGCACAGCTCCATGTGATTAACCAGCAATTAGTTTGTGCCAGCAGGCAAAATAATCAGAGATCCCATCAGGGACTGGACAGACCCTCTGGGGTCTCTCCTCGGCTTTCTGAGACCCTCTGGCAGGTGTCAGCATTGACACAGTTTTGCCGATGTATATGCACATCTACAAATGCATAAAAGGGTTCAACAATAATATATTTTCATCAACAATACAGACAAAGTAATGTTTATTTTGTTTTAACTATGTGCTGGTTTATATATGCGTTATATATATGAATTAAGTATGTAATACCTAATAAATCTTTAGCTCAAACCCCCATAATTGCTTGCCTACCAGTGATCCCATGGTACCAGTGGTACATATCCTCACGCCACTTACGAACACATCACTTATGACTTAGCATGCAACATAATCACATATTGATACCGTAAATTACATTTGACACCCCATATGAAAGCCAACCATTCCCAAAAAAACAACATCAGAGCTAGCTAGTACTGCCCAATAAAGTCCAACTTGAAAAGGCAAAGCTTATGAAGACAGGATTTACAGGAACAAAAAACTGAACAAAGGGCCCATACAAAACGTAAGGTAAGGCAATATACTGAGCACATAATACTAAGTACCCCACTTACCCCAAAAGATTCCCTTTATTGAAAGTCCCTTTACATTTCTATAAGCCTTATAGTGGACACTGGTGTCTACATACACATCTTTTGACTTGTGAACAGGTGAAGCCCCAAGATAGCAGCTGACAAAAAAGGACCTATCAGTTTTAGTATCACTTACACGTGCTACAGATGAAGTCTGGTTACTAGGAGTTCACAGGAAAGTTAAACATTTTCAATATGTTAACTATGTGTTCTAAAGAATGACCCTCAGTGAGCTCTTGCATGAAGGCCCGAGATCACACTGCATAATTTATAGTTAAATTGGTAAGAAAGCTCCTAAAAATACATGGACAGGTAAACCTCCTCCAAGAAACTCATTAGTGTTAGGACTTTTAATTATCAACAGTGGGGCAATAGTATGCCTATGTATACTGTTTTTTCTAATTTGTTTATGCTTATTAAAAATATAATTATGTTATCAAATACACACTTAAAAAAGCTATTTTTCGCATTTGTGTAAAAATCTTGCTATAAACATTTTATTGAATATGAAAAATAGGGAAATACTGGGCAGGGTATACAAAAACAAAATTATTTCAAAGGCAGCCTTAAAAATTTTGTTACTGCTCAAACTAAAGGCATGAGATTTCCAAAACGTGCCCAGTTAACAATTATGAATTCAATGATTTCCTGCTCTATATTTGTAGTTTTTGTGTGAGGTTATCATGTGGTTTATCATTTCTCGCAATTATAGACCATCATTCACTTTGTCCACCCAAAATACTGGCTGAATATCTTATATATGAAATAACTTATTTACATACAGTCCCATAGTGTACTTTAACATAAGATATTTGTTTTTAATAAGACACCAAGACACATAAACCTTTCATCAGTGCCATAGAGTGTGTAACTAAAATTAAATACGTAAATACTTATTATTTCTCGCTGTCACATGGACAAATATAATTCTAATGATAATTACAGCAGGTGAAACTCTATTTTAAAGCATCACTAGAAACACTAGTCTTGTTTTTTGTCATATACTTCTAGAGGGTAGCATTCTCTTTTATGCATATTTGGCATTAGCTTTGATCTTGTAAATGCCATCTTTTGTACATTTTGTTAAAAATGGTCACTTTGAAAATAATGATCTTAGTAGAACTGTATGTTTTTGAAGTACTCACCTGATTGTTTGTATCTAAATTGTCTTTTAAACTTTCATTTCCAAGTCCTGAATCATCAGCATCAATAAGGTTGTCCACAGGTACCCTTTGGCTTGGTTTCAGGAACGTAAAGTCACTTTCAGAGGAATCCAAAGCAACACAAACATTGTATGAGTACGGCAGAGGCAAAGTTCCGTTACTATATTGAGAAAGAATCCTGGGATCAACTGGAGAATAAAGATTTGTACTGAGTGACCCAAGAGCTGTGGAAGATTTTGTTTCTTTACATTTTGAAATGATCACCAACATAACACTTAAAATGAACAAAAAGGAAATCAGTGCTAGGGCAATCACGAGATACAATTGCAAATTAGATGGTGAATCTTCATCAGTGAGTTGATTGTTGAGTTTGGGAGCCGCCTGCTGAAAATTATCTGCAACAATGAAACTTAAGGTAACGGTTGCAGACAGAGAGGGGAATCCATTGTCCTTCACCAGAACCACCACCTGTCTTAATACATCCTTCTCTTGAAAGGCCCGTGATATCCTGATCTCACCTGTTTGTTGACTAATGCTGAAGGGAAGTGGTTCTGACACATGTATGAAATGATAAGAGAGCCAAGCATTATGTCCCGAGTCAGCATCTACTGCAACCACCTTAGTTATTAATGAACCCTGTTCTGAAGAAAAAGGGACCATCTCAAATAAAGGTGAACCACCATTATCTGGTGATGGATACAGTATTTTTGGTGCATTATCATTCTGATCCATAATATGGATGATCAATGTTGCATTGCTACTCAGAGATGGAGATCCACAGTCTTTTGCGGCTACTTCAATTATAAATTCCTTGTGCTGCTCATAATCAAAGGATCGCTGAGCATAGACCACTCCAGTTTCTATATTAATGGAAAAATAAGATGACACTGGAAAATTTTCCGTATTTGAACTGGAAATTGAATAAATAATTTTAGCATTGTCTCCACTGTCAATATCTGAAGCTTGTATACTATAAATTGATGCTCCTGGTAAATTATTTTCTGAAATAAAGACATTATAAGTTGATTTCATAAATATTGGTGGGTTGTCGTTGACATCTGATATTTCCAATCTGATGGTTTTGTTCGTGGAGAGTGAAGGAGATCCTCTGTCAGTTGCCAAAACTGTGATGTTATAACTCGAGACTTTTTCTCTGTCCAAGGTGTTTGTTGTAACAATTCTATAATATCTACTAGATGGTATTAACGTAAATGGTGTTTTGTCAATGATATAGCAGTCAACTTCTCCATTTTCACCAATATCCTGATCAATGACCTCAATTAGCGCTATCATTGTGCCGGATGCTGAATCTTCAGGAATAACTGCAGAAAATGAGGCAACGGATATTTCAGGAGCATTGTCATTTTCATCTGTTATTTCAATTAATACTTTAGACTGGGCCACAAGACCACCGCTGTCCTTTGCTTGTATTGGTATTTCATAGTTTCTTGCTACTTCAAAGTCCAATTTTTGATTAGTTTTAATTTCTCCACTCGTAGGGTGAATGCTAAACATACTGGCATAAAGGGAATTTCCTGAGGTTTTCCTAAACGAATACCTGATGAAGGCATTAGATCCTTCATCTTTATCAGTTGCTGTTACTTGAAGCACTGTAAAATTTATTGGGGTATTTTCACGAATGCATACTTTATACACATCTTGAGTAAATATGGGAAAATTATCATTTACATCAGCAATCACAATTTTTATTAGTGCAGTACCAGATTTAACTGGGTTTCCTCCATCTAGAGCTGTTAAAATTAATTCATGAATATTTTGTGTCTCTCGGTCTAATGGTTTCTCCAAGACAAGTTCTGGAAATTTGCTGCCATCACTGCTGGTTTTTTCACTCAATGTAAAATACTGATTATCACTGAGTTTGTATGTCTGTACAGAATTAATACCAATATCTGCATCTTCTGCATTTTGTAAAATAAAATGTGTTCCTAGTGAACTTGTTTCAATAATTTCTAATGCAACAATATCATGAACAAATATTGGAGGATTATCATTTATATCCTGAATTTCAATGTTTACAGGATATACATTAAAAGGATTTTCTACAACTGCATCAAAGGTTAGGACGCATGTAGCCTCTCTCTCACACAGGGTCTCTCTATCAATCCTGTCTTTAACATATAAATTCCCATTGTTTAAATTGAGAGAAAAATATTTTTCTGAAACACGTGAAACAAGACGAAATCTTCTAAATGAGAGCTGATTAATATCTAATCCAATGTCTTTTGCAATATTTGCTATAACAGAGTCTTTCCTCATTTCTTCAGGAATTGAATAATGAAGCTCTCCATTGACTGAATGATAAAGACAAGAAAATAAGAAGGAAAACATTACTTGCCAAATGATTCCTTTGTGCTTCTGTGAATCCTGGTTTCTCATCTCACCTTTCATCATTCAAAATTTCAGTGATATTTTTCCTAGGTATAAATATGTTTGTAATCCAGTGTTTTAATAGTGTCCAAAAAGAGTCCAAAAAGATATGTATTGCTTCTTTCGGATCTGCAGCTTGTGATGATGAGAAAAATACTAGTGGATCTCCAGCTCCATATTTTTCTCCTTATTGGTGAACAGCGGCGCTCAGAGGTATAATTGTGGAACTACACAATTCTTGAAATGTTTGCAAAGTTTGACACCTACAATGTGTTATTAGTGTAATGTAGTCTTCTTTAAAATAAGGACACTGATATATGATTTGTCTCACCACAGGCATTGCATTGAAAATGTAAACAAAAGTATTTTTATTATTGTGATCTTGAACTCCATAGTAAATTTAGTAGGAACAGTGGTTTATAAAAAATGTTTCTAGGCCATAGTTTTTCCAGATTATCTACTACTGTTTAACAAAAGCTATTACCAAGAGCATTCCTTGTAAGTGTCCCTCTTTTTAGGGACTCAAAATTTCTGTCCCCCTTTCTTCTCCTGATGCCCCTCTTTTCTAGGAGCTAGTGTGCTACAGCCCTAAAAGTCACAATAATATATACGGAAACTGTGTTTATAAATTTAAATGCATAATCAAAACACATTATCCTGCTTGAAGACACTTTATAAAAAAAAGCACCTAAAACATCACCTGAAATGCCATGTCCACTAGTCATGCCTCCAACAACATCTCTTAAAACGACTAAAAGACAGATTAAGTAAACTTGGACGAAAGAAACAAATTTTATTTTACTTGTACTTGTAGGCCTAAATGATATTAGGCCACTTACATAAAAGTATATTCATGTTTAATTTCGTATTTGCATAGTTCTTAGGTCAATGTGGATAAAGACCCATTTGGGGGCTTTCATATCTTATTGATGCCAGTGAAGCCATGGTGACATTACTGGGCTCACTATGACATGTATTTATATTTTTTTTTAAAAAAGGTTTCTTCCTCTTCTCTATCTGATCTCCCTTGTACTGATCACACTGTGAACAGCAAGCACAGCTCCATGTGATTAGCCAGCAATCAGTTTGTGACAGCAGGCACAAGAATCAGAGATCCCATCGGGGACTGGACAGACCCTTTGGGGTCTCTCCTCGGCTTTCTGAGACCTTCTGGCAGGTGACAGCATTGACACAGTTTTGCCAATGTATATGTACTATATAAAGGCATAAAAGGGTTAAACACTAATATATTTTCAAACATTTTCATCAACATTACAGACAAAGTCTTTTGTTTTAACTATGTGCTAGTTTTGGTCTACCACATTTTATATACGTTCAACCATATTAACCGTAGTTTCACCTAATGGTTATTATTATTCTAATGATTCAAATACAATGGGCTAGTATAGTAAAGAACCACTAAATACCGTGTTTCCCCGAAAATAAGACACTGTCTTATATTTATTTTTCCTCAAGAAGACGCACTATGGCTTATTTTCAGGGGATGTCTTATTTTTATTAAGTATGGTACAACAATCTACATTCATTCAAATATACTCATCTTGTCTGGGGGTACAGATACTCAGGAAAAGCAGAGATAGGCCAGCAAAGCTGATGTGTAAGGGCTGGCTTATTTATCAAGGATCCAGTGAGAACTGGGTCCACTCTGCACAGTGGAGCTGGGATGATCTCTCTGGGCTTAGTAGCAGACTGCTTGCTGAAGCTTTTCCCCTATCCCCTGGTGTTTGTGTGGGGTGAGAGAGACCCACAGACTGTTGCTGGTCAGTGCTGGGGAGCAGCAGCTATACTGGTGTTTGTGGGGGGTGAGATAGACCCACAGACTGTTGCTGGTTGGTGCTGGGGGAGAGAAACTCACAGTGCTGAGTAAAATGGCAGCCACAGCTTTACTTCTTCCCCCTGCTCCTCACTTCACTGAGGAGACTTTTACTTTCACTTTCTATGTCTCCTCCCTCTATGCCTCACTGCATAGCCACGCCTATCACTATGTCTTATTTTTGGGGTATGGCTTATATTGAGCAAATGCTTAGAAATTCTGCTACGGCTTATTTTATGGGTATGTCTTTTTTCGGGGAAACATGGTATTACTCTAAATATAATATTTAGTGAAGAAGAAGAAGAATTCCTAACTACAAAATTAATTTAGCATTTAAGAAGAACATTTTCTTGTTCAATAAATTTCATAGACCTACATGTTTAACAGTATGTTCCCTTATTTAGTACAATCAACCTTTTCTTTGTCATTACCAAGTCTAACAGCAACAGTGACACAATAATAAAGATAAATCACGGTCAATAGTACTATATTGAGGCACAAGTAAAAATAGCTAGTAACAGACATTATAATGAATAAATAAATGGGAACTCCAAATTGAAGCCCATATGCAAGCCAGCCACTACCAAAAAATCAACATCTGACATCAGCGCTAGTACTGCCCAATGAAGTCCAACTGGAAAAGAAAAGCTTACGAAGACAGGATTTGCAGGAGACTGCGCACAGCTGAGAAAAACTGAAAAAAGGACCCATACGAAACTTAAGGTAAGTTTTTCTAATCTTCTGTTCACTACTTCCCCCCAAAAATTCCCTTTACATTTCTATAAGCCGTTTAGTGGACACTGGTGTCCACATACACATCTTTGACTTGTGAACAGGTGAAGCCCCAAAATAGCAGCTGACTAAAAAGGACCTATCAGTTCTAGTATCACTTACACGTGCTACAGATGAAGTCTAGTTACTAGGAGTTTGCAGGAAAGTTAAACATTTTCAAAGTGTTAACTATGTGTTCTAAAGAATGACCTTCAGTGAGCTCCTGCATGAAGGGTCGAGTTCGCACTGCATCATTTATATTTATATTGCTAAGAAATCGCCTAAAAATACATACCGTATTGGCTCGATTACAGGCCGCACCCGAATATAGGCCGCACCCTAAAAGTTAGGTGCTTTTTTAAAGAAAAACACTTAGCGGAATAGATATACTGCCAGTCTGCCCACCCCAGATATGCTGCCACTCTGCACACCCCCCGAGATATGCTGCCACTCTGTCACCCCCCCAGATATGTTGCCACTCTGCCCCCAAGACTGTCACCTTTCGCCGGCAGGTGTGTCCAGGGGGCTCCGCTGCTGCCGTCCGGCCGTCTCGCTCCCTCGGGTGGGGGCGTCCTCGATGGTGCCCGCCGTCGGGTCCTCCAGCGATGCTCGCCGCCGGGATCGCCCTCTTCGCCGTCCTGGCGTCTGTCTCTCCTGCCGGGGGTCTGCGGCGGGGGTCCTGGAGAGGTTCTTCTGCTGTCCTCGGTGTGCTGGAGGTGCGCACACGTGCACGCTGTCATGGCGGCCAGGAATCCCATACCCAGCAACTGCGTACGTCACGCAGATTGTTAAAGCACAACGTGCGGCAGCGGAGGTTGTTTACGGAGGGGGAACATCTGCGCGATGCGCTTAGACAATCTCCCGTGCCGGCACTCCCCCCGTGGAAAGTGCTGGCAGGGGAGGCTGTCTGAGCGTATCAGAGAGTAGGATGCAGGTCCCCTGCAGCACTGCGGGGGATCTGTATCCTAACGCTGCTGCCTGCCCGGAACTGCATGTCACAGGCGTCGGGCGAAGCGAAATGTGCATTCCTGCGCTAGACCCCGAATATAGGCCGCACCCCCACTTTAAAGACTTAAAGTGGGGGGAAAAAGTGCGGCCTATATTCGGGCAAATACGGTATATGGACAGCTAAACTCCCTTCAAGAAACTCATTAGTGTTAGCCCTTTTAATTATCAACAGTGGGGTGAGTAAGATGGAAGGTTTTTTTTAAAACAATAGTATGCCTATGTATACAGTTTTTGTTCTAATTAGTTCTTGTTTATTAAAAATACACTTATGTAATCAAATACAGTTTGTATTTGTACAGTTTGTACTAAATCAGTAATGGTTTAGTACAGCATCATATAGAAAGACACAATTCATTTGAAAATCTTTTTTGTTGCAAAATGACCCTTTGAAAAGTTATTTTTGGCATTTGTGTGAGAATCTTGCTATAAACTACATTTTATTGAAAATGAAAATAGGGAAATACTGAGCAGGGTTAAGAAAAACAAAACTATTTTAAAGGCAGACTTACAAATTTTGTTACTGCTCAAACTAAAGGCATAAGATTTCCAAAAATTGTTCAGTTAACAATTGTGGATTAAATGATTTCCTGCTCTGAATACGTAGTATACAGTGCCATAGTGTGTATACATTACATTCTTAAACACTGATTATTATTTCTCGCTGTCACATGAACAAAATATCATTGTCACGGACAGGGCTATCGGCCGAGCCGCGACGTGGGAGTACGGGCGTAACAAGGGTCAAACGCCAACCAGACTTCCGGCGCGTTTGGTCACTTTCCCCGCAGGGCACCAAGCAACCACCACCAACCCCAACCAGTCACCCCAAAACTCCCAGTGTAAAACACGCTGCCACCACCAAGAACTTTAAAACCGGGCGTCTTAGGTTACCCAAAAACAATTAGACTGCGATAACTACACAATCCCCAAACTGATATCTATATAGTTAACCGCTTAGTAACGTGACTTATATGTATACAGAAGGCTATCTCTAGGCTGAGTTCGATTAGAGAACAAAGACAGAACTGATTAAAAATGTTTAATCTGAGCATAAAATGGGTCACAGTGCTGTTACACAAAAATGCATATAAAAAGAGACATAGACTAAAATAGTACAAGTACAAAACAGTATAAAATAAAAGGGATAAAACAGAGTATCATACCACACTTCCTTGGAACCTTGATGTTGTCTCTCTGATGGTAAAAACAGGCAGGCTCTTTCCATTACCAGTTGCCCACCTTTTTATCCCCCCCCCAAGACCGCCCTTTTCCTGTTACCTGAGCAAGGGGATGGGAGTAGGGGGTTCAGAACTATGACCTTCTGAAGGCGGGGTTATATCTGCTCAACTTTGGTCTGGGATCAGAAAATATGTAATATGACGCCGGCCGAGCTTGGCATAATTATGACACCAGGATCATCATAATTCTCTGGTCCTAGTGATCATTTTCATACCAAACTCCACACCTGTATCAGTTGGCACAAGGACACATTCGCATAACACTTGCTATGGACATGCCTGCATGGCGTGTTTGGTCTCCCTGAAACCAGCACATCACAGGCATAAGGATGCAATGTATGATGGGGCCCAAAAGTTATGCACTCATCATATTTTGGACATTATGCATTTATTAATTTTACCATGTGTCCATTGATACCCTGTCTCCACACCCCAGGGAGATGTTGCCAGGATGTCTGGCCTTTCACTCTTCCACAGGAATCCCTTCCTGTCCCAGGTGACAATACCCAGCATGGGGTAATCAAGTCTTATTTTGGGTTCTGGCTCCAAAAGGAAAGGTGTGAACAAATGTTACTGGACCTAGCATCAGTCAAATCCCTTAACCCATTCAGTGCCAAGCTCCAGTTACTCATGCCGTGGCATGACACCTCCCCCTTTAAGAGGGTGGCCCAGAGATTAAGCCACAAGCTTATCTCTGCGCCAACCTACTCTTTCCCTGGGTAACAGTTTCCGGCTTAGATAAGGTATTTCTTTGGGAAAACCCACCCTGCGGAATATACTGAGCAAAGCATCAGCTACCTTATCTGCTCTGCTACAGGATAAGGCCATGGTCTCAGGGTACCCAGGGGCATAGTCCACCCCCTTAATAACAGATTGTTTCTTCATCCAGCTCGGTATAGCTACAAGCCCCAACAAATCTACTTGATGGGTAGCTAGGGTGTCCCGCCCCGGGTTCACAAACCATGTAGGCCCTACGTAAGGGATAACAGAATGGTCACCAGTTTCACCCTCTCCCTTGTGTCCTGACTTCGTAGTCCCACAGAATACGGGCACAGGTGCACACAAGCCCTCTCTTTGTCCCCTATTCTGCTGCCAGGTTATCACAGCTATGGTTGAAACATCTGTCACTCCACCTGTTCCACTCAAAGGAGGCATACATACAGGACCCTGGGAACCAGCTAATCCTGCCACAGAGCAACACTCACTCACCCTCTGCCCTTCTCCACAGTCAGGTGGCCACCTCACATTTTCACACAGCACCTCAAACATTCTGGGTTCTGGCACAGACGGACATTCACTCGTTCTCTGCCCTTCTGCACAGTCGGGTGGTCCTCTCACACTTTCACAAAGCCCCTCAGACATCCCTGGTTCTGGCACAGATTCGATCTGCCCTCCCTCCCAGTGATGCAAAACCTCCACATTCTCACACGGCACCTCAGACACCCCTGGTTCTGGCACAGATTCGTTCTGCCCCCCCTCCCAGTGATGCGAAACTTCCACATTCTCATACGGTACCTCAGACACCCCTGGTTCTGGCACAGATTCGCTCTGCCCTCCCTCCCAGTGATGCAAAACCTCCACATTCTCACACGGCACCTCAGACACCCCTGGTTCTGGCACAGATTCGCTCTGCCCTCCCTCCCAGTGATGTGAAACCTCCACCTTCTCACATGGCACCTCAGAGACCCCTGGTTCTGGCACAGATTCGCTCTGCCCTCCCTCCCAGTGATCACATTTCACAATGTCCCCCAAAGTCTCACACAGAACTTCAGGTGAAGCAGGGCTGTCAGTCAGCCCTTCTGGCTCGCAAGCAGTGTCCTCTGGAGCATAGTGACAGAGCATCCGGCCCAAATCATTCCCCAACAGAACAGGGATATCCTCAGAAACACCCACTTCCCGCAAACCTTTCCCCGCACCCCAATCCAGGTACACACGGGCCAGAGGCACAGCAGGGCGCACGCCCCCAATTCCTTTGATGGACATGGTTCTTCCAGGGATTATGTCCTCCGTATTCACCACTTCAGGGCGCACCAAGGTGAATGAAGCTCCAGAATCTCTCAGTCCCATGGTCACCCGGTCACCCACAGTTACACTCTGCAGGTTATCCTCCTTTCTCCCCACAGGCCCACCCACAAGCAAAACTGATGGTGCCCCTTCAGGGGCGCTCCCACCCCCACGAGCAGGTTGGGGTGGATTTCTAGTGGGGCAATTAAAGCTCAGATGCCCAATCTGGTTGCATTGAAAACAACGGCGGGCATGTGACTCACCAGACATGGCCCTTGCCCCATTGGCAGTTGGTGGTGGTGAAGTCCTCACTGCTGATCTTGTGGATGATGATGGAACTGTAGCCCCTCTCCAGGTGGAAGTGCCAGCTGACACAACTCCACGCCTAGATGCACGAATGTCGGCGTAGTCATCTGCCAGCTCTGCGGCATCCCTAGCTGTTTTCGGCTTTCTTTCTAAAATCCATTCGCGTACATCGGGGCTCCGGGTCTGTAAGAACTGTTCCAGGACCATTAAGTCATTAACAGCTTCATAGGTAGTAACTTGTATCCCAGTAACCCACTGCTTGTACGCGGTTTCCAATTGTGCAACATATAGAATGCAGCTGGATGACGCACTCTGCTGCATGCTCCTAAACTTTTTCCTGTAAGCCTCAGGAGTAAGGTTAAAAGTTTTTTGCAAGGCAGATTTGATTGCTTCATAATCGTTATCAGTCTCTGAGGGAAGGGACACAAACACATCCAAGGCTTTTCCTTTCAGTTGTGGGGTTAAATATCTCCCCCACTGGTCTGAGGGTAGTTGGTGCTGCCTGCACACTTTTTCAAAACTTTTTAGGAATACCGTATTGGCTCGAATATAGGCCGCACTTTTTTCCCCCACTTTAAGTTTTTAAAGTGGGGGTGCGGCCTATATTCGGGGTCTAGCGCCCGACGCCCGGGACATGCAGTCCCGGGCGCCGGGCAGGCAGCGGGGTTAGGATACAGATCCCCCGCAGCGGTGCAGGGGACCTGCATCCTACTGTCTGATACGCTCAGACAGCCTCCCCTGCCAGCACTTCCCACGGGGGGGAGTACCGGCACGGGAGGTTATCTAAGCGTTTTACCTCTGCCCACCCCCGACTTACCGGAGCAGACTCCCGGGTGTCTTGCGGGGCCGGCGGGAGACATTTACGCAATACGCGCATGCAACTTCCGGTACCGGTACCGGAAGTTGCATACGCGTATTGCGTAGATGTCCCTCGCCGGCGCCGCAAGACACCCGGGAGTCTGCTCCGGTAAGTCGAGGAGGGGGGGCAGAGGAGGACAGCGGCAGCGTATCGCGGGGAGGGAGGACAGCGGCAGCGTATCGCGGGGAGGGAGGACAGCGGCAGCGTATCGCGGGGAGGGAGGACAGCGGCAGCGTATCGCGGGGAGGGAGGACAGCGGCAGCGTATCGCGGGGAGGGAGGACAGCGGCAGCGGATCTCGGGGAGGGAGGGCAGCGGATCTCGGGGAGGGAGGGCAGCGGATCGCGGGGAGGGAGGACAGCGGCAGCATATCTCGGGGAGGGAGGACAGTGGCAGCATATCTCGGGGGGGGGACAGAGTGGCAGCATGTTTTTTTTGGTGCTTTTTTAAAGAAAAAAACTTTTTCTTTAAAAAAGCACCAAACTTTTAGGGTGCGGCCTATATACGGGGGCGGCCTATATCCGAGCCAATACGGTACATCCAAATCAGTCCCTTCTTCCAGGGAGGGAAAATCATCCTTGCGAAGCCTACGTGTGCTGGGATCTGATGCATTACTGTTCAGGGAGGACTGAACAGTGGACTGCAGCTTGGCCATTTCCAGCTCATGTCTCCTTTGTGCCTCTCTTTCTGCCAGCCTTTCTTGTCTCTCTGCTTCTCTTTCTGCAGCTTCTCTTTCTGCCAGCCTTTCTTGTCTCTGTGCTTCTCTTTCTGCAGCTTGCTGTTGAATCATCACCTGCATGGCCTCCCGAGGATTTGAAGCCATCAGTTGCCGAAATAACTCCGTTGCGCAAATGTCCATAGCACTTTGAGGGGTACAACCACTAGGCATTCCAAGGAGCGCTCCTGCAGTAGTAGGGAGCTCTGTCACGCTTTCGGTGTCCGTCTCTGGCTGTACAGTGTGCCTGTCGGTCTCCATAAGGTCAGCAATAAGTTGTTCCTTGCTTTTGCCAAAAGTTTGTAAATCCCTTGCTTAGCACATCAATTCCAGGGCCTCTTTGGGTTGTTTGCGATAGGCCTCCATATTCAGATGGTATCGAGAAAGAAAAACAAGAGTAGGGAGGGGAAACTGTTTTGTACTTTGTATGTCTTTTTAAATCAGCACTGAGCTCTGTCTTTGGAAATTACACAAAAAGTTATGCAATTTCTTCTAGTGCTTCAGGCAAATCCAGTCAGCACTAAAAACCTCTAAAAGATATATCTATATATCTATCTATCTTTCAATCAATATATCTATCAATATATCTATCTATCCCACCGCTATGCCACCAGTTTGTCACGGACAGGGCTATCGGCCGAGCCGCGACGTGGGAGTACGGGCGTAACAAGGGTCAAACGCCAACCAGACTTCCGGCGCGTTTGGTCACTTTCCCCGCAGGGCACCAAGCAACCACCACCAACCCCAACCAGTCACCCCAAAACTCCCAGTGTAAAACACGCTGCCACCACCAAGAACTTTAAAACCGGGCGTCTTAGGTTACCCAAAAACAATTAGACTGCGATAACTACACAATCCCCAAACTGATATCTATATAGTTAACCGCTTAGTAACGTGACTTATATGTATACAGAAGGCTATCTCTAGGCTGAGTTCGATTAGAGAACAAAGACAGAACTGATTAAAAATGTTTAATCTGAGCATAAAATGGGTCACAGTGCTGTTACACAAAAATGCATATAAAAAGAGACATAGACTAAAATAGTACAAGTACAAAACAGTATAAAATAAAAGGGATAAAACAGAGTATCATACCACACTTCCTTGGAACCTTGATGTTGTCTCTCTGATGGTAAAAACAGGCAGGCTCTTTCCATTACCAGTTGCCCACCTTTTTATCCCCCCCCCCCAAGACCGCCCTTTTCCTGTTACCTGAGCAAGGGGATGGGAGTAGGGGGTTCAGAACTATGACCTTCTGAAGGCGGGGTTATATCTGCTCAACTTTGGTCTGGGATCAGAAAATATGTAATATGACGCCGGCCGAGCTTGGCATAATTATGACACCAGGATCATCATAATTCTCTGGTCCTAGTGATCATTTTCATACCAAACTCCACACCTGTATCAGTTGGCACAAGGACACATTCGCATAACACTTGCTATGGACATGCCTGCATGGCGTGTTTGGTCTCCCTGAAACCAGCACATCACAGGCATAAGGATGCAATGTATGATGGGGCCCAAAAGTTATGCACTCATCATATTTTGGACATTATGCATTTATTAATTTTACCATGTGTCCATTGATACCCTGTCTCCACACCCCAGGGAGATGTTGCCAGGATGTCTGGCCTTTCACTCTTCCACAGGAATCCCTTCCTGTCCCAGGTGACAATACCCAGCATGGGGTAATCAAGTCTTATTTTGGGTTCTGGCTCCAAAAGGAAAGGTGTGAACAAATGTTACTGGACCTAGCATCAGTCAAATCCCTTAACCCATTCAGTGCCAAGCTCCAGTTACTCATGCCGTGGCATGACAATCATTCTAATGATAATTACAGCAGGTGAAACTCTATTTTAAAGCGTCACTAGAAATACTAGTCTTGTATTTTGTCATAGCACTACCCTGCATAAGACTTCTAGAGGGTAACATTCTCTTATATGCATGATATTTGGCATTAGCTTTGATCCTGTAAATGACATCTTTTGTACATTTTATTAAAAATGGTTATTTTCAAAATAATGATCTCAGTAGAACTGTATGTTTTTGAATAACTCACCTGATTGTTTGTATCTAAATTGTCTTTTAAACTTTCATTTCCAAGTCCTGAATCATCAGCATCAATAAGGTTGTCCACAGGTACCCTTTGGCTTGGTTTTAGGAAAGTAAAGTCACTTTCAGAGGAATCCAAAGCAACACAAACATTGTATGAGTACGGCAGAGTCAAAGTCCCGTTACTATATTGAGAAAGAATCCTGGGATCAACTGGAGAATAAAGATTTGTACTGAGTGACCCAAGGGCTGTGGAAGCTTTTGTTTCTTTACATTTTGAAATGATCACCAACATAACACTTAAAATGAACAAAAAGGTAATCAGTGCTAGGGCAATCACAAGATACATTTGCAAATTAGATGGTGAATCTTCATCAGTAAGTTGATTATTGAGTTTGGGAGCCGCCTGCTGAAAATTATCTGCAACAATGAAACTTAAGGTAACTGTTGCCGATAGAGAGGGGAATCCATTGTCCTTCACCAGAACCACCACCTTCTGTCTTAATACATCATTCTCTTTAAAGGACTGTGATGTCCTGATCTCACCTGTTTGTTGACTAATGCTGAAGTGAAGTGGTTCTGATGAGTGTATAAAATTATAAGAAAGCAAAGCATTATGTCCCGAGTCGGCATCTATTGCAACTACTTTAGTTATCAAAGAGCCTTTTTCAGACAAAAAAGGGACCAACTCAAAAGAAGCTAAACCACCATTATCTGGTGATGGATACAATATTGTTGGTGTATTATCATTTTGATCCATAATTTGTACTAACAATGTTGCATTGCTGCTCAGAGATGGAGAGCCACAGTCTTTTGCTGTTACTTGAATTACAAATTCCTTGTGTTGTTCATAATCAAATGATATCTGAGCATAAAGAACACAGTTTCTATATTGATGGAAAGATAAGAAGATACTGGGGAATCTTCTGTATTTGAACTGGAAATTGAATAAAAAACTTTAGCATTATCTCCAGTGTCAATATCTGAAGCCTCTATATTGTAAATTGATGACCCTGGTAGATTATTTTCTGGAACATGGACAAAATATGTTGGTTTCATGAAAACTGGTGGGTTGTCATTCACATCTGATACATCCAATATAATGATCTTCTTACTGGAGAGTGGAGGTGATCCTCTGTCAATTGCCAGAACTGAGATGTTGTAACTTGATATTTTCTCTCTGTCCAACGTGCTTGTTGTAACAATTCTATAATACCTACTAGATGATGATATTAGCTGAAAAGGTGCTTTATCAATGATTTGACAGTCAACTTCTCCATTTTCACCTGAGTCTTGATCATGGATTTCAATTAGTGCAATCACCGTCCCAAGTGCCGAATCCTCAGGAATAGGAGTAAATAACGAAGTAACAGATATCTCAGGTGCATTGTCATTTTCATCTGTTATTTCAATTAATACTTTAGACTGGGCCTCAAGACCACCACTGTCTTTTGCCTGTATTGGTATTTCATAATTTCTTGCTACTTCAAAGTCTAATGTTTTACTGGTTTTGATTTCTCCACTTGTAGGATGAATGCTAAACATACTGGTATACAGAACATTTTCTGATGTTTTTCTAAAGGAATATGTGATCAGGGCATTGGATCCTTCATCTTGATCATTTGCTTTGACATAAAGCACCGTAGAGTTTATTGGGGTATTTTCACTTATGCTTACTTTATATATTTCTTGAGTAAATATAGGAAAATTATCATTTGCATCAGCAACCACAATTTTTATTTGCGCGGTACCAGATTTAACTGGGTTTCCTCCATCTAGGGCTGTTAGAATTAACTCGTGAATATTTTGTGTCTCCCGGTCCAAATGTTTCCCTAACACAAGTTCTGGAAATTTACTGCCATCACTCCCAGTCTTTTCACTCAATGTAAAAAACTGATTATCACTGAGCTGATATGACTGTGCAGAATTCATATCAATATCGGGATCCTCTGCATTTTGCAAAATAAAATGTGTTCCTGGTAATGTTGTCTCAACAATTTCTAATGTGACAATGTCACGGAAAAAAAATGGGGAATTATCATTTATATCTTGAATTTCAATGTGTACAGTATAAACATTTAATGGTTTTTCAACCACAACATCAAATGTTAGGAAGCAGGTAGGCTCTCTCCCACACAGTGCCTCTCTATCTATCCTATCTTTAACATATAAATTTCCATTTCCTAAATTGACATAGAAATATTTTTCTGAAACACGTGAAACAAGACGAAGTCTTCTAAGTGAGAGCTGCTTAATATCTAATTCTAAATCATTTGCAATATTTGCTATAACAGAGTTTTTCCTCATTTCTTCAGGAATTGAATAATGAAGCTGTCCAGAGACTGAATGGCAAAGACAAGAAAATAACAAGGAAAGTATTACTTGCCATTTGATTCCTTTGTATTTCTGTGAATCCTGGGTTTCTATCTCAGCCATTTTCATCATCCAAGAAATTTCAGTGATATTTATTCTTAGGTGCAGAAATATTTGTAATCCAATATTTGATAATACTTTTGGTTAAATCCACTTCTCTCACTATGGTAACATCATTGACTATGTTTGACTGGTGGGAGAATCCAAAAAATGTCTGTATTTCTTCTTGCAGATCTGCAGTGTGTGTGATGTTGATTAACCCCTTAAGGACAATGGGCGGTCCCTAAACCCATTGAAAACAATGCTTTTTGAGCCCGTACATGTACGGGCTTTGTCATTAAGGGGTTAAAATACCAGTGGATCTCCAGATCCACATTCTTCTCCTTGTTAGTGAACAGCGGCGCTCAGAGGTGTAATTGTGGAACTACATGACTCCTTTCAAATTTTACACCTAGAATATATCATCTGTGCGATATAGTTTATGCTTAAAAATAAGCACAATGATGCATTTTTTGTAATGCAAAAAAACATTTAAAATATATTGCGTTGATATTTTCTGTGACTAACATACAGTTATATTATAATGTATTTACGTGAAAACATAAAGTAGTATACGTAGCATAAATTATGGTTTACTAAAATGTTCCATGGCCCATTCTTTCAATTTCTTCCAAATGATGACCTGCTACTCTTTGACACATTATTTACATTCTAAAGGCTTATTATACAGCATTATCAGCATTTTCTAGATTTTCTTTTTAGAAAACAGATGTAGTTGTCAAGTTTAGAAAAAATATAATAATAATAACAATATCCACCAATCCTGTGTGACAGTTCTAGATAAGTCAAGGCATTTTTGGGGTCTCTTGACAAAATCAGGATCTGCTACAGGGCGAGACTGGCCATCTGGCACACTGGCAAATTCCCATTGCTGGCCAATAGCAAAACACATGTGAGGCCAGTGGCTGTATATGCCTGGCTGCAAACTACATGAGTATAAAAACATAGCGTGAAGCCATTGGCCGCCTTTGCGTCATCAGACAGCCATCTAGTGCCAAGAACACCTCACCATCCTCAGTCCGGCCCTGACCTGCTGCATTTGCATGTAACGTCATCATTGTACAAACACCTAGATGTTCTCATGAACTAAACAAGCTAAATTTAACTACTATTTTTGTGCTGTCAAACATGATGAGAGTGGCAAAAAAGTTAATTTGTTCAATCCTCCACTACTAAAATCAAGAAAAATTCATAATACTAAACAGCTATTTGAAAAACAGTACTGTAGTAGAGGACTGCATTGGGATACGGATCTTGCTGTTGTTGTGGGCGGGAGCGGGCGGTCAGACACTGTACCTGTGGGTCCCGGTAATCCCGTGCACTCCCACAAGGCTGCCTTGGCGTTGCTCCCTCACAGCGTCTCTTCTCTTGTTCCGCCCAGGAATCTAGCAGAGTCACGTGATGTGATGTCACTTCCCGTTACTCCGCTGTGTTCCTGGGCGGAACAAGAGAAGAGACGCTGTGAGGGAGCAACGCCAAGGCAGCCTTGTGGGACTGCGCAGGAAATCTGCAGATCAGATAAGGGGGTGGGCGTGATTGACCACTTATGTGGTGAGAGCGGGCGGGATTGACCACATATGTGTGGCGGGAGCAGGCGGGATTGGAAACACATGTTGCGGGAGTGGAACACACACATTGCGGGAGCGGGCGGGATTGGACACAAAATCAGCAGGAGCGGGATTAAAAAAACAGTCCCGCGCAGGGCTCTACTGTATAGTTTTATGAGAAATACTATTTGATAAATGAATTAAGTGCTTAAATGAGTGACTGGTATGTAGAATCTATGTTGTAGGCCGATTATTTTTTCGATTAATCGGGTAAAAAAATTTACATTTTTCATTTATTTAAAATAATTTAATAAAGTAACGTAGGATGTTAAAAATAAATGGCAGAATAAAAAAACTTTGATAAAAATGCATTTCTTGTTTTTATTTCCCAACCTGCCCCTCAGTTATGCACATTTGAGCCCAGGCTTGCCACATACCCCCAGATATGCCACACTGCCTCCCAGATATGCCACACTGCCTCCCAGAAATGCCACTCCACCCTCCCCACATATGCCTTATATATACCCTATATGCGTTTTTCCCCCAGATATGTCACTCCGTCCTCCCCAGGTATGCCGTATACCCCCCCTGATATGCCATAGTGCACTCATAGATTTGCAGGCTCATTCACAGACACAATACTTTTATAAATAAATACAGGGTTAATCTTCACTGCCCCCAGGATTTAGATTCCCCTCAGTTTGCCCCCCCTTTACCTCTAAGTGCACCTTAAGTTAACCTTATTAAATTAATTAATGGTCAGTCATCAGCATTAAATTAATCCTGACGAGAAGACCCCATTAACCACAACTCCCCCTAAATTAACCCTGAAGACCCCATAAACCACAACTGCCCCTAAATTAACCCTGAAGACCCCATCAACCATAACTGCTCCTAAATTAACCCTGAAGACCCCATCAACCACAACTGCTCCTAAATTAACCCTAAATACCCCATCAACCACAACTGCCCCTAAATTAACCCTAAACACCCCATCAACCACAACTGCCCCTAAATTAACTCTAAACACCCCATCAACCACAACTGCCCCTAAATTAACCCTGAAGTCCCATTAACCACAACTGTCCCTAAATTAACCCTAAACATCCCATTAACTATAACTGCCCCTAAATTAACCCTAAACACCCCATTAACTATAACTGCCCCTAAATTAACCTCCACCTCCCCTAACTTTCAGCAGCCCAAATATTATAAATTTTATACTCACAGTATAGTAGATAAGTTCCTGAGCCATGTGGACGCTATAGGAAATGGGCAGGGCCAATTGTGCCATTTGTCCCCGCCCCTTTCTCTCTTGCTGTCCCTCCCTGCAGTCACTGCCAATTGGCCCCACACCTTTTTTTCCCCCTGTCCCTCCTTGCAGCCAGTCAGCAGTGACTGCAGGGAGGGACTGGTAAGTAGGAACTGCTGCTGTGAGTCACACTGAAATGGATTATAAAACGAGGGGTATTTTTCAGAGCGTTTGCTCTGAAAAAAACCCTCATTTTATAATCGATAAAAATAGATTCAACTAATCGATAATGAAATTCGTAGGCAACGATTTTCATTATCGATTAGTTGTTGCAGCCCTACTCAGGTGTGTAAAATCGATCTTTAAAACACTCACTTCAAAACAAACATTGTTTGAAACAATAAAATTAAGATTCACACTTATGAATGACAAAGAATATGCACATTTCTAAACTATGTTTGCCTAATAGACTACTTAATTTGAATAGTATAGTAACACTCCTTTAAATATTATTCTTGACACATACAGTATATATTTATGTGAACCTCTTTGATGGTTCATTTGGTGAAGAAGATTTAGGATTTGTAATTGCATAATGTATTTCTCTAGGATTGTTTAGAGTGACTTGGATCTAAAATACAAATTTTAACATCTAAGAAACTATACAGCGCGTGTTTTAGTTCCATAGATTTAATAGACCTACCATCACAAAGATCTGTGGCTACCTATCTGGTATAATCAACATTTTTTCTCCTTTGCCAAACCAATACCACAATGACACATAATCAATGATACAGTCATGTTTAACAGAACTATAGTAAGGCACATGAGGCTTAACGACGGATATTTGGTGAAGACCATTATATATTTCCATAAGCTTTGACATAGACACTCATGTCCATGTTTAAGAGTTTTGTATGGTAAGGAGGTGTAGGCCGAAAATAGGTAGCAGGTACACATGCTACAAAGTAAGTACTGTTACTAAGAGTTTGCGGGAGACTTAAACATTTCCACTGGCTGCATTCACTATGCATTTTAAAGAGCCTACAGCAGTGAACTACGGCATAAGAGATTGAGTGGCCCTAAAAAAGGTTAACTTGATGAAAAATATCCTAATATATAGGGATAGTTCAACCTCTGCAGCTCACCGAGGTTGGCCCTTAAAGGGGAAACCCAACTGAGTAGTCATTAGGATACTTCGTGTTTATTAGGTTAGTGTGATGTGATGCAGTAAGCTGGGCAACTCACTGGAACACTTCTTCGTTCCTACAAATACATTTTGTAAACAGTGCCTAATATCTAGCGTTTTTTTTTTTTTTTTTTAAAGTAGCAACAAAGTTTGCCTTTCCAGCCTGTTTTAAGAAGTATTACATGGTGCTGAACCTACATGATTTTTCATCATAAATGACTCTATTCTAAAACAACACACAAACAGATATTAAGCAACCATAATTTGTGTTTGTTCAAGACTGCTAGTGAAGTTTTCTTTTGCTGCATCATTGTGATGATGTTTCTTTGATATACTATTGTACAATGTACACTTTAACAACAGGACTCACGTACCTGATGGTCTGTAGCTAAACTGTTCTCTAAACTTTCATTTCCAAATGCAGAATCCTCAGTATCAATAAGATTGTCCACAGGAACATTTAGATTTGATTTTAGGAAAGTAAAGTCATTTTCACTGGAATCCAAAGCAACACAAACATTATATGGCAGAGGCAAAGTTCCATTACTATACTGGGAAATCATCCTGGGATCAACTGAAGAATATAGATTTAGAGATCCAAAGGTTGGTGCAGATTTGGATTCTTTACATTTTGAAATTATGATCAACATAACACTTAAAACAAACAAAAAGGAAATCAGAGCTACAGCAATCACTAAATACATTTGCAAAGTAGATGGTGAATCTTCATCAGTGAGATTACTGATTTTGGGCGCTATCTGCTGAAAATTAGCTGCAACAATGAAACTTATGGTCACTGTTGCTGACAGAGGAGGATCTCCATTGTCTTTCACCATAACCACAGCTTTATGCTTTAGCAGGTCTTTCTCTTGAAATAAACGTGATGTTCTGATCTCACCTGTGTTTTGACTAATACTTAATGGAAATGGTTCTGCTGCATGTATGAAATTATAAGAGAGCCAAGCATTATGTCCAGAGTCATCATCCACAGCAACTACCTTAGTTATTAAAGAATCTTGTTCAGAGGCAAAAGGGACCATCTCAAACAAAGCGGAACCACCATTATCTGATGATGGGTACAATATCTTTGGCGCATTATCATTCTGATCCACTATATGGAGTATTAATGTTGTATTGTTACTAAGAGAGGGTGTCCCTTTGTCCTTGGCTGTTATATTGATCATAAACTGCTTGTGCTGCTCATAATCAAATGATTGTTGAGCATAGATAACTCCAGTTTCTGTATTAATAGAAAAGTAGGCAGACACTGGAAAATTGTCTGAATTTGAGCTGGAAATTGAATACATTACTTTAGCATTGTGTCCAGAATCAATATCGGTAGCATGTATTCTGTAAATTGAGGCTCCTGGTAGATTATTTTCTGGCACATAGGCTAGATAAGTGGATTTCGTAAACACTGGTGGATTGTCATTAACATCCAATATTTCTAAGGTGATGATTTTTGAACTTGAAAGTGGAGGAGATCCCCTATCAGTTGCGATAAGTGTGATGTTATAACTTAATACTTTCTCTCTGTCCAAAGCACTTGTTGTAACAATTCTGTAATATCTGTTAGATGATGATGATATAAGCTGGAAAGGTGCTTTATCTATGATTTGACAGTCAACTTTTCCATTGTCACCTGAATCTTGATCGAGGATTTCAATTAAGGCTACCAATGTGCCAGGTGGGGAATCCTCAGCAACAGGAGTCAATAATGAGGCGACAGATATTTCAGGTGCGTTGTCATTTTCATCTGTGATTTCTACTAATACCTTGGACTGGGCAACAAGGCCACCGCTGTCCTTTGCTTGTATGGAGATCTCATAATTTTGTATGTTTTCAAAATCAAACATTTTAGTTGTCTTGATTATTCCATTTGTAGCATTTATTCTAAACATATCATTATAAAGGACATCCCCTGATGTTTTTGTAAAGGAATATGTAATGTGTGCATTGGTTCCTTCATCTTGATCAGTTGCAGTTACATGAAGAACAGTAGAATTGATTGGAATATTTTCACTTACACTGACTTTATATATTTCTTGTGTAAATATAGGGAAATTATCATTTACATCAACAACAATAATCCTAATCAGTACAGTTCCAGATTTTATTGGATTTCCTCCATCCAAGGCAGTTAATATTAATTCAATATTTTTTTGTGTTTCTCGATCTAAAGGTTTCTCTAGGACAAGCTCTGGATATTTACTGCCATCACTTCTGGTCTTTTCACTTAATGTAAAATGTTGATTGTCACTGAGCTTGTATGTCTGTACAGTATTATTTCCAATATCTGAATCTTCTGCATTTTCCAAAGCAAATCTTGTCCCTGGTGGACTAAGTTCAATCATTTCTAATTTAATAACGTCATGAAAAAATATGGGGGGATTGTCATTTATGTCTTGAATTTCAATGTCTACTGTAAAAATATTTAAGGGATTTTCTACCATTGCATCAAATGTTAAGAAGCAGGTAGATGCTACCCCACAAAGTGTCTCTCTATCTATCCTGTCCTTAACATACAAATTTCCATTTTTTAAATTGATAGAAAAATATTCTGAAACACGTGAAACCAGACGAAATCTTCGTAATGAGAGCCGATTAATATCTAATTCAAGGTCTTTTGCAATATTTGCTATAAGTGAGTCTTTTCTCATCTCTTCAGGAATGGAATAACGTAGCTGTCCAGATACTGAATGACAAAGCCAGGAAAACAATAAAAGAATTACTTGCCATCTGATTCCTTTGTGTTTCTGGGAGTCCAGAGTTTTCATCCCAGCCATTACCAGTATCAGATATTCTGAAAGTACAGCTTTCTTCATGATGTAAAGTAATTTATAATCCAGAAAAATAGACAATGCTAAATCCAGGTGGATGTAATCATTTAAGTAGAAAAATAAAAAAATGCATGTGTTCCTTGGTGATCTGCTGTATTTGTGTTAGCAATGGAAATACCAAAGTATCTGTAGGTCCATATTCTTCTCCAAGTTGGTGAACAGTGGCGCACAGAGGTGTAAATAAGGAACTGCAGTATTCAGATGTATTTCCTCCTATCCAAACTAATTTAATGTGCTTTAGAAAAATAATGTAGTTATGTATGGTAGACGTACAGTGGGACATCATTTATTTTCTGAAAGCCGTAGACACAATGTTTAACAGAAACATTGAATTAAACGGCAAATAAAAACCATTCGACCAAGATAATCTGCCCATCTTTCGCAGATTCAGGTTTTAATCAGTCCTTGATCTTGTTTTAGATTCAGAATAGCTGTATGCCTGTCTCATTCAACTTTAAATTATGCCATGAATGTTTAAATTCCCTTACTGTATTAACCTATATCCAAATATTTTGGAATTTTTAATACATTTTACATTTATGTTGTAACCTTATACAAATATATTCCTAATTAAGGATAATTTGTGGTTCAACTAACAACCAAAAAGAAAAAGAGCTTGGTAAAACATTTTAGAGTAATTTCTTCATCTCTTGTTGCTGTTGTTGAAGTTGTCCCTCTGTCCATGGCTCAGATGCAAATAAGATTACCACCCGATGTTACCATCTGATGTTTCTATTCCAAGTCTGGGATCGTCGGCATCAATAAGATTCTCTACTGGGACATTTTGATTTGGTTTGATAAATGTAAATTCACTTTCGCTTGCATCCAAAGCCACACAAACATCGTATGAGTATGGCAGAGGCAAAGTCCCATTGTTACATTGTGAGAATATTCTGGGATCAGTTTGAGAATATAGATTTGTAGCAAGAGAACCAAATGTTGTAGAAGATTTTGATTCCTTCAGTTTTGATATAATAACCAACATAACACTTAATATATATAAAAAGGAAATCAGTACTAAAGCAATCACTAAATACATTTGCATATTCGATGGAAAATCTTCATCACTAAGTTGATTGCTGAGTTTTGGAACCACCTGCTGAAAATTATCTGCAACGATGAAACTCAGTGTCACTGTTGCCGAGAAAGAAGGGTTCCCATTATCTTTTACCATAACTACAGCTTTATGCTTCAAAACATCTTTGTCTTGAAAGGCAGGTGATGTCCTAATCTCACCTGTGTTTTGACTAATGGTAAAAAGAGATAGTTCTGATACTTGATTTGGTATGAAATGATATGATAACCATGCATTATGTCCAGAGTCAGCATCCACTGCCACCACTTTAGTAATTAAAGAACCTTGTTCGGTAGCAAAAGGAACCAATTCAAACAATGTTGGACCACCACTTTCAACTGATGGATACAATATTCTTGGTGCATTATCATTCTGATCCACTATATAGATTAATAATGTTGTATTGCTACTGTGAGATGGGGATCCATTGTCTTTTGCAGTGACATAGATTATAAACTCCTTGTGCTGCTCATAGTCAAATGAGCGTTGAGCATAAAGAACCCCAGTTTCTATATTAATAGAAAGGTAAGCTGATACTGGTAAATCGTCTGCATTTGAGCTGGATATTGAATAAATAATTTTAGCGTTGTCTCCAGAATCTATGTCGGTAGCATGTATTTGGTAAATTGAGGCTCCTGGTAGATTATTTTCTGGTACATAGGCTTGATAAGTGGATTTCACAAACACTGGTGGATTGTCATTAACATCCAGTATATCTAAGCTGATGACTTTTGAACTTGAAAGTGGAGGAGATCCCCATCAGTTGCCAGAATTGTGATATTATAACTTGATACATTTTCTCTGTCCAAATCACTTGTTGTAACAATTCTGTAATATCTCCTAGAGGATGATAGGAATTGAAAAGGTGTTTTGTCAATGATTTGACAGTCAACTTCCCCATTTTCATCTGAATCTTGATCAAGGACTTCAATTAGTGCTACTAATGTTCCAGGCGGGGAATCTTCACTAATGAATGTCGATATTGAGGTGACAAATATCTCAGGTGCATTATCATTTTCATCTGTTATTTCTACTAACACCTTGGACTGAGCCACATGCCCACCACTATCTTTGGCTTGTATGGACATTTCATAATTTTGTATGCTTTCAAAATCAAACATTTTACTTGTCTTAATTTCTCCATTTGTAGAATTGATTCTAAATATATCATTATACCGTGATGTTTTTGTAAAAGAATAGGTAATCTTTGCATTGGATCCTTCATCCTGATCAGTTGCAGTTACATGAAGCACTATGGAATTGATTGGAATATTTTCACTTATACTGACTGTATATGTTTCTTGTGTAAATATTGGAAAGTTGTCATTTACATCCACAACAATAATCCTAATCAGTGCAGTGCCAGATTTCACTGGATTTCCTCCATCCAAGGCAGTTAAGATTAATTCATGAATACTTTGTGTTTCTCGATCTAAAGGTTTCTGTAAGATAAGTTGTGGCAATGTACTGCCATCACTACTGATTTTTTCTTTCAGTGTAAAATGTTGATTATCACTGAGTCTATAGGTCTGTACAGAATTAATGCCAATATCTGGATCTTCTGCATTTTCTAAAATAAACTGGGTTCCAGGTAGGGTAAACTCAAGAATTTCTAATGTGATGGTGTCATGAAAAAATATTGGAGAATTATCATTTATATCTTGAATTTCAATGTTTACAGTAAAAATATTTAAGGGATTTTCAGCCACTGCATCAAATGTTAATACACAGGTAGCTGCTCTCCCACACAGTATCTCTCTATCTATCCTTTGTTTAACATATAAGTTTCCATTTTCTAAATTGATAAAAAAATATTTTTCTGAAACACGAGAAACAATACGAAATCTTCTAAATGGGAGCTGATTAATATCTAATTCAAGGTCTTTTGCAATATTTGCTATGACCATGTCTTTTCCCATTTCTTCAGGAATGGAATAATGAAGCTGTCCAGAGACTGAATGACAAAGCCAAGAAAATAACAAGGAAAGAATTACTTGCCATCTGAATCCATTGCATTTCTGTAAATCCAGGACATTCATATCTGCCATTCTCATTACAACTTCTTTGATTGTAGATTAAGTTGTGTTTTAATTTGCAATCCGATAAAAGACAATATTGTTAGGTGGATGTAATAATCACATTGTGTTTGTTCTGTAGGAAAATCCAAAAATGGCTGTTTCTTGTGGATATGCAGTACTTATACTAGTGATGGAAATTGATCTCTAGTTCCATATTCTTCACCAAATTGTTAAACAGCGGCGCTCAGAGGCTTAACTGAGTAACTACAGTATTCAGAAATATTTTCTCCTGGCCATGCTTTTTGATATATTTCATATTCAATACAAGTATGGTGGTGTATCATTTATTTTCTCAAATCCAATTCATGGAAATTAACAAAACATTGTATAGCTGTACCATCACATATTGAGAGACGTTCTCTTTGGCACAATATGTCTTGCTGTTTATGGTTGACAGGCCTGCTAAAGCTAGTGCTTTTATACGAGGCTTCTATACAAGAAGTGTGCATTATCTTTCTCAATTCATGTTTTTCATGAAAACCAATTTTGGATTATGTTTAACAAATGGGGAAACTTTGTTTATAGAATCTTTGTCTTAGGCCAATTCATAATATCAGGAGCGTACATTATCACTTTTTGAAAGGACTTTTCGTGAATTTCCTTTTGTAAATATCAGTGGCACATTTTAAAGAACAGTTTTGATTGAATCGAATAAAAAAAATATGCACGTTTATATTTTACAATGAACACTAGCTTAATATGAAATATTTGCATACCTGGGAACGCCTTGGGTATGCCCCAGAGTCTCCATGTAAGGGATTACTTTTCTGGGTCTCTGTGTCACCTTCCTCTTTCTCTGGTTTAGGGAAGCAGCATTTAACCACCACTCCCTGTACACTTCCTCTCATACCAAACAGGTAATAATGATCATCAATTTAATATGTAGGTTAAAACACTAATCATTAACTTCAACCAAACTGTTTACAGTTTAATGTCAACAGTAAGCAACAAGACACAAGGTAGTTATACTGCATTCGCAAGGTTTCTCCAAGGCACTTTCAAGGCAGACAGGGGTTTCTAGATGTTTTGTCCAAGCTCTTTTGAGCACAAAGAAAACTGCAATATTGAGAACATAGTTGCAATATGAAGATGACTGTGACTTGTAACTGTATTTGTGCATAGAAGGACCCACAATCACGGTATCTAGCACTGGCGGTAGGGTATTCACATACGAAAACTCCTATTTTAAATACAGCAACTAAACTCCTAAACAGGCAAGACAATGCGGCGCAAAGGAAGTTTATAAAGCGTTAGTCAGATGACAGGGTAAAGGAGCAATCAGAAACAAGAAACCATTAGTCAATTCGGTTCGTCAAGTTCCAAGCTGAGTGGCTGACAGGCTGCAGCCACGTTCATAATTAAACTATTTAAAAAAGTTCATGCAGAGCACTCACACGGCTTGGCCGCATAGGACCCACAGTCTGATCCACACCATGTGAAGAGGAGTACGCCTCTGATGCGGGAGAGTATGTAAAAAAAACACAATATTGCTAAATGCAGCCTACCCAGTAGGTAGTGGAATGATTGTTGGGCTGATTGTTTGCTACCCCTAAACTAAAACTATTGATTTAATTACATAGATGGCTGTGCAGTTCATAAATTTATTTAATTAGCTACTAATTGTTAACTCTAAGTTGTAAGCTCATTTGAGCAGGGCCCACTTCACTTGTTGTTTCTATAAGTAAAATTATTATGTTATATACTAGACATGTGCAAATGGGCCAAAAACGATTTTGGATACATTTTTTTATTTGTTTTTGGCCCATTTGAATTGGCCAAAAATTTGGGGACGTTTTTAATTCAGGAATAAAATTTGTTGCCCAGTGCAATAATTCACTCTCACTCACCTTTTCACACTATCTCTCACGCTCTCATTTTCGTTCACTCTCTCACGCTCTCTAAATGTTTCCCTACCTTCTCTCCAGACTACTTCTGCCAACCACTTACTCTTCCACATCTTCTTGTATCGTTTCCATTCTCTTGTCTCTTCAATATTTAATCTTCTTTCTTCGTCCGTATCTCCACAGACATAACCCGGCAACTTCCACCAAAATAGCTGCACTGCTGTGTTGTATTCCCTGTTCCTCCAATCGGATCTGGAGAACTTCACCACAGCACCACCATTTTGCCGGAAGTTGCCGGGTTATGTCCATGAAAATGAGGACGAAGAAAGAAGATTAAGGATTGAAGATTGAAGATAGAATAGAGAAGAGAAGGGAGAAGGTAGAAGAAGATGCGGTAGCGGAAGCAGAAGAGGAAGTGGTCAGCAGAGAAGGTAAGGAAACATTTAGAGAGTATGAGAGAGAGTGAAGAAGAGTATGAGGGAGTGTGAGAGAATGTGGTCCCATGAATGTTGAATGAAAATTAAGAGCCTTTTGCTTTCCTTTTGTCCGATTCGGTGATTCATATGAATGGCTGAATTTACATAAATTCTGTAAATTTGCAATTCATACAAATCTGATTAAATAATTAAAATAACAAAGGGATCTGTGTATAGAAATCACAACTATCAAGTAAATGATAAAGATATACAAACCTAAAAAACAAGCTATGATCAACATTCCCATTCATCAAATATCTCTGCTTAGTGCCTCCAATATCCATACCAAAAAGAATAGCAGTGAAGTCATTAACTCTAAAAGCATAGATGAAAATGAAAAACAACTTCCAGAGGTCTCATCCAAAGTATGATTATTAATAAAATTATGTTTAAGTGATATCATTTATTGTGTATTTTATGGCAAAATACACAAATGGCTATCATAGTCATCACAATTTGAATGTAAAACCCTAAAATATTCAAGAAGTAAATGATGCTAATGGTCCAAAAACAATTTTTTGGTTTGCTTTTGGCCCATTTGTTTTAAAACACCTTGAGGTGACCTTAGGGCAAAATGACATCTCTTTGGGTGATGTCCTCAACCCTGATTGCAAGATCTGGGAGAGGACGTCACCGGAAGTGCCAGCATTTAAGGGAACGTTCTGCAGGGTTACATCTGTGGAGATGATTTAGATTTCAAATTGAAGAGTATCTTAGTGGCACAGTGATTATCATAGAGACCTAATTAAAAAACAGATCAGCCAAATCTCACATCTCATCAGCTAAACATTACATTCTTTTTCTCTCAAGATTCAAGAAATCACCCTGTTGGACAAATTAACTTGTTGTATCTTGCTAATGATATCAATCCATCAATGTATACTCTGTCTACAGTAATTTCATTTTTTGTACTCTATATAGTTAAACATTTTACTTACAAAAGTAACATAAAAATAAAAGATTTGTTTTTAAAACACTTTATATGCAAAATGTTAGTGTTAGACTTGATAGCCTTGCTTTCTTGTACTCACCTGCACAAGACTGCTAGGAGGTAATGCTTCTTTTAAATTTTCATTTCCAAGTCCTGAATCATCAGCATCAATAAGATTGTCTATAGGGATATCTTGGCTTGGTTTTATGAAAGTAAAGTCACTTTCTGTTGAATCCAAAGCCACACAAACATTATATGAGTATGGCAAGGGCAAAGTCCCATTGTTATATAGAGAATGCATCCTGGGATTAACTTGAGAATACAAATTTGTACTAAGAGATCCAAATGAAGGAGGTGATCTCAATTCTCTACACTTTGATATGATAACCAACATAACACTTATAATAAACAAGAAGGAAATCAATGCCAGAGCAATCACTAAATACATTTGTAAATCGGAAGACAACTCTTCGTCATGGTGTTTATTACTGTGATTGGGGTCCACCTGCTGAAAATGATCTGCAACAATTAAATTTAAGGTAGCTGTTGCAGAAAGTGAGGGATCTCCATTGTCCTTTACCACAATCACTACCTTATGCTTCAAAGCATCTTTCTCTTCAAGCATACGTGTTGTCCTAATTTCCCCAGTATGCTGATTAAGGCTAAATAGAGATGGTTCTGATACATGCAAAAAATAAAAGGACAGCCAGGAATTATGTCCTGAATCAGTATCCACCGCAACCACCTTGGTGATTAAAGAACCTTTTTCTGAGGCCAAAGGGATCATCTCAAACAAAGTTGATCCACCACTTTCTGTTGATGGGTACAGTATCATTGGTGCGTTATCATTCTGATCCACTATATGAATTATTAATGTCGCATTACTACTCAGAGATGGGGATCCACTATCTTTGGCTGTTACTTGAATTACAAACTCCTTGTGTTGCTCATAATCAAATGATCGCTGAGCATACAGAACTCCAGTTTCTATATTAATGGAAAGATAAGAGGACACTGGGAAATCTTCTGTATTGGAACTTGTAATAGAATAAATAATGTTTGCATTATCCACACTATCATTATCAGAAGCATGTAGACCATAAACGGAGGCTCCTGGTCGGTTGTTTTCCAATATATAAGCATGGTAAGTTGATTTCTCATATACTGGTGGATTGTCATTAACATCCAATATCTCTAAGCTGATCATTTTTGCACTTGAAAGCTGAGGAGATCCTCTGTCAGTAGCTAGGATTGTGATGTTATAACTTGATATTTTCTCCCTGTCCAAAGCACTTGTTGTAACAATTCTGTAATATCTACTAGATGACAATATTAACTGAAATGGTGTTTCGTCGAGTATTTGACAGTCCACATCTCCATTTTCCCCTGAATCTTGATCGTGGAGCTTAATCAGTGCGATCAATGTGCCTGATACCGAATCCTCAGGAACTGGAGTTGATAACGAGGAAATGGATATCTCAGGTGCATTATCATTCTCATCTGTTATTTCTACTAACACCTTAGACTGAGCCACAAGACCTCCTCCATCTTTTGCTTGTATTGACATTTCATAATATCTTGCTACTTCAAAATCCAATTTTTTATTTGTTTTAATTTCTCCATTTGTGGCATTTATGGTAAAAATACTGGTATAAGGAACATTTCCAGTTTTTTTTGTAAAAGAATATGTAATTTGTGCATTGGATCCTTCATCTTGATCTGTTGCTGTTACATGAATGACTGTAAAGTTGATTGGAGTGTTTTCACTTATGCTCACTTTATAGACTTCTTGTGTAAATATAGGTAAATTATCATTGACATCAGAAACAATAATTTTAATCAGTACAGTGCTAGATCTAATAGGCTGTCCTCCATCTACTGCTGTTAGAGTTAATTCATGAATATGTTGTATCTCCCGGTCCAAAGGTTTCTCTAAAACAAGTTCTGGTAATTTACTGCCATCCGTGCTTGTCTTTACATTTATTGTAAAATGCTGATTATCACTGAGCTTATAGGTTTGTACAGAATTAGTACCAATATCTGGATCTTCTGCAGTTTGTAAAACAAACCGTGCTCCTGGTAAAATAGTTTCTATAATTTCCAAATACAATGTATCATGGACAAATACTGGGGTATTGTCATTTATATCCTTAATTTCTATGTTTACTGTAAAAATATGTAAGGGATTTTCAACTACTGCATCAAACGTTAAGAAGCAGGCAGTTTCAGCCCCACACAATGTCTCTCTATCTATCCTGTCCTTAACATATAAATTTCCATTTTCTAAGTTGATATAAAAATATTTCTCTGAAACACGTGATGCAATACGAAATTTTCTGAATAAAAGCTGTTTAATATCCAATCCAAGATCATTTGCAATATTTGATATGACAGAGTCTTTTTTCATTTCTTCATCAATGGAATAAAGAAGCTGACCAGATACTAAATGACAAAGCCACAAAAATAAGAATAATACTACTTGCCACCAGATTCCTTGATAGTTCAGTAAATCCTGGGTTTTCATTTTAGCCATTCCCAGCACTGACAATGTTCAACTTCTTGATATTTTGTAATCCAGTTGGTAAGAAAATATATAATACAGGTTTTCTTATTTACAAGAATACAGATGAACATAGGACATGTATTGTTTCTGTTTGTGAGAGATTCAAAAATGGCTGTTATTCTTGCTACAGACCTTCAGTGTGTGCTAATAATGGAAATGATAGTGGATTTCTAGTTCCTTATTCTTTACCATGCTGGTAAACAGCGGCGCTCAGAGGTGTAAATGTGGAACTGCAATATTCAGAAATATTTTTTAAAAGCCAAACCTTTTTATATGTAATATGGTCTTTCATAATAAAAGTAGCACATCCTGTTTTTATAATACATTAAGTATTAAAAATACATAAATGTAACTATTAGCATTATATGAAAGGACTAATTTTCTTATATTTGCAATTATGTGTATGTCTTTTTTTTAATTTATCCTTTTAAGTGTTAGGGCTAGGCAGGTTTTTCCCTCCAGGGGCCAGGCCAGTTTTGCTTAGTTACATTTAGATGACAGCCCGAAACACTGTTTACACTATGGAAACATATGAAATGTTTTTGCAAGTTAAATTAATTAATAGATTTTCTCCACCTTATTACCCCATAAACTCCAAACCAAGTAACTTTCATACATGCCATCACCCCCCCCTTAGTAAAGATATCCAATAGATGTTGTTGTACATACATGTAAATTGCACATACTGTCCATGAAGGTTAGGAATACACAATATAGCACAGGGTAGGCAAAAACACATTTTTTTTTTATTGCAGTGGTGAGTGAATGGGTCTTGGGGATGGGGCATTTGTTACCCCACTATCCCTAATGCCAGCATGGTAGCAGAGATTAGGTTTTTTTTACCACATGCATGCAAGTGGCCATATTTGGCTTCATACTCCATGGGCTGATCGCTAACTAAAGGCAGCGAATGGAAATCCATGATATATATATATATATTTTTTTACATTTTTCTTTTGCTAGAGATATCGATTAATCCAAAGCTTACTTTTTTAGACGAAGCCAGAGTGAAAGTAAGCATGCTGATTTCCTCTTTAATAATAGTCCCAAGGAGGGGGACAGGTGGCTACCAATAAGCTCCGGAGACAACTAGCAGCCTCGTCTACAATACAGAAAAGTTACACGAGATAGTAGCGATGGTGTATTATTAGAACTGTGGTCCTTTTGGACTAGTTAAATAATATGTACTACATGCAGCTGGAACTCTTAAGAGTTAAAACAGGAGACCATTATAAAGATATTTTTCTAAAATTAAAATGGGGTTACTGTAATGTCGGAAGGAGTTGGATCCCGAAGGGCAGAGTGGACCAGGAAACCAAGGAACGGAGAAGAGGAGCAGTAGCGTAGTCAATAAGCCGGGTCTTAGCAGGAGAGCAATTCAAAGCCAAAATCAGAACCAGGAGCGAAGTCAGCAAGCCGTGTCAATGCCAGAAGTCCAAACCAAGAGCAACTAAAAAGCAGGGTCAGCAAGCCAGGTCAAAATGGAAATTCACTCTAAAACAGCAGAGGAGCATATACAATATGATACACAAACCAAGGGCATCCCAGTAGTGAAAGTCCCAGGCTTAAATAGTTGATAGGAACTGAGGACAAGGCATTTCCTGTAGGTAGGGGTCACCCTAGGCCATAAATGCGCCTCATCGATGAGATGCGTGTTCTTGAGAACATGCGGTTTAGTCTGCCGAAGGTTAGCGGGTTCGGCGCAGGTACCCACTTCCCGAGGAGGTCTGGAGCCCAGGGAGCCATTGGAGGAGGTCCTGCCATGGGAGCAGCCTGGAGGAGGGAGGACTGGAATGTTGCAGGACAGCGCCGAAGGTAAGTTCTTATAGTATCCTCCACTCAAGAGCCCCCTAGAGCGCCACAAGGGGCTCCACTGGGTTTATGAGGATACGTGGCGTGAAAACGACGAACCAGATGGGAAGCATGGACATCCGAGGCTGGCACCAAGGACCTTTTCTCCGGTCCGTATCCCTTCCAGTGTACAAGATACTGCAAAGTCCCCTTTAAAATCAAGGATGGAGCAAAGGTTATATTCAGCCATGGAACAGTGACAGGACCAGCCCTAGCCAGAGAATGGGAAAAATGATTAAAAATCACAGGTTTCAGAAGGGAAAGGTGAAATGAGTGTGGAATATGTAGGTTGCGTTGAAGATCTAGTTCATAAGTTACTGGGTTAATTATGTACCTGAAGTATTTTCTCACGGTGCTCTGGAGGCACAAACAGCTTTCCGGGTGGGGTATTGTCTGGAGTGGAGATATGCGCTGGAAAAATGAGGGAGGCTATGGCAGTAGTGACAGCAGAGATAATATGGTTGGCGGGTACAATGGGTTATGGCTCTCTTCCGTAGCAATACAGTAGATATGAGATAATGCATCCGCTTTTGTGTTTTAGAACCAGGGTGATATGAGATAACAGTTGAAGCGGGATACGAAGAGAGCCTACTGTGCTTGAGGGGGGTCTAGTCTCTTAGCATCGCTGATATACTGGAGGTTTTTGTGGTGTATGAGGATGGTAACTGGTAGGCGGGAACCCTCTAGTAGATGGCGCCACTTAGAAAGGGCTAGGGTGATCAGAAGCAGTTCGCGGGTTGATGATGTAATTCCTCTGAGCAGGAGAACATATTTTCGAGAAGAAACCACATGGATGTAGTGGTCCATCATATGTCTTATGTTGGGACAAAACCACCCCAGCTACAATTTGAAACGTGTCTACCTCTTAAACAAAGGGTTGAGAAATGTTGGGGTGAATGAGGAGACATCTCAAAGTGGATGGAGCACTGGTTCAGAAAGCCATGACAGCTGGCCAGATTTCTCCCCATATCTGGGAGGAGGAGGAAGACGATGCACAGGTGGGAGGCCCTAATCGGGAAGTGGTGGAGGGTGAGCTGCAGCAGCAATTGGACCTTGAGTAGGATCAGTCAGTGCAAGAGTATGCAGGGTCTGGATGAACTAGTCCATATTATGATCCAAGCTTTCAATCTAGACCTCAAAGGCAGACATCTTCTGGCCAATCTCTGCGGGACCCATCAATGACCCTTGGTACTGTAATTTTGGAAGGAGTTAGATTCTGAAAGGGGCAGAGTGGACCAGGAAACCCAGGAACGGAGAAAAGGAGCAGTGGCACAGTCAACAAGCCGGGTCATACCAGGAGAGCAATTCAAAGCCACAATCAGAACCAGGAGCATAGTCAGCAAACCGTGTCAATGGCAGAAGTCCAAACCAAGAGCCGAATCAGCAAACAAAAAGTAGGATCAGCAAGCCAGGTCAAAATAGAAATTCACCACAAAACAGCACAGGAGCATATACAATATGATACACCAACTAAGGATATCCCAGTCATGAAAGTCTCAGTCTTAAATAGTTGATAGGAAACTGAGAACGAGGCATTTTCTGTAGGCATATTCACAGGACCGCGCAGTGGCATTGTGCTCAGTATGCGATCGATCACGCGGTTTAGTCTGCAGAAGTGTAGTGGGTACGGCATGGGTACCTGCTACCCGAGGAGGTCTGGAACCAGCTCGGGTAGCCATTGGAGGAAGTCCTGCTGTGGAAGCAGCCAGGAGACGGCAAGACTGGGACGGCGCCAAAGGTAAGTTCTTAGAGTTTATTAGTGAAAGTCCTTTACAATCAAATATAGTAGCTCATTTTATTGTTAAATGTGTGTTATAGGTTCCCTATGTTACGATAAATGCTTAAGGGTGGCAATGAAATATAATACTGAAATAAAAATATTTATATATAAATATTATTGGATAGATAGAAAAATCCACAACAAAAATCAGTCAGGGGAAGTTGACACATGAAGGGGAATTTCTATAAAATGCTGAGCTTTAAGTGCCTGGTATTTGAATCAAATTAACCATGTTTTACATACATACGGAATTTCATAAACACGGATATTAAAATGCGATCATTGTGAAATGCTGTATAGATTATTTGCGATTTGTGCTTATTGTGCTTATTGAAATACTGCAGTTGGGGAAGTTTCCAGTTATTTAAATGATCAGCAAATATTTGATATTTTTTTGTCACACTATTTAAATAACTATTTGTCACAACTATTTAAATAAAATAAAAAGGTTAATCAAAACGTGAGCCTGCCAGCAGCCAGCTCTAGTGTGAAGAGGCTGCACACAAGGCCGCACTAGACCACAACTGCTAGAGGGAACCGAGGAAGTGGCAGAAGACTTGCCCTGTTGGATGTGTGGATCACTGTCAGGATGCTGAACCCAACAACTGACCAGAAGAATTGGCACTGGCAGAAGGCCATCCCAGACAGGGGACTGCCGAGTGAGTGACCATATCTCCATAGCATAGTATTTTCTATCACTTATGACATACAAAACATTAGTTTTAAAACACTTCACATTCAAGATATTAACTTTTGATTATAATTGCCTTCATGTGGTACTCACCTGCACAAGACTGGTAGAATGCAATTCTTCTTTTAGACTTTTGTTTCTAATTACAGAGTCATCTGCATCAATAAGATTGTCTATGGGGATATCTTGGCTTGGTTTTATAAAAGTAAAGTCACTTTCTGTAGAATCCAAAGCCACACAAACATTGTATGAGTACGGCAGAGGCAAAGTACCATTTGTATATAGAGAATGCATCCTCGGATCAACTTGAGAATACAGATTTGTACTAAGAGATCCAAATGTAGGAGGTGATTTCAATTCTTTATATTTTGTTATGATGACCAACATAACACTTATAATAAATAAAAAGGAAATCAATGCTAGAGCAATCACTAAATACATTTGCAAATTGGATGATACTTCATCATTGAGTTGATTACTGAGATTGGGGGTCACCTGTTGAAAATGGTCTGCAACAATTAAGTTCAATGTAGCTGTTGCAGAAAGTGAGGGATCTCCATTATCCTTCACCACAATCACTACCTTATGTTTCAAAGCATCTTTCTCTTCAAAGACGCGGGATGTCCTAATTTCCCCAGTATGCTGATTAATGCTAAACGGAGATGGTTCTGATACATGCAAAAAATGATAGGATAGCCAGGAATTATGTCCTGAATCAGTATCCACCGCAACCACTTTGGTGATTAAAGAACCTTGTTCTGAGACCAAAGGGACCATCTCAAATAATGTTGGGCCACCACTTTCTGTTGATGGGTACAGTATCATTGGTGCGTTATCATTCTGATCCACTATATGAATTATTAATGTTGCATTACTACTCAGAGATGGGGATCCACTATCTTTGGCTGTTACTTGAATTACGAACTCCTTGAGTTGCTCATAATCGAATGATCTCTGAGCATAAAGAACACCAGTTTCTATATTAATGGAAAGATAAGAGGATACCGGAAAATCTTCTAGATTTGTGCTGGTGATAGTATAAATAATTTTAGAATTATCTCCACAGTCAATATCTGATGCATGCATACTATAAACTGAAGCTCCTGGTCGATTGTTTTCTGGTATAAAGGCAAGGTAAGTTGTTCTCAGAAACTCCGGTGGATTGTCATTAACATCCAATATCTCTAAGTTGATCATTTTTGCACTTGAACGTTGAGGCGATCCTCTGTCCATAGCTAGAATTGTAATATTATAACTTGATACTTTTTCTTTGTCCAAAGCGCTTGTTGTAACAAGTCTGTAATATCTGCTGGATGACGAGATTAACTGAAAAGGTGTTTTCTCAGTGACTTCGCAGTCTGCTTCTCCGTTTTCCCCTGAATCTTGGTCATGGACCTCAATGAGTGCGATCAATGTGCCCGGGGCTGAATCTTCAGGAATAGGACTAGTTAATGAGGTAACAAATATCTCTGGGGCATTGTCATTTTCATCTGATATTTCAATTAAAACCTTTGCCTGGGCCACAAGACCGCCTCCATCTTTTGCTTGTACTGATATTTCATAATGTCTCGCAACTTCAAAATCCAACTTTCTGTTTGTTTTAATTTCTCCACTTGTAGCATCAATGCTAAACATACTGGTATAAAGTGCATTTCCTAATGTCTTTGTAAAAGAATATGTAATTTGGGCATTGGATCCTTCATCTTGATCTGTTGCTGTTACACGAGCGACTGTAAAGTTAATTGGAGTATCTTCACTTATGCTCAGTTTATAGACTTTTTGAGTAAATATTGGAAAATGATCGTTTGCATCAGCAACAATAATCTTTATTAGTGCAGTACCAGATTGAGCTGGCTGTCCTCCATCTATAGCTGTTAAAATTAACTCATGAATATTTCGTGCCTCCCGGTCTAAAGGTTTCTCTAGAACAAGTTCTGGAAATTTACTACCATCAGAGCTTGTCGTTACACTCAATGTGAAATACTGATTATCACTGAGCTTGTAGGTTTGTACAGAATTCATGCCAATGTCTACATCTTCTGCAGTCTGTAAAACAAACCGTGCTCCTGGTAAAATAGTTTCTATAATTTCCAAAGACAAGGTATCATGGACAAATACTGGGGGATTATCGTTTATATCCTTAATTTCTATGTTTACTGTAAAAATATTTAATGGATTTTCAACCACTGCATCAAATGTTAACAAGCAGGTAGTTTCAGCCCCACACAATGTCTCTCTATCTATCCTGTCTTTAACATATAAATTTCCATTTTCTAATCTGATATAAAAATATTTTTCCGAAACACGCGATGCAATACGGAATTTTCTGTATGAGAGCTGTTTAATATCCAATTCAAGATCTTCTGCAATATTTGCTATAACAGAGTCTTTTCTCATTTCTTCAGCAATGGAGTATTGAAGCTCACCAAATACTGAATGACAAAGCCAAGACAATAAGGAAAATGTTACTTGCCATCTGATTCCTTTGTATTTCAGGAAATTCTTGATTTTCATCTCAGCCATTCCAGTGTCTAAAATCTCCAAACTCCTTTCTGGGTTTTTGTAATCCAATATATAAAAGAGTTAACAGTGTTGGTTTCAATTATTTAGGAGAATGTAAGCAAAGGCATCATAGAGTGTCTTCTGTTCCTGACAGATTCCAAAAATGTCTGTATTTCTTCTTACAGACCTGCGTTACTAATGACGGAAATAATAGTGGATCTCTAGCTTTATATGCTTCACCATGTTGGTGAACAGCGGCGCTCAGAGGTGAAAATGCGGAATTACATTATTCACAAATATGTTAAAAGAGCTAAATATATTTATAGCTAAATATTATATATATATTATTAGAAAGACTTAAAATGTACTGTTCTGGCTATACGGTCTTAATAAATGAACAGATTCTCATGATTCTTTTTTTATAATGCATTGAGCAACTATGGCAAATAATTATGTTGTACTTGCAGCATGATAGACAGGCAAGTTATTTAATACAGTATGTCACAAACGTAATGTTAAAAAAAGTACATTATCTGACACCCCCAAGCCACAGAAATATGGTTCCACAAGGAAAATATTTTAAACCCCTTTTAGATGTGTTTTTTCTTCATTATTCTAATTTGATACACTGCATACATTTCAATTTCTTACATAAAATGAGAGAGATAGTATGGCCAGGAAGGCTGGCAACTTTTAGTTCTGGATGCATGTATAACCAAATGCCAAATAAAACAATATCTCAAAAACATCCAGGATATCATTTGAAAATATAAAACAGTCAAGGGTTAACTGTTAAGGGGTTAATTCAACTGACCAAACTTCACTGATATTGCATACTAATTTGACTCACATAATAACACTTGGAAAACAACTCTCATATTCTCTTAATTTTTTTCTCTTAATGTTTTTGAGAGGGCATGTGACTTAAAATTTTGCAAGCTTCAGACAAGGACATGCACATTTTCATTCTTGAAATTAGTATGCCCTGAAAATGTGTTATAAACATGTCCCTGTCCCTGCAATACTATTTGATAATAACCTCCCCATGTCTTCCCTTAACTGTGGTAGGTTGGGCAGGTGTTAAATAATTCCATCTATAACCTAACTCATCCTTGCTTAGAGCATTGTGTGCCTAAATTGTTAAAATAGAGAGTGTGATGGGTGTATAAGGGGGTGGATAGGCATTGGATCTGTGTCTTCCATTGGGGTAATTTTATACTTTTTAACCAAACCCAGATATATTTGGGCACTATGCCCCCCAGGTAGAATTAATTACCATCTGTTACAGTGTGCCCAGGTGAAGCAATAGGAGGGGGGAATCATTGCTTCCCACCCATTAGTTATTAATTTTTCACAAAGTGTGTGCAAGGAGATGGTGGATTCACAAGACACCTTGCAACTTCCTGGGGATGAAAATCAATTGAATATATACAATGGCTATGGGGACTTTTACCCGTTGACAACAACTGACGTGCCAAGCAGAAATGTATCCCATTACTGACAACTGACGAGCCAAGTTTCTTTTGAGGTTAAATGGATATAGAAAGCAATCAAATAAAACTGTTGCCGTTGGCCCATTTGCTCGCTTCCCGGAGCGACAACATGCACCAAACTGAATATGGTGATGGCCATCTGCTTTAAAAGTGCTTAGGAGGTGGTCAACAATCGATGCATTCAGCGACACTGAAAACCCACCCAGGACACACTGTGACTGCTCCAAAGAGCAGCCACAAGCGCCATAGAGAGAGATGTCTCCTCTCGCAAGATGCCGGCACAAACAGGAACTGCATTCAATCATGGAGCCCAGCTTGCTAATCACAATGTGATTGGTAAAATAAAAAAGAGTTAAAAAGAAATAAAACTGAAGTAAAATGTAAAAATAATTATTCAGTGATGTCACCATCAGGGGGACCATCCAGTTCAAACAAAATGTTAAAAAAGTCCAAAATTATAAAAAAAGGAAAAAGTTTATGAGCAAGTCCTAAAATTAACACTGTATCTACACAAAAATTCTGGCTTAGAAAATGTTAAAATGCTAGCATCTGAAATGTCCATGCGGTGTCTAATTTTCAAAAATATATGGTTTGATGGGGTAAATTAAATTGACTGGCTTCAAAGATTTCCCAAATAGGACATGGGGGCTGAATGACCAGATTTTTTAAAAAAAGCATTTGAAATAGCAAAATGCAACTTGTACTTATTGCCAACTTGCAAAAAAAAAAACATAAAAACATTGGGTATTTCTAAAATCTATTTAGCAGGTTTTTCGTTTGCTTTTGTAGATTACTAAAATATTTTTCAAATAACATTTAGAAAACTTTCCATTTTTCACCATACTTTATCATTCTTTATATAGTAAACAGCTCTGTCCCTAAATTAACTTATGTAAATTTGCTCATATAAGCACTCTAGTGAATAAACTCCAATGACTACTGTGTGTATTAAATAGGAATACAATTGGCCGATGAAAGTATTTTGCAGGGATATTCCAGCCATCTTAGGTATACCTTAGTGTCACATTTAAATTATATTTCTTTGCCTGGTACAATGTACTCTTTTCCCATCTCCATCTATTTTCATCGCAGGGGAAGCATTTGGATGAAAGCAGCAACCTTGCATCTTGCAGAAAGTGATCTCATTGATTTCAGCAGAGATGAGTGGTGTGAGAAAGAATGTGTGTGTTAGTGAGTATGAGTAAATGTGTGTAATTTGTTTAAGTGTATTTACATATGTGTGCCAGACGAGTGCTGAAAGTATCTGAACCACTTGTCAATGAACCCTTCTGTTACCTTGACATTATATCCCTATGTTTGCTTTCTTTATCTTCAATAATCAGAGATAAATTGTAGTCATATTGTGTAGGTACTTTCTCTGGATGTGTACTTTTCAGAAAGCTGCCACCTTTAATACTTAAGAAATAATACAATGAAGTGATCTCGTTGTGACACAAGTTAAAGGGTCAAAATGAATATAGCAGGAAATCGTACATCATACACTAGCACACACACTAACCCTATGCATCTTCCCTCTCTTTTTCAATACCATCTACAGAGCAGCTCCCTACCTCTTATTTTGGATGTGGATCATTTATTTTTAGTGCGGTTTGTACACTATAAGCATTCTGCCATTACTACAGTGGAATCATGTATTGTGCATTACTGTCAAAGCTGAGTTCTAATACAACACAAAATAAAGTTTGCTTACTGATGTTATACTGATGCAATTATGGTGAAACCATGCAGGTCCTAAAATAGATTGGACAACATGAAAATAGGAAAAATGTTCAGTCAGGTTATTAGATACAGATAAATGGGTGGATAAAACTTGTACACAATACTACACTTTTTAAATTGCATCATTGTTATATTACTTCTATCCAAAACAGGGTACACGAGTTTGCCAAACCTTTTAACATACTATGTACAAAGTACAAATATAGTCAAGCTTTTACTTCATTATTTCCTTTGTTTTCAGATTTTGTACTCACCTCCACAAGGTTACAAGAAGACAATGTTTCTTTTGCATTTTCATTTCTAAGTCCAGGATCATCAGCGTCAATAAGATTGTCTATGGGGACATCTTGGTTTGGCTTTATAAAAGTAAAGTCATTTTCACTTGAATCCAAAGCCACACAAACATTATATGAGTATGGGAGAGTCAAAGTCCCATTGTTATATTGAGAAAACATTCGAGGATCCACTTGAGAATACAGATTTGTGCTGAGAGAGCCAGACCTTAATGACCTTGATTCTTTACATTTTGATACGATGACCAACATTACACTTAAAATAAACAAGAATGAAATCAAGGCTAAGGCAATCACCAAATACATTGGCAAATCTGAAGTTGAATCTTCATAGGCAAATTCATTACTAAGATTGGGAACTACCTGTTGATAATTATCTGCAACAATTAAGCTTAAAGTTACTGTTGCAGAGAGTGAAGGTTCCCCATTGTCCTTTACCATAACCACAACCTTATGCTTCAAGGCATCCTTCTCTTCAAAGGCATGTAATGTTCTAATTTCACCAGAGTGCTTACTAATGCTAAATGGAAATGGCTCTGACATATGTAAAAAATAATAAGACAGCCAAGCATTATGTCCTGAGTCAGCATCCACAGCAATTACCTTGGTTACTAAAGAACCTTGTTCTGAGGCCATGGGGACTATCTCAAATAAAACTGAACCACTTTCTGTTGATGGATACAGTATTCTTGGTGCATTGTCATTCTGATCGACGATATAGATATTTAATGTTGCATTACTACTTAGTGGTGGGGATCCATTGTCTTCAGCTAAGATTTGGATTTGATATGCCTTGTGATGCTCATAGTCAAATGATCGTTGAGCATAGAGAACTCCAGTTTCTTTATTTATGGAAAGATAAGGGGAAACCGGGAAATCTTCTGAATTTGAGCTGGTAATTGAATATATTACTCGGGCATTGTCTCCAAAATCTATGTCTGTAGCATGTATTTTGTGGATTGAGGCTCCTGGTAGATTGTTTTCTGGCACATATGCTAAATATGTGGATTCTGCAAATACTGGTGGATTGTCATTAACATCCAATATATCTAAGGTGACGATTTTTGAACTTGAAAGTGGAGGAGACCCCATATCAGTTGCCCGAATTGTGATGTTATGTCTTGAAGCATTTTCTCTATCCAAAACACTTGCTGTAACAATTCTATAATATCTACTAGAGGACATTATTAACTGGAAGGATGCTTTCTCAATGATTACACAGTCAACCTCTGCATTTTCCCCTGAGTCTTGATCATGGACCTCAATTAATGCAATCAATGTGCCAGGTGCTGAATCCTCAGGAATGGGATTAGAGAATGAGGTGATAAATATCTCAGGTACGTTATCATTTTCATCTGTTATTTCAACTAATACCTTGGTCTGGTGTACCAGGCCACCCCTGTCCTTTGCTTGTACAGATATTTCATAATTATTTCTTTTCTCAAAATCCAACATTTTATTTGTTTTGATTTCTCCACTTGTGGCATCAATTTTAAAAAAATCAGTGTCAAAGGTGTTCCCGGAAGTTTGGATGAAGGAATACATAACCTGTGCATTAATCCCCTCATCTTGATCAGCTGCAGTTACAAAAAGCACAGTAGAATTGATTGGAATATTTTCACTTATACTTACTTTATATATTTCTTGCAAAAATACAGGGGAATTATCATTTGCATCTGCAATAGTAATCTTAATTAAAGCAGTGCCAGATTTTACCGGATTTCCCCCATCAAAAGCAGTTAAGGTTAATTCATGAATATTTTGAGTCTCTCGATCTAAAGCTTTCTCTAATACAAGTTCTGGATATTTACTGCCATAAGCTTTGGTCTTTTCACTCAGTTCAAAATGATTATTTTTACTAAGTTTGTATGTCTGCACACAATTAACTCCAATATCTGGATCTTCAGCATTCTGTAAAATAAAATGTGTTCCTGTTGATGTTGTTTCCACTATTTCTAATGCAATGATGCTATGAAAAAATATAGGAGAATTATCATTTATATCCTGAATTTCAATGTTTACTTTAACAATATTCAGAGGATTTTCAACCACTGCATCAAAGGCTAGGAAACAAGTAACTTCAGCCCCACACAGGGTCTCTCTATCTATCCTGTCTATCACATATAAATTTCCATTTTCCAAATTTATAGCAAAATATTTATCTGAAAAACGTGAAACCATACGAAATTTTCGAACTGTCAACTGCTGAACATCTAATCCGAGGTCATTTGCAATATTAGCAATAATTGAGTCTTTTCTCATTTCTTCAGGAATGGAATAATGAAGCTGTCCAGAAACTGAATGGCAAAGCCAAGACAATAAGAAGGAAAACATTACTTGCCATCGAATTCCATTGTATTTCTTTAAATCCTGTGTTTTCATGTCAGCCATTTCCATTTCTCCCAATGATATTTTCCTCTTTAATTCCTCCACGCCAGTATAGGTAAATAAACAGTGCAATATCTACTTTATAATCTATAATAATCCATGGCTCTCTGTTTGTAAGAGAATCTAAAAATGGCTGTATTTCTTCTTGCAGATCTGAAGAGTAGGTTGATGGAAATGCTACTGGCTCTCTAGTTCTAAATTTTTCACCTTATTGGTAAACAGCGGCGCTCAGAGGTATAAATATGGAACTGCACTACTGAGAAAAATGTTAGCTATAAATTGTTGTATAAAATGTATATTAATCAAAGTAAAATCAAAGTCTATTCAAACTCAGAAGCCAGAAATTTGATTTTTAATAGAAAAATAACTGTTTAGTCCAAGTAAAGAAAAAACTTGACAGCCGCACTGAATACATACATATATTTCTTTTATAAACTTTAGATATTGATACTATTACTCTAAAATATGTACTTTTGCTTTATGTAAACACATAGAAACTATGAATTTATGATCAAGGTAATTGGTATTTAGATTACCACCCCAGGAACCTACTTATGCATTGTCAGCATGTATTCTCCGTGCTCTAAACACATTTAGCATTGTTACAATCTCTACGTTTATTGTATTGTCATATGTACTGATAGCATGGGGTTGCTAATGGATTTATATTTGTCATAACGTATTCATTATGTTAATAATCATTTTTGTATAGCGTATTATATTTTATACCTTTTCCTTTTAAGAAATATTCTGTATATCTTATATATGTATAGCAATGTAATCTATTATACTCATATTCATTATAAAAGTGATAAGACTGTACACAGTTATAAGACTAAACACAGACATGAAACAATAGAATTCATGGCCAAATATTAGTACTTCTTAATCAGGAGAAAATATTGCCTATACTGTGATACTGTGATGCACTGTGTGTTCTGACACTGTTCTATTAGAACCAGCATTAACTTTTTCAGAAATTTGAGCTACACTAGCTGGTCTGTTGGATTTGACCACATGGGCCAGCCTTCGCCCCCATGGCATCGATGAGCCTTGGCCACCCATGGCCCTGTCGCTGGTTCATCGCTTCTCCTTCCTTGCACCACTTTACACCAAGTACTGACCACTGCAGACCGGGAGCACCCCACAAGAGCTGCAGTTTTGGAGATGCTCTGACCCAATCATCTAGCCATCACAATTTGGCCCTTATCCATATCACTCCGATCCTTATGCCCATTTTTCCTGCTTCTAACACATCAACTTTGAGGACAAAATGTTCATTGCTGCCTAATATATCCCACTTAATGTTATGGCTAATTGGTGTATATATACACATATGGTCATAGTATAAATACTTATCAATTGCCTTTACAGAAATCTGATATATATGAAGTATGAGTATATATGAAAATATCGTAAAACGCTAAAAGATACTCCTAATAAATATAGTTCAAGTCAAGGTTGAAAATCATGAATGAAGTAACTCAAAAAGAAAAAGACAAAAACTCCCAAAGGTATGCTATCACCAAATTAAAACGTACCATTAATTCCTTGAATACACAAAAACATCTGCAAGGGGAGATCCATAACTGATCACTGCAAATTGATAACTTCTCAACCCCTATTCAAAATCTGAGAGGTTACCACCACAATCTAATGATTTGTAGTAAAACAAAACTAGGAAGTAGGATTTCTACATTAATGGTGGTAACCCATTAGCTTATCATTGTAATATACATCCCCCAATGAAATAAAAACTCCCCACATGCCCTCCTTGTAATATGAGAGGGTAATTACTAGACTTGTGCATTCATCTTCGGGCGAACATGAAAACGAACACGAAGAGTGGGTTTTCATGTTCGTTCTGAAGACACGAAGAAGACAGTGGCGGTAAAACGTTGACGAAGACGAAGACACACACCACGAAGATCTTCGTGATCGTCTTCGTCTACTAATCTCCCCGGTCCCTTCCCCACCTTATCTTCGCGGCATCGCGGGAGTTGACGGAAGTGGAAATCCGTAGGTTCGCCGTCAGGGGTTAAAGGGTAGTGCGAGTGAGCCTATTGGTCACCTACAGGGACCTCCTCTGGCATCAACCAAACAGCATAAGGAGTTTAAAAGTCTGTACCAGCGACTCTATTGGTCGCCAGCAGCAGACGAGCCCCCTGTTGGCGACCAATAGAGTTGCTCATATGGACATTTAAACTTCTGGCGCCAGAGCTGCTGTGGTGCGCGTTAACCCCTTATTAACCCCTTATAAAATACGGAAAAAACAAAGAAAAAACAAACACGAAGAATGTCCACGAAATATTCGTCAGAAGAGAAGAAAGGAACGGGCGAATATTCGTGGAATACGAACATTTTTTTTTTTTTCGAAGACAAGTGCGAAGACGAACACGAAGAGCCCCCTGGTGCCCATGTCTAGTATATACAGTGTTTCTGCAATGTCGCCAAGACCCAGACTCAAGTATATGCGCTACTGGATAATGCTTGAAATGAATATATATCCGTGAAAGTCAATTGCCAGCAAAAAGACCGACACGGCACCCCTATGTCATAGCATTCAAAAGCCAACAAGTGTTAAACACTATAGTTTAACCTCTTTAAGGAATTTACCTGTAATGCATTGTTAGAAGCCAAAGATTCCTCTACATTTTCATTTCCAACTCCTGAATCTTCAGCATCAATAATATTGTCTATGGGGACATTCTGACTCGGTTTTAGGAATGTGAAATCGTGTTCGCTTGAATCCAAAGCTACACACACATTATATGGCAGAGGCAAAGTCCGGGCACTGAAATCGGGAAACATCCTTGGATCCACTTGAGAATATAGATTTGTACTGAGGGAACCAAATGCTGGGAGAGGTTTCAGTTCCTTGCATTTTGTGATAAATGCTAACACGGCAGTTAAAATGAAAAATAATGAAATCAAAACCAGAGCAATTATCAAGTAAATTTGTAAATGTGATTTAGAATCATCATTGGTAATGTCATTGTTGAGCTTGGGAAGCATCTGTTCAAAGTTATTTGCAACAATGAAGCTTATTGTAGCTGTTGATGATAGAGAGGGGTATCCATTATCTTTCACCATAACTACTACTGTGTGCCTCAATAAATCTTTTTCTTGAAATGCCAGTGATGTCCTGATCTCACCAGTGTGCTGACCAATGTTGAAGTGGGATGGTTCTGATACTTGCAAGAAATGATAAGAGAGCCAGGCGTTGTGTCCAGAGTCAGCATCTACTGCAACCACCTTAGTTATTATAGAACCCTTTTCTGAATCCAAAGGGACCATCTCAAAAGAAGTTGAGACACTATTTTCGGGTGATGGGTACAGAATTTGTGGTGCATTATCATTCTGATCCTCAATATGAATCATTAATGTTGCATTGGTAGCAAGAGCTGGGGACCCACTGTCTTTAGCGGTTACATGGACTAAAAACTCTTTGTGATGCTCATAATCAAACGATCGCTGAGCATAGAGAACTCCAGTTTCTATATTTAAAGAGAGATAGGATGATACTGGAAAATCATCTGTATTTGTACTGGACAAGAAATAAATAACTCTAGCATTGTCTCCAGAATCAGGGTCAGAAGCGATTATACTGTATATAGATGCTCCCGGTTGATTGTTCTCTGGCACATAAGCATGATAAGTTGATTTCAAGAATATTGGTGGGTTGTCATTAACATCTGATATATCCAATGTGATGAATGTCTTACTTGAGAGTGAAGGAGATCCTCTGTCAGTTGCCAAAATTGTGATGTTATAACCTGATTTCTTTTCTCTATCTAATGGGCTTGTAGTAACAATTCTGTAATACCTTTCTGATGATAACAAAAGCTTGAAAGGCACCTCTTCCAAAATTTGACAATCAACATCTCCATTGCTTGCCGAGTCATGATCATGAACTTCAATTAGTGCTATCACTGTGCCTTGAGCTGAATCCTCAGGAATAGGGCTAGATAGCATTGTAATAGACATCTCAGGGACATTGTCGTTTACATCTAATATTTCAATTAAAACCTTTGTATGGGCAACCAGGCCACCTCCATCCTTTGCTTGTATAGACATTTCATAATTTTTTGTTGTCTCAAAGTCCAAAACCCTATTAGATTTTATTTCCCCCTTGGTAGGATGGATGCTAAACATCACTGCTTGAAGGTCATTTTCCACAATTTGTGAATAAGTGATTTGTGCATTGATTCCTTCATCTTGATCGGTTGCATTAACACAAATCACAGTAGAATTGACAGGAATGTTTTCACTTATGCTGACTTTATATATCTCTTGAGCAAATATAGGAAAATTATCGTTGACATCAATGACAATAATTCTAATTAAAGCAGTGCCAGATCGAATGGGATTTCCTCCATCGAATGCTGTTAAAATTAACTCATGAATATTTTTTGTCTCATGGTCTAATGGCTTTTCCAAGACAAGTTCTGGAAAATTACTCCCATGACTGCTAGTCTTTTCACTTAGTGTAAAATGCTGATTGTCACTGAGCTTATATTTCTGTAAGGAATTTATGCCGATATCTGGATCCTGTGCATTTTGTAGACTAAAACGCGTTCCTTGTGAAGTAGTTTCAATAGTTTCTAAATTGATGGTGTCCTGAAAAAATCTGGGAGAATTATCATTTATGTCTTGAATTTCAATGGTCACCCTAAAAACATTTAAGGGATTTGCAACCACTGCATCAAAAGTTAGTGAGCATGTAACTGCTGAACCACATAGTAACTCTCTATCAATTCTGTCTTTAACATATAAATTTCCATTTCTTAAATTGACATAAAAATATTTCTCTGAAATACGTGAAACAATATGAAATTTTCTGAATACAAGCTGTTCAATATCTAATCCCAGGTCTTTTGCAATATTTGCTACAAGGGAGTCTTTTTTCATTTCTTCAACAATGGAGTATTGAAGCTGACCAGAGACAGAATAACAAAGCCATAACAGTAAGAAGGTAAATATTACTTGCCATGTGAATCCAGTGTATTTCTGGGTGATTATCTCAGCCATTCCCAATACTCAAATATTTCTCTGAAGTTTCCTTTAAAATGTATAGGAATAGTATTCCAGTTTAAAGGATGTAATTTCCCAATGGTTTAAAAGTGCTAAATCCACTTCTTATTGGCAGTATTTTGAGATGTACAGTGTTCTGCTTGTGAGAGAATCCAAAAAATGGCTGTGTTTTTCTTGCAGATCTGCTGTCTTAGAGATGAATATGTCAGTGGATCTCCAGCTCCATATTATTCTCCTTATTGGTAAACAGCAGCGCTCAGAGGTGCAAATGTGGAACTGCACGACTTAATAAAGTATTTAAAATTGCTATTAAGTATTAAGAAAATCCACTTACAAATCTATACATTTTTATATATGTATGTATGGATAAATAGTCAGCAAATAAATCACAATGTTACAATACATTATAAAAGCATTAAAAGCATGTATTTAGTTACAAAAGCAGCTTTACCTATAATATTTATAAGATAAATGGCTTAGTATTTTAAGAGACTATATGACACACATTTTTTTATTTTTATTACCACTCTCCTTTCCCTCCCAAGTCACTTTTTTACTCTATCCTTCTATATTTAACATGTTATTTTACTTATTTGGCCCCAGATAGGCTAAACCCTGTTCCTTACCCTTCTTGAAGACAGGGATGATGTGCTAACCTCAAGCAAAGAAATGACATAAAACCAAAAAGGAAGAGGTTCCAGTATCAGACCACATATTTGAAGTGGTAAAGGGACTCACCCCACAAGGTGACAATGGGCTGTTAATACTGCACATTGGATAAAAAGACCATAACAGGGAGGGTGTCATCCAGCAATCTGGACTGAAACAAAGGACTGAAACAATTCAGATGAGACTGAAACAATTCAGATGATATTTCCCTATTAGGAACACCTAAAATGCAGTAAACTGGTTAATAACACGTGATAGTTACTAGACTTGGGCACCAGGGGGCTCTTTGTGTTCGTTTTCATGCTCGTCTTCGGCAAAAAAAAATGTTCGTATTCCGCGAATATTCCCCTGTTCCTGTCTTCTCTTCGGGCGAATATTCGTGGACATTCTTCGTGTTCGTTTTTTCTTCTTTTTTTCCGTTTTTTTTTAAGGGGTTAATACGGGGTTAACGCGTACCGCAGCAGCTCTGGCGCCAGGAGTTTAAATGTTCGTATGAGCAACTCTAATGGTTGATGGCAGATGAGCCCCCTGCTGGCGACCAATAAAGTCACTCGTACAGACTTTTAAACTCCTGGTGCCATAACTTGCCATAACTATCAGTTAAATGTCCATACGAACGACCAATAAAGTTGCTTGAACGGACATTTAACTGATAGAGCAGGGACACCACTGGTCTCTGCCGGCCAAGTTGCTGCATTATGATTTTAAAAGTCTGTACGAGCGACTCTATTGGTCGCTCGTACAGACTTTTAAAATCCTGGTGCCGTAACTTGGCCGGGAGAGACTACTGCCCTCCATGCTGCAACAGTTAAAAGTCCGTACGAACGACCAATAAAGCCGCTTGTACGGACATTTAACTGACTCTATTGGCCGCTCGTACAGACTTTTAAAATCCTAATGCAGCAACTTGGTGTCCCTGCTCTATCAGCTAAATGTCTGTACAAGCGACTTTATTGGTCGTTCGTACGGACTTAACTGTTGCAGCAGGGAGACCAGCGTTCAGGTTGCACCTTAAGTAATTAAGGGGCCGTGCGAGTGAGCCTATTGGTCGCTTGCACGGCCCTTTAACCTACAGATTTCCGCTCCCGTTGTCTAACGCAGCATCGCAGGGGTTAGTGGGAGTGGAAATCCGTAAGTTCGCTGTTAGGAGTTAAAAAGGCCGTGCGAGTGAGCCTATTGGTCACCTCCAGGGTCTTCATCTCCTCTCTCAGGAGGTCCCTGTAGTCGACCAATAGGCTCACTCGCACTGCCCTGTAACCCCAGACGGCGAACCTACGGATTTCGGCTTCCATCAACTCCCGCGATGCCGCAAAGATAAGGTAGGCTAGATGCAGAAGGGACCAGGGAGATTAGTAGACGAAGACGATCACGAAGATTCTTCGTGTTGTGTGTCTTCATCTACGTTTTACCGCTGCTGTCTTCTCTTCTTCATGTCCTCGGAACAAACACGAAAAACGCACTCTTCGTGTTTGTTTTCCTGTTCACCCGAAGACGAATGCACAAGTCTAATAGTTGCTGGATACAAAAACAATATGGTATATCAGCACAATAGCAATTACTGAGTACATTTGTAAATCAGATTTAGAATCATCATTGAGTTTAGGAAGCATCTGATGAAAATTATCTGCAACAATATAAGTTGAAATGACTGAAGATGTAACTTCTGGCAACAAGTTTAAATGGCAGTTCTTCTAAAATTCTACAATCCACTTCACCATTTTCTTTCTGAATCATGATCAGTAGAAGTTCCTGTCATTTTGCTCTAATGTGAACTGAGGGCAGTATGGAGGTGCGCCTGGTGATGTCCTTTTCTTCGATTGGAGTTATGGGGAATAATTATGATACCGTAGCACAACCACAGTATCAAAGATTAAAAAACAGGTGGCTACTGATCCAAAAAATGTTGCTCTATCAATCCTGTCTTTACATTTTTCATTTTTTAAATTTACAATCATCTGAATACAAGCTAATTGGTGTCTAATCCAAGATCATCTGCATAATTGGCTATAACGGAATGATTTCTCATTTTCTCAAGTATGGTATAATGAAGTTGATCAGAATGGAATGACTATGCCAAGAAAATAATAATAAAAACACTACTTGCTATACAAAATTTCCTAGTGCACTTTCCCTTTTTACGTTTTTTTGTAATCCAGAAAGGTGAATAGAAGTTATAAAATCACATATATTGTTTTCTGATTGTGAGAGAATCCAGAAAAGACTTGATTTCATCTTGTGTGCGCTAGAAATGGAGAAAAAACAGTGGATCTCCAGTTCCATTTTTTTCCGCTTTGAGGCCCAAAATATTTTCACAGTTGCAATGATTTTAAATAGGTAAATGTATTTCTATTGAAGAACTAAAATCTATGTTTAATAAAAGTAATGACCCTTCTTCATGAACAAATGGCCATTTCTTTTACACAAATGTCTATATGTTCCATTGTATCCCTGCTATACTAGTGACATATATTCAGCAGAATTCTAAAAGCAGTATTCTTACAGGTTTAAAACAAGCCAATATATTATAGTTCATTGTAGACCATAAATATGATTCCATAACAGATCCAAACTTGTATGCTCTAATGCTTAGTTTCCATATACTAAACAGAAAAAACCCAAACCATGACCTATATTAAGTACTTTTGAAAGTAAATGTAGCATTGAAAATGTCATCCTTAGTATTTTGAATGCCCATACCTTTTCCAAAAGTAACTACTTAATCATGTAAAATACTGCCTCATACAGTGCTACGGAATATGATGGCGCTATATAAAATAATTAATAATAATTTCAAGAACACTTCATTTAACATAAAAAAGGTCTCAAAAGTTTCTGCATTGTTCTTTTTTACATGGGAAATTATTCAGAGGAAAGAATAAACTGAAAAATCTGCCAATGATTAGTTGCTTGGCATATTAAAGAGAGCAGTCCGTGTTTTATTTAACTAGAACTACAACTAGACCATTGCTTCCAAATGTTGCAGGCTTTGTAAAAGGTGTAGCCAATGTGTCTGTACAAGGGAAATTCTTTTTAGGTGAAATGTTCACCACAAAACCTTTCACTGCATCCATCTGATTAGAAACCTCATGTCCTCACCTGTTTGTCTTAACATGTATAGGAAACAGAATTACAGTTACAACGTTAATACATATTCTATTTTTCTTTTGCTAGGTATCTTGCCTGTTTTTGTTTGTGGAAAGTTGTTGAATATGTCATCACTAAAGAAAGATTTTTATACAAATTCTATTATAATTCTTGGTGCCTTATTTGGTATTTAGTGCACTTACATTGATCAGCCATAACATTATGACCACAGACAGGTAAAGTGAATAACACTGATAATCTTGTTATCATGGCTCCCGTCAGTGGGTGGAATATATTAGGCAGCAAGTGAACATTTAGTCCTCAAAGTTGATGTGTTAGTCAAGGTTGGTCAAGGTTCATTGATGCATGTAGGGGGCAAAGACTGGTCCATGTGGTGAAATCCAACAGACGAACTACTGTAGCTCAAATTGCTGAAAAATTTAATGCTGGTTATGATAGAAAGGTGTCAGACCACACAGTGCAATGGTTGATGGCGACCAATAGTCACTCGTACAGACTTTTAAACTCCTGGTACCGTAACTTGGCCGGGAGATACCGCTGGTCTCCCTGCTCTATCAGTTAAATGTCCGTACAAACGACAAAAAAAGTTGCTTGGTCGGACATTTAAGTGATAGAACAGGGAGACCAGTGGTCTCTGCTGGACAAGTTGCTGCATTATGATTTTAAAAGTCTGTACGAGTGACTCTATTGTCCTGGTGCCGTAACTTGGCCGGGAGAGACTACTGCTCTCCCTGCTGCAACAGTTAAAAGTCCGTATGAGCGTTTGTATGGATATTTATCTGATAGAGCAGGGAGACCAGCGGTATCTCCCGGCCAAGTTACGGTACCAGGAGTTTAAAAGTCTGTACAGACTTTTAAAATCCTGGTGCCATAACTTCGCCGGGAGAGACTAATGCTCTCCCTGCTCTATCAGTTAAATGTCCGTACAAGCGACTTTATTGGTCGTTCGTATGGACTTAACTGTTGCAGCAGGGAGACCAGTGGTCAGGTTGCACCTTAAGGAGTTAAGGGGCCGTGCGAGTGAGCCTATTGGCCGCTTGCACGGCCCTTTAACCTATGGAGCAGAAATCCGTAGGTTCGTTGTCAGGAGTTAAAAAGGCCATGCGAGTGAGCCTATTGGTCACCTGCAGGGTCTTCCTCTGTCATCAACCAATTGGTTGATGCTAGAGGAGGTCCCTGTAGATGAGGACAATCATGAAGATTCTTCGTGGTGTGTGTCTTCGTCTTCATCTATGTTTTACCGCCGCTGTCTTCTCTTCTTCATGTCTTCGGAACGAACATGAAAACGGACTCTTCGTGTTCGTTTTCATGTTCGCCTGAAGACGAATGCACAAGTCTAATTTTCAATACAGTCATAAGTCTTCCATTCATGGAGTCTGTCAGTTTCTTGATCTGTTGACGATCAACATTTTGTGCAGCAGCAACCACAGTCTCCCAGACAGTATTCAGAGAGGTGTACTGTTTTTCTTCAGCATAAATCTGCCATTTCAAGTTCTCAATAGGGTTTAGGTCAGGTGAGGAAGGGGGCCCATGTCATTTTTTTTTTGATCTTTAAGGCCTTTACTGGCTAGCCACGCAGTGGAATACTTCAAAGCATGAAGAAAGTGCCTTCTAAAAACTGGCAGTAGGTTTGGGAGTTCAGTTTGAGTCCATCTTCAACGAGCTCATCTTTGATAATACCAGCCCATACCAGTAGGCTAATAGGTTCCTGGTAGCCAATGGCGAGTCTAGAAACAATATATAGGGGGGGCACACAAGATACCACAGTCAAACTGGGGGGGGCATTCATAATTTCCAAAAGTAATGTGCTATGGGATTATACTTTTGTTATTGGGCTAAAATAATACTTGATCATTCAACATGGGAAGCCTGAAGCCACAACTGAGTGCGACTAATCCTTGAAATAAATATTATAACACAATAAATAACTTTTCCACTGAATGACTGTCCCCTGAAGTCACTACAACTTCAGGAGGGCATTTTATCTCTGGATAAATATAAATTAAATAATTCCTACTGTAAATTAAGTACCAGGAAACAGATGGCCAAACACACACACCAACACAGGCTCTGTCACACCGACACCCAGACACACACACCAACACAGGCTCTGCCACACAGATACCCACACACATTAGGACAGGCTCTACCACACCCACATCCAAACACACGCACACCAGGGCAGGCTCTGACACACTGACATCCAAACACACACCCTAGGACAAGCTCTGTCAAACTGACAACTGAACACACACACACCAGGACAGGCTCTGCCACACCAACACCCAAACACACACCAGGACAGGCTCTGCCACACCAACACCTATAATATACCTATAAAACACATATAAAACCAATAATGACAATAATAATTGTGCACACATCATTGACATCAAACATTATAATAAAAAGTTCCTTTTTGTTCTGTTATATGGAGGAATCTACTGGTATTGGGCTACCATTCAAAACACAGACGAGGGAAAATGTTCTGAATTAACTGGCTTACATAAAAGTCCATAGTATGACTAGTAGTAGTAGTACTATTTACATTGTAGCTTATATGTTTATTTTTAAAAGTACAATACATGTGAAAGTATTATATATGTATAATATGTATGCTGTATGTTAGCATTATAAAACATTAAACTTAAATAGTTTAGAATGGCTCACCTGTACAAGATCATTAAAAGCTGAATTTTCTTTTAAACCTTCACTTCCGAGTCCAGAGTCATCAGCATCAATAAGATTTTCTACAGGGACATTTTGATTTGGCTTTAGGAAAGTAAATTCACTTTCACTTGAGTCCAGAGCCACACAAACATTGTATGTGTATGGCAAAGGCAAAGTTCCATTGTTATATTGGGAAAGTACTCTGGGATCTACTTGAGAATATATATTTGACCCAAATTCAGGAGAACGTTTTAACTCTTTGCATTTTGGTATAAGTGTTAACATGATAGTTAAAACAAAAAATAAGGAAATCAGCACCAGAGCAATTACCAGAAACATATGCAAATAAGACTTAGAATCCTCATTATTGTGTTGATTATTGATTGCAGGGGATATCTGCTGAAAATTATTTGTAACAATGAAGCTTAATGTAGCTGTTGCAGAGAAAGAGGGGACTCCATTGTCCTTCACCAGAACCACTAGTTTGTGTTTTAACATATCTTTCTCCTGAAAAGAGCGTGATGTCCTGATTTCACCAGTATGTTGACTGATGCTAAAGTAGGATGGTTCTGATACTTGTGTGAAATGATAAGATAGCCAAGCATTGTGTCCGGAGTCAGCATCCATAGCAACCACCTTAGTTATTAAAGAACCTTCTTCTGTGGCCAAAGGGACAACTTCAAAAAATGTGGAGCCACTACTTTCTGGTGATGGGTAGAGAATCTTTGGTGCGTTATCATTCTGATCCACAATATGAATTATTAATGTTGCATTACTACTAAGACGTGGGAAGCCACTGTCTGTAGCATTTATCTTGATTTGAAACTCCTTGTGCTGCTCATAATCAAATGACCGCTGAGCATAGATAACTCCAGTTTCTATATTAATGGAAAGGTAAGAGGATACAGAAAAGTCCTCAGTATAGTTATTGGACATTGAATAAATTAGTTTTGCATTGTCTCCAGCATCCAGATCATAGGCCTGTATAGTATATATTGATGCTCCTGGTACGTTGTTTTCCTGGATATATGCATGATAAATAGTTTTTAGAAAAGCTGGTGCGTTGTCATTGATATCTGATATATCCAGTCTGATGATTTTCTTATTAGTAAGTGGAGGTGATCCTCTATCAGTGGCCAGAATTGTGATGTTGTAACTTGATATTTTCTCTCTATCCAAGGAAGTCGAGATAACAATACTATAGTAGCTTTCTGATGATAGCAAAAGTTCAAACGGTACACTTTCTACAATTCGACAGTCAACTTCTCCATTTTTTCCAGAGTCATGATCATGGACTTCAATTAGGGCTACAACTGTGTCAGGTGCTGAGTCCTCAGGAATAGGGGTAGATAGCATGGCAATAGATATCTCAGGCGCATTGTCATTTTCATCTACTACTTCAATTAACACCTTGGAATGGCCAACAAGACCACCTCCATCCGTTGCTTCTACAAATAGTTCATAATGTTTTGATGTCTCAAAGTCTAAATTCCTATTAGTTCTGATTTCTCCAGTTGTAGGATTCATATTAAATGCATGTGTCGGAAGACCATTTCCAGATGTTTTGCCAAAAGAATATATGACCTGTGCATTGATACCTTCATCTTCATCGGTAGCATTTAAAAAAAGCACAGTAGAGTTGACGAGAGTATTTTCACTCACAATCACTCTGTATACTTCTTGAGTAAATATAGGAAAATTATCATTGGCATCAGAAACAATAATCCTTATAGGAACTGTTCCAGATAGGATGGGGTTTCCTCCATCTAGAGCGGTTAAAATTAATTCATGAATATTTTGTGTCTCGCGATCTAAGGGTTTCTCTAAAATAAGTTCTGGTAATTTACTACCATCAGATCTGATTGTTTCACTTAGTGAAAAATACTGATTATCACCGAGCTTGTAAGTTTGTACAGAATTAATACCAATATCTGGATCCTGTGCATTTTGTAAAATAAACCTTGTTCCAGTTAAACTGAGTTCAATCATTTCTAATTTAATAGTTTCATGAAAAAATCTGGGAGAGTTATCATTAATATCCTGGATTTCTATGTTGATTTTAAACACATTCAAAGGATTTGCAACCACTGCATCAAAGTTAAGGAAGCAGGTAATTGCCATCCCACAGAGTATCTCTCTATCTATCCTATCCTTAACATACAAATTTCCATTTTCTAAATTGACATAAAAATATTTTTCTGAAACACGTGATGTAATGTGAAATCTTCTAAATGAGAGCTGCTTAATATCCAACCCAAGATCTTTGGCAATATTTGCTATAACAGAGTCTTTCTTCATTTCTTCAGCTATGGAATAATGAAGCTGACAATAGACAGAATGACAAAGATGATATAAGAAGAAAAATATTACTTGCCATCTGATTCCCCTGCATTTTCCTGAATCCATTGCTCTTATCTCAGCCATTCTCAGATTCCCAAAACTGTTTCCTTTTAAATGTAGATTATTTCAAATCCAACAGAGAAAAGTAGATGACATTCTAAAAGCACTTTTGCCAGAAAAAAACAGATAAATATCTTGTGTTCTCTATGAGAGAGAAGCCAAAAATGGCTGCATTTCTTTTTCCAGATCTGTAATTTGTGTGTGTTAGTGATGGAAATACCAGTGGATCTCCAGCTCTACATTCTTCACCTTGTTGGTGAACAGCGGCGCTCAGAGGCGTAAATGTGGAATTACATGAACTGATTAAGATTTTTGCTCATTGCAAATATTTAGTCTAAAGAAGCATTGTTTACAATGAACATTTTCAAAATATCAAAGGAATACATCAAATTAATCCTATTTTAAGGCCTATAAACATAATAATAATTTTAATTATAATCCTGAATTTTTCCCTGAATCCCAAATACAAAACTTATACAACATATATATACAGAAGTTAAAATGCCAAGTTCAGTCATGTATTGTTGCTTTATATCTCAAGACATATTGTAGTATAAACTCTGTTTAAAGTATCCAACATTAGTAGAAAATGACTTTGTTACATATCTGGTAATCTAAATTGCTATTTTCAAAAGATATCACTGTTTTTAAAGACAGTTGTAAGTTCAATATAAATGTTTCCAATAGATTCTCAATGTCAAACAGGACAAAACCAAAACTTGAGTCGAATTACTAAGCAATATTATAGAATATGGCCAAAGGTGAAAGACAACAAATTCTGTGATGCAGTATGTTTTCATTACTACTGCTTTCTATCACATTTTTGTTAATGTACGATACTGTATATAACATGTTTACCCCAGCTTGTTTCATAAAATGACAAATGAAATCAAGTTTGTGAATAATCTTGATATTTTTGAATGATGACAAGATCCTTAACACACTTATGTTGAAAAAATATATGGATTGACCAGGAAAAAGAAAAAAGATCAGTGTCAAAGGAATCACAGATCTTTTTTTATTTCATCACTAGAAATCAGGAATACCGGAACTGCACTGTATCCTATGTACAAGGTAAACACTAGGTTGGATTAGCAGGTGGGTAGAGCTCAGCGCGGTCTATCAACAAAACCTTACGTGACCCCTATAGTAGTAGAACTATAGCTTGCAGAAAAGAAGACAGGTTCCAGGAAAGGTGAGGTAAGCTGTAATTGAGTGAGTTTGAGTGAGAGAGAGTGTGGGTCCATATCTATATGCAAATTATATTTGGGGGGCAAGGGGCCACATGGCTGTTCTTGCCACCCAGTTTTTTTGCTATAATTACTATGCAGCTTCACATTAAAGTATAGCAATCACAGTCATAATAAAAACCTAAACACATTTTTTCAACACATTTTATCCTGTTACACCCTTTGGTACATTCAGGCAAAGGTATCCTATATAGGAAAAATGAAAGCACATTCATTCATTGATTAAAAATTATAATGTATCACCATGAAAACCACAAATAGAAGAACAGCATTTTAGGTATTGTTTTAATATATTTGTCCCTTTATTGTCCTTGCCAAATGCCACACTAATGAACTAATTGCATTAGTTTTTGTTTGTGGAAAGTTGTTGAATATGTCATCACTAAAGAAAGATTTTTATACAAATTCTATTATAATTCTTGGTGCCTTATTTGGTATTTAGTGCACTTACATTGATCAGCCATAACATTATGACCACAGACAGGTAAAGTGAATAACACTGATAATCTTGTTATCATGGCTCCCGTCAGTGGGTGGAATATATTAGGCAGCAAGTGAACATTTAGTCCTCAAAGTTGATGTGTTAGTCAAGGTTGGTCAAGGTTCATTGATGCATGTAGGGGGCAAAGACTGGTCCATGTGGTGAAATCCAACAGACGAACTACTGTAGCTCAAATTGCTGAAAAATTTAATGCTGGTTATGATAGAAAGGTGTCAGACCACACAGTGCAATGGTTGATGGCGACCAATAGTCACTCGTACAGACTTTTAAACTCCTGGTACCGTAACTTGGCCGGGAGATACCGCTGGTCTCCCTGCTCTATCAGTTAAATGTCCGTACAAACGACAAAAAAAGTCGCTTGGTCGGACATTTAAGTGATAGAACAGGGAGACCAGTGGTCTCTGCTGGACAAGTTGCTGCATTATGATTTTAAAAGTCTGTACGAGTGACTCTATTGTCCTGGTGCCGTAACTTGGCCGGGAGAGACTACTGCTCTCCCTGCTGCAACAGTTAAAAGTCCGTATGAGCGTTTGTATGGATATTTAACTGATAGAGCAGGGAGACCAGCGGTATCTCCCGGCCAAGTTACGGTACCAGGAGTTTAAAAGTCTGTACAGACTTTTAAAATCCTGGTGCCATAACTTCGCCGGGAGAGACTAATGCTCTCCCTGCTCTATCAGTTAAATGTCCGTACAAGCGACTTTATTGGTCGTTCGTATGGACTTAACTGTTGCAGCAGGGAGACCAGTGGTCAGGTTGCACCTTAAGGAGTTAAGGGGCCGTGCGAGTGAGCCTATTGGCCGCTTGCACGGCCCTTTAACCTATGGAGCAGAAATCCGTAGGTTCGTTGTCAGGAGTTAAAAAGGCCATGCGAGTGAGCCTATTGGTCACCTGCAGGGTCTTCCTCTGTCATCAACCAATTGGTTGATGCTAGAGGAGGTCCCTGTAGATGAGGACAATCATGAAGATTCTTCGTGGTGTGTGTCTTCGTCTTCATCTATGTTTTACCGCCGCTGTCTTCTCTTCTTCATGTCTTCGGAACGAACATGAAAACGGACTCTTCGTGTTCGTTTTCATGTTCGCCTGAAGACGAATGCACAAGTCTAATTTTCAATACAGTCATAAGTCTTCCATTCATGGAGTCTGTCAGTTTCTTGATCTGTTGACGATCAACATTTTGTGCAGCAGCAACCACAGTCTCCCAGACAGTATTCAGAGAGGTGTACTGTTTTTCTTCAGCATAAATCTGCCATTTCAAGTTCTCAATAGGGTTTAGGTCAGGTGAGGAAGGGGGCCCATGTCATTTTTTTTTTATCTTTAAGGCCTTTACTGGCTAGCCACGCAGTGGAATACTTCAAAGCATGAAGAAAGTGCCTTCTAAAAACTGGCAGTAGGTTTGGGAGTTCAGTTTGAGTCCATCTTCAACGAGCTCATCTTTGATAATACCAGCCCATACCAGTAGGCTAATAGGTTCCTGGTAGCCAGTGGCGAGTCTAGAAACAATATATAGGGGGGGCACACAAGATACCACAGTCAAACTGGGGGGGGCATTCATAATTTCCAAAAGTAATGTGCTATGGAATTATACTTTTGTTATTGGGCTAAAATAATACTTGATCATTCAACATGGGAAGCCTGAAGCCACAACTGAGTGCGACTAATCCTTGAAATAAATATTATAACACAATAAATAACTTTTCCACTGAATGACTGTCCCCTGAAGTCACTACAACTTCAGGAGGGCATTTTATCTCTGGATAAATATAAATTAAATAATTCCTACTGTAAATTAAGTACCAGGAAACAGATGGCCAAACACACACACCAACACAGGCTCTGTCACACCAACACCCAGACACACACACCAACACAGGCTCTGCCACACAGACACCCACACACATTAGGACAGGCTCTACCACACCCACATCCAAACACACGCACACCAGGACAGGCTCTGACACACTGACATCCAAACACACACCCTAGGACAGGCTCTGTCAAACTGACAACTGAACACACACACACCAGGACAGGCTCTGCCACACCAACACCCAAACACACACCAGGACAGGCTCTGCCACACCAACACCTATAATATACCTATAAAACACATATAAAACCAATAATGACAATAATAATTGTGCACACATCATTGACATCAAACATTATAATAAAAAGTTCCTTTTTGTTCTGTTATATGGAGGAATCTACTGGTATTGGGCTACCATTCAAAACACAGACGAGGGAAAATGTTCTGAATTAACTGGCTTACATAAAAGTCCATAGTATGACTAGTAGTAGTAGTACTATTTACATTGTAGCTTATTATTATTATTATTATTAAAAGTACAATACATGTGAAAGTATTATATATGTATAATATGTATACTGTATGTTAGCATTATAAAACATTAAACTTAAATAGTTTAGAATGGCTCACCTGTACAAGATCATTAAAAGCTGAATTTTCTTTTAAACCTTCACTTCCGAGTCCAGAGTCATCAGCATCAATAAGATTTTCTACAGGGACATTTTGATTTGGCTTTAGGAAAGTAAATTCACTTTCACTGGAGTCCAGAGCCACACAAACATTGTATGTGTATGGCAAAGGCAAAGTTCCATTGTTATATTGGGAAAGTACTCTGGGATCTACTTGAGAATATATATTTGACCCAAATTCAGGAGAACGTTTTAACTCTTTGCATTTTGGTATAAGTGTTAACATGATAGTTAAAACAAAAAATAAGGAAATCAGCACCAGAGCAATTACCAGAAACATATGCAAATAAGACTTAGAATCCTCATTATTGTGTTGATTATTGATTGCAGGGGATATCTGCTGAAAATTATTTGTAACAATGAAGCTTAATGTAGCTGTTGCAGAGAGAGAGGGGACTCCATTGTCCTTCACCAGAACCACTAGTTTGTGTTTTAACATATCTTTCTCCTGAAAAGAGCGTGATGTCCTGATTTCACCAGTATGTTGACTGATGCTAAAGTAGGATGGTTCTGATACTTGTGTGAAATGATAAGAGAGCCAAGCATTGTGTCCGGAGTCAGCATCCATAGCAACCACCTTAGTTATTAAAGAACCTTCTTCTGTGGCCAAAGGGACAACTTCAAAAAATGTGGAGCCACTACTTTCTGGTGATGGGTAGAGAATCTTTGGTGCGTTATCATTCTGATCCACAATATGAATTATTAATGTTGCATTACTACTAAGACGTGGGAAGCCACGGTCTGTAGCATTTATCTTGATTTGAAACTCCTTGTGCTGCTCATAATCAAATGACCGCTGAGCATAGATAACTCCAGTTTCTATACTAATGGAAAGGTAAGAGGATACAGAAAAGTCCTCAGTATAGTTATTGGACATTGAATAAATTAGTTTTGCATTGTCTCCAGCATCCAGATCATAGGCCTGTATAGTATATATTGATGCTCCTGGTACGTTGTTTTCCTGGATATATGCATGATAAATAGTTTTTAGAAAAGCTGGTGCGTTGTCATTAATATCTGATACATCCAGTCTGATGATTTTCTTAGTAGTAAGTGGAGGTGATCCTTTATCAGCGGCCAGAATTGTGATGTTGTAACTTGATATTTTCTCTCTATCCAAGGAAGTCGAGATAACAATACTATAGTAGCTTTCTGATGATAGCAAAAGTTCAAATGGTACACTTTCTACAATTTGACAGTCAACTTCTCCATTTTTTCCAGAGTCATGATCATGGACTTCAATTAGGGCTACAACTGTGTCAGGTGCTGAGTCCTCAGGAATAGGGGTAGATAGCATGGCAATAGATATCTCAGGTGCATTGTCATTTTCATCTACTACTTCAATTAATACCTTGGAATGGCCAACAAGACCACCTCCATCCGTTGCTTCTACAAATAGTTCATAATGTTTTGATGTCTCAAAGTCTAAATTCCTATTAGTTCTGATTTCTCCAGTTGTAGGATTCATATTAAATGCATGTGTCTGAAGACCATTTCCAGATGTTTTGCCAAAAGAATATATGACCTGTGCATTGATACCTTCATCTTCATCGGTAGCATTTAAAAAAAGCACAGTAGAGTTGACGAGAGTATTTTCACTCACAATCACTCTGTATACTTCTTGAGTAAATATAGGAAAATTATCATTGGCATCAGAAACAATAATCCTTATAGAAACTGTTCCAGATCGGATGGGGTTTCCTCCATCTAAAGCGGTTAAAATTAATTCATGAATATTTTGTGTCTCGCGATCTAAGGGTTTCTCTAAAATAAGTTCTGGTAATTTACTACCATCAGATCTGATTGTTTCACTTAGTGAAAAATACTGATTATCACCGAGCTTGTAAGTTTGTACAGAATTAATACCAATATCTGGATCCTGTGCATTTTGTAAAATAAACCTTGTTCCAGTTAAACTGAGTTCAATCATTTCTAATTTAATAGTTTCATGAAAAAATCTGGGAGAGTTATCATTAATATCCTGGATTTCTATGTTGATTTTAAACACATTCAAAGGATTTGCAACCACTGCATCAAAGTTAAGGAAGCAGGTAATTGCCATCCCACAGAGTATCTCTCTATCTATCCTATCCTTAACATACAAATTTCCATTTTCTAAATTGACATAAAAATATTTTTCTGAAACACGTGATGTAATATGAAATCTTCTAAATGAGAGCTGCTTAATATCCAACCCAAGATCTTTGGCAATATTTGCTATAACAGAGTCTTTCTTCATTTCTTCAGCTATGGAATAATGAAGCTGACAATAGACAGAATGACAAAGATGATAAAAGAAGAAAAATATTACTTGCCATCTGATTCCCCTGCATTTTCCTGAATCCATTGCTCTTATCTCAGCCATTCTCAGATTCCCAAAACTGTTTCCTTTTAAATGTAGATTATTTCAAATCCAACAGAGAAAAGTAGATGACATTCTAAAAGCACTTTTGCCAGAAAAAAACAGATAAATATCTTGTGTTCTCTATGAGAGAGAAGCCAAAAATGGCTGCATTTCTTTTTCCAGATCTGTAATTTGTGTGTGTTAGTGATGGAAATACCAGTGGATCTCCAGCTCTACATTCTTCACCTTGTTGGTGAACAGCGGCGCTCAGAGGCGTAAATGTGGAACTACATGAACTGATTAAGATTTTTGCCCATTGCGAATATTTAGTCTAAATAAACATAATTTCCAATGAACATTTTCAAAATATCAAAAAAGGAATACATCAAATTAATCATATTTTAAGGCCTATAAACCTAATAATAATTTTAATTATAATCCTGAATTTTCCCCTGAATCCCAAATACAAAACTTATGCAAAATATATATACAGAAATTAAAATGCCAAGTCCAATCATGTATTGTTGCTTTATATCTCAAGACATATTATAGTATAAACTCTGTTTAAAGTATCCAAAATTACTAGAAAATGACTTTTTTACATATCTGGTAATTCAAATTGCTACTTTCAAAAGATTTCACTGTTTTTAAAGACATTTGTAAGTTCAGTATAAATGTTTCCAATAGATTCTCAACTAATGTCAAACAGGACAAAACCTGAGTCGAATTACTGAGCAATATTATTGAATATGGCCAAAGGTGAAAGACAACAGATTCTGTGATGCAGTATGTTTTTATTACTATACTTTCTATCACATTTTTGTTAATGTACGATACTGTATATGACATGTTTACCCCAGCTTTTATCATAAAATGACAAATGAAATCAAGTTTGTGAATAATATTGAACTTTTGGAATGATGACAAGATCCTTAACGCACTTATGTTGAAAAAATATATGGATTGACCAAGAAAAAGAAAAAAAGATCAGTGTCAATGGAATCACAGATCTTTTTTTATTTCATCACTAGAAACCAGGGATACCGGAACTGCATTGTATCCTATGTACAAGGTAAACACTAGGTCGGATTAGCAGGTGGGTAGAGCACAGCGCGGTCTATCAACAAAACCTTACGTGGCCCCGATAGTAGTAGAACTATAGCTTGCAGAAAAGAAGACAGGTTCCAGGAAAGGTGAAATAAGCTGTAATTGAGTGAGTTTGAGTGAGGGAGACATACCCATAAAATAAGCCATAGCAGGATTTCTAAGCATTTGCTCAATATAAGCCATACCCTGAAAATAAGACATAGTGATAGGCGTGGCTATGCAATGAGGCATAGAGGGAGGAGACATAGAAAGTGAAAGTAAAAGTCTCCTCAGTGAAGTGAGGAGCAGGGCGAAGAAGTAAAGCTGTGGCTGCCATTTTACTCAGCACTGTGGGTTTCCCTCCCCCAGCACTGACCAGCAACAGTCTGTGGGTCTCTCTCACCCCCCACAAACACCAGTAAAGCTGTTGCTCCCCAGCACTGACCAGCAACAGTCTGTGGGTCTCTCTCACCCCCCACAAAAACCAGTAAAGCTGCTGCTCCCCAGCACTGACCAGCAACAGTCTGTGGGCAGGGCCGGCCTTTGGGGTGTGCGACCTGTGCGACCGCACAGGGCGCCACACTCCAGGGGGCGCCGCCGCGGAGTCCGCTGCCGCCAGCAGCGTACCCAGCAGGGGGGGGGGGGCGTTCCGCACCGGGTGCCGCTCATCAGGGAGGCACCCGGCACCCGGCACCCCTCCAGAGACGGACAGTAATATCCGCCGCTGGAGGAGCAGGCTCGCAAGGGAGTGGTATCGGAGGTCTTTATCAGACCTCCGGCTCCCTTGAGTGATTTTAAGCCGGTTCAAGGATCTCCCTTGAACCCGGCTTAAAATCGCTCAAGGGAGCCGGAGGTCTGTTAAAGACCTCCGATATCGCTCCCTTGTGATCTGCGCGGCAACAGCTGCTGTGCGCCGGGGTTTGTTTTCAGATCCCGGCGCACAGCACTGAAGCCGCGCCCACCGCTGTCCGTGCCCTCTGACCCGGAAGAAGACAGAGAGGACAGAAGAACTGAAGAAGGAGCGAAGAGGAGGAAAAGAAGCTGTAAGGAGAAAAGAGGAAAGGTAGGAAAGCATTCAGTGAGAGTGAGAGTGAGAGTGGATTGGTATGTGTGGATTAGTATGTGTGGATTGGTATATGTGTGCATGAGTATATGTGTGGATTGGTGTATATGTGTGGATTGGTATATATGTGTGGATTGGTATATATATGTGTGGATTGGTATATATGTGTGGATTGGTATATATGTGTGGATTGGTATATATGTGTGTGGATTGGTATATGTGTGGATTGGTATATGTGTGGATTAGTGTACGTGTGGATTGGTATACGTGTGGATTAGTATGTGTGGATTAGTATGTGTGGATTGGTATGTGTGTGGATTGGTATATATGTGTGGATTAGTGTATATGTGTGGATTGGTATACGTGTGGATTGGTATACGTGTGGATTGGTATACGTGTGGATTGGTATGTGTGTGGATTGGTATGTGTGTGGATTGGTATACGTGTGGGTCGGTATATGTGTGAATTGGTATACGTGTGGATTGGTATGTGTGTGGATTGGTATATGTGTGGATTAGTATATGTGTGGATTGGTAAGTGTGTGAGAGTGATGGGTGTTATGCTGTACCATTTCCAATGTCTTTTTCATGATCTAATTATGCTCTAAAAGTACATCATAACTCCCATCACTCTATACTGTTCATTACAGTGGCAGAGCTGGGAGGCAGAGGCCTTGCACCCCCACCGCAGGACTCCTGAAAGGTAAGTGAACTTCAGAGAGGGAAAGGGTAGATAGTTAGGAGGGGGTAGATAGGGAGAAGGGAGTGAGGCAGGGGAAAGGGGGTAGATAGGGAGAAGGGAGTGAGAAGGGGTAGATAGGGCAGAAGGGAGTGAGAAGGGGTAGATAGGGCAATCATACTCCTATCATGCCAAGTCTGTGAGTACATCCTGGAATCTGGGTATGCCTGGGCATGATAGGAATGTGATTGCTGTTAATTATATATATATATATATATATATATATATATATATATATATATATCATATTGTTATTTAATTGTTTTGTCCTATTTTGGTGTGTTACTTACTTTAAATAAAAGTGTTAGATTTCTTTATGGTGTGGGGGGGTCATATTCGGTTTTGGCCAGGTAAATGCTGCACTTTCGGTTTCAGTCCAGAATTTGTTTCGGTGCATCCCTACTACTAAGCCAGACAATGAAGTGGTAGGCCTACACCACATCAATGTTTGGCGTAGTATATAGTGATTGGGGTTTTGTTACAAGTTTTTATTCCTTTCTTTTTTTGGGATGGGGGGGCGCCAGAGGAGTAGTCTGCACAGGGCGCCAGAACACCTAAGGCCGGCTCTGTCTGTGGGTCTCTATCACCCCTCACAGACACCAGGGTATAGGGGAAATGCTTCAGCAAGCAGTCTGCTACTGAGCCCAGAGAGATCATCCCAGCTCCACTGTGCAGATTGGACCCAGTTCTCACTGGATCCCTGATAAATAAGCCAGCCCTTACACATCAGCTTTGCTGGCCTATCTCTGCTTTTCCTGAGTATCTGTACCCCCAGACAAGATGAGTATATTTGAATGAATGTAGATTGTTGTACCATACTTAATAAAAATAAGACATCCCCTGAAAATAAGCCATAGTGTGTCTTCCTGAGGAAAAATAAATATAAGACAGTGTCTTATTTTTGGGGAAACACGGTAGTTTCTCTCAGTAGAGGATATGTTTTTATTATTTATTAGATGGTATGAAGGTTAAGTTTTAGTTCCTGTTTGTTGTGTTGTTGTGTTGTCATTATCAACTGACATTGGAAAACTTTCTAAATTACCTGGTTTACATAAAAATCCGTAGCATGGCAAATTTACTATTTACATTGTAGCTTCTATGTTTCTTTTTAAAGTATAACATGCGAAAGTACTATATATCTTAATGCAAAATGTAAAGGTATATTTGTACAAAGGTTTAAAAAATGACTTAAATAGGTTAGAGTAGCTCACCTGTACAAGATCATTAAAAGCTGAATTTTCTTTTAAACCTTCGTTTCCGAGTCCAGAGTCATCAGCATCGATAAGATTTTCTACAGGGACATTTTGATTTGGCTTTAGGAAAGTAAATTCACTTTCACTGGAGTCCAGAGCGACACAAACATTGTATGTGTATGGCAAAGGCAAAGTTCCGTTGTTATATTGGGAAAGTACTCTGGGATCTACTTGAGAATATATATTTGACCCAAATTCAGGAGAACGTTTTAGCTCTTTGCATTTTGGTATAAGTGTTAACATGATAGTTAAAACAAAAAATAAAGAAATCAGCACCAGAGCAATAACCAGAAACATATGCAAATAAGACTTAGAATCCTCATTACTGTTTGGATTATTGATTGTGGGGAATATCTGCTGAAAATTATTTGTAACAATGAAGCTCAATGTAGCTGTTGCAGAGAGAGAGGGGTTTCCATTGTCCTTTACCAGAACCACTAGTTTGTGTTTTAACATATCTTTCTCCTGAAAAGAGTGTGATGTCCTGATTTCACCAGTATGTTGACTGATGCTAAAGAAGGATGGTTCTGATACTTGTGTGAAGTGATAAGAGAGCCAAGCATTGTGTCCGGAGTCAGCATCCATAGCAACCACCTTAGTTATTAAAGAACCTTCTTCTGTGGCCAAAGGGACAACTTCAAAAAATGTGGAGCCACTACTTTCTGGTGATGGGTAGAGAATCTTTGGTGCGTTATCATTCTGATCCACAATATGGATTATTAATGTTGCATTACTACTAAGACGTGGGAAGCCACGGTCTGTAGCATTTATTTTGATTTGAAACTCCTTGTGCTGCTCATAATCAAATGACCGCTGAGCATAGATAACTCCAGTCTCTATGTTAATGGAAAGGTAAGAGGATACAGAAAAGTCCTCAGTATAGTTATTGGACATTGAATAAATTAGTTTTGCATTGTTTCCAGCATCCAGATCATGGGCCTGTATAGTATATATTGATGCTCCTGGTACGTTGTTTTCCAGGATATATGCATGATAAATTGTTTTTAGAAAAACTGGCGGGTTGTCATTAATATCTGATATATCCAGTCTGATGATTTTCTTACTAGTAAGTGGAGGTGATCCTCTATCAGTGGCTAGCATTGTGATGTTGTAACTTGATATTTTCTCTCTATCCAAGGAAGTCGAGATAACAATACTATAGTAGCTTTCTGATGATAGCAAAAGTTCAAATGGTACACTTTCTACAATTCGACAGTCAACCTCTCCATTTTTTCCAGAGTCATGATCATGGACTTCAATTAGGGCTACAACTGTGTCAGGTGCTGAGTCCTCAGGAATAGGGGTAGATAGCATGGCAATAGATATCTCAGGTGCATTGTCATTTTCATCTACTACTTCAATTAACACCTTGGAATGGCCAACACGACCACCGCCATCCTTTGCTTCTACAGATAGTTCATAATGCTTTGATGTCTCAAAGTCTAAATTCCTATTAGTTCTGATTTCTCCAGTTGTAGGATTCATATTAAATGCATGTGTCTGAAGACCATTTCCAGATGTTTTGCCAAAAGAATATGTGATCTGTGCATTGATACCTTCATCTTCATCGGTTGCATTTATAAAAATCACAGTAGAGTTGACGAGAGTATTTTCACTCACAATCACTCTGTATACTTCTTGAGAAAATATAGGAAAATTATCATTGGAATCAGAAACAATAATCTTTATAAGAACTGTTCCAGATTGGATGGGGTTTCCTCCATCTAGAGCAGTTAAAATTAATTCATGAATATGTTGTGTCTCGCGATCTAAGGGTTTCTCTAAAATAAGTTCTGGGAATTTACTACCATCAGATCTGATTGTTTCACTTAGTGAAAAATGCTGATTTTCAACGAGCTTGTAAGTTTGTACAGAATTAATACCAATATCTGGATCCTCTGCATTTTGCAAAATAAACTTTGTTCCAGGAAAACTGAGTTCAATTATTTCTAATTTAATGGTTTCATGAAAAAATCTGGGAGAGTTATCATTAATATCCTGGATTTCTATGTTGATTTTAAACACATTCAAAGGATTTGCAACCACTGCATCAAAGGTAAGGAAGCAGGTAATTGCCGCCCCACAGAGTATCTCTCTATCTATCCTATCCTTAACATACAGATTTCCATTTTCTAAATTGATATAAAAATATTTTTCTGAATCACGTGATGTAATATGAAATCTTCTAAATGACAGCTGCTTAATATCCAACCCAAGATCTTTGGCAATATTTGCTATAACAGAGTCTTTCTTCATTTCTTCAGCTATGGAATAATGAAGCTGACAATAGACAGAATGACAAAGATAAAATAAGAAGAAAAATACTACTTGCCATCTGATTCCCCTGCATTTTCCTGAATCCATGTTTCTTATCCCAGTCATTCTCAATATAACAGATTCCCGAGAACTGTTTCCTTTAAAGTATTTCAAATCCAACAGAGAAAAGTATATGAAATTCTAAATGCACTTTTGCAAGAAAGAAACTGATATATATCTTGTGTTCTCTATGAGAGAGAAGCCAAAAATGGCTGCATTTCTTTTTCCAGATCTGTAATTTGTGTGTGTTAGTGATGGAAATACCAGTGGATCTCCAGCTCTACATTCTTCACCTTGTTGGTGAACAGCGGCGCTCAGAGGCGTAAATGTGGAACTACATGAACTGATTAAGATTTTTGCCCATTGCAAATATGAAGTCTAAATAAACGTAATTTCCAATTACATTTTCAAAATATCAAAAAAGGAATACATCAAATTAATTATATTTTAAGGCCTATAAACATAATAATAATTTTAATTATAATCCTGAAATTTTCCCTGAATCCCAAATACAAAACTTAAAATATATATACAGAATTAAAATGCCAAGTCCAATCATGTATTGTTGCTTTATATCTCAAGACATATTGTAGTATAAACTCTGTTTAAAGTATCCAAAATTACTAGAAAATGACTTTGTTACATATCTGGTAATCTAAATTGCTACTTTCAAAAGATTTCACTGTTTTTAAAGACATTTGCAAGTTCAATATAAATGTTTCCAATATATTGCCACCGTTTCTCCACTAATGTCAAACAGGACAAAACTTGAGTTGAATTACTGAGCAATATTATAGAATATGGCCAAAGGTGAAAGACAACAAATTCTGTGATGCAGTATGTTTTCATTACTACTGCTTTCTATCACATTTTTGTTAATGTACGATACTGTATATAACATGTTTACCCCAGCTTTTATCATAAAATGACAAATGAAATCAAGTTTGTGAATAATCTTGATATTTTTGAATGATGACAAGATCCTTAACACACTTATGTTGAAAAAATATATGGATTGACCAGGACAAAGAAAAAAAGATCAGTGTCAATGGAATCACAGATCTTTTTTTATTTCATCACTAGAAACCAGGGATACCGGAACTGCATTGTATCCTATGTACAAGGTAAATACTAGGTCGGATTAGCAGGTGGGTAGAGCTCAGCGCGGTCTATCAACAAAACCTTACGTGGCCCAGATAGAAGTAGAACTATAGCTTGCAGAAAAGAAGACAGGTTCCAGGAAAGGTGAAGTAAGCTGTAAATGAGTGAGTTTGAGTGAGGGAGACATACCCATAAAATAAGCCGTAGCAGGATTTCTAAGTATTTGCTCCATATAAGCCATACCCGAAAATAAGACATAGTCATAGGCGTGGCTCTGCAGTGAGGCATAGAGGGAGGAGACATAGAAAGTGAAAGTAAAAGTCTCCTCAGTGAAGTGAGGAGCAGGTGGAAGAAATAAAGCTGTGGCTGCCATTTTACTCAGCACTGTGGGTTTCTCTCCCCCAGCACTGACCAGCAACAGTCTGTGGGTCTCTCTCACCTCCCACAAACACCAGTAAAGCTCTTGCTCCCCAGCACTGACCAGCAACAGTCTGTGGGTCTCTCTCACCCCCCACAAAAACCAGTAAAGCTGCTGCTCCCCAGCACTGACCAGCAACAGTCTGTGGGTCTCCATCACCCCTCACAGACACCAGGGGATAGGGGAAATGCTTCATCAAGCAGTCTGCTACTGAGCCCAGAGAGATCATCCCAGCTCCACGGTGCAGAGTGGACCCAGTTCTCACTGGATCCCTGATAAATAAGCCAGCCCTTACACATCAGCTTTGCTGGCCTATCTCTGCTTTTCCTGAGTATCTGTACCCCCAGACAAGATGAGTATATTTGAATGAATGTAGATTGCTGTACCATACTTAATAAAAATAAGACATCCCCTGAAAATAAGCCATAGTGTGTCTTCTTGAGGAAAAATAAATATAAGACAGTGTCTTATTTTCGGGGAAACACGGTAGTTTCTCTCAGTAGAGGATATGTTTTTATTATTTATTAGATGGAATGAAGGTTAAGTTTTAGTTCCTGTTTGTTGTGTTGTTGTGTTGTCATTATCAACTGACATTGGAAAACTTTCTAAATTACCTGGTTTACATAAAAATCCATAGCATGGCAAATTTACTATTTACATTGTAGCTTCTATGTTTCTTTTTAAAAGTATAACATGCGAAAGTACTATATATCTTAATGCAAAATGTAAAGGTATATTTGTACAAAGTTATACAAATGACTTAAATAGGTTAGAGTAGCTCACCTGTACAAGATCATTAAAAGCTGAATTTTCTTTTAAACCTTCGTTTCCGAGTCCAGAGTCATCAGCATCGATAAGATTTTCTACAGGGACATTTTGATTTGGCTTTAGGAAAGTAAATTCACTTTCACTTGAGTCCAGAGCCACACAAACATTGTATGTGTATGGCAAAGGCAAAGTTCCATTGTTATATTGGGAAAGTACTCTGGGATCTACTTGAGAATATATATTTGACCCAAATTCAGGAGAACGTTTTAACTCTTTGCATTTTGGTATAAGTGTTAACATGATAGTTAAAACAAAAAAAAGGGAAATCAGCACCAGAGCAATTACCAGAAACATATGCAAATAAGACTTAGAATCCTCATTATTGTGTTGATTATTGATTGCAGGGGAAATCTGCTGAAAATTATTTGTAACAATGAAGCTCAATGTAGCTGTTGCAGAGAGAAAGGGGACTCCATTGTCCTTCACCAGAACCACTAGTTTGTGTTTTAGCATATCTTTCTCCTGAAAAGAGCGTGATGTCCTGATTTCACCAGTGTGTTGACTGATGCTAAAGAAGGATGGTTCTGATACTTGTGTGAAATGATAAGAGAGCCAAGCATTGTGTCCGGAGTCAGCATCCATAGCAACCACCTTAGTTATTAAAGAACCTTCTTCTGTGGCCAAAGGGACAACTTCAAAAACTGTGGAGCCACTACTTTCTGGTGATGGGTAGAGAATCTTTGGTGCGTTATCATTCTGATCCACAACATGAATTATTAATGTTGCATTACTACTAAGACGTGGGAAGCCACAGTCTGTAGCACTTATTTTGATTTGAAACTCCTTGTGCTGCTCATAATCAAATGACCGCTGAGCATAGATAACTCCAGTCTCTATATTAATGGAAAGGTAAGAGGATACAGAAAAGTCCTCAGTATAGTTATTGGACATTGAATAAATTAGTTTTGCATTGTCTCCAGCATCCAGATCATAGGCCTGTATAGTATATATTGATGCTCCTGGTACGTTGTTTTCCAGGATATATGCATGATAAATTGTTTTTAGAAAAACTGGCGGGTTGTCATTGATATCTGATATATCCAGTCTGATGATTTTCTTATTAGTAAGTGGAGGTGATCCTCTATCAGTGGCTAGCATTGTGATGTTGTAACTTGATATTTTCTCTCTATCCAAGGAAGTCGAGATAACAATACTATAGTAGCTTTCTGATGATAGCAAAAGTTCAAATGGTACACTTTCTACAATTCGACAGTCAACTTCTCCATTTTTCCCAGAGTCATGATCATGGACTTCAATTAGGGCTACAACTGTGTCAGGTGCTGAGTCCTCAGGAATAGGGGTAGATAACATGGCAATGGATATCTCAGGCGCATTGTCATTTTCATCTACTACTTCAATTAATACCTTGGAATGGCCAACAAGACCACCTCCATCCGTTGCTTCTACAGATAGTTCATAATTTTTTGATGTCTCAAAGTCTAAATTCCTTTTAGTTCTGATTTCCCCAGTTGTAGGATTCACATTAAATGCATGTGTCTGAAGACCATTTCCAGATGTTTTGCCAAAAGAATATGTGATCTGTGCATTGATACCTTCATCTTCATCGGTTGCATTTATAAAAAGCACAGTAGAGTTGACGAGAGTATTTTCACTCACAATCACTCTGTATACTTCTTGAGAAAATATAGGAAAATTATCGTTGGAATCAGAAACAATAATCCTTATAGGAACTGTTCCAGATCGGATGGGGTTTCCTCCATCTAGAGCGGTTAAAATTAATTCATGAATATGTTGTGTCTCGCGATCTAAGGGTTTCTCTAAAATAAGTTCTGGGAATTTACTACCATCAGATCTGATTGTTTCACTTAATGAAAAATGTTGATTATTGCTAAGCTTGTAATTTTGTACAGAATTAATGCCAATATCTGGATCTTCTGCATTTTGCAAAATAAACTTTGTTCCAGGAAAACTTAGTTCAATTAATGCTAATTTAATGGTTTCATGAAAAAATCTGGGAGAGTTATCATTAATATCCTGGATTTCTATGTTGATTTTAAACACATTCAAAGGATTTGCAACCACTGCATCAAAGTTAAGGAAGCAGGTAATTGCTGTTCCACAGAGTATCTCTCTATCTATCCTATCCTTAACATACAGATTTCCATTTTCTAAATTGATATAAAAATATTTTTCTGAATCACGTGATGTAATATGAAATCTTCTAAATGAGAGCTGCTTAATATCCAACCCAAGATCTTTGGCAATATTTGCTATAACAGAGTCTTTCTTCATTTCTTCAGCTATGGAATAATGAAGCTGACAATAGACAGAATGACAAAGATGAAATAAGAAGAAAAATATTACTTGCCATCTGATTCCCCTGCATTTTCCTGAATCCATTGCTCGTATCTCAGCCATTCTCAGATTCCCAAAACTGTTTCCTTTTAAATGTAGATTATTTCAAATCCAACAGAGAAAAGTATATGAAATTCTAAATGCACTTTTTCAAGAAAGAAACTGATATATATCTTGTGTTCTCTATGAGAGAAGCCAAAAATGGCTGCATTTCTTTTTCCAGATCTGTAATTTGTGTGTGTTAGTGATGGAAATACCAGTGGATCTCCAGCTCTACATTCTTCACCTTGTTGGTGAACAGCGGCGCTCAGAGGCGTAAATGTGGAATTACATGAACTGATTAAGATTTTTGCTCATTGCAAATATTTAGTCTAAAGAAGCATTGTTTACAATGAACATTTTCAAAAGGAATACATCAAATTAATCCTATTTTAAGGCCTATAAACATAATAATAATTTTAATTATAATCCTGAATTTTTCCCTGAATCCCAAATACAAAACTTATACAACATATATATACAGAAGTTAAAATGCCAAGTTCAGTCATGTATTGTTGCTTTATATCTCAAGACATATTGTAGTATAAACTCTGTTTAAAGTATCCAACATTAGTAGAAAATGACTTTGTTACATATCTGGTAATCTAAATTGCTATTTTCAAAAGATTTCACTGTTTTTAAAGACATTTGTAAGTTCAATATAAATGTTTCCAATAGATTCTCAACTAATGTCAAACAGGACAAAACCAAAACTTGAGTCGAATTACTAAGCAATATTATAGAATATGGCCAAAGGTGAAAGACAACAAATTCTGTGATGCAGTATGTTTTCATTACTACTGCTTTCTATCACATTTTTGTTAATGTACGATACTGTATATAACATGTTTACCCCAGCTTGTTTCATAAAATTACAAATGAAATCAAGTTTGTGAATAATCTTGATATTTTTGAATGATGACAAGATCCTTAACACACTTATGTTGAAAAAATATATGGATTGACCAGGAAAAAGAAAAAAGATCAGTGTCAAAGGAATCACAGATCTTTTTTTATTTCATCACTAGAAATCAGGAATACCGGAACTGCACTGTATCCTATGTACAAGGTAAACACTAGGTTGGATTAGCAGGTGGGTAGAGCACAGCGCGGTCTATCAACAAAACCTTACGTGACCCCGATAGTAGAACTATAGCTTGCAGAAAAGAAGACAGGTTCCAGGAAAGGTGAGGTAAGCTGTAATTGAGTGAGTTTGAGTGAGAGAGAGTGTGGGTCCATATCTATATGCAAATTACATTTGGGGGGCAAGGGGCCACATGGCTGTTCTTGCCACCCAGTTTTCTGCTATAATTACTATGCAGCTTCACATTAAAGTATAGCAATCACAGTCATAATAAAAACCTAAACACATTTTTTCAACACATTTTATCCTGTTACACCCTTTGGTACATTCAGGCAAAGGTATCCTATATAGGAAAAATGAAAGCACATTCATTCATTGATTAAAAATTATAATGTATCACCATGAAAACCGCAAATAGAAGAACAGCATTTTAGGTATTGTTTTAATATATTTGTCCCTTTATTGTCCTTGCCAAATGCCACACTAATGAACTAATTGCATTAGTTTTTGTTTGTGGAAAGTTGTTGAATATGTCATCACTAAAGAAAGATTTTTATACAAATTCTATTATAATTCTTGGTGCCTTATTTGGTATTTAGTGCACTTACATTGATCAGCCATAACATTATGACCACAGACAGGTAAAGTGAATAACACTGATAATCTTGTTATCATGGCTCCCGTCAGTGGGTGGAATATATTAGGCAGCAAGTGAACATTTAGTCCTCAAAGTTGATGTGTTAGTCAAGGTTGGTCAAGGTTCATTGATGCATGTAGGGGGCAAAGACTGGTCCATGTGGTGAAATCCAACTACTGTAGCTCAAATTGCTGAAAAATTTAATGCTGGTTATGATAGAAAGGTGTCAGACCACACAGTGCAATGGTTGATGGCGACCAATAGTCACTCGTACAGACTTTTAAACTCCTGGTACCGTAACTTGGCCGGGAGATACCGCTGGTCTCCCTGCTCTATCAGTTAAATGTCCGTACAAACGACAAAAAAAGTCGCTTGGTCGGACATTTAAGTGATAGAACAGGGAGACCAGTGGTCTCTGCTGGACAAGTTGCTGCATTATGATTTTAAAAGTCTGTACGAGTGACTCTATTGTCCTGGTGCCGTAACTTGGCCGGGAGAGACTACTGCTCTCCCTGCTGCAACAGTTAAAAGTCCGTATGAGCGTTTGTATGGATATTTAACTGATAGAGCAGGGAGACCAGCGGTATCTCCCGGCCAAGTTACGGTACCAGGAGTTTAAAAGTCTGTACAGACTTTTAAAATCCTGGTGCCATAACTTCGCCGGGAGAGACTAATGCTCTCCCTGCTCTATCAGTTAAATGTCCGTACAAGCGACTTTATTGGTCGTTCGTATGGACTTAACTGTTGCAGCAGGGAGACCAGTGGTCAGGTTGCACCTTAAGGAGTTAAGGGGCCGTGCGAGTGAGCCTATTGGCCGCTTGCACGGCCCTTTAACCTATGGAGCAGAAATCCGTAGGTTCGTTGTCAGGAGTTAAAAAGGCCATGCGAGTGAGCCTATTGGTCACCTGCAGGGTCTTCCTCTGTCATCAACCAATTGGTTGATGCTAGAGGAGGTCCCTGTAGATGAGGACAATCATGAAGATTCTTCGTGGTGTGTGTCTTCGTCTTCATCTATGTTTTACCGCCGCTGTCTTCTCTTCTTCATGTCTTCGGAACGAACATGAAAACGGACTCTTCGTGTTCGTTTTCATGTTCGCCTGAAGACGAATGCACAAGTCTAATTTTCAATACAGTCATAAGTCTTCCATTCATGGAGTCTGTCAGTTTCTTGATCTGTTGACGATCAACATTTTGTGCAGCAGCAACCACAGTCTCCCAGACAGTATTCAGAGAGGTGTACTGTTTTTCTTCAGCATAAATCTGCCATTTCAAGTTCTCAATAGGGTTTAGGTCAGGTGAGGAAGGGGGCCCATGTCATTTTTTTTTTGATCTTTAAGGCCTTTACTGGCTAGCCACGCAGTGGAATACTTCAAAGCATGAAGAAAGTGCCTTCTAAAAACTGGCAGTAGGTTTGGGAGTTCAGTTTGAGTCCATCTTCAACGAGCTCATCTTTGATAATACCAGCCCATACCAGTAGGCTAATAGGTTCCTGGTAGCCAGTGGCGAGTCTAGAAACAATATATAGGGGGGGCACACAAGATACCACAGTCAAACTAGGGGGGGGCATTCATAATTTCCAAAAGTAATGTGCTATGGAATTATACTTTTGTTATTGGGCTAAAATAATACTTGATCATTCAACATGGGAAGCCTGAAGCCACAACTGAGTGCGACTAATCCTTGAAATAAATATTATAACACAATAAATAACTTTTCCACTGAATGACTGTCCCCTGAAGTCACTACAACTTCAGGAGGGCATTTTATCTCTGGATAAATATAAATTAAATAATTCCTACTGTAAATTAAGTACCAGGAAACAGATGGCCAAACACACACACCAACACAGGCTCTGTCACACCGACACCCAGACACACACACCAACACAGGCTCTGCCACACAGACACCCACACACATTAGGACAGGCTCTACCACACCCACATCCAAACACACGCACACCAGGACAGGCTCTGACACACTGACATCCAAACACACACCCTAGGACAGGCTCTGTCAAACTGACAACTGAACACACACACACCAGGACAGGCTCTGCCACACCAACACCCAAACACACACCAGGACAGGCTCTGCCACACCAACACCTATAATATACCTATAAAACACATATAAAACCAATAATGACAATAATAATTGTGCACACATCATTGACATCAAACATTATAATAAAAAGTTCCTTTTTGTTCTGTTATATGGAGGAATCTACTGGTATTGGGCTACCATTCAAAACACAGACGAGGGAAAATGTTCTGAATTAACTGGCTTACATAAAAGTCCATAGTATGACTAGTAGTAGTAGTACTATTTACATTGTAGCTTATATGTTTATTTTTAAAAGTACAATACATGTGAAAGTATTATATATGTATAATATGTATACTGTATGTTAGCATTATAAAACATTAAACTTAAATAGTTTAGAATGGCTCACCTGAACAAGATCATTAAAAGCTGAATTTTCTTTTAAACCTTCACTTCCGAGTCCAGAGTCATCAGCATCAATAAGATTTTCTACAGGGACATTTTGATTTGGCTTTAGGAAAGTAAATTCACTTTCACTTGAGTCCAGAGCCACACAAACATTGTATGTGTATGGCAAAGGCAAAGTTCCATTGTTATATTGGGAAAGTACTCTGGGATCTACTTGAGAATATATATTTGACCCAAATTCAGGAGAACGTTTTAACTCTTTGCATTTTGGTATAAGTGTTAACATGATAGTTAAAACAAAAAATAAGGAAATCAGCACCAGAGCAATTACCAGAAACATATGCAAATAAGACTTAGAATCCTCATTATTGTGTTGATTATTGATTGCAGGGGATATCTGCTGAAAATTATTTGTAACAATGAAGCTTAATGTAGCTGTTGCAGAGAAAGAGGGGACTCCATTGTCCTTCACCAGAACCACTAGTTTGTGTTTTAACATATCTTTCTCCTGAAAAGAGCGTGATGTCCTGATTTCACCAGTATGTTGACTGATGCTAAAGTAGGATGGTTCTGATACTTGTGTGAAATGATAAGAGAGCCAAGCATTGTGTCCGGAGTCAGCATCCATAGCAACCACCTTAGTTATTAAAGAACCTTCTTCTGTGGCCAAAGGGACAACTTCAAAAAATGTGGAGCCACTACTTTCTGGTGATGGGTAGAGAATCTTTGGTGCGTTATCATTCTGATCCACAATATGAATTATTAATGTTGCATTACTACTAAGACGTGGGAAGCCACGGTCTGTAGCATTTATCTTGATTTGAAACTCCTTGTGCTGCTCATAATCAAATGACCGCTGAGCATAGATAACTCCAGTTTCTATATTAATGGAAAGGTAAGAGGATACAGAAAAGTCCTCAGTATAGTTATTGGACATTGAATAAATTAGTTTTGCATTGTCTCCAGCATCCAGATCATAGGCCTGTATAGTATATATTGATGCTCCTGGTACGTTGTTTTCCTGGATATATGCATGATAAATAGTTTTTAGAAAAGCTGGTGCGTTGTCATTAATATCTGATACATCCAGTCTGATGATTTTCTTAGTAGTAAGTGGAGGTGATCCTTTATCAGCGGCCAGAATTGTGATGTTGTAACTTGATATTTTCTCTCTATCCAAGGAAGTCGAGATAACAATACTATAGTAGCTTTCTGATGATAGCAAAAGTTCAAATGGTACACTTTCTACAATTTGACAGTCAACTTCTCCATTTTTTCCAGAGTCATGATCATGGACTTCAATTAGGGCTACAACTGTGTCAGGTGCTGAGTCCTCAGGAATAGGGGTAGATAGCATGGCAATAGATATCTCAGGTGCATTGTCATTTTCATCTACTACTTCAATTAATACCTTGGAATGGCCAACAAGACCACCTCCATCCGTTGCTTCTACAAATAGTTCATAATGTTTTGATGTCTCAAAGTCTAAATTCCTATTAGTTCTGATTTCTCCAGTTGTAGGATTCATATTAAATGCATGTGTCTGAAGACCATTTCCAGATGTTTTGCCAAAAGAATATATGACCTGTGCATTGATACCTTCATCTTCATCGGTAGCATTTAAAAAAAGCACAGTAGAGTTGACGAGAGTATTTTCACTCACAATCACTCTGTATACTTCTTGAGTAAATATAGGAAAATTATCATTGGCATCAGAAACAATAATCCTTATAGAAACTGTTCCAGATCGGATGGGGTTTCCTCCATCTAAAGCGGTTAAAATTAATTCATGAATATTTTGTGTCTCGCGATCTAAGGGTTTCTCTAAAATAAGTTCTGGTAATTTACTACCATCAGATCTGATTGTTTCACTTAGTGAAAAATACTGATTATCACCGAGCTTGTAAGTTTGTACAGAATTAATACCAATATCTGGATCCTGTGCATTTTGTAAAATAAACCTTGTTCCAGTTAAACTGAGTTCAATCATTTCTAATTTAATAGTTTCATGAAAAAATCTGGGAGAGTTATCATTAATATCCTGGATTTCTATGTTGATTTTAAACACATTCAAAGGATTTGCAACCACTGCATCAAAGTTAAGGAAGCAGGTAATTGCCATCCCACAGAGTATCTCTCTATCTATCCTATCCTTAACATACAAATTTCCATTTTCTAAATTGACATAAAAATATTTTTCTGAAACACGTGATGTAATATGAAATCTTCTAAATGAGAGCTGCTTAATATCCAACCCAAGATCTTTGGCAATATTTGCTATAACAGAGTCTTTCTTCATTTCTTCAGCTATGGAATAATGAAGCTGACAATAGACAGAATGACAAAGATGATAAAAGAAGAAAAATATTACTTGCCATCTGATTCCCCTGCATTTTCCTGAATCCATTGCTCTTATCTCAGCCATTCTCAGATTCCCAAAACTGTTTCCTTTTAAATGTAGATTATTTCAAATCCAACAGAGAAAAGTAGATGACATTCTAAAAGCACTTTTGCCAGAAAAAAACAGATAAATATCTTGTGTTCTCTATGAGAGAGAAGCCAAAAATGGCTGCATTTCTTTTTCCAGATCTGTAATTTGTGTGTGTTAGTGATGGAAATACCAGTGGATCTCCAGCTCTACATTCTTCACCTTGTTGGTGAACAGCGGCGCTCAGAGGCGTAAATGTGGAACTACATGAACTGATTAAGATTTTTGCCCATTGCGAATATTTAGTCTAAATAAACATAATTTCCAATGAACATTTTCAAAATATCAAAAAAGGAATACATCAAATTAATCATATTTTAAGGCCTATAAACCTAATAATAATTTTAATTATAATCCTGAATTTTCCCCTGAATCCCAAATACAAAACTTATGCAAAATATATATACAGAAATTAAAATGCCAAGTCCAATCATGTATTGTTGCTTTATATCTCAAGACATATTATAGTATAAACTCTGTTTAAAGTATCCAAAATTACTAGAAAATGACTTTTTTACATATCTGGTAATTCAAATTGCTACTTTCAAAAGATTTCACTGTTTTTAAAGACATTTGTAAGTTCAGTATAAATGTTTCCAATAGATTCTCAACTAATGTCAAACAGGACAAAACCTGAGTCGAATTACTGAGCAATATTATTGAATATGGCCAAAGGTGAAAGACAACAGATTCTGTGATGCAGTATGTTTTTATTACTATACTTTCTATCACATTTTTGTTAATGTACGATACTGTATATGACATGTTTACCCCAGCTTTTATCATAAAATGACAAATGAAATCAAGTTTGTGAATAATATTGAACTTTTGGAATGATGACAAGATCCTTAACGCACTTATGTTGAAAAAATATATGGATTGACCAAGAAAAAGAAAAAAAGATCAGTGTCAATGGAATCACAGATCTTTTTTTATTTCATCACTAGAAACCAGGGATACCGGAACTGCATTGTATCCTATGTACAAGGTAAACACTAGGTCGGATTAGCAGGTGGGTAGAGCACAGCGCGGTCTATCAACAAAACCTTACGTGGCCCCGATAGTAGTAGAACTATAGCTTGCAGAAAAGAAGACAGGTTCCAGGAAAGGTGAAATAAGCTGTAATTGAGTGAGTTTGAGTGAGGGAGACATACCCATAAAATAAGCCATAGCAGGATTTCTAAGCATTTGCTCAATATAAGCCATACCCTGAAAATAAGACATAGTGATAGGCGTGGCTATGCAATGAGGCATAGAGGGAGGAGACATAGAAAGTGAAAGTAAAAGTCTCCTCAGTGAAGTGAGGAGCAGGGCGAAGAAGTAAAGCTGTGGCTGCCATTTTACTCAGCACTGTGGGTTTCCCTCCCCCAGCACTGACCAGCAACAGTCTGTGGGTCTCTCTCACCCCCCACAAACACCAGTAAAGCTGTTGCTCCCCAGCACTGACCAGCAACAGTCTGTGGGTCTCTCTCACCCCCCACAAAAACCAGTAAAGCTGCTGCTCCCCAGCACTGACCAGCAACAGTCTGTGGGCAGGGCCGGCCTTTGGGGTGTGCGACCTGTGCGACCGCACAGGGCGCCACACTCCAGGGGGCGCCGCCGCGGAGTCCGCTGCCGCCAGCAGCGTACCCAGCAGGGGGGGGGGGGGCGTTCCGCACCGGGTGCCGCTCATCAGGGAGGCACCCGGCACCCGGCACCCCTCCAGAGACGGACAGTAATATCCGCCGCTGGAGGAGCAGGCTCGCAAGGGAGTGGTATCGGAGGTCTTTATCAGACCTCCGGCTCCCTTGAGTGATTTTAAGCCGGTTCAAGGATCTCCCTTGAACCCGGCTTAAAATCGCTCAAGGGAGCCGGAGGTCTGTTAAAGACCTCCGATATCGCTCCCTTGTGATCTGCGCGGCAACAGCTGCTGTGCGCCGGGGTTTGTTTTCAGATCCCGGCGCACAGCACTGAAGCCGCGCCCACCGCTGTCCGTGCCCTCTGACCCGGAAGAAGACAGAGAGGACAGAAGAACTGAAGAAGGAGCGAAGAGGAGGAAAAGAAGCTGTAAGGAGAAAAGAGGAAAGGTAGGAAAGCATTCAGTGAGAGTGAGAGTGAGAGTGGATTGGTATGTGTGGATTAGTATGTGTGGATTGGTATATGTGTGCATGAGTATATGTGTGGATTGGTGTATATGTGTGGATTGGTATATATGTGTGGATTGGTATATATATGTGTGGATTGGTATATATGTGTGGATTGGTATATATGTGTGGATTGGTATATATGTGTGTGGATTGGTATATGTGTGGATTGGTATATGTGTGGATTAGTGTACGTGTGGATTGGTATACGTGTGGATTAGTATGTGTGGATTAGTATGTGTGGATTGGTATGTGTGTGGATTGGTATATATGTGTGGATTAGTGTATATGTGTGGATTGGTATACGTGTGGATTGGTATACGTGTGGATTGGTATACGTGTGGATTGGTATGTGTGTGGATTGGTATGTGTGTGGATTGGTATACGTGTGGGTCGGTATATGTGTGAATTGGTATACGTGTGGATTGGTATGTGTGTGGATTGGTATATGTGTGGATTAGTATATGTGTGGATTGGTAAGTGTGTGAGAGTGATGGGTGTTATGCTGTACCATTTCCAATGTCTTTTTCATGATCTAATTATGCTCTAAAAGTACATCATAACTCCCATCACTCTATACTGTTCATTACAGTGGCAGAGCTGGGAGGCAGAGGCCTTGCACCCCCACCGCAGGACTCCTGAAAGGTAAGTGAACTTCAGAGAGGGAAAGGGTAGATAGTTAGGAGGGGGTAGATAGGGAGAAGGGAGTGAGGCAGGGGAAAGGGGGTAGATAGGGAGAAGGGAGTGAGAAGGGGTAGATAGGGCAGAAGGGAGTGAGAAGGGGTAGATAGGGCAATCATACTCCTATCATGCCAAGTCTGTGAGTACATCCTGGAATCTGGGTATGCCTGGGCATGATAGGAATGTGATTGCTGTTAATTATATATATATATATATATATATATATATATATATATATATATATCATATTGTTATTTAATTGTTTTGTCCTATTTTGGTGTGTTACTTACTTTAAATAAAAGTGTTAGATTTCTTTATGGTGTGGGGGGGTCATATTCGGTTTTGGCCAGGTAAATGCTGCACTTTCGGTTTCAGTCCAGAATTTGTTTCGGTGCATCCCTACTACTAAGCCAGACAATGAAGTGGTAGGCCTACACCACATCAATGTTTGGCGTAGTATATAGTGATTGGGGTTTTGTTACAAGTTTTTATTCCTTTCTTTTTTTGGGATGGGGGGGCGCCAGAGGAGTAGTCTGCACAGGGCGCCAGAACACCTAAGGCCGGCTCTGTCTGTGGGTCTCTATCACCCCTCACAGACACCAGGGTATAGGGGAAATGCTTCAGCAAGCAGTCTGCTACTGAGCCCAGAGAGATCATCCCAGCTCCACTGTGCAGATTGGACCCAGTTCTCACTGGATCCCTGATAAATAAGCCAGCCCTTACACATCAGCTTTGCTGGCCTATCTCTGCTTTTCCTGAGTATCTGTACCCCCAGACAAGATGAGTATATTTGAATGAATGTAGATTGTTGTACCATACTTAATAAAAATAAGACATCCCCTGAAAATAAGCCATAGTGTGTCTTCCTGAGGAAAAATAAATATAAGACAGTGTCTTATTTTTGGGGAAACACGGTAGTTTCTCTCAGTAGAGGATATGTTTTTATTATTTATTAGATGGTATGAAGGTTAAGTTTTAGTTCCTGTTTGTTGTGTTGTTGTGTTGTCATTATCAACTGACATTGGAAAACTTTCTAAATTACCTGGTTTACATAAAAATCCGTAGCATGGCAAATTTACTATTTACATTGTAGCTTCTATGTTTCTTTTTAAAGTATAACATGCGAAAGTACTATATATCTTAATGCAAAATGTAAAGGTATATTTGTACAAAGGTTTAAAAAATGACTTAAATAGGTTAGAGTAGCTCACCTGTACAAGATCATTAAAAGCTGAATTTTCTTTTAAACCTTCGTTTCCGAGTCCAGAGTCATCAGCATCGATAAGATTTTCTACAGGGACATTTTGATTTGGCTTTAGGAAAGTAAATTCACTTTCACTGGAGTCCAGAGCGACACAAACATTGTATGTGTATGGCAAAGGCAAAGTTCCGTTGTTATATTGGGAAAGTACTCTGGGATCTACTTGAGAATATATATTTGACCCAAATTCAGGAGAACGTTTTAGCTCTTTGCATTTTGGTATAAGTGTTAACATGATAGTTAAAACAAAAAATAAAGAAATCAGCACCAGAGCAATAACCAGAAACATATGCAAATAAGACTTAGAATCCTCATTACTGTTTGGATTATTGATTGTGGGGAATATCTGCTGAAAATTATTTGTAACAATGAAGCTCAATGTAGCTGTTGCAGAGAGAGAGGGGTTTCCATTGTCCTTTACCAGAACCACTAGTTTGTGTTTTAACATATCTTTCTCCTGAAAAGAGTGTGATGTCCTGATTTCACCAGTATGTTGACTGATGCTAAAGAAGGATGGTTCTGATACTTGTGTGAAGTGATAAGAGAGCCAAGCATTGTGTCCGGAGTCAGCATCCATAGCAACCACCTTAGTTATTAAAGAACCTTCTTCTGTGGCCAAAGGGACAACTTCAAAAAATGTGGAGCCACTACTTTCTGGTGATGGGTAGAGAATCTTTGGTGCGTTATCATTCTGATCCACAATATGGATTATTAATGTTGCATTACTACTAAGACGTGGGAAGCCACGGTCTGTAGCATTTATTTTGATTTGAAACTCCTTGTGCTGCTCATAATCAAATGACCGCTGAGCATAGATAACTCCAGTCTCTATGTTAATGGAAAGGTAAGAGGATACAGAAAAGTCCTCAGTATAGTTATTGGACATTGAATAAATTAGTTTTGCATTGTTTCCAGCATCCAGATCATGGGCCTGTATAGTATATATTGATGCTCCTGGTACGTTGTTTTCCAGGATATATGCATGATAAATTGTTTTTAGAAAAACTGGCGGGTTGTCATTAATATCTGATATATCCAGTCTGATGATTTTCTTACTAGTAAGTGGAGGTGATCCTCTATCAGTGGCTAGCATTGTGATGTTGTAACTTGATATTTTCTCTCTATCCAAGGAAGTCGAGATAACAATACTATAGTAGCTTTCTGATGATAGCAAAAGTTCAAATGGTACACTTTCTACAATTCGACAGTCAACCTCTCCATTTTTTCCAGAGTCATGATCATGGACTTCAATTAGGGCTACAACTGTGTCAGGTGCTGAGTCCTCAGGAATAGGGGTAGATAGCATGGCAATAGATATCTCAGGTGCATTGTCATTTTCATCTACTACTTCAATTAACACCTTGGAATGGCCAACACGACCACCGCCATCCTTTGCTTCTACAGATAGTTCATAATGCTTTGATGTCTCAAAGTCTAAATTCCTATTAGTTCTGATTTCTCCAGTTGTAGGATTCATATTAAATGCATGTGTCTGAAGACCATTTCCAGATGTTTTGCCAAAAGAATATGTGATCTGTGCATTGATACCTTCATCTTCATCGGTTGCATTTATAAAAATCACAGTAGAGTTGACGAGAGTATTTTCACTCACAATCACTCTGTATACTTCTTGAGAAAATATAGGAAAATTATCATTGGAATCAGAAACAATAATCTTTATAAGAACTGTTCCAGATTGGATGGGGTTTCCTCCATCTAGAGCAGTTAAAATTAATTCATGAATATGTTGTGTCTCGCGATCTAAGGGTTTCTCTAAAATAAGTTCTGGGAATTTACTACCATCAGATCTGATTGTTTCACTTAGTGAAAAATGCTGATTTTCAACGAGCTTGTAAGTTTGTACAGAATTAATACCAATATCTGGATCCTCTGCATTTTGCAAAATAAACTTTGTTCCAGGAAAACTGAGTTCAATTATTTCTAATTTAATGGTTTCATGAAAAAATCTGGGAGAGTTATCATTAATATCCTGGATTTCTATGTTGATTTTAAACACATTCAAAGGATTTGCAACCACTGCATCAAAGGTAAGGAAGCAGGTAATTGCCGCCCCACAGAGTATCTCTCTATCTATCCTATCCTTAACATACAGATTTCCATTTTCTAAATTGATATAAAAATATTTTTCTGAATCACGTGATGTAATATGAAATCTTCTAAATGACAGCTGCTTAATATCCAACCCAAGATCTTTGGCAATATTTGCTATAACAGAGTCTTTCTTCATTTCTTCAGCTATGGAATAATGAAGCTGACAATAGACAGAATGACAAAGATAAAATAAGAAGAAAAATACTACTTGCCATCTGATTCCCCTGCATTTTCCTGAATCCATGTTTCTTATCCCAGTCATTCTCAATATAACAGATTCCCGAGAACTGTTTCCTTTAAAGTATTTCAAATCCAACAGAGAAAAGTATATGAAATTCTAAATGCACTTTTGCAAGAAAGAAACTGATATATATCTTGTGTTCTCTATGAGAGAGAAGCCAAAAATGGCTGCATTTCTTTTTCCAGATCTGTAATTTGTGTGTGTTAGTGATGGAAATACCAGTGGATCTCCAGCTCTACATTCTTCACCTTGTTGGTGAACAGCGGCGCTCAGAGGCGTAAATGTGGAACTACATGAACTGATTAAGATTTTTGCCCATTGCAAATATGAAGTCTAAATAAACGTAATTTCCAATTACATTTTCAAAATATCAAAAAAGGAATACATCAAATTAATTATATTTTAAGGCCTATAAACATAATAATAATTTTAATTATAATCCTGAAATTTTCCCTGAATCCCAAATACAAAACTTAAAATATATATACAGAATTAAAATGCCAAGTCCAATCATGTATTGTTGCTTTATATCTCAAGACATATTGTAGTATAAACTCTGTTTAAAGTATCCAAAATTACTAGAAAATGACTTTGTTACATATCTGGTAATCTAAATTGCTACTTTCAAAAGATTTCACTGTTTTTAAAGACATTTGCAAGTTCAATATAAATGTTTCCAATATATTGCCACCGTTTCTCCACTAATGTCAAACAGGACAAAACTTGAGTTGAATTACTGAGCAATATTATAGAATATGGCCAAAGGTGAAAGACAACAAATTCTGTGATGCAGTATGTTTTCATTACTACTGCTTTCTATCACATTTTTGTTAATGTACGATACTGTATATAACATGTTTACCCCAGCTTTTATCATAAAATGACAAATGAAATCAAGTTTGTGAATAATCTTGATATTTTTGAATGATGACAAGATCCTTAACACACTTATGTTGAAAAAATATATGGATTGACCAGGACAAAGAAAAAAAGATCAGTGTCAATGGAATCACAGATCTTTTTTTATTTCATCACTAGAAACCAGGGATACCGGAACTGCATTGTATCCTATGTACAAGGTAAATACTAGGTCGGATTAGCAGGTGGGTAGAGCTCAGCGCGGTCTATCAACAAAACCTTACGTGGCCCAGATAGAAGTAGAACTATAGCTTGCAGAAAAGAAGACAGGTTCCAGGAAAGGTGAAGTAAGCTGTAAATGAGTGAGTTTGAGTGAGGGAGACATACCCATAAAATAAGCCGTAGCAGGATTTCTAAGTATTTGCTCCATATAAGCCATACCCGAAAATAAGACATAGTCATAGGCGTGGCTCTGCAGTGAGGCATAGAGGGAGGAGACATAGAAAGTGAAAGTAAAAGTCTCCTCAGTGAAGTGAGGAGCAGGTGGAAGAAATAAAGCTGTGGCTGCCATTTTACTCAGCACTGTGGGTTTCTCTCCCCCAGCACTGACCAGCAACAGTCTGTGGGTCTCTCTCACCTCCCACAAACACCAGTAAAGCTCTTGCTCCCCAGCACTGACCAGCAACAGTCTGTGGGTCTCTCTCACCCCCCACAAAAACCAGTAAAGCTGCTGCTCCCCAGCACTGACCAGCAACAGTCTGTGGGTCTCCATCACCCCTCACAGACACCAGGGGATAGGGGAAATGCTTCATCAAGCAGTCTGCTACTGAGCCCAGAGAGATCATCCCAGCTCCACGGTGCAGAGTGGACCCAGTTCTCACTGGATCCCTGATAAATAAGCCAGCCCTTACACATCAGCTTTGCTGGCCTATCTCTGCTTTTCCTGAGTATCTGTACCCCCAGACAAGATGAGTATATTTGAATGAATGTAGATTGCTGTACCATACTTAATAAAAATAAGACATCCCCTGAAAATAAGCCATAGTGTGTCTTCTTGAGGAAAAATAAATATAAGACAGTGTCTTATTTTCGGGGAAACACGGTAGTTTCTCTCAGTAGAGGATATGTTTTTATTATTTATTAGATGGAATGAAGGTTAAGTTTTAGTTCCTGTTTGTTGTGTTGTTGTGTTGTCATTATCAACTGACATTGGAAAACTTTCTAAATTACCTGGTTTACATAAAAATCCATAGCATGGCAAATTTACTATTTACATTGTAGCTTCTATGTTTCTTTTTAAAAGTATAACATGCGAAAGTACTATATATCTTAATGCAAAATGTAAAGGTATATTTGTACAAAGTTATACAAATGACTTAAATAGGTTAGAGTAGCTCACCTGTACAAGATCATTAAAAGCTGAATTTTCTTTTAAACCTTCGTTTCCGAGTCCAGAGTCATCAGCATCGATAAGATTTTCTACAGGGACATTTTGATTTGGCTTTAGGAAAGTAAATTCACTTTCACTTGAGTCCAGAGCCACACAAACATTGTATGTGTATGGCAAAGGCAAAGTTCCATTGTTATATTGGGAAAGTACTCTGGGATCTACTTGAGAATATATATTTGACCCAAATTCAGGAGAGCGTTTTAGCTCTTTGCATTTTGGTATAAGTGTTAACATGATAGTTAAAACAAAAAATAAGGAAATCAGCACCAGAGCAATTACCAGAAACATATGCAAATAAGACTTAGAATCCTCATTACTGTTTGGATTATTGATTGCGGGGAATATTTGCTGAAAATTATTTGTAACAATGAAGCTCAATGTAGCTGTTGCAGAGAGAGAGGGGTTTCCATTGTCCTTTACCAGAACCACTAGTTTGTGTTTTAACATATCTTTCTCCTGAAAAGAGCGTGATGTCCTGATTTCACCAGTATGTTGACTGATGCTAAAGAAAGATGGTTCTGATACTTGTGTGAAATGATAAGAGAGCCAAGCATTGTGTCCGGAGTCAGCATCCATAGCAACCACCTTAGTTATTAAAGAACCTTCTTCTGTGGCCAAAGGAACAACTTCAAAAAATGTTGAGCCACTACTTTCTGGTGATGGGTAGAGAATCTTTGGTGCGTTATCATTCTGATCCACAATATGGATTATTAATGTTGCATTACTACTAAGACGTGGGAAGCCACGGTCTGTAGCATTTATTTTGATGTGAAACTCCTTGTGCTGCTCATAATCAAATGACCGCTGAGCATAGATAACTCCAGTCTCTATGTTAATGGAAAGGTAAGAGGATACAGAAAAGTCCTCAGTATAGTTATTGGACATTGAATAAATTAGTTTTGCATTGTCTCCAGCATCCAGATCATAGGCCTGTATAGTATATATTGATGCTCCTGGTACATTGTTTTCCAGGATATATGCATGATAAATAGTTTTTAGAAAAGCTGGCGGGTTGTCATTAATATCTGATACATCCAGTCTGATGATTTTCTTACTAGTAAGTGGAGGTGATCCTCTATCAGTGGCTAGAATTGTGATGTTGTAACTTGATATTTTCTCTCTATCCAAGGAAGTTGAGATAACAATACTATAGTAGCTTTCTGATGATAGCAAAAGTTCAAATGGTACACTTTCTACAATTCGACAGTCAACTTCTCCGTTTTTTCCAGAGTCATGATCATGGACTTCAATTAGGGCTACAACTGTGTCAGGTGCTGAATCCTCAGGAATAGGGGTAGATAGCATGGCAATAGATATCTCAGGCGCATTGTCATTTTCATCTACTACTTCAATTAATACCTTGGAATGGCCAACACGACCACCGCCATCCGTTGCTTCTACAGATAGTTCATAATGCTTTGATGTCTCAAAGTCTAAATTCCTATTAGTTCTGATTTCTCCAGTTGTAGGATTCACATTAAATGCACGTGTTGGAAGACCATTTCCAGATGTTTTGCCAAAAGAATATGTGATCTGTGCATTGATACCTTCATCTTCATCGGTTGCATTTATAAAAAGCACAGTAGAGTTGACGAGAGTATTTTCACTCACAATCACTCTGTATACTTCTTGAGAAAATATAGGAAAATTATCATTGGCATCAGAAACAATAATCCTTATAGGAACTGTTCCAGATCGGATGGGGTTTCCTCCATCTAGAGCGGTTAAAATTAATTCCTGAATATGTTGGGTCTCGCGATCTAAGGGTTTCTCTAAAATAAGTTCTGGGAATTTACTACCATCAGATCTGATTGTTTCACTTAGTGAAAAATGCTGATTATCACCAAGCTTGTAATTTTGTACAGAATTAATGCCAATATCTGGATCCTCTGCATTTTGTAAAATAAACCTTGTTCCAGTTAAACTGAGTTCAATTATTTCTAATTTAATGGTTTCATGAAAAAATCTGGGGGAGTTATCATTAATATCCTGGATTTCTATGTTGATTTTAAACACATTCAAAGGATTTGCAACCACTGCATCAAAGGTAAGGAAGCAGGTAATTGCCATCCCACAGAGTATCTCTCTATCTATCCTATCCTTAACATACAAATTTCCATTTTCTAAATTGATATAAAAATATTTTTCTGAAACACGTGATGTAATATGAAATCTTCTAAATGAGAGCTGCTTAATATCCAACCCAAGATCTTTGGCAATATTTGCTATAACAGAGTCTTTCTTCATTTCTTCAGCTATGGAATAATGAAGCTGACAATAGACAGAATGACAAAGATGAAATAAGAAGAAAAATACTACTTGCCATCTGATTCCCCTGCATTTTCCTGAATCCATGGTTCTTATCCCAGTCATTCTCAATATAACAGATTCCCCAGAACTGCTTCCTTTTAAAGTATTTCAAATCCAACAGAGAAAAGTATATGAAATTCTAAATGCACTTTTGCAAGAAAGAAACTGATATATATCTTGTGCTCTCTATGAGAGAGAAGCCAAAAATGGCTGCATTTCTTTTTCCAGATCTGTAATTTGTGTGTGTTAGTGATGGAAATACCAGTGGATCTCAGCTCTACATTCTTCACCTTGTTGGTGAACAGCGGCGCTCAGAGGCGTAAATGTGGAACTACATGAACTGATTAAGATTTTTGCCCATTGCATCTAAATAAACGTAATTTCCAATGAACATTTTCAAAATATCAAAAAAGAAATACATCAAATTAATCATATTTTAAGGCCTATAAACATAATAATTTTAATTATAATCCTGAATTTACCCCTGAATCCCAAATACAAAACTTATACAAAATATATATACAGAAGTTAAAATGCCAAGTCCAATCATGTATTGTTGCTTTATATGTCAAGACATATTATAGTATAAACTCTGTTTAAAGTATCCAAAATTACTAGAAAATGACTTTTTTACCTATCTGGTAATTCAAATTGCTACTTTCAAAAGATTTCACTGTTTTTAAAGACATTTGTAAGTTCAGTATAAATGTTTCCAATAGATTCTCAACTAATGTCAAACAGGACAAAACCAAAACTTGAGTCAAATTACTGAGCAATATTATAGAATATGGCCAAAGGTGAAAGACAACAGATTCTGTGATGCAGTATGTTTTCATTACTATACTTTCTATCACATTTTTGTTAACATACGATACAGTATATAACATGTTTACCCCAGCTTTTATCATAAAATGACAAATGAAATCAAGTTTGTGAATAATATTGAAATATTTGAATGATGACAAGATCCTTAACGCACTTATGTTGAAAAAATATATGGATTGACCAGGAAAAAGAAAAAAAAGATCAGTGTCAATGGAATCACAGATCTTTTTTTATTTCATCACTAGAAACCAGGGATACCGGAACTGCATTGTATCCTATGTACAAGGTAAACACTAGGTCGGACTAGCAGGTGGGTAGAGCTCAGCGCGGTCTATCAACAAAACCTTACGTGGCCCCGATAGTAGTAGAACTATAGCTTGTAGAAAAGAAGACAGGTTCCAGGAAAGGTGAGGTAAGCTGTAATTGAGTGAGTTTGAGTGAGGGAGATATACCCATAAAATAAGCCGTAGCAGGATTTCTAAGCATTTGCTCCATATAAGCCATACCCGAAAATAAGACATAGTGATAGGCGTGGCTATGCAATGAGGCATAGAGGGAGGAGACATAGAAAGTGAAAGTAAAAGTCTCCTCAGTGAAGTGAGGAGCAGGGGGAAGAAATAAAGCTGTGGCTGCCATTTTACTCAGCACTGTGAGTTTCTCTCCCCCAGCACCAACCAGCAACAGTCTGTGGGTCTCTCTCAATTTCCACAAACAACAGTAAAGTTGCTGCTCCCCAGCACTGACCAGCAACAGTCTGTGGGTCTCTCTCATCCCCCACAAACACCAGTAAAGCTGCTGCTCCCCAGCACTGACCAGCAACAGTCTGTGGGTCTCTCTCACCCCCCCACAAATACCAGTAAAGCTGCTGCTCCCCAGCACTGACCAGCAACAGTCTGTGGGTCTCTCTCACCCCAAACACCAGTGGATAGGGGAAAAGCTTCAGCAAGCAGTCTGCTACTGAGCCCAGAGAAATCATCCCAGCTCCACGGTGCAGATTGGACCCAGTTCTCACTGGATCCCTGATAAATAAGCCAGCCCTTACACATCAGCTTTGCTGGCCTATCTCTGCTTTTCCTGAGTATCTGTACCCCCAGACAAGATGAGTATATTTGAATAAATGTAGATTGTTGTACCATACTTAATAAAAATAAGACATCCCCTGAAAATAAGCCATAGTGTGTCTTCTCGAGGAAAAATAAATATAAGACAGTGTCTTATTTTCGGGGGAAACACAGTAGTTTCTCTCACTAGAGGATATGTTTTTATTATTTATTAGATGGAATGAAGGTTAAGTTTTAGTTCCTATTTGTTGTGTTGTCATTATCAACTGACATTGGAAAACTTTCTAAATTAACTGGTTTACATAAAAATCCATAGCATGGCAAATTTACTATTTACATTGTAGCTTCTATGTTTCTTTTTAAAAGTATAACATGCGAAAGTACTATATATCTTATACAAATTTAAAGGTATATTTGTACAAAATTATAAAAATGACTTAAATAGAATAGCTCACCTGCACAAGATCATTAAAAGCTGAATTTTCTTTTAAACTTTCGTTTCCGAGTCCAGAGTCATCAGCATCGATAAGATTTTCTACAGGGACATTTTGATTTGGCTTTAGGAAAGTAAATTCACTTTCACTTGAGTCCAGAGCCACACAAACATTGTATGTGTATGGCAAAGGCAAAGTTCCATTGTTATATTGGGAAAGTACTCTGGGATCTACTTGAGAATATATATTTGACCCAAATTCAGGAGAACGTTTTAGCTCTTTGCATTTTGGTATAAGTGTTAACATGATAGTTAAAACAAAAAATAAGGAAATCAGCACCAGAGCAATTACCAGAAACATATGCAAATAAGACTTAGAATCCTCATTACTGTTTGGATTATTGATTGCGGGAAATATCTGCTGAAAATTATTTGTGACAATGAAGCTCAATGTAGCTGTTGCAGAGAGAGAGGGGACTCCATTGTCCTTCACCAGAACCACTAGTTTGTGTTTTAACATATCTTTCTCCTGAAAAGAGCGTGATGTCCTGATTTCACCAGAGTGTTGACTGATGCTAAAGAAGGATGGTTCTGATACTTGTGTGAAATGATAAGAGAGCCAAGCATTGTGTCCGGAGTCAGCATCCATAGCAACCACCTTAGTTATTAAAGAACCTTCTTCTGTGGCCAATGGAACAACTTCAAAAAATGTTGAGCCACTACTTTCTGGTGATGGGTAGAGAATCTTTGGTGCGTTATCATTCTGATCCACAATATGGATTATTAATGTTGCATTACTACTAAGACGTGGGAAGCCACAGTCTGTAGCATTTATTTTGATTTGAAACTCCTTGTGTTGCTCATAATCAAATGACCGCTGAGCATAGATAACTCCAGTTTCTATATTAATGGAAAGGTAAGAGGATACAGAAAAGTCCTCAGTATAATTATTGGACATTGAATAAATTAGTTTTGCATTGTCTCCAGCATCCAGATCATAGGCCTGTATAGTATATATTGATGCTCCTGGTACGTTGTTTTCCAGGATATATGCATGATAAATAGTTTTTAGAAAAGCTGGTGCGTTGTCATTGATATCTGATATATCCAGTCTGATGATTTTCTTATTAGTAAGTGGAGGTGATCCTCTATCAGTGGCTAGCATTGTGATGTTGTAACTTGATATTTTCTCTCTATCCAAGGAAGTCGAGATAACAATACTATAGTAGCTTTCTGATGATAGCAAAAGTTCAAATGGTACACTTTCTACAATTCGACAGTCAACTTCTCCATTTTTTCCAGAGTCATGATCATGGACTTCAATTAGGGCTACAACTGTGTCAGGTGCTGAGTCCTCAGGAATAGGGGTAGATAGCATGGCAATGGATATCTCAGGCGCATTGTCATTTTCATCTATTACTTCAATTAACACCTTGGAATGGCCAACACGACCACCGCCATCCTTTGCTTCTACAGATAGTTCATAATGCTTTGATGTCTCAAAGTCTAAATTCCTATTAGTTCTGATTTCTCCAGTTGTAGGATTCATATTAAATGCATGTGTCTGAAGACCATTTCCAGATGTTTTGCCAAAAGAATATGTGATCTGTGCATTGATACCTTCATCTTCATCGGTTGCATTTATAAAAAGCACAGTAGAGTTGACGAGAGTATTTTCACTCACAATCACTCTGTATACTTCTTGAGAAAATATAGGAAAATTATCATTGAAATCAGAAACAATAATCTTTATAAGAACTGTTCCAGATCGGATGGGGTTTCCTCCATCTAGAGCGGTTAAAATGAATTCATGAATATGTTGTATCTCGCGATCTAAGGGTTTCTCTAAAATAAGTTCTGGGAATTTACTACCATCAGATCTGATTGTTTCACTTAGTGAAAAATGCTGATTATCACCGAGCTTGTAAGTTTGTACAGAATTAATACCAATATCTGGATCCTCTGCATTTTGTAAAATAAACCTTGTTCCAGTTAAACTGAGTTCAATTATTTCTAATTTAATGGTTTCATGAAAAAATCTGGGGGAGTTATCATTAATATCCTGGATTTCTATGTTGATTTTAAACACATTCAAAGGATTTGCAACCACTGCATCAAAGGTAAGGAAGCAGGTAATTGCCGTTCCACAGAGTATCTCTCTATCTATCCTATCCTTAACATACAAATTTCCATTTTCTAAATTGACATAAAAATATTTTTCTGAAACACGTGATGTAATGTGGAATCTTCTAAATGAGAGCTGCTTAATATCCAACCCAAGATCTTTGGCAATATTTGCTATAACAGAGTCTTTCTTCATTTCTTCAGCTATGGAATAATGAAGCTGACAATAGACAGAATGACAAAGATGAAATAAGAAGAAAAATACTACTTGCCATCTGATTCCCCTGCATTTTCCTGAATCCATGTTTCTTATCCCAGTCATTCTCAATATAACAGATTCCCATGAACTGTTTCCTTTTAAAGTATTTCAAATCCAACAGAGAAAAGTATATGAAATTCTAAATGCACTTTTGCAAGGAAAAAACCCCCCAGATATATATATCTTGTGCTCTCTTTGATAGAGAAGCCAAAATGGTCGCATTTCTTTTTCCAGATCTGTAATTTGTGTGTGTTAGTGATAGAAATACCAGTGGATCTCCAGCTCTACATTCTTCACCTTGTTGGTGAACAGCGGCGCTCAGAGGCGTAAATGTGGAACTACATGAACTGATTAAGATTTTTACCCACTTCAAGTATTTACTGTAAATAAACCAAATATCCAATGAACATTTTAAAAATATCAAAAATGAATTCATCAAATTAATCGTATTTAAAGGTCTATAAACCTAATAATAATTTTAATTATAATCCTATTTTTGTAACTGAATCACACTTACATCTTTCTGTATAAATACAAGAAAGCCCCAAACCAGCCTAAATCCAGTCATGGATTTGTTACACTAAATATGAAGACAAATTGTAGTGTAATCTGTGTTTAAAGTATCTAAAATTATTAGAAAATGATTATTTTACATATCTTATTTTCTTAATTGGTACTAATATTTTTATGATGTATCTTCCAAAACATTCCACTGCTTTTAAAGACATTTTTACTCAAGTGATAATTATTTTTAGTTCACAACCTTTAAATTTCCTTATCTGCCACCTAAATTGAGTGGCATGCTTTATTTCCTAGGATCCAACTTTTTCTGGGACCTCTAAGTCCAACAAGAATCCAGTTAGTTCCATTCTAGTACTGCTTACTTGAAGTTCAATACAAATTTCACAGATAGATTGCCAGAGTGTCTCAACTCATGTCAAACGAGACAAAAACCTAATCAAATCACTGAGCATTAATATAGAATATTGCCAAACAACAGTGAAATTTTGTTAATGTCAGATACTGTATATGACATGTAGCCCCCCCCCCCCCCGGTTGTATCATAAAATTACAAACAAAATTAAGTTTTTTGATAATCTTGATATTTCTGAATGATGGTAAGATCCAGGTATCACAGATGCATTTTAAAAAGCGTGGCCCAATGTGACCCCTAACATGGGGTCTACCCACTTTGGCTGGGCGGTAGAGCTCAATGCTGTATATCAACACAATGTTATATGGCCCCTTAGTGGTAGCACTACAACTTGCAGAAAAGAAGACAGGCTCCAGGAAAGGTAATGTAAACTGTAATTAAGTGAGATTAAGTGAGATTGGATGGGTTTGAGTGTATGTCCATACCTATATGCAAATTAAATGTGGGGAAAAATGGGGTTACTTAGCTGCATTCAGATATCTCCATACAAGCAAGAGAAAAATTAAAGTACATAATTCACTGATTGAAAATGCATAGCCCTATCACCACAAAAACCTCATTTATAAGAATAGTATTTTAGGCACTGGTTTAATATACTTGACAATATCATATCTGGGAACTCTCTGGATTTCACCTGGAGACTAATGGTGAAGCGCCTTTTCCAGGCCTCACCTTCGTGTCACCACCCACTGACGTCAACGGGACCTCCTGCTCACAACCCACAAGGGGGTCTCTGGGTAACTGAAGCCAGAGAGTTCCCAGGTATGGACAAATATATGTTGGCTTCCACAAATAAATGACTGTGTATTTCAATTATTCTAGTGTGTCCGAGAATGCCACACTAATGAGATTGCATTAGTTTTTGTTTGTGGAAAGTGAACAACTCACCACTGACAAAAGCTTTTATATAAATTCTATTATAATTATTGATTACTTATTTGGTTTTTCATGCATTTATATTTCATTCAATAGGGCTATATTCCATATATTATGCCATACCAGTTGTATAGTTATCAGTATAATATCTAACTCAATAACAATAACTCATGTATTGAAATTACTCACCTTGCTGCTAGTAACCTCATTTTCATTGAGACTTTCATTTCCAAGTCCTGAATTATCAGCATCAATAAGATTGTCCACAGGGATATTCTGGTTTGCCTTTAGGAAGGTAAATTCACTTTCACTTGAGTCTAAAGCCACACAAACATTGTAAGAGTATGGCATTGGCAATGTCCCATTACTATACTGGGAGAGCATACTTGGATCGACTTGTGTATATAAATTTGTCCCAAAGTTCTCAGAAGACTTCGGTTCTTTGCATTTTGAGATAAATGCTAACATAATAGTAAGAATAAAAAATAATGAAATCAATACTAAAGCGATTATTAAGTATATTTGCAAATCAGGTTTAGAATCTATATTGCTTAATTGGTCATTGAGTTTTGGAAGCATCTGTTGAAAATTATCTGCCACGATGAAGGTTAAAGTAACTGTAGATGATAATGATGGAAATCCATTGTCCTTCACCAGAACCACTACCTTATGCTTCATTATATCATCCTCCTGAAAGGTACTTGATATCCTAATTTCACCTGTATGTTGACTAATCCTGAAGTGAGATGGTTCTGATACTTGTATGAAATTATAAGAAAGCCAAGCATTGTGTCCGGAGTCAGCATCTACTGCAACAACCTTTGTTACTAAAGAATCTTGTTCAGAATACAAAGGAATCATCTCAAACAAAGATGAGCTACCACTGTCTGGTGATGGGTACAAGATCTTAGGTGGATTATCATTTAGATCCACAATATGAATTACTAATGTTGCATTGTTTGTTAGACATGGGGATCCACTATCCTTAGCAATTATTTGTATTACAAACTCCTTGTGCTGCTCATAATCAAATGATCGCTGTGCGTAGAGGACACCTGTCTCTATGTTAATGGAAAGATAGGAGGATACTGATAAGTCTTCTGTATTTTTGCTGGACATTGAATAAATTACTTTAGCATTGTCTCCAATGTCCCGATCAACAGCTTGTATTCTGTATATTGAGATTCCAGGTAAATTATTTTCTGGCACATAGGCTGAATAAGTAGATTTTATAAATACGGGTGGATTGTCATTGACATCTGATATATCCAATCTGATTGTATTTTTACTGGAGAGTGGTAGAGATCCTCGGTCAGTGGCTAAAATTGTGATGTCGTAACTTGATACATTTTCTCTATCCATGTTCCCTGTGGTAACAATTCTGTAATAGCTTTCTGATGATAACAAAAGTTCAAAGGGTACTTCTCCCAAAATCTGACAGTCAACTTCTCCATTTGCTTCAGAGTCATGGTCATGAACTTCAATCAATGCTATCACCGTGCCAGGTGATGAATCCTCAGGAATTGGGCTAGATAGCATTGTAATAGAAATCTCAGGCGCATTGTCATTTTCATCTAATATTTCAATTAATACCTGGCAATGGGCAACAAGGCCACCTCCATCCTTTGCTTGTATAGACATTTCATAATTCCTTGTTGTCTCAAAGTCCAAAGCTACATTAGTTTTAATTTCCCCTTTTGTTGGATGGATAGTAAACATATCTATAATGCTTTTTCCAGAATTAATTCCAAAGGAATATGTAATCTGTGAGTTGATGCCTTCATCTTGGTCTGTTGCATTCACATAAAGCACAGTAGAATTTCTTGGAGTATTTTCACTTATGCTCACTTTATAGACTTCTTGTGTAAATATAGGGAAATTATCATTGACATCAGATACAATAATTCTTATTACAACAGTGCCAGATCTTGCAGGGTTTCCTCCATCTATTGCTGTTAAGATTAATTCATGACTACTTTGTGTCTCACGATCTAAAGGTTTCTCTAAGACAAGCTCTGGAAATTTAATGCCATCAGTTCTGGTCTTTTCATTTAATATAAAATGCTGATTATCACTCAGCTTGTATGCCTGTACAGAATTAATGCCAATATCTGGATCCACTGCATTTTCTAAAGCAAATTTTGTTCCAGTTAAACTGAGTTCAATCATTTCTAATTGAATGGTTTCATGAAAAAATCTGGGAGTGTTATCATTTATATCCTGAATTTCAATGTTGACCTTAAATACATTTAAGGGATTTGCAACCACAGCATCAAAATTTAAAAAACAGGTAGCTGATGTTGCACACAGTATCTCTCTATCTATCCTGTCCTTAATATACAAGTTTCCATTTTCCACATTTACATAAAAATATTTTTCGGATACTCGTGAAACAATATGAAATCTTCGAAAAACAAGCTGCTTAATATCTAATCCAAGGTCTTTTGCAATATTGGATATAGCAGTATCTTTTCTTATTTCTTCAGCAATAGAATAATGAAGCTGACCAGAGACTGATTGACAAAACCAATAAAAAACCAAGAGAAATATTACTTGCCAGTGTAATCCTTTGTATTTCATACAATCCCTTGTCTTGATATCAGCCATTCTCATGATCTTACAATGTTCAGGGCAGTTTGTGGTGGACTGTTAAATCCCCTTTTAGATGAAAATGTTGAAATACATTGTCTTCTGTTTGTGGATGAAGCAAAAATGGCTGTATTTTTTTTTTCTTACAGGTCGGTAGTGTGTGTTAGTAATTGAAATATCAGTGGATCACTAGCTCCAAGTTTTCTCCTTATGGTAAACAGCGGCGCCCAGAGGTAAAAATGTGGAACTGCACTATTCAGAAAATCTTTTTAGAGTATCCAGTATTTAGAATAATTAAACTGTATTCTTAGTGAAAAGTACTTTTAAAACTAAATCATTCTGTCTGAAGTAAGAAAATAAAAATGTGCTTTACCAAAAAAAAAAAGAATACATTATAGCAATATCAATGTATTAGTCCAAATATCTCTTACACACTATAAGTTAACGTGGCATTATGAATGGTTGTAAATGTAAATCTGAAATCTGAATGCTCTTAAGGCATGCTTTCCTTTAGCATTTACAGAAATTGATTACTATGAAAGCAACACGTCTATGCCTGTATGTACTTTTAGTTTTTCTACTTTTATTTCTTATCATCTACTATTTTTGTATATGTATGCACCCTAAGTGTTCCACTAATGCTTAATTTTACAGTTATCTAAGCCAAAGAAAACCTCCCAGTAATAACATAAAATAATAGAAACCAACCAGGGTCAAGCAGTGCAACTGAGAAAGAAAACGAATCCTAGTTCCTCAGGATATAGAGGCCTGGTAAGTTAAATAAAAACTACAATAAAAATATTTCTCAAAGTTTGCTTAATTTACACAGCACATCTTCACAAATTATTTTTCAGTAATATTAATAAATTATGTTAAACAACAAAACTTAGATATAAGGATAAAAACCATATAGGTATATATATATATCATTTATAACCATACATGTTTATAGCTTATGGTACTCATGATATTTTTTTTATATCCAATGTTTCTTTTTTTATAATCACTGATAATTAAATTAAACTGACATTTAATTGCATTCCTAGTGTAAATACCATGACATTGAGTTACTGTTGGTCATCAACAAGGTATTTTCGTCCACACAACTGCCGCTCACTGGATATTTTCTCTTTTTCGGACCATACTCTGTAAACCCTAGAGATGGTTGTGCGTAAAAATCCCAGCCCGTCTGGCACCAACAACCATGCCAAGTTCAAAGTCACTTAAATCCCCTTTCTTCCCCATTCTGATGCTTGGTTTGAACTTCGGCAAGTTGTCTTGACCATGTCTACATTCCTAAATTCATTGCTGCCATGTGATTGGCTGATTAGCTATTTCTGTTAACAAGCAATTTAGTTCTTGACAATGGCAGCTGGGATGCGATCACCAGTAGTCCCAAAGGTAGGGTTAATAATGGGAACAATGGCACCATATTTCAACCCTTGAAAAGGGGGTTAATTGTGCGTATTATGCCTGAGATTTGTGTGTGTGGTGTGTCAAGTAATAAATCACTCTAATTATTAAACACCATATACTTCCAGACATAGTTTATCACATATAACAGTAAGCAAGATCCAAAATTCATGCAGTTATATACATACTGTATGCAATTCACTGGCGTTCATATACACATCGAGAATGTTCAAGATAAAATGAAGGTTTTATCACTAGGATGGTTGTATACTCCAACACCAGTGTGTGTGTGTGCAAGGTTTCATTTGTACAATGTAGTAAATGTAAATTGTGCATTCAGCTATACGTTTTATTTCTTACCAAACTGTATCTTTTAGAACTACCTACCTGATTGTTTTGTGCCAAACTGTCTTTCAGACTTTCATTATCAAGTCCTGATTCATCGGCATCAATTAGATTGTCCACGGGTACATTTTGATTTGTTTTTAGAAAAGTAAATTCACTTTCACTTGAATCCAGAGCAACACAAACATCATATGAGTACGGAAGAGCCAAAGTCCCGTTGTTGCATTGGGAAAAAATCCTAGGATCTACTTGAGTATACAGATTAGGCCCAAATGGGGGAGAAGTTTTTAGTTCTTTGCATTTTGTGATAACTGCTATCATAATAGTTAAAATAAAAAATAAAGAAATAAGCACCAGAGCAATAACCAAATACATCTGCAAATTAGATGCCGGCTCTTCTTTGTTAAATGGATCGTTGAGTTTGGGAAGCATCTGTTGAAAATTGTCTGCAACAATAAAGCTTAATGTAACCGTGGCAGACAAAGAAGGGACCCCATTGTCCTTCACCATAACCACTATTTTATGTTTTAAAACATCTTTCTCTTGAAACACACGTAAGGTCCTTATCTCACCGGTGTGCTGGCTAATACTAAAGTAAAATGGTTCTGATACTTGTAATAAATGATAAGAGAGCCAGGAATTATGTCCAGAATCTGCATCTACCGCAACTACCTTTGTTATTAGTAATCCTTGTTCTGTAGCCAAAGGAACCATTTCAAAGGATGCTGAACCATCATTTCCTGGAGAGGGGTACAATATTCTTGGTGCATTATCATTCTGATCCACTATATGTATGATTAATGTTGCATTGCTGCTCAGAGACGGGGATCCGCTGTCTTTGGCTGTTATATGGATTTTGAACTCCTTTTGCTGCTCATAATCAAATGGCCGCTGAGCATAGACAACGCCAGTCTCTATATTGATTGAAAGGTAAGATGACACCGAATTATTTTCTTTTTTTGCACTTGATATTGAATACGTTACTTTGGCGTTATCCCCAGCGTCAGGATCTGAAGCTTGTATACTGCAAAGCGAGGTTCCAGGTAAATTGTTTTCTGGCACATATGCAATATATGTAGATTTCACAAAAACTGGTGGATTGTCATTTACATCTGAAATATCCAATCTGATGGTTTTCTTGCTGAAGAGTGGTGGGGTACCTCGGTCAGTAGCTAATATTGTGATGTTATAATGCGATATTTTCTCTCTGTCTATTGCACGTGTTGTAACTATCCTGTAAAAATTATCAGATGATAATAATAATTTTTTTTTTTTTATTCATTCTCCGTTTATTAAACAGTGTAAAATACAGAGAACATGTACGACACAAAAGCATATACAATAAATGCCAGAAAGTAGCGCACCACGTCAAGGCACACAGGTTCACAATAAAAAAAAAAAAACATCAAAGTGGTGCAAACGATACATACCAGGTCGTAACAAGAGTTCCCTGATTCAGAATAGAGAAAAGTAGGGGTGCCACCTGGCACATCCAGCTCAGCACCCAGAGGTAGAGCGGTGCATAAAACAAGGCATATGACGAAGGTGGCAAAAGGAGTTGAGGACATCGAATAAACGGAGCCAAGGAAAAGGAAAAATACAGAGAGAAAACAAAATCAAACCAAACAGCTCCGCAAACAGTTGCTCCGGGTAAGTACATGCGCCAAAAGCGAGGAGGCGACAAAACCGCCGCACATAGGGACGGCAGAAACAATGTGGAACTGACCTGCCGTTATCTAAAGCACATGAAGACCGAGATAATATATTCCGTATAAAAAGGAAGAAACCAAAAAGTAAACCCGGGACCCCAAAACGTCAACCCGCCCTACCTGTCACCATGGGAATGGAAGGGAACAGACACTAGGGAGGAGAACTGGGGGGAGGAGTAGCCGGAAGATACTGACCCAGAATGACCCTAAAGTCCGCGGAGGCAACAAATTCATGCCACCAAAACCAGCGCCTGGCATGCTGGTAACCCTTACCCCTGGAAGACCACACCAAGTCCTCCATGTGTTCAAGAAACTGCACCCTCTGGAGCCACAACGCGATCGGAGGAGGGGTGGGGGTACGCCAAAAAACGGGTATCACGGCCTTGGCCGCATTGAGGAGATGTACGGTGAGCGTGCGTTTATACGCCTGCGGTGAGAGCGAGGTAAGGTGCAACAAGGCTGCTTCTGGCTTAGCCAACAGATCCACGCCACCCACACGCTCCACTACCCGTAACACCACCTGCCAGAAGGGTCGAATCGCCGGACACAGCCACCATATGTGGTACAACGTCCCCCTGTCGGAACCGCACCTCCAACAAACTTCAGAGATTGAGGGGAAGAACCTGTGAAGGTCCACGGGTGTCCTATACCACCTCGTCAAAAGCTTGTATGAACACTCCTGTATTCTGCTGGAGATGGAGCCCCGATGAGTGGCAAAGAAAACCCCATCCCAGTCTTGGGGGGATGGCGCAACCGAAAGATCCCCCTCCCACAAGCTCAAAAAATAGGGTTTCGATCCAGAGGCCGAGTCCAACAGTAAGGCATAGAGTACAGAAAGCAGGTGCGGGGCTTCTTTAGAGGAGGTGCAAAGTGTCTCGAAAGCAGACAACGGCCGGAACAAAAGGGGAGTCTTGGGGATAGACAACACAAAGTGGCGGGCCTGAATATAAAACAGGAGTTCGGCCGGAGATAGGGATCGTTTACCATAAAAAATCTCGGCAGAAACAAACCTGCCGCCCACATATGCGGTGTGGAACCGTAAAACACGCCACGGGAGAGAGGGTTGTAAAGGTGACCGCTGGACAGACATACTGAGAGGAAAGTCAGGGTTAGGGACAATCGGATAGAGGGGACCAGGATTGGAGGACAAACCGCCCCCCTTCAAAATCCTGGTAAACACCCGCAGAGTAGCGCCGACAGTAAGCGACACCCCAGCCACAAAATGCCTCTTGGGCTCTAGTAACCAAGGAAGGCAAGAAAGAGAGATACCCACCAACGATTCCTCAATCTCCAGCCATTGCTTAGGGACCATAAGGGACCACTCCACAATTCTGCGGAGGTGGGCTGCCTGCCAATATTTCTCCAAATCCGGCAACCCCAAACCCCCCTTGAGTTTTGGTCGAATTAAGTGGGCATGGGAGAGTCTAGGAGACCGAGAGCACCAAACATAAGAGCGAAAAACCCGGTGACAGGCCTTAAAAAACGAACGAGGAAGAAAAATGGGCAGGGTCTGGAAGAGGTATAGGAATCTGGGGAGAATATTCATTTTAACAACGGCCACCCTACCAAACCAAGAGACGTGTGCGTAATCCCACCTCCGCAGGTCAGACGAAACAGAGGTAAGTAAAGGGGTAAAGTTCAATGAAAAAAGCAGGGAAAGGTCCCCAGGAATCCGCAAACCCAGGTAAGTAAGGGCACGGGCACACACCCTGAACGGAAAATGACGCGACAAGTCCGCCAGCAAGTCCGCCGGGACATTGCAGCACAGCATCTCAGACTTAGCGAGATTAATTTTATAATTGGAGAGCGAACCAAAGGTTCGCAACTCCTGCAGCAAGTAGGAGAGGGAAGCCATAGGGTCAGTATTGATACACAACATGTCATCTGCGTAAACCGCCAGTTTATGTTGAACCCCAGCCACAGAAATGCCCGAGATGGAAGCGTTTGCCCGGATAGCGTTTGCCAAGGGCTCCATCCCCAGCACAAAGAGCAGAGGCGAGAGTGGGCAGCCCTGCCTAGTGCCATTCGACAGAGTGACCTGGCGCGACACAAGCCCGTTAACCTTAATCAACGCCGTAGGGTCATGATATAAGGCCCCAACCCAACCAAGAAAGTGACGGCCAAGTCCCAGACGTTCCAGGACACGAAAGAGGTAAGGCCAGGCCACCCTGTCGAAAGCTTTCTCCGCGTCGAGCGAAGCCAGGGTAAGAGGGAGATTATTACGGTTAGCGAAATTAATAAGGTCAATGACCTTTGTGGTGTTATCCCTGGCCTCCCTCCCGGGGACGAAGCCCACCTGATCCCTATGAATAAAGCGAGGCACGTAGGGCGACAGCCGCATTGCCAAGATCTTTGCCAGTAGCTTAACATCTGTGTTAAGCAAGGAAATGGGGCGATAGCTACCACAGGCGTCAGCGGGTTTATTTGGCTTCAGAATCAGAGAAATATGCGCCATGGTAGACCGAGGATCCAAGTGGGAGCCCGAAGTAAGGGAGTTAAACGTAGTTACCAAATGCGGGCCTAGGATAGGGAGAAATTTTTTATAATAGACAATCGGCAAACCATCCGGCCCCGGACATCTGCCCGGCTTGGTAGACTTAATAGCAACCCTGACCTCTTCCAGTGTAATAGGAGAGTTGAGAATGTCCGATTCCTCTGGACGTAAGGGGCACGGCAAGTATTTATCTAAATAACTATCAAGGACCGTCTGAAAGTCAGGACAGGAGTCCCGGACGGAAGGCAAATTGTAGAGATCCTGGTAATACTTGCGGAAGCATTCCGCGATCTCAGGTGTGGAGGAAACATGAGTACCAGCGGATGTGCGAACCCGAGCTATAAAATGTTTAGCAGTCTGCGCTCTAAGCGCCCTAGCCAACAGCTTACCGGGCTTATCCCCGTATTCATAAAAATGCCGCTTAGTCAAAAGAAACTGCCGCTTAAGGCGACGATTCGTAAGAGAAGCCAATTGGGCCCGCAGAGAAGCAAGCTGGGTCAGAAGAGTGGGGTCACGAAGGGACTTATGCAGTGTTTCTAGCTCCGCTATCTTCCTAATGACGTCAAGAGTGGCGGCTAACGCGTTCCTTTTAAGCCGAGAGCCAAGTTGTATAAACTTTCCTCGTACCACGGCCTTATGGGCTTCCCAAATGGTGGGCAAGGGCATCCCAGGGGTAGAATTCTCGGAAAAATAAAGGCGTAAATGGTCAGCCACCTCCGAGGAAAACGCCGGGTCAGAAAGAATATTTTCGTTCAGACGCCACAACCAGGGCCGAACAGGGAATGAGGCCAGTTTAATGGTCATAAAGACCGGGGCATGATCGCTGAGCACACGAGGGCCAATAGATGTGGTGTGAAGGGTGGGGAGGTGATGATGGGAGAGGAAAAAGGAGTCAATACGGGTATAACGGTCATGTAGGGCAGAATAATATGTGTAGTCCCTAGTAGTAGGGTGTTGTGTCCGCCAAGCGTCAATAAGCTGCGCCATATGTAACAGCCGCTTGACCCGGTTGATCTGAGTATGGGGGATAGACGAAGTACCAGAGGAATTGTCAAGTGACGGGAGAAAAGTCATGTTGAAGTCGCCCCCTAAAACCGTCAGACCCTCCTGGAAGTCCATCAATTTCTTCAAGACCAGAACCAAAAATTTAGATTGGCGACAATTCGGGGCATAAACGTTTGCAAAAGTGACCTTATGAGTACCCAAAAACCCCTTAACAAAAATACACCTGCCTTCAGAGTCCTGCCAGCGATCCAACAAGCGAAAGGGCAAGTGTTTGTGTAAGAGGATAGCCACCCCTTTGGATTTAGAATCCGGGCTACTAGATGTAAATGAGGTGGTGAAGTGATTGTTAGTCAATTTGGGTTCCTTAGTGACCTTGAAATGTGTTTCTTGAATAAAAGCTATTCTGGATTTAGAGCGACGGAGTTCAGCAAATAGTTTGGACCTCTGTTCGGGTTTGTTAAGCCCCCTAATATTGAGGGAAATCAATGTAATAGGATCAAGCGCCATATGGAGTGAGACTGGCAGGACCGTGGAAGGGCAATATCAGCATAAGATAACCAATAATAAAGAGCAGCAGGAGCAATAATATCGGAGCAAAAAACAAAGCAACAAGAAATAAACCAAAACAATCTCTTATTAAAACAATAAGAGCTGGATGCCGTAGCATCGACCAATGAGCAACATGACCAACAAAATGGACATAGACCACACAGCGGGGTCCAAAGGAGCCCCGTGTGGTAGGCTCTGGGGGGAGACCACCAAACCATAAAACATGCATCTTCAGCAGATATCAGTACAAATAAAAAATAAACCGTGTATTAGAAAACAATAAAACGATGTAGTGGTGCAAAGATACGTGCGCCTCGAGGGAGGCTTTCGAGTGGAAAAACAAAACACGAAATAAGGGTAAGTAGCTTAAGGGTCGAACGAACCCTAAGTGACTGCGTGTAGAAGTGTATAGGCCGACATGGGCCAAGGTAAGTGACCAAACGGCATGAGATAAGTGTATGATAGGGCAGGAGCCCACAGACCCGAGAACCCAAAAAATAAAAAAAAAATAAAAACTAATACGCAAAGCAAAACGAAAAGGCGTCGGAAAGTTCGGCCGAGAATATTCAACAGTCCTCATGGAGGAGCGGCAGCAGGTCAAACCGCCTGGCACAGGGAGGCAAAACAAAACCCCCGGCAATCACAAGCAGCAGCGGTCAGTCCTTTCCCCCGTCCATCTGAGAGACCCTCCTGCGACGTTGGCGGCGTTGCGGCAGAGACGACCAGCCGGACTTCGGCAGCGGCGAGATGGACGGTCCACGCAACGAAGAAGACCACTCCGACAGGTCCAGAGGAGGGAGATCCAGCGAGCTCAGGAAGCCGGGTAAGTCCGCAGGATGGCGTAAGATCACCGCTTGAGTACCCTTACGGGCTATCAGGGCGAAAGGAAATCCCCACTGATAAGGAATGGAAGCTTCACGAAGCAGGGAGGTAAGTGGGCGCAACATCCTTCTCGTCTGAAGTGTGATGGGCGATAAATCCTGGAAAATAGCGATGTCATGGCCCTCATACTGGATAGGTGTCTTCGATCTGCATTTTTGGAGGATCAGCTCCTTAGTGCGATATTCATGGAGGCAACAAATTATGTCTCGTGGCGGTTGTGCGTCAGGACCTCTGGGTCGGAGCGCCCTATGAGCACGGTCAAGCACAATTGGAGAGTCCTCCGCTCTGTCCAGAAGCCTGTTGAAAATGGACGTGAGAGTGGACATTATGTCCGCAGGAAGAACAGACTCCGGGAGGCCCCTGACACGAAGGTTAGACCTCCGGCCCCTGTTATCAAGGTCTTCCATCTGTCGTAGGAGCCTCGAAATTGTGTCCTGTTGATGGGAGACCGTTGCTGAGATCTCATCAAGTGTGGTATGGACTTTCTCCCGGTCGTCCTCCAAAGCGACCACGCGGTCGCCAAGTTGCGAAAGGTTTGTTTTTATGTCATGCAGGTCTTCGCGGACACCAGAAAGTGCAGAGCGGAACAAATCAGACATCTCCGCTTTAGTAGGCAGATCCCTCACCGCCTCCTGCCATGAGGTATGTACTTGCGAGGGCAGTATGGTATCCGAATCGGCCACGGAAGGCGACCCGGAGCGAGCACTCCGCGGACTCGGCGGCGGCGACGCCATCTTGCCAGGTAGGCCACGATTGTCCGCTTCCGTAGAAGAGTGGAAAAACGACCGGACTGAGGTGTTAGAGTGTTTCTCTCTAGCCCCGGCGGGTTTAGGAGTAGTCACGGTCCTCGAGTGCTTGCCCATGCTTGAAATCGGCACCCTTTTAGCAGCGTAAAAGAACGAAAGCCTCGGAGCTCAGCAGCTACACGTGCAGTTCCATCGAGTGCTAGCCCAGATGATAATAATAATTCAAAGGGTAGTATCTCCATTATTTGACAGTCAACATCTCCATTTGTTCCCGAATCTTGATCGTGCACTTCAATAAGTGCAATTAATGTGCCAGGGGATGAGTCCTCAGAGATAGGAGTAGATAATGATTTAATTGTTATTTCAGGGGCATTGTCATTTTCATCTAATATTTCGACTAATAACTTACAGTGAGACACAAGTCCTCCTCCATCCTTTGCTTGTATAAATATTTCATAACTTTTTGTAACTTCAAAATCCAAGTTTCTACTGATTTTAATTTCTCCATTTGTAGGATGGATATCAAACATGTCTGTATGTAGCATATTTCCTGAGGTTTTGCTAAATGAATATGTAATGTGTGCGTTTGATCCTTCATCTTGATCAGTTGCATTTATAAAAAGTAAAGTAGAATTTATTGGAGAGTTTTCACTTATACTCACTTTATAAACATCTTGGGAAAATACAGGGAAATTGTCATTTACATCAGTAACTATGACCCTAATTAAGGCTGTTCCTGATCTAGTGGGAGTTCCACCATCAACGGCTGTTAAAATTAATTCATGGCTCTGTTGTTTCTCACGGTCCAAAGGTCTCTCTAAAACAAGTTCTGGAAATCTGCTGCCATCACTGCTGGTCTTTTCACTCAATGCAAAATACTGATTATCACTGAGTTTGTATGTCTGCACAGAATTAATGCCAATATCTGGATCTTCTGCATTTTGTAAAACAAATCTTGTTCCTGGCAAGCTAAGTTCAATCATTTCTAAATTGATGGTGTCATGGAAATATTTTGGAGAATTATCATTTATATCCTGAATTTCCACGTTTACGCGGAAAACATTTAAAGGGTTTTCAACCACTGCATCAAAGGTTAGGAAGCAGGTAGCTGCTGCCCCACACAGAGTCTCTCTATCAATCCTGTCTCTAACACACAAATTTCCATTTGCTGAATTGACATAGAAATATTTCTCTGAAACACGTGAAACAATATGAAGTCTTCTGAATGAGAGCTGCTTAACATCTATATCAATGTCTTTTGCAATATTTGCTACAACAGAGTCTTTTCTCATTTCTTCAGCAATTGAATAATGAAGCTGCCCAGAAACTGAACTACAAAGCCATGGAAATAAGAAGGAAAATATTACTTGCCATCTGATTCCTTTGTTTTTCTGTGATTCCTGTATTGTAATCCAATCCAATTTCTTGCAATACATTTTCTTTTAGATGTAGATTTATTATAACCCAATTGAGATGGAAGTATACAGTGCTGAATCCCTTTTCTTTAGATGGACAGAAAATCCAAAAATGGCTGTGCTTCTTCTTGCAGATCAGCAGTGTGTTGATGGAAGCAGTGGATCTCCAGCTCCATATTTTTCTCCTTATTGGTGAACAGTGGCGCTCAGAGGCATAAATGTGGAACTACACGTCTGAGAATATTTTATTCAGACTTCTACATTTCAATATATTTTACAAAAAATATAAAAGCATGAATCACATACAACTCTTAACACAAGATAACCCCAGGAACAAACCACAAACCTAACAAAATAGCCCACTGTAGCTCAGATTGGCAGTTAAAATGTATGTATAAAAGTCAATCTTAGTATTTAGTATGGATTAAATATACAAATGTAATGTAATTGCTTTGCTTTGTGTAATTGTATGTTATACGTAGTTTAACAATTTGTAACCCCAGTGTAGTCAGACTTAAAGTAATATTCTATGCATCAAATTTTGTGGTTTTTACCTGTAGAATGTTTCTTAAAAAAGATAATCCCCAATTAACATACAGTATATACTATGATGACATTAATCACTTTAAAGCTTTTGTATAATGTTCATGACACTTAAAGCAGACCTATCCCATTTCACAAATCCTTCCTTTTGAGATTCACAACACTTAATTATGTAATGGCGTTTCCAATGAAATAAGTAATATATTAGGAGAAAGGTGAGAACTTTTTGATGTGAAAATTAATTAGGTATACTTTTGTAATTTTTGCAACAAATATCAAAGTGATATCAAAGTGATATCATACCTACTTAAATTAAGGATTTTCCTGACAATTACACTATTTGTAAACAGAACCTATAGGTAGTTTTAGAAAACAAATTTAGATATGCTGAAAGCTGACAACAAAGGATTCCAATAGAGTAGTCAAAAATGTGAATACTCCAGAAAAAAAATAAAGTATTCACAGTTTATACTCAACTTTTAATAAATTGATAAAATTATATTTCCTATCCTGATCAAATTTTGCTTCTTTTGATCTGGTTATTCTAAGCACATCACATTCAAATAGTTGTATATTTTACTTATTGAATATAACAGACTGTGATACTCTGTCCCTTCATTATTGTTTCCCTTAATAGGAAATAACTTGGATAGAATATCCAACTTTAATTTTTTAAATGTCAAGTTTTATCTGTGAATACATTTTCTCATTTATTTTTGTATTTTATCCTACAAGCGGTGAAGGCTGGAATTCTCTCATAGCATAAAATATACAAAACAGAGTTTTCTATTGTATACATTTTAAAAATGAATTGAGATACTAAAAACAAAAAAGGCTAGTTTACCTTCAAGCGCATATAGTGATATTTCTTTTTCTTTTGTTGTGGATTTAATTTAGATTTAAATTCAATAAAATTTCAATTTGCTAGGTGGTTATACTTTGAAGGATTTATAAAATATTTTGATTTGTTTTCACTTAAGTGAAGTCACTTTAAATAGAGTTCAGAAAAATACATATTGAATAAATATGAGAAAGTCAAAGTTACATTGTTTTATTGTGAAAGCATCCTGGGATCAACTTGAGAATATAAATTTGTATCAAAAGCACTAGAAGGTACAGTTCTTTACATTATGAGATAAATACTAGTGTAATGGTGAAAATGAAAAATAGATAATAGCCAATTATTAGGCAATTACTAAGCATATTTTTATGTTGGATTTCAATTCCTTGATGGACTGGTTATTGTGCTTTGGAAGCATCTGTTGAAAATTATCTGCAATAACAAAACTTATTCAATAACAAAACTTAGTCACTACTGATGGAGATGGGTCTCCATTGTCACTAGTACCACAGCCTCATACCTCATAACTTCCTTTTCTTGAATGACCCTCTATATCCTGATCTCACATATGTATTCACTTATGACAAATTTTGTTTGTTAAACTGTTATAATTCTGATCTACAATGTAAATAATTAATATATAACTGCTGTTCATAGATGGCTGAGCAAAGAGCACTCCAGTCTCTATATTATTTGAAAGATAAGATGACACTAGGAAAATCTTCTGTGTTTGAACTTGAAAGTATAGATGAAACTTTAGCATTGTTCCCAGCACCCAAGTCTGATGCTTCAACAGAGTATTTTGAAGCTCCTGGTAAATTATTTTCTGGCATGCATGCAAAAAAAGTGGATTTCATAAATACTGAATGTGGTGTTAAACCAAATATACAAATATAACAAATGTTCGTCTACATTCAAAGGTATTTATTATAAGGTAACAACACAGCAAACACATTTATCTCATATACACATACAGAGCCAAACCCCACAGGACAACAACCCCCTTTATCTCTCTCTATATACATATAACAATTCCCTTCAACACAATTTGATCTCACCCAATGTTAAGCCTCCAGATCCGATAATAGCTCACTACCGGGAGCTGACTCTCACCACATCCACCATGGAGGAAAAGGAAAAGGAACTGAAGGAGTTCATGTGTGGCATTATATTATATACCCTTCATTTGACATCACATCCTGTTTCATCACTTCCTTTAGTGAACTGTGGGAGGAAAGGATTCTAAGAACGCCCACCTTAATGTTTATGGGGACAAGACAATTTACCACACTGAATTGTCATTGATATCTGATATATCAAATCTCATAAGGTTTTTACTGGAAAGTTGCAGAGATCCTCTGTCAGTTGCCGGAACTGTGATGTTATAATTAAACACACTATCCTGTAACAATTACAGCAAACTTGCCCATTTTTCCGCATTAAATAAAGATATGTCCCACAACATTAGAACTTTTCAGGTATGGTCTGAAATTAACAATGCATTCCATCTTTAGGGTTGCATTTATCTAAAGACACAACAGTTGAATATTTGAAGCAAGCAACTCAACTCTTTAGAACTCGCGTTGTATTTCACAACATGTCTCTAACAATATATAACAGTTACATTTTACAGTTTGATGTGACAGATAATCTGGCCCTTTTAACTAATCCCATGATGATTGTGTTGTATTTACAGATTGGTTTAAACAAAACATTACAAATATTAATTATTCATGTTTTTGCTTGGTGGATTATTGCAAATGGAAAGATAAAATGTTTAATCTTTAATAATATATAACATAATCCTATTATTTTTTTATTACGGTGACAATCCTTTTGAACTAAAAGGTTGTGTGATCATTTTTTGAGATAAATTGTTATGCTATTGTATAGCAACTCATTTTCAATTACCAATAACAACCTTAGTTACATAGACGATTTCTAGAAAGCATTTGGAGTAAATCTAACTCTAAGGCACAACATTTTGGAAGTAACTAACCTAAATTGGTGAGATTGATCGTTTTAGGAAATCAAGAACAAGATATATGTTAGATGGTGAGAAGAATAAAAAGAGGGAGACAAAAGCCTACTAACAACAAATGACTAATACTGTCTATGTGTCTGAAGCTGCTGAAGCTTTCTATGTCTGAAGCTGCTAAGGTCATGGACTTTCAGAGGATTTCAGATATATTCATTCAAACATAAGTCTAAAACAACCACAAAATTGTAAGAATAAAATACAATATATTTTCCAAATTGTGTTGATATCTGATAATAGTAATATCTACTAATAGGCTACTAATAAATATGTGATTTAATGCAAATAATACAACATATAATAAATCTCTTATATTGTTAAACAATCAAGATAACTGCAAGGCACCATCTTGCCTCAAGATCACCCAAGATTTAAAGCTTTCCTGTAACAACTTGAGATCTCTACAAGAAACTCTGTTGCCACAAAGTATTGCAGGATAAAATGTTTTTCTGTAACAACTCAAGATCTCTGCGACAGCTCTTGCAATATAAAAAACTTTCCAGCAACAACTAGAGAACGCTGCAAGCCACCATCTTGCCTAAAGCTTTCCTAAACAATTGAATATCTCTGCAATCCACCATATTGGCTCAAACTCCTGCAATACATATATAGATATTCAACAACAGTTGGACTACTCTACCAGACCAGTTGTCAGGTTGATTAATTCATGCTTTGTCCTATTATGCATTTTTCCTGTATACATACCAAATATGTATTTTGGGGACATTGTTTCTTTTGCGCCCATTGTTGTCAAACTTTTAAATGAGCAATCTGTCCTTCATAGTACCCTGCCCTCTGGACTCCTCTCCTCTTTTATTTTAAAAAGTCATCTTGACACAAACTCTGCAAATCCCTTTGTGGATGGATAAATACAAATATTATACATTAGCAAGTTAGTATAGATTAAGGAGATACCAAAACTATAAGTTTTTTCTGGTTTAGAGTAACTTACCTGAACAAGGTCGTTAGTAGCTAAGTGTTCTTCTAGACATTCAGTTCCTGTATTATCTGCATCTATAAGATTGGTTACGGGAACATTTTGAGGTGGTTTAATGAATGTAAAGTCAGTTTCACTTGATTCCAGAGCCACACAAACATTGTATGAATATGGTAAAGGCAAAGTTCCATTGGTATATTGAGAAATCATCCTGGGATCAACTTGAGAATACAAATTTGTACTGAGGGATCCAAATGATGAAGGAGGTTTTAGTTCTTTGCATTTCGATAAAACTGCCAACATAATAGTTAATACGAAAAATAGTGAAATGATCACCAGAGCTATTACTAAATACATTTGCAAATTAGTTTTTGTTTCTTCACTGTTGAATTGATTGTTGAGATTTGGAAGAACCTGTTGAAAATTATCTGTGACAATGAAGCTTAAAGTCACGGTTGCTGAAAGACAGGGATCTCCATTGTCTTTCACCATAACCACTACCCCATGATTCAAAACATCTTTTTCCTGAAAGGCACGTGATGTCCTGATCTCCCCTGTCTGCTGACTAATGCTAAAGGGGCATAGCTCTGATACCCTTATGAAATGATACGAAAGCCAAGAATTGTGTCCAGAGTCAGCATCCACTGCAACAATCTTAGTTATCAAAGAACCTTGATCTGAGGCCAAAGAAACCATTTCAAACAAAGCTGATCCGCTGCTTTCAGGAGAAGGGTATAATATTTTTGGTGCATTATCATTCTGATCCACTATATGAATTATTAATGTTACATTGCTACTTAGATTTGGAGACCCATTATCTGTAGCTGTAACTTCAATAACAAATTGTTTGTGTTGCTCAAAATCAAATGATCGTTGAGCGTAGAGAACACCAGTCTCAATATTAATGGCAAAATAAGAGGATATCGGGAAATCTTCTGTGTTTGAATTGGAAATTAAATATAAAACTTTTGCGTTGTCTCCAGTATCTAGGTCTGAAGCTTGAATACTGAATATTGATGCGCCTGGTAAATTATTTTCTGGCACATATGCAAAATATGACGATTTCATAAATACTGGAGGATTATCATTGATATCTGATATTTCCAATCTAATAACTTTCTTACTGGAAAGTGAAGGAGATCCTCTGTCAGTTGCTAGAACTATAATATTATAATTAGATATTTTCTCCCGGTCCAATGCACTTTTTGTCACAATTCTGTAAAAACTGTCTGAAGATAATAATAGATCAAAGGGTACTTCTTCCTGGATTTGACACTCAACGTCCCCATTTTCTCCAGAGTCCTGGTCATGAACTTCAATCAGTGCTATCACTGTGCCTGGCAGAGAATCTTCAGAGATGGGTGATGATAACAAAGTAATTGATATTTCAGGAACGTTGTCATTTTCATCTAATAGTTCAATTAAGATCTTCGAATGGGCAACTAGGCCACCACCATCCTTTGCTTGTACAGTCATTTCATAACTATTTGTCATCTCAAAATCTAATTGTCTTGTAGTCTTGATTTCCCCTGTTGTAGAATTGATACTAAACACACCTATATCAAGCATATCCCCTGAAGTTTTGCTAAATGAATATGTGATTTCTGCATTGGTTCCTTCATCTTTGTCAGTTGCACTTAAATGAAGCACAGTCTGATTGGTTGGTGTATTTTCACTTATAGTCACTTTATATACCTCTTGACCAAATATAGGGAAATTATCATTTCCATCAATAATTGTGATCCTAATTGAAGCAGTACCTGATCTAATAGGATTTCCCCCATCCAGGGCTGTTAAAATTAAATCATGGTACTGTTGTGTCTCACGGTCTAAAGGTTTCTCTAAAACAAGTTCTGGATATTTACTACCATCAGATGTGGTCTTTTCACTCAGTGAAAAATACTGATTATCATTAAGCTTGTATGTTTGCACAGAATTAACGCCAATATCTGTATCTTCTGCATTTGATAAAACAAATCGTGTTCCTGGTAAACTAAATTCAATAATTTCTAGATTGATGCTGTCATGAAAAAACCTGGGGGAATTATCATTTATATCTTGTATTTCAATGCTGACCCTGAAAATATTTACAGGATTAGCAACCACTAAATCAAAGGTTAGAAAGCAGGTAGCTGATCTTCCACACATTGTATCCCTATCTATTCTGTCTTTAATATGCAAATTTCCATCTTTTAAATTTATAGAAAAATATTTCTCTGATATACGTGAAACAATGTGAAATTTCCTATCTGCAAGCTGATTAATATCTAGTCCAAGGTCTTCTGCAATATTTGCTACAACAGAGTCTTTTCTTATTTCTTCATCAATGGTATAATGAAGCTGGCCAGAAACTGAATAACAAAGAAAATAAAATATTACTTGCCACCTGGTTCCTTTGCATGCCTGTGTTTTCATTGCAGCCATTCTCAATGTTTAAAATCTCCTAGGTTCCTTTTAGATGTGCAGAGATTGTTTTGTGGTTAACAGAAGAAAACAAACATCTTTTTCAGATATGATGTGTTCTCTTTGTAGAAGAATCCAAAAATGTCTGTTTTTCTTCTTGCTAATCTGCAGTATGTTTGTTATTGATGGAATCACCAATGGTTCTTCAATTCTACAATCTTCTCCTTATTGGTGAACAGCGACACCCAGAGGCAGAAATGAGGAACTTCATGAATTATATTTTTGGTATGCAAACTGTTTTGACAAATGTTTAACACAAATAAAAATAATGGAATGTATCAAATCTTCTGGAGCAAGAATAATAAACATATTCATGGTTTTATTGTTTTTCTCAAAGCAATGTTAATATTACCATACACTAACAGGCAAATACCTTGTAAAGAAATACCTACTAATGTATCTATTACAAAGAAATCTGAATATTACCACTAGATCAGATTGATGAAATTGAAATGTTTAGAACATTAAACATGATGTCTTCATCATTGATAGAAATGGATAAATATTTAATATATCTATAAATGCATATTTTTTGGTATTGTAGTTGCTCTTCCTATTTTAAGTACATCCTACCATTTTCTCAAACTTGCACTGCTATATGCAATTTTGCTATTGCTTCATACCAACTAACTGCATAAAAAGTCATGACTTTATTCAATTCATAAATAAAATTATATTTACATAGTTACTGAGTCCTATGATTTTTCGCTTAAGACTTTAAAAGAATTATAAGTTTGGTTTAGTAGTAAGCTTTATCCTTATGTTTGGTGTTACTTTTGTAGTTTCAGGTAATGGTTTGGACTGGTGTTAAACACTTGATACATTATAGCTATAGAAATTAAGTAGCAAAATATACAGAAACTACTTAAATTCTATCTCTGTTTTTATAATGATGACAATAATATGATTATAATTGTGATGTCACAAAGGTATGGTCATTATCTAAATATCAATATCAATGCATGCTCACTGAATTATTTATAGTCTAGAAAAAATAAAACATTAAAGCATTCCATTTATACAAGCCATTACCTAAAGTAAGTTAAATATGTACTTATTGAAAGAGGTAAACATTGGGGTAAGTTTAGTAAATTTTGTTTAACAAACTACATGCACACTATTGATTAGACCTGATAACAAATCTTGTTGAACTATATCACACAGAGAAAAAGGAACAAAATATAATTTTGTGAATGAAGGAGTGACATTTAAATATTTAACTCATCCTAGTTATATCTCCATAGGAAAGTTTTTCACGAAGTTCACTTGACCCCTACCAGAGGTTTTTCATACTACAAAATAGTATTTTCTTCAACCAGGATTCTCTGTTCCTGTGTTTAGTGTACCCACAAATATTGCATACTTTTTCAGGACAATTAGGAACTTGTTTGAAATTTCAAACAAATATTATTTACACATGAAATGTAATAGTTGTAAGTACTAAATTATAACAACAAAATTGACAAACATTGAAAACAAAAAACCTGAATAAAAACTGCAGGATAGGTTTTTCTGCAGAAGTTGTTCTGAAAAACAACTCCACTGCCACTTATGTTGAGCAACATCCATTGTAGACGCTTTTGGCAGTGGACAGGGGTCAGCATGTGCACCTTGACTGGTCTATAGCTACGCAGCCCCATCTGCAACAAACTGTGATGCACTGTGTGTTCTTTCTAACAGAACCAGCATTAACGGTTACAGCAATTTGAGCTACAGTAGTCTGTTGGATTTGACCACACAGGCCAGCCTTCGCCCCCATGAGCATCAATGAGAATTGGTCACCCTGTCGTTGCTTCACCGCTGCAGACCAGGAACACCCCACAAGAGCTGCAGTTTAGGATATGCTCTGACTCAGTAGTCTAGCCATCACAATTTGGCCCTTGTCAAAGTTGCTCAGTTCCTTATGCTTGCCAATTTTTCCTGCTTCTAGCAAATTAACTGTTAGTATGAACCAGCATCACAGCATTAAATGTCAGGATCTTTGAAGCTTATTTTCCACATTTGGTTCATCATAACAGATTTAGAGGTTTTGAATAAGTTGGAATTTATCCGCCAATAAGGACATAGATTTATATACACTGTATATACACTGATCAGCCTTAATATTATTGATTCCACCTGGTAGTGGTCATAATGTTATGGCTGATCAGTGTATATATACTCTGTGTCTTGCAGCACCACTTCCAAGTCTCGCATGTCTGTTTCATGCATTTTTTTTTCTACATCTTCTTTTTTTCCTCTCTTCTTACTTCATCTACATCTCTGCTCACATAATCTCCCAGCAAACTTCTGCCAAAATGACCAAGTGTCAGGACCCTGGTAAGCAGGTCGGGTAGGAGCCCAGTAGCAGGGGATACAAGGGGTTCTGTTTGCACCCCACGATGCATGACGGAAGTGATGTGGTACGGACAGGCGAAATAACACACAGCACAACAGAATACGAGGAAAGGTACTGTATTGTAACAGGTGACATGACCAGCAAGTAAGGCAGTAAGTCTCTAGGCAGGATGCCCACTGGCAGGGCTGACGGGTACGGAGGCCACTGGGTGGACTGACGGCAGGAAGCCCACTGGCAGGGCTGACTGGTACAGAGGCCCACTGGGTGGGCTGACTGGTATGGAGGCCCACTGGGTGGGCTGACGGCAGGAAGCCCACTGGCAGGGCTGACGGGTACGCAGGCCCACTGGGTGGGCTGACGGCAGGAAGCCCACTGGCAGGGCTGACGGGTACGGAGGCCCACTGGGTGGAGTGACGGCAGGAAGCCCACTGGCAGGGCTGACTGGTACGGTGGCCCACTGGGTGAGCTGACGGCAGGAAGCCCACTGGCAGGGCTGACGGGTACGGAGGCCCACTGGGTGGGCTGACTGGTACGGAGGCCCACTGGGTGGGCTGACGGCAGGAAGCCCACTGGCAGGGCAGGCGGTTAGCTCAGGTACAGGCAGGTAGCTCAGGAACAAGACACGGGTAGCTCACGGTACAGGGCCAAAGCAGAGCGGTCCATGCACTTCAATGCAAAGGCCCTGACTACAGGGCAGGGCAGGTTAATAAAGGCAGGACTTCACTCAGGTGATCAGACTCAGCTGACCTGGAAATCTGATCCAGAGCACTGCAGAGAGAGGGAGAGGGTGGCCACTAGTGGTAGCAGCCGGACATAACGGCAAAAATAATCATACATGGTCCGGGCTAGCAGGGTGGAATCCTGACACCAAGCTTCCAGTAACGTCCTCTCCCCTGATCGAAGAATCAAGGAGAGGACGTCAACGGAAGCTCCACAATTTTTCACTTTGATAACCTTGTGTGACCTTCTGCCACATGAGGGAACTTCTGGTGACATCCTCTCCACAGTTTGGAGGAACAGGGGAAGAAGATGACACTGGAAGCTCTACATATAAAAAGGTAAGAAGAGAGGAGAGAAGAGAGGAGAAAGGAGAAGAAAAAGATTTGAGACACTGAAGCTGCAACACACTGAAATTGAAGTGGTTGGCAGAGAAGGTAGAGAGACATTCAGAGAGCATGACAGAGCGTGAACGAAAATGAGAGTGTGAGAGTGAGTGAGTCAGTGAACAGTGAGTAAATATGGGAGACGGGCAATGACTTTCTTTCCCGAATTTAAAAAGGCCCCTGATTTTCATCCGAAACAAAAAGGCAGGAAACAGAATCTGTTGTCCGAAAGTGAATTACCAAAAGAACCGAAAAATTAGTCCGAAACATTTTTGGCCCATTTGCACATGACTAACAGCCACACAAAAAGTCAAAAACTCTAGTCATTTGAGCATAGGGGAAGGTGTCAACTGTTTAACGGTGTTCTCTTGGTCACAATACAGAAGTATCCATTTTCCAAGCTGTGTAACAAATCACAGCAAACCACACAGCTGAATGGAATGGATATACCTTTCTCAGAGAAAATGTAGTCTTAAAACTATTAAAGACTCAACATGACTCAATTTATTTTACATCGCTTGTTCATGAAAACCATGTTACCTAACATTCACCTATAGATTGTAATTATTTTAACGGAATGACTTTAATTGAATATACTTACCAAAGTATACCAAGTTTTAAACATTATCCATTAGCAATTACACATTTAAAGAACATTTAAAGAAAAATAATAATTTTCTAATAACTTACCTGAATAGTGTTAGCAGCCAAATTGACTTCTAAACTTTCATCCCCGAGTCCAGAATTATCAGCATCTATAAGACTGTCTACATGGACGTTTTGATTTTTTTTAATGAAAGTAAAGTCACTTTCGTTTGTGTCCAAGGCTACACACACATTGTATGAGACTGGCATAGGCAAAGTTCCATTATTATATTGTGGAAGCATACTGGGATCAACATGAGAATAAAGATTTGTACTGAAAGATCCAAAAGCTTGGGATGGTTTCAATTCTTTGCATTTTGCCAAAAAAGCCAACATAATGGTTAGTACAAAAAATAAGGAAATAATCACCAGGGCTATTACTAAGTACATTTGTAAATTATATTTAGAATCTTCATTGCTGTACTTATTGTTGAGGTTTGGAAGAATTTGCTGAAAATTGTCGGTGACAATGAAGCTTAAAGTGACTGTTGCTGAAAGATAAGGATCTCCATTGTCTTTCACCATTACTACTACCCTATAATTCAACACGTCTTTCTCTTGAAAATTACGTGATGTCCTGATCTCGCCAGTCTGCTGATTAATGATAAACGGGCAGGATTCTGATGCTTGCAGAAAATGATAAGATAGCCAAGAGTTGTGTCCAGAGTCGGCATCCGTTGCAACAACTTTAGTTATTAAAGCACCTTGCTCTGCTGCCAAAGGGACCATCTCAAAAAAAGCCAAACCGATATTTTCTGGAGAAGGATATAGTATTCTTGGTGCATTGTCATTCTGATCCACTATATGAATTGTTAGTGTTACATTGGCACTAAGAGATGGCGATCCATTGTCTTTAGCAGTAACCTGCAGAACAAATTTCTTATGTTGCTCAAAATCAAATGATCGTTGAGAGTAGAGAACTCCGGTCTCAATATTAACAGAAAGAAAAGAGGACACTGGGAAGTCTTCAGTGTTTGCGCTGGAAATTGTATACGTAACTTTAGCATTGTCTCCAGAATCTATGTCTAAAGCATGAATTCTATATATTGATGCTCCGGGTAAATTATTTTCCAGCACATATGCAATGTATGAGGATTTTACAAATACTGGAGGATTATCATTATTATCTGATATTTCCAATCTAATAACTTTTTTACTTGAAAGAAGAGGAGATCCTCTGTCAGTTGCTAGAACTGTGATATTATAACTTGATACTTTCTCTCTGTCTAATGCAGTTGTTGTCACTAGTCGATAAAAATTATCTGAGGATAATAAGAGTTCAAAGGGTAATTGTTCTTGGATTTGACAGTCAACTTCCCCATTTTCTTCAGAGTCCTTATCATGAACCTTAATCAGTGCAATGACTGTGCCTGGCAAAGAATCTTCAGATATAGGCGATGATAACAGGCTAATTGATATTTCAGGAGTATTGTCATTTTCATCTAGAATTTCAATTATTACCTTGCAATGGGCAACAAGACCACCACCATCATTTGCTTGTACAGATAGTTCATAGTTCTGTGCCACTTCAAAATCCAATTTTTTATTAGTTTGAATTTCCCCACTTGTAGAATTCAAACTAAACATTACAGTTGGAAGGATGTTCCCTGGGGTTTTGCTAAAAAAATATTTGATTTGTGCATTAATTCCTTCATCTTGATCAGTTGCGTTTACTTGAAGCACAGTAGAACTGACTGGAGTATTTTCACTTATGCTGACTTTATATACCTCTTGACTAAATATAGGAAAATTATCATTGGCATCAATAATTGTGATCCTAATTGAGGCAGTACCTGATCTGATAGGATTTCCTCCATCTAGGGCTGTTAAAATTAATTCATGATTTTTTTGTGTTTCCCGATCTAAAGCTTTCTCTAAAACAAGTTCTGGCACTTTGCTGCCATCAAGGCTAGTCTTTTCATTAAGAGTAAAATACAGATTATCACTGAGAGTATATGTTTGCACAGAGTTAGTACCAATATCCAAATCTTCTGCATTTGATAACATAAATCTTGTTCCCGGTAAACTGAATTCAATAATTTCAAGACTGCTGGTATCATGAAAAAATCTAGGAGAATTATCATTTATATCCTGGATTTCAATGCTGACCCTGAAAATCGTTACTGGTTTTGCAACCACTGCATCAAAGGTTAGGAAGCAGGTAGCCTCCCTTCCACACAATTCTTCTCTATCTATCCTTTCCTTAATACATAAATTTCCATTTTGAAGATTTACATAAAAATACTTCTCTGAGATGTGTGAAACAATATGAAATTTTCTATATACAAGCTGGTTAATATCTAGACCAAGGTCTTCTGCTATATTTGCTATAATAGAGTCCTTTCTTATTTCTTCATCAATGGAATAATGAAGCACACAAGAAACTGAATAAAAAACGAAAGAAAATATTACTTGCCATCTGATTCCTTTGTAAACCAGTAAATCCATGGTTTTCATTTTAACCATCCTCATTGTGTAAAAATATTCCAAAGATGTGTAGTTATTCTGATGCAGTTAAGGAAAAAATATAGTGAATAATCTTCTTTAGAGTGATATAAATAGGGATCTTATGTTCTGTATGTGAGAAATTCAAAAATGGATGCTTCTTTTTTTGCAGATCTGCAGTGAGTATTAAGGAAGGAAAACACTAGCAGTTCTGTGCCTCCATGAATTTCTCCTTGTTGGTAAACAGTGGCACTCAGAGGTAGAAATATGGAACTGCATAACTGAGAAAATCTTTTTTAGTCTAACCAATAGTTTCAATTTCTAAACTGTTATACCAATGCAATGAGTTACCTAATTGCTTAAACAAACAAACAAAAAAATCTATTTATCTATCTATTGTGATGGGAACAACTTATACCCCGACTGGGTACACCCGTCAGCTACTTGTTGCTTCTTCCCGGAACCGCAAGGGTTAACTGCTTACATCGCTAGACGATTCTGCGATGAAGGGATGGCGAACCGACTATGTCTCCTTGGTTTAGTAACACCGTAGCCCGCCGAGACGTAGGAAATACGGTGTTGTAATTGTCCTAAAAAGGACAATGAGAAATATAGCCGGTACCTCCATCATTAGACGAGACTAATGTTAAGGTGAAAAACAACAACACTTTCTTGTGAAACACAGTTATTTATACACCACTCCAATAATGAATGAACCTAATCACATTAGCGCAAAAATACCCTGCCAAGACAGGCTGGCGCCATACTCAAGCCCAGCAATGTCCGTATAACCCCAAACTGCCGTTTTCGGGGTGGTCTCGAGGGAGCGGGGCGATCCCGGGGTAAAATCCGCAGTTGAGACCCCAAGCGGTAGCCGGTTAAAGGTTCCCCGGGAGGGACCGCAATACAGCCGGGCATGTGCCCCATGCCCACCGGCTGAACCCAGTTCCCATTGAAGTGGTAGAAACTGAGGTTCCAGGGGAGGCTCCCTCTCCGAACTACCCCTTGCCTGTAACCCACCACCTGTGGGTTAACTCTACAAAAGAACGCTCTGATGGGGTGAATGGTGTCCCGGTTATTAGGGGTAAAAGTTGGCAGGCAAGTCCTTGGATCTTAGCCGAGAAACAGTTCCAGAGGATTATGGCCAGGACCCCAGTCAGGCAAAAGTGTATTTGCAAACCGGGCTCCAGTGTTATAGAGATGTGATTATGTTGGTGGGGTAAGGGAAGAACAGGGACCACATAACAATAAACAAAATAAACAGATCTCTGCAACCCAGTGTTGTGACATATATATATGCATACATTTTGTTGTTCCCCAAAAACTTAATAGTTAACATTTTTGAAATCAAACTGCTTTCAAAATTGTTTCTTTTCCCTATTTTGTTAATATCATTACTACAAATGCATTTTTCTTCTTGTACTAATGAAATATGTATCAAGATCAATTTTCTCATGTTAATTAAAAGTGAATGTTTTAACCAATAACACAACTAAAGGACATCAAAGCAAATCATTTTCTGGGTAGATTGTTGTAATCCAAAGTTTGAGATTTCTATAATAAATGCATCCAAATAATATTATGCATACTGTGTCATTTACCGCCAAAATATGTTTTTGCTGTTATGGAGGACTAGAGAGGAAAAGTAATACTATCCCTACTGACCAAACAATATACATGCCCACAATAAATTACAGTTTAGAAAACAAATGGAACTAAAAAGAAAAACTAGCTTGTCAAATGACTGGGACATATATATCTTTGGGTATATTGGGTCTTATACAATATTCACATTATAATCAAAGATCCTATGGGTAGCAGGGATAGGAGAAGTGTCTGCATATGAAAACTGAGATCAGTACCAAAGCTTGTAGAAGTAATGATTGGCCCTGGAGCATTTACAGAAATGTCCACCACAAAGCTTGTTGATGACCACCCTAAATAACAAGCAGTTTCCCTACACATTGTTTAAAGGATACAGCAAACTTTCAAACCATTGCCCCATTATACAAACCAGCTTAGCTGGCCAGTTCTTTGGTAGTCAGGGAAGGCTGCTGTATAGGAAGACTCCTAAATAGGAGTAGGTTTCTCTTTGTGTGTTTGTTTGTTTCCTTTGGTGCAATAAAAGCCTGGAAACATATTGGGTCACCTACTGTCCTTGAAGCACTAGAAGTGTCCTGGCAGGTACCTTACTACAATATATATAAAAACCTCATAAACAAGTCAAAGACAAGATAAAAGGCCCAAAGGGAGAAGAATATTTTCACTTTACATATCCCATAATACATAGAACCATAGTCAGAGTTATATCTCGTTGATTAGTCTCTCACAGATATTTTGGGAAATATAATTTACTCTTACCATTTTATCCCTTTCATTTTCCATTCTTAACTGGTATAAGACATTTTTATCATTTCCCGGTGACCAATAGAGTTGCTGGTACAGACCTCTAACTCCTGACGGCAAAACTCCGCCTGGGGAGACCCTGCTCCAGGAGTTAAAGGCCCGTGTAAAGGACCAATAGACGTCCATGTGAAGGGACCAGGGAGATTAGTTAGGCGATATTAACGAAGAAGAAGACGAACATGAAGATTCTTTGTGTTGTGCATCTTTGTCTTCGTGTATGTTTTGCCGCCGCCATGTTCGTTTCTTCGGTATTTGGGTTGAACAACGAAAATGCACCCTTCGTGTTCATTTTTATGTTCGCCAGAATACGAATGCACAAGTCTGTTTCTACAACAGAAATACCATATTTTATCCAATCCTGGATATCTAGGAATTATATGTTTAGCACTAGGGTGCTTACTTTAGTGATACCTATTATTTTATTCTCTAAGCCTGATTTGAAATAAAATTAGCCTCAAAGCCTCTGCCTCTAAATATTTTTTAATCCTTAATATATTTTATGGATTAGATGTTACTTTAATACCTAAATAATTAATGTAATCTTGGGTCCACATACAATCAAACTTTGCTTTCAGGGATTCTAAAGCTATCCTATTAATATGTAAAGATAGTGTAGTTGATAGTTCAATGTATAATTATACATTTTGCTGAATTGTTCTGTCTCTTTCATTAACTCTAGGAGTGAGGCCCCAGGATGTGTAGTCTTCAGCAAGATTTCATCAGCATATAATGTTTTTTATCTCTATTTTCAGTCTGTTAAACTGATATCCTTATATTCCCTCTGACTCTATTTGCTAAAGACTCTATGGCAATAACCTATATAAAGGAGACAATGGACACCCTTATCTAGTGCTATTATAGATATCAAACCAATCTGAAGTTATTCCTTGGCCTATAGTTTTAGCTGTATAAGGCTGTATATAAACTCACAATAGTTTTAAGCATCCATCAATCAAAATGAAAGGCCCATAAGGCCCTTTCTAAGAAATCCCATCTGACCCTGTCAAAGGCTTTCTCTCTGTCTAATGACAGGGTGAGTAATTGGGTCTTCTATATCATATCTATAATTCTCTGAATTTTATTAGTTCGAGATCTGGTCGGAATAAATCCTACTTTATCGTTATTAATTCAGGTACAGATTTTTTCAGTCTATCTGCTAATATAGACGAGTATATTTTAACATCAGTATTTAATAACAAAATATATATATATAATTCCCTGTTGGTGTAATGGTTAGTGTAAGCTGCAGCCAGCACCACATAATAAAGCCACCGTGTGTGTGTGACTGTGACTGAAACTGCTCATGTCTGTGTAATTGTCTGGTCACACTAGCCCTTACGGGTAGAGGCGACACGAGTCTCCCACAATACCTTGATGATGTGTTTGTCCCCAAACTGCTTGTCTGCACCATCTTTGTGCCCAAACATTTTGGCAGTGCCCAAAACGGCTTGTCTGCGCCATATTTGCCACCAAAATACATGAGCAGGGGGCACAAAACTGGCGATGTGGAAGGAAAGTCATCTGGGGAGGGGGGCCCAGACTATTTTTTTCTGTAAGAAGACCAAAGACTTCTGATGGCAACACCTATTGATGACCAGAATTCACCTAATTCCATGGTATTTTTTGACAATAAAATATATTGAACATTTTTAATATTTGTAAAAATATCATGCCATTTTTTTGTAACTCACCATTATCAGATTATCAGCCACATTTTGTTTTAAACTTTCATCTCCAAGTCCTGAATCATCAGCATCGATAAGATTGTCTATAGGGACATTCTGATTTGGTTTAACAAAAGTAAAGTCGTTTTCACAAGAATCCAATGCCACGCAAACATTGTATGAATAAGGCAGGGGCAAGGTTCCATTGTTATACTGAGAAAGCATCCTGGGATCCACTTGAGAATACAGATTTGTACTGAGAGATCCAAAATATGGGGTAGATTTCAGTTCTTTACATTTTGATATAAATGCTAACATGATAGTTAGTACAAAAAACAAAGATATAATCACCAGGGCTATTACTAAGTACATTTCCAAATTAGATTTAGATTCTTCATTGGTGTATTGAATGTTGATTTTAGGAAGCATCTGCTGAAAATTATCTGCAACAATTAAACTTATGGTCACTGATGCTGACAGAGAGGGGTCCCCATTGTCCTTCACCATAACAACTACTTTATGTTTAAACACATCCTTTTCTTGAAAGGTCCGCAATGTCCTAATCTCACCCGTGTGTTGGCCAATGGTAAACGGAGATGATTCTGATATTTGTATGAGATGGTATGAGAGCCAAGCATTGTGTCCAGCGTCAGCATCCACAGCAACCACCTTAGTTATTAAAGAACCATGTTCAGAGGCTAAAGGGACCATCTCAAACACAGCTGAACTTCCGGTTTCTGTTGATGGATACAAGATTCTTGGTGCATTATCATTCTGATCGACAATATGGATTATTAATGTTGTATTACTACTGAGAGAAGGTGATCCATTGTCTTTAGCAGTTATATGAATAACAAACTCCTTGTACTGTTCATAATCAAATGATCTTTGAGCATAGAGAACTCCAGTTTCAATATTAATGGAGAGAAAAGAGGATTCTGGGAACTCTCCTATTATTGGGCTACATATTGAATATATAATTTTAGCATTATCTCCGGTATCAAGATCTGATGCGTGAACTTTGTATATTGAAACTCCGGGTAAATTATTTTCTGGCACGTAAACATCAAAAGACGATTTCATAAATACTGGTGGGTTGTCATTAACATCAGAAATATCCAAGTGGATTACTTTCTTCATGGAAAGTGGGGGAGATCCTCTGTCAGTTGCTAGAATTGTTATGTTATAGCTTGACAACTTCTCTCTGTCCAATGTACTTGTTGTAACGATTCTATAAAAGTTATCTGAAGACAATAACATTTCAAAAGGTACATGTTCCACTATTTGACAGTCAATTTCACCATTTTGTCCTGAGTCTTTGTCATGAACTTTGAGTAGTGCTATCATTGTGCCAGGCACGGAGTCCTCAGATACCGGAGTAGATAAAGAAGTAACCATCAGGTCAGGCACGTTGTCATTTTCATCTGTTAGTTCTATTAATACCTTAGAATGGGCAACTAGGCCACCTCCATCTTTTGCTTGAATGGAGATTTCATAATTTCTTGATGCTTCATAATCCAATGTATTATTTGTCCTAATTTCTCCATTTGTGGGGTTTATGAAGAACAGACTTGTTAGAGCTATATTTCCTGGAGCCTCACTCAATGAATACCTAATCTCTGCATTGATACCCTCATCTTGATCTGTTGCATTTACATGAAGTATAATAGAATTTACCGGAGTATATTCACTCAGACTCACTTTATAAACCTCTTGTGTAAATATAGGAAAATTATCATTGACATCAATAACCATGACTTTTATTACAGCTGTGCCAGATTTAATTGGATTTCCTCCATCGAAGGCTGTTAAAATTAATTCATGGACATTTTGTGCCTCTCTATCTAAGGGTTTCTCCAGGATAAGTTCTGGAAATTTGCTACCATCAATTCTGGTCTTTTCATTCAAAATAAAGTATGGATTATCATTGAGTTTGTAGGTTTGTACAGAATTATTACCAATATCTGAATCTTCTGCATTTTGTAAGACAAATGTTGTTCCTGGTAAACTAAGCTCAATCATTTCTAAATTGATATTATCATGAACAAATATGGGTGAATTATCATTTATGTCCAGGATATCAATGTTGATCTGAAACACATTAAAAGGCTTTTCAACCACGGCATCAAATACTAATAAGCACGTGTCTTCTTTCCCACATAGTGTCTCTCTATCAATCCTGTTTTTGACATATAAATCTCCATTTTCTAAATTTATAGAAAAATATTTCTCAGACATATGTGAAACAATATGAAGTCTCCTAAATGAGAGCTGCTTTATATCTAACCCAAGGTCTTTTGCAATATTAGCTACAACAGAGTCTTTTCTCATTTCTTCAGCAATGGAGTAATGAAGCTGACTAGATACAGAATGACAATAAAATAAGACTGAAATGATTACTTGCCATCTCATCCCTTTGCATTTCTGAGATGCTCTGGTTTTCATGTTAGACGCTCTTTTGGCTGTAAAATATCCTAAAACTGCTTTCTTTCAGATACAAAGTATGTGTAATCCAGTATTAAGGGTGAGAATCTGAAACCTTAAGTGTCCACTGGTGAATATAATGTCTTCTGTTTGTGGAAAAATCCAAAAATGGCTGCATCACTTGTTTCATATGTTCAGTACTAGTTAGGAATGAAAATCCTATTGGATCTTCAGCTTCATATTTTTTTCTCTTATTGGTAAACAGCGGCGCTCAGAGGTGTAAATGTGGAACTGCAGGACTCAAAAAAACTCCCTTTTAAATTTCTATACATTTTAAATATTTGAAAGCATAAAATAAAATAAGAAAAATATTAAAGCCAAATTGATGAAATTACTGATTGATGAATACTTTGATGAATAGTTTGATGAATATTTTTGAACTCCATAAAAAATGTTCTCTAAAAGTATTTAACATTTTAATGAAGTCCATTAATAAAAATAAATACACAATGCTAATCAAAATGACTGCTAGTTTACAGCAAAACCATGGTTACTAGTCTTCCACTTCTTTGGTTTTGAAAGAAGAATACATTGAAGGGGGTGAGCTCCAATAACGAAAGTGAAAATGACTTTTTACATAGACTTTTAATGCAACATACAACCTGTAGGAAAAGTCCAGCAAAGCTGACCTGTAATAAAGCAGCACAAAACACATGTGGCAGAGAATATGTTCACTATTCAGCCCTATCCAGAAGAAACAACCCAGTCCAGGAGGCACATGTCCTGATGTCCACCTTGCTAGATCTCTCCTGTACTATTTATACAACTAAGCAAGGCATTTAGTATAACTATATGTATGCAATACAATTTCTAAACCCTTTTGTTTTGCGATTAACGTGCATTATTGTGGCATTAGTGGCTTTAAAACATGTTAGTCATACACACTTTACTTCCAAACTTTGGAAGCATAGGATAAAATGTGCTTTATAAAAAAGGAACACTTGAGAGGTTTGCACAGCTTACTCAGTATGTAGTAAAACTGTGCTTTAAAGATTATGTCTGCCGGCCTGCAAATACATATTTGTAGAAACAAACGGTGATTTCTGTAGCTCATCTGTACTAAATTTCGATGACTCATATAGTATATGAGTAAAAAAAAATAGTATGTGTTAGACCTTAGCACGGCGAGGAAAGTTGATTCAGAGATTTTCGTTTAGTTTGTTGACGCGTTCGTTTTCAAGCAATGAATTCAATTTTCTGGCTGTCCGGCTTGGACGAAATTAGGGGGGGCATTTTTTATTCCGAACAACATTTGGAAGACGTTCCCAAAGAGGGAGATACCTGACACCTTCTGGATTTCCATTTTATTATAGAAAATAGTTTATTTTGGACAATCAAAGAGGTGCAGCAGTAGTAATAGAGCACTGAGCCTGGGCAGGCAGACATTGGCAGATGATAGGCACATGCAGCCCCATGGAGCAGGACTGAATTTCCTCAATATTACATATTATACATATTATATTGTCATAGCTACTTATTAATCAATAAAGAATAATAGATGATATGATAGAAAGATATTTACAAAATTAACTTGTCCACAAAGAAGATGTTTGGCTAGTCGCATACATCAGCAACTGTCTTAATCAATTAAACTCTACTCAGGAACAGGGGAAATGTGTCTGCTGTAATACACTACAGCAGTCACTACAACTTCTCCAATCCACCCCACAACAATACATTTTCTGCACTAAAATAAAGTATGGCAGGTGAGCAATGAGCATCCATCTCAGCCTCTGCTACTTGTCTCACACTCCAACTCCCGTCAGTCTAAAATTGCTGCTACTGACAAGTTAAAATGGCGTCAGCACGCTTATGTATCTAATGCTTGTCCCTTCTCCTTGAAAATGCTGACTCGTCGGAGTGAAAAAGTAAGGAAAAAGTCCCACAGGTTCTTGAGCCCATCAATTACAGCCATAACCAACCCGTTTTTTGTCTATTTCTACATATCATTCATTGATATGTACCCTACTACACACACCCCCTCCCACTTTACCCCATCAACGGTGGACACATATGATGACAGGTGGACATATCATGCCAAATTTACAGCACTTTCGAAGTTCATTTTCCTCAGTTTCACTGGAGATCGCCCTCTGTATCATTGATTCATGCAACGCATAAAACAGGTAATCAGAGACACTTTTTTGTAGTAAACAATTAAACTGGACAATATCTATATTGCTATCTAGACATTTTTCATATAAATATAAACTCACCTGAGTAGGATTGTTAGTGACCACATTGTCTGTTACACTTTCATATCCATGTCCTGAATCATCAGCATCGATAAGATTGTCTACAGGGACATTTTGATTTGGTTTAACAAAAGTAAAGTCGTTTTCACAAGAATCCAATGCCACGCAAACATTGTATGAATAAGGCAGGGGCAAGGTTCCATTGTTATACTGAGAAAGCATCCTGGGATCCACTTGAGAATACAGATTTGTACTGAGAGATCCAAAATATGGGGTAGATTTCAGTTCTTTACATTTTGATATAAATGCTAACATGATAGTTAGTACAAAAAATAAAGATATAATCACCAGGGCTATAACCAAGTACATTTCCAAATTAGATTTAGATTCTTCATTGGTGTATTGAATGTTGATTTTAGGAAGCATCTGCTGAAAATTATCTGCAACAATTAAACTTATGGTCACTGATGCTGACAGAGAGGGGTCCCCATTGTCCTTCACCATAACAACTACCTTATGCTTAAACACATCCTTTTCTTGAAAGGTCCGCAATGTCCTAATCTCACCCGTGTGTTGGCCAATGGTAAACGGAGATGATTCTGATATTTGTATAAGATGGTATGAGAGCCAAGCATTGTGTCCAGCGTCAGGATCCACAGCAACCACCTTAGTTATTAAAGAACCATGTTCAGCGGCTAAAGGGACCATTTCAAACACAGCTGAACTTCCGATTTCTGTTGATGGATACAAGATTCTTGGTGCATTATCATTCTGATCGACAATATGGATGTTTAATGTTGTATTGCTACTGAGAGAAGGTGATCCATTGTCTTTAGCAGTTATATGAATAACAAACTCCTTGTATTGTTCATAATCAAAGGATCTTTGAGCATACAGAACGCCAGTTTCAATATTAATGGAGAGAAAAGAGGATTCTGGGAACTCTCCTATTATTGGGCTACATATTGAATATATAATTTTAGCATTATCTCCGGTATCAAGATCGGATGCGTGAACTTTATATATTGAAATGCCTGGTAAATTATTTTCTGGCACGTAAACATCAAAAGACGATTTCATAAATACTGGTGGGTTGTCATTAACATCAGAAATATCCAAGTGTATTACTTTCTTCATGGAAAGTGGAGGAGATCCTCTGTCAGTTGCTAGAATTGTTATGTTATAGCTTGACAGCTTCTCTCTGTCCAATGCACTTGTTGTAACTATTCTATAAAAGTTATCTGAAGACAATAACATTTCAAAAGGTACATTTTCCACTATTTGACAGTCAATTTCACCATTTTGTCCTGAGTCTTTGTCATGAACTTTGATTAGTGCTATCATTGTGCCAGGCTTGGAGTCCTCAGATACTGGAGTAGATAAAGAAGTAACCATCAGGTCAGGCACGTTGTCATTTTCATCTGTTAGTTCTATTAATACCTTAGAATGGGCAACTAGACCTCCTCCATCTTTTGCTTGAACGGAGATTTCATAATTTCTTGATGCTTCATAATCCAATGTATTATTTGTCCTAATTTCTCCATTTGTGGGGTTTATGAAGAATAGACTTGTTAGAGCTATATTTCCTGGGGCCTCACTCAATGAATACCTAATCTCTGCATTGATACCCTCATCTTGATCTGTTGCATTTACATGAAGTATAATAGAATTTACCGGAGTATATTCACTCAGACTCACTTTATAAACCTCTTGTGTAAATATAGGAAAATTATCATTGACATCAATAACCATGACTTTTATTACAGCTGTGCCAGATTTAATTGGATTTCCTCCATCGAAGGCTGTTAAAATTAATTCATGGACATTTTGTGCCTCTCTATCTAAGGGTTTCTCCAGGATAAGTTCTGGAAATTTGCTACCATCAATTCTGGTCTTTTCATTCAAAATAAAGTATGGATTATCATTGAGTTTGTAGGTTTGTACAGAATTATTACCAATATCTGAATCTTCTGCATTTTGTAAGACAAATGTTGTTCCTGGTAAACTAAGCTCAATCATTTCTAAATTAATGTTATCATGAACAAATATGGGTGAATTATCATTTATGTCCAGGATATCAATGTTGATCTGAAACACATTAAAAGGCTTTTCAACTACTGCATCAAATACTAATAAGCACGTGTCTTCTTTCCCACATAGTGTCTCTCTATCAATCCTGTTTTTGACATATAAATCTCCATTTTCTAAATTTATAGAAAAATATTTCTCAGACATATGTGAAACAATATGAAGTCTCCTAAATGAGAGCTGCTTTATATCTAACCCAAGGTCTTTTGCAATATTAGCTACAACAGAGTCTTTTCTCATTTCTTCAGCAATGGAGTAATGAAGCTGACTAGATACAGAATGACAATAAAATAAGACTGAAATGATTACTTGCCATCTCATCCCTTTGCATTTCTGAGATGCTCTGGTTTTCATGTTAGACGCTCTTTTGGCTGTAAAATATCCTAAAACTGCTTTCTTTCAGATACAAAATATGTGTAATCCAGTATTAAGGGTGAGAATCTGAAACTTTAAGTGTCCACTGGTGAATATAATGTCTTCTGTTTGTGGAAAAATCCAAAAATGGCTGCATCACTTGTTTCATATGTTCAGTACTAGTTAGGAATGAAAATCCTATTGGATCTTCAGCTTCATATTTTTTTCTCTTATTGGTAAACAGCGGCGCTCAGAGGTGTAAATGTGGAACTGCAGGACTCAAAAAAACTCCCTTTTAAATTTCTATACATTTTAAATATTTGAATGCATAAAAAAAAAGAAAAATATTAAAGCCAAATTGATGAAATTACTGATTGATGAATATTTTGATGAATATTTTGATGAATATTTTTGAACTCCATAAAAAATGTTCTCTAAAAGTATTTAACATTTTAATGAAGTCCATTAATAAAAATAAATACACAATGCTAATCAAAATGACTGCTAGTTTACAGCAAAACCATGGTTACTAGTCTTCCACTTCTTTGGTTTTGAAAGAAGAATACATTGAAGGGGGTGAGCTCCAATAACGAAAGTGAAAATTACTTTTTACATAGACTTTTAATGCAACATACAACCTGTAGGAAAAGTCCAGCAAAGCTGACCTGTAATAAAGCAGCACAAAACACATGTGGCAGAGAATATGTTCACTATTCAGCCCTATCCAGAAGAAACAACCCGTCCAGGAGGCACGTGTCCTGATGTCCACCTTGCTAGATCTCTCCTGTACTATTTATACAACTAAGCAAGGCATTTAGTATAACTATATGTATGCAATACAATTTCTAAACCCTTTTGTTTTGCGATTAACGTGCATTATTGTGGCATTAGTGGCTTTAAAACAACATGTTAGTCATACACACTTTACTTCCAAACTTTGGAAGCATAGGATAAAATGTGCTTTATAAAAAAGGAACACTTGAGAGGTTTGCACAGCTTACTCAGTATGTAGTAAAACTGTGCTTTAAAGATTATGCCTGCCGGCCTGCAAATACATATTTGTAGAAACAAACGGAGATTTCTATAGGTCATCTGTACTAAATTTCGATGACACGTATAGTAGATGAGTAAAAAAATTAGTATGTGTTATACCTTAGCATGGCGAGGAAAGTTGATTCAGAGATTTTCGTTTAGTTTGTTGACGCGTTCGTTTTCAAGCAATGAATTCAATTTTCCGGCCGTCCGGCTTGGACGAAATTAGGGGGGGCATTTTTTATTCCGAACAACATTTGGAGCGCGTTCCCAAAGAGGGAGGTACCTGACACCTTCTGGATTTCCATTTTATTATAGAAAATAGTTTATTTTGGACAATCAAAGAGGTGCAGCAGTAGTAATAGGGCACTGAGCCTGGGCAGGCAGACATTGGCAGATGATAGGCACATGCAGCCCCATGGAGCAGGACTGAATTTCCTCAATATTACATATTATACATATTATATTGTCATCGCTACTTATTAATCAATAAAGAATAATAGATGATATGATAGAAAGATATTTACAAAATTAACTTGTCCACAAAGTAGATGTTTGGCTAGTCGCATACATCAGCAACTGTCTTAATCAATTAAACTCTACTCAGGAACAGGGGAAATGTGTCTGCTGTAATACACTACAGCAGTCACTACAACTTCTCCAATCCACCCCACAACAATACATTTTCTGCACTAAAATAAAGTATGGCAGGTGAGCAATGAACATCCATCTCAGCCTCTGCTACTTGTCTCACACTCCAACTCCCGTCAGTCTGAAAATTGCTGCTACTGACAAGTTAAAATGGCGTCAGCACGCTTATGTATCTAATGCTTGTCCCTTCTCCTTGAAAATGCTGACTCGTCGGAGTGAAAAAGTAAGGAAAAAGTCCCACAGGTTCTTGAGCCCATCAATTACAGCCATAACCAACCCGTTTTTTGTCTATTTCTACATATCATTCATTGATATGTACCCTACTACACACACCCCCTCCCACTTTACCCCATCAACGGTGGACACATATGATGACAGGTGGACATATCATGCCAAATTTACAGCACTTTCGAAGTTCATTTTCCTCAGTTTCACTGGAGATCGCCCTCTGTATCATTGATTCATGCAACGCATAAAACAGGTAATCAGAGACACTTTTTTGTAGTAAACAATTAAACTGGACAATATCTATATTGCTATCTAGACATTTTTCATATAAATATAAACTCACCTGAGTAGGATTGTTAGTGACCACATTGTCTGTTACACTTTCATATCCATGTCCTGAATCATCAGCATCGATAAGATTGTCTACAGGGACATTTTGATTTGGTTTAACAAAAGTAAAGTCGTTTTCACAAGAATCCAATGCCACGCAAACATTGTATGAATAAGGCAGGGGCAAGGTTCCATTGTTATATTGAGAAAGCATCCTGGGATCCACTTGAGAATACAGATTTGTACTGAGAGATCCAAAATATGGGGTAGATTTCAGTTCTTTACATTTTGATATAAATGCTAACATGATAGTTAGTACAAAAAACAAAGATATAATCACCAGGGCTATAACCAAGTACATTTCCAAATTAGATTTAGATTCTTCATTGGTGTATTGAATGTTGATTTTAGGAAGCATCTGCTGAAAATTATCTGCAACAATTAAACTTATGGTCACTGATGCTGACAGAGAGGGGTCCCCATTGTCCTTCACCATAACAACTACCTTATGCTTAAACACATCCTTTTCTTGAAAGGTCCGCAATGTCCTAATCTCACCCGTGTGTTGGCCAATGGTAAACGGAGATGATTCTGATATTTGTATGAGATGGTATGAGAGCCAAGCATTGTGTCCAGCGTCAGCATCCACAGCAACCACCTTAGTTATTAAAGAACCATGTTCAGCGGCTAAAGGGACCATTTCAAACACAGCTGAACTTCCAGTTTCTGTTGATGGATACAAGATTCTTGGAGCATTATCATTCTGATCGACAATATGGATTATTAATGTTGTATTACTACTGAGAGAAGGTGATCCATTGTCTTTAGCAGTTATATGAATAACAAACTCCTTGTACTGTTCATAATCAAATGATCTTTGAGCATAGAGAACTCCAGTTTCAATATTAATGGAAAGAAAAGAGGATTCTGGGAACTCTTCTATTATTGGGCTGCATATTGAATATATAATTTTAGCATTATCTCCGGTATCAAGATCTGATGCATGAACCTTGTATATTGAAACTCCGGGTAAATTATTTTCTGGCACATAAACATCAAAAGATGGTTTCATAAATACTGGCGGGTTGTCATTAACATCAGAAATATCCAAGTGTATTACTTTCTTCATGGAAAGTGGGGGAGATCCTCTGTCAGCTGCTAGAATTGTTATGTTATAGCTTGACAATTTCTCTCGGTCCAATGTACTTGTTGTAACTATTCTATAAAAGTTATCTGACGAAAACATTTCAAAGGGTACATTTTCCACTATTTGACAGTCGATTTCACCATTTTTTCCTGCATCTTTATCATGGACTTGTATAAGTGCTATTACTGTGCCAGGCAAGACATCCTCAGATACTGGAGTAGATAATGATGTAATAAATAGATCAGGTGGATTGTCATTTTCATCTATTATTTCTATTAAAACCTTAGAATGGGCTACAAGACCACCTCCATCCTTTGCTTGTATAGACATTTCATAGTTTTTGGAAGCTTCATAATCCAATACGTTTGTTGTCTTGATATCTCCATTTGTTGGATGTATAGTAAATAGAGTTGTTTGAGCCTTATTTCCTGAAGTTTCACTTAAGGAATATATTATCTCTGCATTGATACCCGCATCTTGATCTGTTGCATTTACATGAAGTATAATAGAATTGACTGGAGTGTTTTCACTGATACTCACTTTATAAACCTCTTGTGTAAATATCGGAAAATTATCATTGGCATCAATAACCATGACTTTTATTGAAACCGTTCCTGATCTAATTGGACTTCCTCCATCTAGGGCTGTTAAAATCAATTCATGGACATTTTGTGTCTCCCGGTCCAAAGGTTTCTCCAGGACAAGTTCTGGAAATTTGCTACCATCAGTTCTGGTCTTTTCATTCAGTGTAAAGTATGGATTATCACTGAGCCTGTAGGTTTGCACGGAATTATTGCCAATATCTGGATCTTCCGCATTTTGTAAAACATATTTTGTTCCTGGTAAACTAAATTCAATGATTTCTAAATTGATATTATCATGAAAGAACCTTGGAGGATTATCATTTATATCATTTATCTGAATGTTGACCCGGAACACATTTAAAGGATTTTCAACCACTGCATCAAATACTAATAAGCACGTGTCTTCTTTCCCACATAGTGTCTCTCTATCAATCCTGTTTTTGACAAATAAATCTCCATTTTCTAAATCTATAGAAAAATATTTTTCAGACATTTGTGAAACAACATGAGGTCTCCTAAATGAGAGCTGCTTTATATCTAACCCAAGGTCTGCTGCAATATTACCTACAACAGAGTCTTTTCTCATTTCTTCAGAAATTGAGTAATGAAGCTGACTACATACTGAATGACAAAACCATGAAAAAAAGAAGGAAAATGTTACTTGCCATCTCATCCCTTTCCATTTCTGAGATTCACTGATGTTAGACATTCTTCATGTAAAAATATCCTAGAGCTGTTTTCTTTCAGATATCCAATATTAAGGACAATTAGCAGTGCTGAATCCAAATCTTTAAGGTTATATTAGTGAATACAATGTCTTCTGTTTGTAGGAAAAGCAAATATGGCTGCATTTCTTCTTGTAGATCTGCAGCACTGTTTAGAAATGACAATTCTATTGGATCTTCAGCTTCATATTCTTTCTCTTATTGGTGAACAGCGGCGCTCAGAGGTATAAATATGGAATTGCATGACTGAATAAACCCCTTTTTATTTTCTAGCATTTACTGTCTTTAAACTTCACAAAAAGGTTTTTTTGCACACAGTAAAATAGAAAAAAAATATTGACCAAATCGGTCAAATCAGCAAATATTCTATATCTGAAATAGTATGTTTTAAATTATCTACATGTTTTTTCTAAATTGATTTTTAATAAAGAAAGTAGAATATTAATCAAAATCATTTCTAGTTTACCGTAACAACGCAGCTATATACCCCCTAATATCTGAAATTGACAAAGACGGATACTTTGTTTTGGGGTATATTGTCGAAGGAGTGGCTAGGGGAAAGATTTTTTATGCAACATTTAGCCGAAGGTTAAAGCCCATCCAAATGGCTCATTAATGAAGCAGCACAAAACACAACAGGCACAGAAGATGTTCCATGCTTTAATCCTGTCCAAAACACATTTACAGAAAGAGAATGTGCAGAAAATCCATTAAGACACAGAAGAAGAATCCTGGCATCATATAAATAACATTTTGAATCCTACTCTAGACGTGGTGGTGGCTCGATGTAGACCTGGTAGAAGATACTCGGAAAAGCCCAAATCATTAGGCTAGCCTAGGGAGCAACTGTCTTGGTGATCCTCTTGCCAGACCTCCCCTGTTTATAGCACAGCATTTAGCATAAATATAATGTTGTTTATAAACAAATTTTTCGGCAAATAAGATGCACATTGTGCAAAATTTGTGGCTCTAGAAACATGTGATACATTCTTACTCAGCAGTCTTTCTGCAAATAGAGATACCAAGAGGAGGAAAGGTTGCCAGAGAAATCCAGAAGCCTCATAAAGAAGGACACTTGGGAGATCAGTAGTTATGGAATAGTTTATTCAGTCTGTAGCAAAACTGTAAATCAAAAGATATGACTTACCTACCTGTGAGTAAATGTTTTCAAGAAACAAAAGTCGATCGTTACCCGGACTTCAGATTGATAGTCACTCCAGAAGTGCACTGCATCCAATGCATAGCAAGTAGACACACGTCTGTCCATAATCTTATGTTTCCACACATATTCTGTTGAAATATATACACATTCCTGTTCTGATGTAACCTGTGCTTTAATACTAAACATAAATCCACTTTTGTAACTAATGATAAGTAAGCAGATCATTTATCCAAAGTTGCTATCCAGGAGAGCAGTGTTATTTAAGAGCATTGTTCAGATGCAAGAGGAAAAAATAAAGATCGACAACTTTTTATACCAAAGTTGGTTCACTTACCAGTTTTTTCTTTCTATTTCTTTTTCTTTGCATCATGTAATTATTTTGCTGTTCAACATAACAATTTTTGACCTTTAGCTAACAAGTGCATACATTTTGTAATGTGTTTGAACGCTATTACTAAAGAGACTGAAATTTTAAAATATATTTGTTATTTTTTGTATTTTATCCCTGCAGAGCTCCTTGTTACTTACTGATGTTCCCTAATCAGAACTGTAATCTATCACCTTCTACTTCTACTTCACCACCTACTGTTTCGTGCAACCTGGATATATATATGTTTATATAATAAACTAAATATATGTTTAAGCCTTTTGAAATTGTGTTTGAGTAAATGGATTTCTTTAAAGTTTCGACAAAGTGAGTCATTTTCATATGTTTAATACAATAAAAATGCATATAAAAAATGTTTATGCCAGTTTTCATTTTCTTAATCATTTGGTTCCATAACACTGTCTATGAGGATATCTTCAACTGAAGACATACTCAATCCAAAGCCATACTTAGTTTGTAGAGGTATGACAATGGGAAATATCTACACAAGGCAGATATACACACGATTTACTCAAGACTTCAAGATCTCATCAGTGTGCTGTCTAAATGTGATAGTTCTGACACATGTAGGTCATTAAGCAAAGTATTATGTCCTAGGTTTGTCTGTACCCCAAAAACCTCAACTCACTCACTTCTAAAAAATGATCTATTAATAACTTTAAATGGCCAAAATGGACTTTTCTTTGCTTTGCTTATAATGTTATTTCATAATTTTTAGCCATTTCAAAATCCAAATGTCCTTTGATTTTAATTTCTTCAGTTGTAGGATGTATACTAAACACACACACACATGAATTACATGAACTTTAGCTATAATTCATGAATATTTGATCTGTGAACTGATCCTGATCCGTTAGACTTAAAATAAGGTCAATAGTGCAGTTTGGTGTTTTAACCATACTTCTCTTATCAATATAGAAATTGTATCACTGGCGTCAGTAATGACCAACTTGATTAAAACAGACTTGGATGTAATGGGATTTTTTTACCATTCATTACTCTTAAAATGAGTCTGAAAGTATTTTGTATCTCTTGATCTTTCATCAACACTGGTGTTTGCTCTAAGTGTAAAATGTTGATTATCACTAGACTTGCACGAGTATAGATTATTAACATTACATTTTTTTATAGAGTGGCTATAGATTATCTACTGCTATTACAATAGGGGGACATATTAGATTAGATCAGATTAAAATGGACAATAAACATGTTATTAGCAGGTTGAGCTGGAAGAGGGATTACTAGGCTAAAGATGATTTGGTATATATAGCATGGGTGATGTGGAGAAGTCCCAAAGATCAGGAGGATTTCTTTAGGATACCCTCGTATTAGGCAGACATGGTTTATGGCTCTCCTAATAGGTTGGTATTTAGTGAGCATTTTAGGGTAGAGTTACTTCCACCATCTCAAGCTTCTTCATGTTTTCTGCATTACTCTGGAAATGCAGATCTATATCTTCTTCCTTCACGCCGCTCAGGTGTTGAAAATCAAGTTCCATTTGAGCAGTGGTGTTCTTTGTTATTTATTTTCAGCAATACACGCCTCCATGCAAGGGAAGTTGATGATGCAATATCATTTCTACAGTCTTCCATGCCACAGAAGAGCTCTGGGTAGCTAGCAGAAGAGAGAAGTGTTCCAGAGGATCATGGGTAGGTGAGTACTCATATCAAACAGAAAGGTAGGGGAAATTAACAATTTGAAAAGGATTTATAACAAGACATAATGTGTGTTTTACTTACATACTCAATGGCTCATTAAAAAATATTGGACAGGGTGATGGGAATTCTTCTATTTTAAGTTTCAACAGAGATAATCATATTCACTTTATGATGATTTATATGGACCTCTCTTTTTTTGCAGTGTAAATGTAATTTTATTTCTAAATTACACACATCTAGTCACAGCTCAAAGCTTGTTTTCGATACAACACCATGTATTACCCAGTTCATGTAATTTTCACAGAGGACTATTTATATTTCTGTAATACACAATCCATAACTATTTAAAATATTCAGTTGCAAGCAAATACTATGTATAATAGTTATTCCATTTAACAATATAATATTTATAGAACCATTCTTCTATAAATATGATTTTTGATCAGAGTACAATATGAGGATTCTCGGTTTGTTCTTATCAAACTGCATGTATTTCAAATGCAGTAATAGTTGGCTTAAAACACATATGATCGTAAATTCTGCACACACATTTTCCATACATCATAACCTCTTGCACCAATGATTGTCATTTTGTAATACAAATAATCAAAAATATCATAGCAAAAACATCCAAATTACAAATGCCTTATTTGACAATTTGAAAATTTTTATATATTCTATATATCAAATAAATACATTGTGTGACAACAATACTATTGGTAATTGGCAATCCCAGCAAGTTGATATAGACCTTTACATCCAATCTAAATATTAAATTTACTCAGAAGCCTTTTTGAAAATGAATGATACCAAAATATAATGATTCAAAGAAAACATTTACATTATCTATCTATCTATCTATCTATCTATCTATCTATCTATCTATCTATCTATCTATCTATCTATCTAATCAATCTATCTGTATATCATCTATATATCTATACACACAGACATGCAAGTTATATCTTTCTTTTCAATAGAGAAATACATGTTTTGTTTTTGATCCCAAAGGGAAATGGTCTTAGGCTCAGTTGATGTTATCAACTAAATGCTTTGGTCCTTCATTTTACACAGGGGGTCATTTTAGTTTGTTTTTTTTCTCTTTTTAATTTTCTTTATTTCTTAAAAATGATTTTTTACTGTTATGGTCCTTAAACACAGCTGAACAAAAAGAGGATTTTCATTAAATCAATCAATTGATTTAAATCAATTTTTATAGTATATAAATGGCAGGTCTCAAACAGATGGTATTGAATTTCAATATTCAATAATAGCAACTCCACAGCACATCACAGAATGATGTAATTTACTGTACTTTACCACTTTTACTACTTTAGTACATGTTTTCCATGTATTCCCTAGAAGTTTTTATATATATTTATTAAAATAACAGACACACACATCCTTTTGCCTAGTAACTATGAATTTTTGACCCAAATGCACTTTTGTGTTACATTGCAAAAAAACCTCGTATATAACGTTTTGTTTAATTTGTAAATTAAGAATTTAATTTAAGATAAATCAACTAATTGGTCACGTTTGCATAATGTCTTTGAGCTATATAGCAATATTTAACTGAACACCACAAAAATAGCATTACTTACCTGATTGTCAGTATCCAAATTTTCTTTTAAGCCTTCATTTCCAAGTTGGGAATTATCAGCATCAATAAGATTCTCTATGGGGACGTTCTGATTTGGTTTTATAAAGGTAAAGTCATTTTCGGACGAATCTAAAGCCACACAAACATTATAGGGGTATGGCAGAGACAGGGTTCCGTTGTTGTACTGGGAGAACATTCTGGGATCAACTTCAGAATACAGATTTGAAGTTAATGATCCAAATGCAACCGATGATTTTGGTTCTCTACACTTTGATATAATCACCAACAGGACAGTTAAAATAAATAGCAAGGAAATCAGTGCAAGGGCAATTACTAAATACAAATGCAAATTAGATGTAGAATCCTGATCAATATGGCGATTACTGAGTTCGGGGAGCACTTGATGAATGTTATTTCCTATAATTAAGCTTAAAGTAGCAGTTGCTGATAGAGATGGGAATCCATTGTCTTTTACCATAACAACGATTTTGTTCTTTATAATATCCTTCTCGTGAAAGGCCTTTGATGTCCTGATTTCACCTGTGTGCTGGTTAATGCTAAAGTGAGAGGATTCTGACACTTGAATAAAATAATAAGTCAGCCAGGCATTATGTCCAGAGTCAGCATCCACAGCAACCACCTTAGTGATTAGGTAACCTTCTTCAGATATAAATGGCACCATCTCAAATGAAACTGCACCACCGCTTTCAGCCAATGGGTATAATATTTGAGGTGCATTATCGTTCTGATCCACTATATGAATAATTAATGTCGTATTGTTGCTCAGAGACGGTGTCCCTTTGTCCTTCGCAGTTATTTGGATTTCAAACTCCTTGTGTTGCTCATAATCAAATGATCGCTGAGCATAGAGCACTCCAGTCTCGATATTCATGGAAAAATAAGAGGATGCCGGAATATCACCTGTATTGATATTATTTATATTACAGATTGAATAAACTACTTTACCGTTATCTCCAGTATCAAGATCGGATGCGTATATTTTATATATCGATGCACCTGGTAAATTATTCTCTGGTACATAAGATGAATATGTAGATTTCATGAATAATGGTGGATTGTCATTAATATCCAAAATGTCCAACCTGCTGGCTACTGTACTAGAAAGAGAAGGGGATCCCATGTCTGATGCTAGAACTGTGAAATTATAATGTGAATTTTTTTCTCTGTCAATTGTATTTGTTGTAACAATTCGATAAAATCGACCAGAGGACAATACTAATTCTAGAGGTACATTTTCAATTATTTGACAATGAACTTCTCCATTTTTTCCAGAGTCGTCATCATGGACCTCAATAAGTGCTATCACTGTTCCTGGTATAGAATCTTCCGGAATAGGCGTGGCTAAAGAGGTAATGGATATTTTAGGGGCATTGTCATTTTCATCTGTTATTTCTATTAATACTTTGCAATGAGTAACAAAGCCACCTCCATCCTTTGCTTGTATGGACATTTCATAATTATGTGTTGCTTCAAAATCCAAATTTCCTATTGCTTTTATTTCACCATTTGTAGGATGGATATCAAACATGTAAAGTATATTTCCTGATGTTTTACTAAAGGAATAAGTGATCTCTGCATTAGATCCTTCATCTTTGTCACTTGCACTTACAGAGAGTACAATAGAATTAATCGGTGTGTTTTCACTGACACTTGCTTTATATATATCTTGAGAAAATATAGGACTATTGTCATTGACATCAGTAATGATGATTGTAATTAATGCCGTGCCTGATTTGGTGGGTTTTCCGTTATCCAGTGCTGTTAAAATGAATTCATAAATGTTTTGTGTTTCTCGATCTAAAGGTTTTTCTAAGACAAGTTCTGGAAATTTGCTGCCATCACTGCTGGCCTTTTCACTTAATGTAAAATACTGATTATCACTGAGTTTGTATGTCTGTACAGAATTAATACCAATATCCGGATCTTCTGCATTTTGTAAAAGAAATCTTGTCCCGGGTAAAGTATATTCTATGATTTCTAATCTGATTGTGTCATGGAAGAATTTTGGAGCATTATCATTTACATCCAGAATTTCAATCTTGACATCAAAGACATTTAAAGGATTTTCAACCACTACATCAAATATTAGTAAGCATGTAGCTGCTATCCCACACAACGTTTCTCTATCTATCCTGTGTTTAATATATAGGTCTCCATTGTCTAAATTAACAGAAAAATATGCATCTGAAATATGTGAAGCAATTCTAAGCCTGCGAAATGACAGCAGCTTAACATCTAAGCCAAGATCATTTGCAATGTTTGCTACAACAGAGTCTTTCCTCATTTCTTCAACAATTGAATAGTGAAGCTGACCAGAGACTGAATGACAGAACCAAAAAAACAAAAAGAAAAACATTACTTGCCATTTGATAGCTTTGCCTTTTTGTAGAGCCTGGATTTTCATTGTAGTCATTATTGAGAAATCCTATCTTCCAGAACTGTTTAGTTTTGAGACGTGAAGCATTCGTAGTTGGGCACAGAGGAGAATATCCAGCATGTATTCTATTTATTTAGAAGATTGAGATCAGATATTCAGTGTTCTGTTTGTGAGATAATCCAAAAATGGCTGTATTTTTCCTTACAGATCTGCAGTGCATAGAGGATGAAAAACAGATCTCTAGCACCATGTCTTCTTCTTATTGGTGAACAGTGGCGCTCAGAGGTATAAGTGCGGAACTACATGAACATTTTAGGAAGGAAACATTGGGGTATAACATTTTCTTTATCATTGTGATGCTGTTATAATTATTAAAAAATATATATATATTATGCATTCATGAATAGTGTTTTAATCATATTTTATTTTTTGTTTTAAATAATAATGTGTTTTCCAATTATTAAGTATGTGGACATTTTTATATGCTCGAATGCTCTCTCAAATAGATGATCAGGTAATGATAATCATTTTGCCTAAATGTAGTATTATCCTTTAGCAGAGTTTTTAAATATATATTTTATATATTGTTTAGTGGATCTTTAAAGGAGATTTGCAACATTCACAACAAGATCGCCAATGTATAGCTTGTCTTTGAAAAAATTGCCTTCTTTGTAAGGTGTGTCTATTTTTTTTTTAGCAGAACTACAGGAGGGTAAAACATTTTTTATGCTCCAACTTTCAACTTCAAATATACACACCCTGACAGCACCATACATGCAACTCTTTTTATCTCCTGAAATGCCTTTAGCTCCTGAAATTATTTATCCAATGTGCTTTCTTCATACTTGAATGTGAAGGAGATCCTTTCTCGACATATTTGTGATATTATAATTTGACGCTTTTACTCTGTTTATAACAGTTGTTTTTACAATCCCATAATAATCTTAAAATAATGAAAGTTCAAATGCACGTTTTCACTTATTTGACAATCCTCATCTCCATCTTTCGTTAATTTTCAGCATGAGCTTCAATAAGTGCAAGTACGGTTCCAGGTTCCAATCTTCATAAATGGGAGTCCATAATGAGTTGGTGGATATACCTTGAATGAGTCAAAAAACCCACCTCCATTATATTGCCTTGTCAAAGTCCAAGATCCCTTAAGTTTTCATTTTACTTTTTGTATGTTTGCACATATTTGAGGTTGTTGGCTCCTCATCAGTCTGGTTGCAGCTTGCTGTCCAGGGGTTAATAGGGAGGAGGTTTAATTGCACCTCCCCCAACACATTAATAAGGTTTTGGTAGCCGTATAAACTGCTTTGTGTGCCCACTACGTAGGAGGTGAGAGTAGGTTCTCACCCTATTGAGAGTGTGCCTTGACGTGGCGGGTGAGCTTAATTATGCTTTGGCCAATTCATATAACCAAAACCTCTCATTTATATTATGTTTATATATTTGTTGCCAACTTTATTAGGGTAAGAAACGCAGACAGTTTTTGTTTTTTTGTATACTATTTGTATGATGAATATGATATTTATTATTATAAATGAAATCATATGAAATAAGGTTTTGCCAAAGGAATACATGACCTGTGCTTTAGACCCCCAGTCGTTGCAAGTTGCACACCATAGAGTAGAGTTCACTTCAGTAGAGTTAGCGCTTTTGCTTATACTCACTTTATATAAATCAGAATTGAAGGAAAATCGTCATTGTCATAAGTTAAGTCTTATTGTGTAAGGGATTTTCTATGTCCATAGCTGTTATTATATTATTTATGAATAATGTAAAGTTTTTTTAAATGCACTGCCATCAGTGTTGTTCTTTTCAGTCAGCATAGATTACTGATTATCATTGAGCTTGTAAATTTGTACAGAATAAATGCTAATATCCGGATCGCCTACATTTTGCAAAATAAAGCTTGTTCTGGTGAAGTATACTCAACATTTTCGAAAATGGTGATTTCATAAGAAAATCTTGGAGGATTATTATGTCTTACAACTTTTTTTAGTAGTGGTAGATACAGTGATTTATTATTAAGCAAGACAAACAGTGAAGTTTATTTTAAGTAATCATTTTTTTCTTTTATAAAGTGCTATCTTTCAAGCTCACTTCTTGTCATGTGTCTTGGTCTGGATACAGCAGGTACAGCTAGAGCTGACAGTACAGGAGCCGGCTATGCTCTGCTGGTTCCAACATTTGGCTGAATGTGTATGTCAGCACACGTGCTTTTCCATGATATTATACTGGACTTTAGACATTATCAAAATATGTCTAAAAACATGAGTTTAACCCCCTAATGACAAAGCCTGTACATGTACGGGCTCAAAATGCATTGTTTTCAATGGGTTTTGGGACCACCCATTGTCCTTAAGGGGATAATATACGAAAAAAAGAACTTGATCTTACAATACTATCCTGTTCTTTACATTTACATTACATGCATTCAACCAAATATGTTTTTTTTATTGTATACTTTTAAAACCTTTCACCCTCAGCAACCCTGAGTTGTTTAATTCCTTCTGAATAATAATATGGTCTAGTGAAGTATAACACAGTAGAGTATAGTACAAATGGCAAAACAAAACTGATTACAACCATGGAAGTGTAAGTACCATATCGTGTAGATTGAGGAACAAAATTAGGAAAAAATAAAATGTTTTACTGATTTATACCTGTCACATAGGTTTTTAGCCATAATTACAAATGCTACTGGTTATTTCAACAATTTATATTCTCAGCAGCATTTATTTGTACATTATGGAAATATTCATAGCATTCATGGTATAGCAAATGAATAACAACAAACTAGATGTCTATTATAATTCATCAGTAAAATTGTTATAAATGTAGTACATTAACATCAACAATTTAATCATTCATGAAACTTACCTGTGCAGAACTGCTGATTCCCAAAGATTCTTTAACGTTTGTATTTCCAAGCCCTAAATCATCAGCATCGATAAGATTGTCTATGGGAACATCTTCATTTGGTTTCAGGAAAGTAAAGTCATTCTCAGTGGAATCCAAAGCCACACAAACGTTGTATGCATATGGCAGAGGTAAAGTCCCATTGGTATGTTGTGAAAACATCCTAGGATCTACTTGGGAATATATATTTGTGCTTAGAGAATCAATGGCTTGAGATCGTTTTGACTCCTTACACTTTGATATAATGACCAATGTAACAGTTAAAATAAATAATAAAGTAATCAAAGCAAGGGAAATTATAAAATACATGTGCAAATTGGAAGAGTCATCAATTAATTTATTACCAAGTTTAGGAAATACCTGTTGAAAACTATCTCCAACAATAAAGTTTAGTGTAGAAGTTGCTGAAAGAGGAGGAGTTCCATTGTCCTTTACCATGACCACTATTTTATGTTTCAGAACATCCTTTTCGTGAAAGATACGTGATGTTCTGATTTCCCCTGTGTGTTGGTTAATGGTAAAGTGAGAAGGTTCAGGTATTTGTATGAAATGATAAGAAAGCCAGGCATTATGACCAGAATCAGCATCAATCGCAACCACTTTTGTTATTAGAGAACCTTGCCTGGAGGCAAAGGGGACCATTTCAATCACAGTTGAGTCGCCACTTTCTACTGATGGGTACAGAATTTTTGGTGCATTATCATTCTGATCAACAATATGGATCATCAATGTTGCATTGCTACTCAGAGATGGAGACCCATTGTCTTTTGCAGTTATTACAATTGCAAATTCCTTGTGCTGCTCATAATCAAATGACCGTTGAGCATAGATAACTCCAGTTTCTATATTAATGGAAAGAAATGATGATACTGGAAATCCCTCTGTATTTGTGCTGGATATTGAATAAACAACTTTTGAATTGTCTCCGTAATCAATATCTGAAGCATGTATGCTGTACAGAGTGGTGCCTGGCAAATTATTTTCTGGTACATAGGCAAAATATGTTGATTTTATAAAAACTGGGGCATTGTCATTAACATCCAAAATTTCTAACTGAATAGTATGCCTGGTGGACAGTTGAGGTGAGCCCCTGTCTGTGGCCACAACTGTAATGTTATAATGGGAAATGGCCTCTCTGTCCATGTCACTTGTTGTAACAATTCTATAATAACTGTCCGATGATGCCAATAGGTCAAAGGGTATGTCCCCCATTATATGACAGTCAACCTCTCCATTCACTCCAGAATCTTGATCATGAACTTGAATTAGGGCAATCGGTGTGCCAGGAGCAGTGCCTTCAAGAATAGGAGTTGAAAATGAGGTAATGGATATCTCTGGTGCATTGTCATTTTCATCTGTTATTTCTATTAGTAATTTGGAATGGGCTACAAAGCCACCTCCATCCGTTGCTTGCAAAGATATTTCAAAGCCTCTTGTAATTTCAAAATCCAAAATGGCTTTAGTTTTAACTTCTCCCATTGTAGGATGGATATTAAATGTTTGGAAAACACTTTCAGAGAGTTCACTAAAAGAATATGTAATCTCCGCGTTGGATCCTTCATCTTTGTCACTTGCACTTATGACAGCCACTATAGAGTTAATTTGAATTTTTTCACTTATGGTAACTTTGAATACATCTTGTGCAAATATTGGTACATTATCATTTACATCAGTAATAATAACCTTAATTAAAGCACTTCCCGATCTAATGGGGTTCCCGCCATCAAAAGCAGTTAAAATTAATTCATGAATATTTTGTGTTTCACGATCTAAAGGTTCCTCTAAGACAAGTTCTGGAAATTTACTGCCATCTGATCTGGTCTTTTCATTGATTGAAAAATACTTATTGTCGTTGAGCTTGTATGTTTGTACAGAATTAGTTCCAATATCTGGATCCTGAGCATTTTGTAAAATAAATGTTGTTCCTGGTAATGTAGATTCAATGATTTCCAACTTGATGGTTTCATGAAAAAACATTGGGGAATTGTCATTTATATCATGAATTTCAAGCTTCACTTTGAAAACACTTAATGGATTTTCAACCACTACATCGAAGGTAAGAAAGCAGGTCCCTGTCCTTGCACAGATTGATTCTCTATCAATTCTATCTTTAATATATACATTTCCATTTTCTAAACTGACATAAAAATATTTTTCTGACACACGCGAAACAATGCGAGGTCTTCTCAGTGAAAGTTGCTGAGCATCTAAACCAAGGTCTTTAGCAATATTGGCTATAGCAGTGTCTTTTCTCATTTCTTCAGCAATAGAATAATGAAGCTCTCCAGAAACTGAATCACAAAACCAAAACAAAAATAAGAAAAATATTACTTGCCATCTGACTCCTTTGTGTTTCTGTAGATGCCAGGCTGTTATGTCATCCATTTGTGGCTTGAATTTTCTGAATTTAAAACAAATATTTGCCCTCTTGTTTTGAGAAATGCAGTGCTGAATGAATCCTGTTTGGAAGAGACTATGAAAATGGCTGCATTTCTTCTCATAGGCCTTGACTGTGTAGTAGTAATGGAAAGCTCCACATTCATTTTTTCACTGGTAAACAGCGGCGCTCAGAGGTTTAAATGTAGAATTACACTACTGGTTTTATTTCCTAGTGCATCAAATGTTATTTATTCACAGTGCAAATTTGTGGAATGTTTAATAAATTATATTTGACTAATCTAAAAAAAAAAAAAATTAGAAATTGTATTCTATACACATTTATTATTTTCAAAATAGCATGATACAGAACTGACTCTTTTAGTACAGGGTTGCATATTATTAGTACTTGTACGTGTACTTTACATGGTATCAGAATAATACCATAAAATATGAAACCTGTAAATAAAAGATAATTTTGTGTGTTTAGCTCACTTGTCTTTATCAATGATATAGTATGTATACATTTACAAGATGCACAGAAATTATGAGGTTCACCATAGTATGTACAAAATTAATATTCCTCTAAGTTAACTTTTAGGATCAAGTATGATATGTTAGGATATGCCGTACTCATCCTAATTTTTCAAGCTCTTTCCTTTCATTAATATAATTTCTTTAATAGAATGGTGTTACACTAATTTTTATTTCATTGAATGTACTTTTTTGTCTTCTGGTATAGATAAAGTTTAGCCAAATGGTTTCCAAATGCTTCTGCAAAGTTTTTTAATACCTTTTTGTGTATAGTACACACACACAGCTACCAATAAATTAACATTTGTGTAACTTTACTTTCTGTGAAAAACTATTCAATAATAGACTGTTTAGTTCATTATCCAATATACTTTTTGAATATATCAACAACAACTAACTCACAAACTTAACATATTACAAAGGAAATACATTTATTGATTTGTATGTTGTATGATACTTGAAAAAAGATACTTAACTCTTTGATGACAATTTATGTGCCAGGCATATCATGAAAATACACTCCCTGAACGACAATTCATGTGCCTGGCAGGTCATGGGGTCAAGAGAGCACTGAATGCGATCAACAATTACTTCACTCAGCTGCTGTTGCTGCAATGTATTCAGCAACAAAAGTTAGCAGCTATGTTCGAGCATTTAAAAAACTCTATTTGAAATAGAGATGCTGCCTCAAACAAGATGGCAATGCCCATTTAAAATAAAACAGTTCCCAAGGTAGACAACAGGTACTGCAGCCAATCATGTCAATGAAGCCCAGCTCACTAACCACCATGTGATCAGTAATATAAAACTAAAATAATGGTGATGTCACCATAAAATCATAAGGGAAACCATCCAGTTGAAAGGAAATACATCCAAAAATATATATTAAAAAAAGTCGATTTTTACAAGTAAAAGCCAAAATGTATGGTTTGGTGGGATAAATTGAATTGGCCAGGTTCAAAGATCTCACAAAAAAGACATGGGCACAGACTGACCAGATGTCAAACTTTTAAAAATGCGCACCTCCCAAATGTGGCCTTTTGCCCCAAACAACCCAGTGAGTGGTATCACTGTACTTAGAAGATGTTGCAGAACACATGTTGGGTGGTATTTGGTAGTAACATATACCAGGAGCTGTTAATTTACACCCACATCAATTGTGTGTGAAAAAAACAGACAAAAATGCTACCACAAACTTTGACAAAGGCTGGTGGTAGAAATAGTGAATACAAAGACATGGGAGCAGGATGATCAAATGTCAAAATTTCACGTAAAAAATGTGCATTTCCCAAATTCCGCCTTTTACTCCCCAAACAACCCACAACACTACGCATTGGTGGTATCGCTGTACTCAGGACATGTTGCTGAATACATACTGTAAATTCACACCTAAAGTAAAATGTATGTGAAAAAACCACACAAAAATACTATAGAAAACTTTGATGGTAGAATTAGTGCATAGGAAGTGTTAAACCAGCATTTGAAATATCATGAGGGGTCTAGTTTTCAAAAATATATGGGTTGATGAGGTAAATTGAATTGGTCAGTTTGAAAGATATATTAAAAAGGCTGTCAAAATTTCAAGTTGAAAAGGTTTTAGCATGGACACAGTATGACAAGATTTTAAAAATGGTTTTGGATAAGCAATATGCTACTTGTACTTGCAAAAAACATAAAAAACATTGGGTATTTCTAAACTCAGAGCAAATCGATGCCATAAAAAAGTGCTTTTTTAAATTGTTCACCATATTTTATTATATTGTTTATAGTAAATTTGATTCTATGATCAAAATAATGGTATCAAAAGAAAACCCGTCTTGCCCTGATCAACAGAATATTTAATTTGTGTGGTTACATGAGAGAGGAAATTACAGCTAAATAGTAAATACGCAATATTAAAACAGCTATTAATCTTGTAATCATTCATTATATAATGGCATAATAGAAACACTTACCTGTTCTAGCCCATTCATTAGCAAATCTTAAATAATTTAAATTTTCCCTTCCATGTCTGGAATCATCACCATCAATAAGGTTTTCTATAGGGAAAGTGTTGCCTAGTTTTGTAATGTCACTCTCAGTTGAATCCAAAGCTACACACACATTGCATGATAGAGGCAAGGTCCCATTATTATACTGGAAAAACATTTGAGGATCAACCTGGGTGTATAAATTTGTACTTATTTTACCACATGCTTGAGAAGATTTTGATTTGTTACATTTTGACATGATGGCCAATCCAACAGTTAAGATAAATAATAAAGAAATCAAACCAAGAGCTATTACCAAATACAACTGCAAATTAGAAGAATCGTCCTTTTTCATGAATTTATTACTGAGTTTAGGAAATACCTCTTGATAGCTGTTCCCAATTATAAAACTTAGTGTAGTTGTTGCTGAAAGTGATGGGACTCCATTGTCCTTTACCAAAACGGCTACTGTATATTTTAAATTATCCTTCTCTTGGAAGACATGGGCTGTCCTGATCTCACCTGTGTGCTGACTAATGCTGAAGGGAGATGGTTCCGACTCTTGAATGAAATTATAAGAGAGCCAAGCATTGTGCCCAGAGTCTTCATCTACTGCAACCACCTTAGTTATTAAATAATTTAGTTCAGAGTTAAACGGGACCATCTCAAAGAGTGCTGAACCTCCACTTTCTGGTGATGGATAAAGAATTTTTGGAGCATTATCATTTTGATCCACTATATGGATAATTAATGTTGTATTGCTGCACAATGATGGGGATCCATTGTCTTTAGCGCTTATTTGGATTTTAAACTCCTTGTGCTCCTCATAATCAAATGATCGATGAGCATATACAATACCAGTCTCTATATTAATAGAAAAGTAAGATAATATTGGCAAATCTTCAGTATTTCTAATGTTAATAGAATAAACTACTTTAGCATTGTCTCCAGTATCGGGGTCAGAGGCGTGTATAACATATATTGAGGATCCTGGTAAGTTGTTCTCTTGCACATAGGCTATGTATGTAGATTGTTTAAACAGTGGTGCATTGTCATTAACATCCAATAAATCCAACCAGATGGTCTTCTGACTCTGGAGTGAAGGTGATCCACTGTCAGTAGCCAGAATTGTAATGTTATATCCTGATACTTGTTCTTTGTCTATGTCACTTGTTGTAACTATTCTGTATTAGCTATCTTATGATAATAATAGACCAAAAGGCATTTCTTCAGTTAACGTCTCTATTTTCACCTGAATCTTGATCATGAACTTTCAGGGCTATCACTGTTCCAGGAGCCGAATCCTCAAGAACTGGAGTAGACAATGAGGTAATAAATATCTCTGGAGCATTGTCATTTTCATCTAATATTTCAATTAGTACTTTGGAATGTGCAAAAAGGCCACTGCCATCCTTTGCTTTTACTGATATTTCATAATTTCGTGTCTTCTCAAAATCTAAATTCTCCTTTGTTCTAATTTCACCGTTTGCTTGATTAATAATAAACACTTCAAATATATGTCTATCTATCTCACTAAATGAATATGTGATCTGTGCATTAGAGCCTTCACTTGCACTTACATAAAGCACTTTCACTTATGCTAACTTTATACACATCTTGTGTAAATATAGGGATATTGTCATTCACATCAGTAATAATGATTTTTACTAAAGCAGTGCCAGTTTGCATGGGATTTCCTCCATCTACTGCTGTTAACACCAATTCATGAATGCTCTGTATCTCGTAATCTAAAGATTTTTCTAAGACAAGTTCTGGAAATTTACTACCATCACTACTAGTTTCTTCCCTGAGTGCAAAATATTGATTGTTATCAAGCATGTATGTTTGGACAGAATTAATGCCAATATCTGGATCTTATGCATTTTGTAAAACAAATCGAGCTCCTGGTAAAGTACTTTCTATAATTTCTAAAATGATAGTGTCTTGAGAAAATCTTGGAGAATTATCATTTACATCCTGAACTGCAATCTTCACCTTGAAAACATTTGAGGGATTTTCAATCACTGCATCAAAGTTTAGGAAGCAGATGGGCTCTGCACCACACAGCGCCTCTCTATCTATCCTGTCTTTAACATGTAAATTCCCATTTTCTAAATTGACATAAAAATATTTCTCTGAAACACGTGATGCGATACGAAATGTTCTTACTAAGAGCTGCTTAATATCTAATCCAAGATCTTTTGCAAGGTTTGCTATAGTCAGGGCCGGCCTTTGGGGTGTGCGACCTGTGCGACCGCACAGGGCGCCACACTCCAGGGGGCGCCGCCGCCGCCGGGTCCTCCGCCGCCGCTGCCGCCGCCGCCGCGGGGTCCGCCGCGGGGTCCGCCGCGGTGTCCGCCGCCGCCGCCGCGGGGTCCTCCTCCTACTCCGCCGCCCCCTCTGCACCTAAATGAAAACATTGTTGTTTTTTTTTGTTGTTGGTTTTTTTTAACTTTATTTAACAACCTCCATGTTAAATAAAGTTTTTTTTTAACTTTATTTAACATGGAGGATGTTAAATAAAGTTAAAAAAACCAACAACAAAAAAAAACAACAATGTTTTCATTTATGTCCCGGGCAGGGGCGCCGAGCGGTTGCTCGTGAAGTTCTCAGCAACCGCTCGACGCCCCTTACTCTCCGTCGCGGTGCCGGCGCTCAACATGAAATGCCGGCAGGACTCCTCAAGGTAAGTTAGGATAAGGAGAAGTAGGGAGAGCAGGGGGATAGTTTGAAGGAAGAGGCAGAGGGGGGGTAGTTTGAAGGGGCAGAGGGGGGGTAGTTTGAAGGGGCAGGGGGGGTAGTTTGAAGGGGCAGAGGGGAGTAGTTTGAAGGGGCAGAGGGGGGGTAGTTTGAAGGGGCAGGGGGGGGGGTAGTTTGAAGGGGCAGAGGGGGATAGTTTGAAGGCGCAGGGGGGGTAGTTTGAAGGCACAGGGGGGGTAGTTTGAAGGGACAGGGGGGGTAGTGAGGGGGGCGCCAGAGGAGTAGTTCGCACAGGGCGCCGGAACACCTAAGGCCGGCTCTGGCTATAGTAGTGTCTTTTCTCACTTCTTCAGCAATGGAATAATGTAACTGGCCAGAGACTGAGTAACAAAGCCAAGGAAATAAAGAAAGTATTACTTGCCATCTGATTCCTTTGTGTTTCTGGAAATCTTGAGTTCTCATTTTAGCCTTTGTCAGAGACTTAAATTTGGAAAAGCAGTTTAGCTTTTCATGTAAGGTTTTTATAATCCAATTAAGGTAGGTAAGGTAATACTGGGTTTACTTCTTCATCAGAATATAACCATGAAGGAAGCACTTTTTTGGAAGAATCCAAACAATGACTGCATTTCTTCTTCCACATCTGCAGTATGTGTTAGTATTTAACATTAGTGACTCTCTCGTTCCATTTAGCTCTTCTTGGTGAACAGCGGCGCCCAGAGGTGTAAGAGCGGAATTGCACTGCTGAACAGATTATTTTCCAGAGTTGTCATTTATTGTTTTTCTAAATATATAAATTCAAAGGTAAAGAGAAAGAGATAACAGTATATGGAGTATTTTTTGTCCAAAGTTTTATTTTAAATAATGTATCTGGCTTTGTCTTGTACAGTGAGTGTTTTTTCCCCAAAATATTACGCTATTGCCAGATAATTAGTTGTGTAATGAAAATTAGGAGATGCACATACATAATCATACACACATAGAAACAATAAATGAATAGCAGAAAAGCAAAAATATCCAAAATTCTAAAAGTGATGATTGGCTTTATAACACTCCATCCTTGTACTATTTTTATTCCTTTGTATTTTATTTTTAGGTTATATATATTTATAACCCTAACCCTAGAGGTGTAGTCTAATATTGTTGGTCGTCGATCAATTATGTAGTACTGATGCAGTCATGCAAGTATGATAAGCTGTCTAAATTTAAGATAGAGGAACACAATATTTTATTTAAAAAAACCCTTTAATTATATCTACAGATGCTGCTTAGAGAAAAGAGTTTTAACATATCATTTATTAAAGAGGGAGCTGTAGGCTTTGTCATTAAGAAATTACTGTGAACATTGAAGTTAAACAATTGTGTATCATTTCACCAGTTGTTGTCTAACACATCTAACACACCTGTCTCTTACAGTTTATTATTAAGAATGTGTTGGTATTACTTTATTGTCCTTACAATGAAAAATCTGAAAATTGTGTTGTAAGGTAATGCAGCTTTACAGTCCCAACTGTGAGGAATGTCTTCTGTTAGAACGATGACATTTCTAGTTTGGAATGGTTTGCCTTTTACTATATGCTTACTTCATGAGGTAATGAAGGGTCATTCCATAAGCCAACTGAAAACCTATTCATTTTTTGGATTTCTCCTTCTTCTCGTCCCACTTAGCATTTTTCTTGTGAATTAGTTGCGTACTTATTCCAAATTCACTGTATGGAATAGACTCTACTATTGCTGCTGGGAGGTGTGGCAGACTTATGAGAGTTGCGTGCGCCAATGATTCTGGACCTGCATATCTTTCTATAGAGTGGCATTCATCTCTTCCCTCCACATATATTGAAGTCTTTGGGGCTTTCAATTAGTGTTTTTGCCTGTAATGAAGAAGCTTATATCTATGAATAGAAGCTCTTTGCTCTTCGTTTGATCTTCATTTGGTCCTCATTTGCCTATCCATTTGCTGCCTGTTTGGTGCATTCATTCTGCCTTCATACATAGCTTAACATGTTTGGAGCATCATTTGTGAGTGTCATTCCATTTTTATATATTTTTTCTAATAGTCATCTTCCATCAGTGATTTTGTGCTTTTATTTTTTAGTTAACCCTTTGAAGAACTTGGAAAAGGTGTTTTATACCTTCCTTTTTGACTACATTTTTTGGTCCTAGTTATTTTAATTGTGAGTTTATTCATCATTGCTCACTTTATGGTGGTTTTGCTGATTTGAGTGCAAACATTGCACAAGGTTATGCATTATAGTTTGTTTATTTAAAGCTATTTCTCAGATGTTATTTCTGAGAGAGTTTGCTGAAAAGTGCTTTGAGGCTCACTGAGAGAAAGGTGATAGATGTTTTTTGTTTCATGGTCTGTAGGTTTTTCAGGAAATGTTCTTCAACTCTAGTCTGCACACTTAATGTGAAATGCTCGTTGTCACCGAGCTTGTATGTTTGTATAAAATTAAGGTCTATATCTGGAAGGAAATAAGTGAAATATAAATATAAATCATCAATATATCTATTTAAAACATTAAAAAAACACAAGGTATTACTTGTATTTTTTTAATGTTTTAAATAGATATATTGATGACAATTTATGTTTTTTGTTTCATGGTCTATAGGTTTTTCAGGAAATGTACTTCAACTCTAGTCTGCACACTTAATGTGAAATGCTCATTGTCACCGAGCTTGTATGTTTGTATAGAATCAATATAACTTCAGGAATTCGCACATATTTACACAATGCTTATACTTTAAGAAATGATTCACTTTATTTGAATAAATATCCTTGATCAGTAATATGCAATCAGGAATTTTTTTCCAGCTGAAGGCAATTTATGACTTTATTGCGCTCATTCTAAACTTTCATTCTCTAGTTACTGTACATGTGCTGATTTGATCACTTAATATAAGAAACACCTGTTAAAAATCTCAAAGGGAAGGGTATCTATTGTCTTTCACCGCAACCACTAACTTATGTTTAAATCTTTCACCTGAAATACTTATGATATCTTGATTGTCCTAGTACATCTTTTGCATAAAATCTCAAAGTCCTCAAGACACTCAAAGTCCCACCAAAATATAATAAGTAGTAACAGATTAGTGCATTTCTACCAATGCAACACACAGTAAATGGTTAATTCCACACAATTCAGTAATGTAAAAAATGTAAAAAATACCGCCAACTTTACACCTGTTTTTTCATCATTAACCATCTCTAAATACAGAAGATCAATACATATTATTTTGTTTTATTTGTTTAATATTACATGCATAATCCAAAGTTTATGGGTCATTTCTAGAACAACACTTTCCTGAGCTGCATGCTAGTTATTTCCTACAGATCCTACTAAAATACGGAATATTTTTGATGCAAAACAAATAAGCACATCATATAAAAAACTAGCCATCAAACCAGAATTCTATAATATTCAAAACTTACCTCTGTTCATACAATGAGAGTAGAAATAATAATAAATATTTCCAAATAATATTTGAATACTTTTAAACTTTTATGGTTGAGGAATGAAAATTATGACCGATTTAACACAATATAAAACAATAACAAATTGTAAATGTGTTCTTTTCAAAATATATTATATATAGTATCAGTGATGCAATCTGACATAATATCATTGCTCGTGATTATCATCAACAAACATGGTCTGCAAAGTATAAACTTGGTGTTTAAAAAGCCCTAAGACTAAAGAACAATGTAAGAATATAGCAGACAGTTTTGAAAAACACACATCCGCAACACAGTTGGAAACAAACCTCTTTTAATTGTTTGCACCAATCAGATTGTTTACTGGAATGTTTTGATGTGGTTTTATAAAGCCTAGGTTTATAAAGTAAATTGGAGGATCTGGTTGGAGGATCTGCTTAAGAATACATTTTTTGCCATTTAGGAACCAACGTTTAGAGGTAATTTTGATTATTTGTCTTCAGTTATTACATTCGAGACAACATATAGCAATAAATGACAGACAGAACTATCACCAATTGGAGTTTGATCAAGCATTCTGATTGCGTATTTGGTTGCAGGAACCACCTGTCCAGATTAAGACTAATTCTCATTGAGCATTGTGAGTCACTATTGTTTTTTACCCAAACTATAGAACTTTGCTAATAATAAAGAGATCCAAGTATCACGCATGAAGTCCACGTCCACTGCCATAACTTTAGTTATTGCATAGCATTGTTCAGGGTCACATCAGACGATTTAAATCAATGAAGAAGACACAATAACTTGTGACAGATATAAGTTGCTTAACGTATCATCGTTCTGGTTTATGTATGCATTTCCTTATAGCAGCATTGATAATCTTATCACTTGCCATAATATGAAATTGAAACATTGAATAAATAACTTTTATTTGTTCTGTAGAATCAGACGTCTTAGTCCAAAACACATTTTGTTTTAAAATTTGCATTCAATGTATCATTTATCTTTACCACTTGCTGTTAGATATACTATGGTAGAATTATTGGTGTATTCCCAAAAGTATAATGCTGTACTTCTTCAGTAAGTTTCGGAACAGTCACATTATAACCATAATACCATTAACAACAGTACTAGCTTGAGCACAATTTACTCCATCAGAGATTGTGAAAACTAACTTTAGAATATTTTTACTTTAGACCTAACAATTTCTGTAACAGACTTTAGATGGATTCAATTCTTAGTGTTGGGGGTAGAATTGATAATTGCTAAATTTATAGGTTTACACAGAAATGAGTCCAACATCTGGATCTTCAGCATTTTATAGAGCAAACAGAGATTAATACTAGAGATATACACAAAATCATGTATTACCACATAAAACAGACAATAAAATGATATGTGCAATTCACTTTTAATCATCGGTTATTAGTTGCCTAAAGAGTTTTTTGTTACTGAAACAAACCAATCTCACATCTCAATAAACAACAGTAAACTACAGAAAATTCTAAGCAATTGTAAACATTAGCTAATGGGAACAGCAGTTAAAACCTCACATAAGACCTTAAAAAGTCCTTTAAAAAATAAAATAAACCATTGACGGATATATCATGTAGACCAACTGAATGAACTACTAAGTATTCAGGTCATACAGTCACCCAATACCAATACTATGGTTTATAAAGCCCCTTACTGGCAATGGTGCACAGGAATGGGTTTTTGAAGATGTTTGAAACCATAAAGTGAAATAAACATATAATATAGAGCTTTGGTCTGTACTCATATTAACTAGCGAGGCTTGCTTTATGTTAGGAAGTAGTGGTGTGTCAGTTATCTCAGCCAACAGATTTACCTATGTTCATTTACAGTACTACCAAAATGTTTTAACCAAGCACATGAAGAATAATGTTTTGAATGATTAAGCCATAAGCAAATGTTTTGATTGTATTTGAGAACCACATTTAACATATTTTTCATAATTTGAGAGCCAAGGAAGCACGTGGATGGCGCTCATATTACAACAGAATATACTTTTCCTCTTCATTATGTCTTACAATCTATTCTGCCTGCAGTTCAATTTCCATATGTTCCAAATGACTGTAGAATGTATACAATATGTAAGACATCCACTTAAGTTATGAATCTAATGTATTGTCTTTCATTTCCTTTTTGATCCATACAAGTCATAATCCCAATGGCTTAAAACAGTCAGTATGTACAGATTGTTGTACACTATTATTACCCAATAATTATGCTTAGGAACGCTCAAGGTTTACCCTGAGTGTCGTGGCTTTTGCACCAATCTCAAGTCTCAGAGTGAAGGGGCAGATATATCAAACAAAATTGATTGGAACATTAAAATATACTTAACATTAGCTCACCTGTGTTATGTTGCTTGTAGATAATGGTTCCCTCAAACTTTCACTTCCAGTCTCTCCATCATCAGCATCAATAAGACTGGCGACTGGTACACTTTGATTAGGTTTTAAAAAAGTGAAATCATTTTCACTAGAATCCAAGGCCACACAAACATCATACGAGTAAGGTAATTGTAAAGTCCCTTTGTTGAATGTAGAAAGAAACGCTGGATCCACTTGAGAGTATATGTTTGTGTTTAACGATCCAAAAGTCATTGGAGGTTTAGACTCTTTGCATTTTGATGTCACTGCCAGTATCACAGTCAGTGTAAAGAGAAAGGAGATGAGGCCAATGGCAACTATTAGATATATCTGCATATTAGGGGGTGAATCTGAATTACTTAATTGGTTAGTGATCTCAGGAAAAACCTGCTGATAATCATCAGCAACCACCAGACTTAGTGTAACAGTAGCTGATAGGGAAGGGTCCCCATTGTCCTTAACAAGAACTACAACCTTTTGTCTTAAAGGATCTTTCTCTTGAAATGCCCTCAATGTCCTTATTTCTCCCGTATGCTGATTAATGCTAAAAAGTGATAGTTCTGACAAATGGATAAAATGATAAGAAAGCCATGCGTTATGTCCAGAATCCGAGTCAACGGCTATTATTTTGGTTATTAAAGTATTCTGTCCTGAAGCAAACGGTACTATCTCATATGAAGGTGACCCTTCAGTTTCTGACAATGGGTAAAGTATTTTTGGAGCATTGTCATTCTTATCTACTACACAAATCTTAATGCTTGCATTGTTGCTAAGCTGCGGAGACCCATTGTCTTTAGCAATGACCTGTATGTAAAATTCCTTGTGCTCCTCATAATCAAATGATCTTTGAGCATAGAGAACCCCAGTTGTTGGGTTAATGGACAGGTAGGAGAAGACTGGGAAAACATCCATATTTTCAGCGAGAATAGAATAGGTCAGCGTTGCATTTTCTGCAGCATCCAGATCCAAAGCATGTACTTTATATATAGAAGCTCCGGGTTGATTATTTTCCGAAACGTAAGCAATATATTGAGGTTTCTCAAAAACGGGAGAATTGTCGTTTATATCTGATACACTCAATAAAATGACCTTAGTGGTGAAAAGTGCAGGGACTCCTCTATCAGTAGCTACAATTGTGATATTATATTGTGACACTAATTCCCTGTCTAATACAGTAGTTGTGATAATTGTGAAGTATATGCTGGACGATGGTACCAATTTAAAAGGTACCAAGTCTATAATTTTACAATCAACATCTCCATTGTTTCCTGAATCTTGATCGTAAACTTTGATTAGGGCTACTACTGTTCCAGGAGTAGAATTCTCAGGAATAGGGGTAGACAATGAAGAAATAGATATCTCAGGGGCATTGTCATTTTCATCTATTATCTGTATAAGAACTTTGGCATGCGCCACTAGGCCACCCCCATCCTTTGCCTGTACAGACATTTCATAATTACTTGTTTTCTCAAAATCTAAATGTACCTTATTTTTTATTTCCCCTGTTTTGGGATGGATACTGAAAGTATGCAAACCATTTTCTGGAATATTTCCAATGGAATAAGTAATATCAGCATTGAAACCTTCATCTTTATCTGTTGCATTTACAAAAAGTATTGTTGAGTTAACTGAAGTGCTTTCCTTTACATTAGCTTTATAGATCTCTTCACTAAACTCTGGAAAATTATCATTAAAATCGGTTACATATATCTTAATGAAAACAGTACCTGTTCTAATGGGATTTCCTCCATCGGCTGCAGTTAATATTAATTCATAAGTGTTTTGTGTCTCTCGATCTAGAGCTTTTTCCAAAACAAGCTCTGGAAAAACATTTTCTTGAGTATAATTCTTCTCTTTCAACACAAAATTCTGATTTCTACTAAGTCTGTAATTCCTTATAGAGTTAATTCCTACATCAGGATCTTCTGCATTTTGTAAAACAAAACATGTTCCAACTGAAGTGACTTCACTGATCTCCAATTCAATGATTTTATGAGAAAATCTTGGTGGATTGTCATTAATGTCCTGAATTTCAACTGCCACATGGAAAACATTTAAAGGATTTTCAACCACAACATCAAAGGTTAAAATGCAGGTAGACACTGATGCACATAATGTCTCTCTGTCTATCTTTTCTTTACTGCACAACTCCCCATTTTCTAAATTTATAGTAAAATATTCTTCTGCGACATGAGAATCAATTCTTAATCTTTTAAATGTCAATTCCTTTACATTTAGACCTAGATCGCTTGCTATATTTCCTACTGTAGAACCTTTTCTAGATTCTTCAACAATGGAATAATGAACCTGACCAAATACTGATTTCCATAGCCAAAGCAGAGAAAAATACTGTCTTACTTGCCATCCAATTCCTTTGTACATCTGTGCTTTTTGAGCCTTCATTTTTTTGTTGAGCTTTTTTGTCTCCTTTATAAAAACAGTTCCAATGAAATCCACAAGCTAAATACAATTAAAAGCTGTGTATTCATGAGACAACAAAAATGGTTGCATGTCTTCTTGGAAACCTGCAGTATATGAAAACTAAAAGGGATACCAGTAGATTTCTTTTTTCAGGTTCCTTTCCTTGTTGGTAAACAGCGGCGCTCAGAGGCATAAATGTGGAACTGCAAGGAGTTTTAAAACTAAGGAGTTTTAAAACTCATTAAATGAGGTAATCAGAAAAAAGAATACCAAGTAATCTTTGTATTATTGGAAAAAAAAGGAAAAATTTATAATAACAATGCTCAATATAAATTTGAAAGATTTTAAATTATTTATTAAAATTATTATACAGTACTTTGCAATATTTTATACAGGTGTAAAAAATGCTGAAGAGTAAGAATGCTTTCAAAAATAGACATGTTAATAGTTTTATAATTTAACAAAATGCAAAGTGAATGAACGGGTGTGACCACCCTTTGCCCTTAAAACAGCAACAATTCTTCTAGGTACTTCAGCACGTAGGTTGTTCCAAACATCTTGGAGAACCACAGTTGTTATGTGGATTTAGGTAGCCTCAGTTGCTTCTCTCTCTTCATTTTATCCCAGACAAACTAAATGATGTCTCCTCCACCATGCTTCACTGTTGCCTACAAACACTGATTTTTGTACTGCTCTCCAACACTTCAGCGAAAAAACTGCCTTCTCATCCCTCAGTTCACTCTCATCACTCAATCAGTTCAATAGTTTCATTTTTCTGCACTCCAGGTCCTGTGGTTTCATAACTAGTTGAGTTGCTTGGCCTTGTTTTCGAGTCAGAGGTATGGCTTTTAGGGTGCAAGTCTTCCATGATCATTTCTGACCAGACTTCTCTGGCTGGTAGATGAGTGTACTAGGGTCCCACTGTTTTCTGACAATGCTGAGCTGATGGCACAGCTGGACATCTTCTGACTGTGAAGGGAAGTAAGCATGATGTGTCTTTCATCTGACCACTTGGCTGACCACTGCATCTATGGTCTTCAATATTGTATGTTCAAAAGAGCTTAACGAGGGCATATGAAAACCTCTGTCTGCCTTGAAACTTCTGTCTGGGAGATATCTTGCTGATGCAGTATATCTACCTTGTGTCTTGTGACCTTTGACATTAAACTGTCATCAGCAACCATACCTTGTTGGTAACGTTGGCTGTTCCTCACCCAGTTTTATTTCTCTTACTGTGAAATAATAAACACTTACTGATTATGTTTCAACCCACATGTTAAATTGATGATCATTAGCACCCATTAATATACTTGTTAAATCATACGCCTAACTATATGCCTACAAAATCCCTGTGCAAGTGTACCCAGAGGAATTGGTGCTGTTTTGAAGATAAAAGGTGGTCACGCCAAATATTGATTTGATTTATATTTTCCTTCTGTTAACTAAACATACCTGTCTAAAACTTTTGCACATTACTAAAATAATATACTGTATTGTGAAGAGAAATACAATAGGTATGGAGTTTTGTTTCAAGGTTTCTGTGTTGTTCAGCTGCTATGAATCATGTTTTGAAGTAGTATGCTTGTAATAAATGTATGTACTGTTTTATAATTAAGTTTTAGCTGCTTATATTGTAATATGATAAAGCACACTTTACAGTCCCCAATTGGTCCGTAAACACACCAAAGTACGCAGTTGACAGTACATATAACAAAATGTTAATGCAGGGAGTCATTTTGGACACCTTTTATCTGTACAAGATTGATTTGTGGATGCCTTGAAAAGATTCAGACTCACAGTTTTTGTTATCACCTGTCTATTGACACAAAACTAAGGACACATGTAGTACTTTGTAGTCTATTCTGAAAACAGCATCTTTTAGCTTATTTTGTTGAATTTTATTAAAAATTAGATTTATCAAATGTATTTTTAATATTCATTAAGTATCACTACTGAACATATTACATACTTTGTAGTACTTGCTTTGCTGCACTCTTATTTATAGAGGCTTCCAGGGTACTATTACACAAGTAATAGAGGACCATGGATAGGTGAGAGAAATATGAAAATAAGTGATAAAGTGAAAGTTAAAAGCATGCATTATTTACATAATGAATGCTTTATATAAAAAGACAATGGTGAAAGTTTCCCTTTAGAGAGTACTAATTCACAAACGTTAGAGGAATTTGTTCTCTGACCATGTTAATGCTCAACTTGCACGATGTTATTACTATATTTTTGATAATAGCATTAAAAGCATTTTCTTTTCCAAATGTAAAACTGACCAGTGATTAAATCTATAAACAATGTATGTAAATTACTATATATGTCATACCTTTGTATGTTTGACCATGATAAAAATTATTCTCAAAGAGATTCAGTTTTATACAACATGCAATCTGTGTGCCAGACCTAATATAACAGCATCTCAAGATGACATCAAGACCATACTGGCCTACTGGGATACTGGGAAATTTCAGTACTTGAACTGGGGTCACACTGAGGAAAGTTCAAAGGGTGCACAGCATCCAGACCCCACAAGGGCTGGTCTGGGTAGCCTGATGAGCAGGACCAGTTGTGGAGATCATGGATTTCCCTGTAACTAGCCTAATATTATGGGAACGCAAGGTCTGTCACTTCAAACCTCTGCTTTTGTGCTCTTGAGGCACCGAGACCAGGCACTCTACATCAATCACTGCAAGCACTGCCAGGGAGCACCAAGGCAGAGGTGACCGACCTCATGCTCCCTCTACAGTATGGAAGAAGGAAAGAGGAAGAGGAGAAAGGTTTAAAAGATTTTTAACAACTGCATCAAAGTTAATGATGCAGAAAGATATCTCACTACAGACAGTCTCCCTATTGTTATTCCATAAAAATGTTCAATTTGGACATTATGGAGAACAATTTCAACAATTTCAACAATTATGCACCACTGGCAAGTCATTCCAAAATGCCAATGCCCTTGTTTGCAGATGCTTTTATCCTCCCAAGTAACATTATGCTAATTGGAACACCAGACAGGTGTCCCCAAGGCATGGTTCAGATTCAAATATACGATACATAAAGAAATGATTATTTGTAATGTTCAAAGGTCAAATAATTCCATATAATGCTAAACAAAAACACAATTATTAATTAATATATATATATATATAATTATTTTTTTTCTTCATACCATCACAAAACAACATATATAAATCCAAAAGCCCAAACACCAAATCATGATAACAAAAAATGTTGGCATGTTAAGTGTCAGAGTATATGCTCAACAGAATATAGTGTTTAGGAATTGATAACATTGTACAAAGGCTTGATAGGTAGTAAATGAGTAAATTAAAATGCTCAATTCATAGCTAATTTATTTGATCTCTTTGCATTATATACTTCAGGATTTTCTTAATATAGGAATGAAAATGGCGAGATTATTTTTTTTTATTTATTTTACGTATGTTATATAAAAGTTACAGATTTAAAAGTTAAAAAAATAAATATTGGTGTTTAACTTACCTCAACAGCATTACTGGCAGGTATGATTTCATTTCCAGTTTCTGAATTATCAGCATCAATCAAACTAGCCACTGGGACATCATGGTTGGGTTTTAAAAAACTGAAGTCACTTTCATTTGAGTCCAGAGCAACACAAACATCGTAAGAAATGGGTAAAGGCAAAGTACCTGTACTGTATCTTGAAATCAAGCGAGGATCAACTTGAGAAAATAGATTAGGATTTAACGAATTTAAACTAGTGGGGGAATTTAGTTTTTTGTACTTTGATATGATTGCCAACATCAATGTCAACAGGAATAGAAAAGAGATCAAGACCAAGGCTATTACTAAATATAACTGTGGATTATACTGGGTATTTGTATCTCTTGGTTGGCTATTCAATCCAGGAAGTACATGTTGGAAGTGTTCTGCAACAACAAGATGTAATGTAGCCGTCGCAGAAAGAGAAGGGTCTCCATTGTCTTTCACCATAACTACGACCTTTTGCCTCATACTATCTTTCTCTTCAAATACACGAGATGTCCTTATTTCCCCTGTATTTTGACCAATGGTAAAAAAGAAAGGTTCTGAGGCTTGAATAAAATGATAAGACAACCAAGCATTGTGCCCAGTGTCAGCATCAACTGCCACCACTTTAGTTACTAAATAACCAGGTTCAGATGCCAAAGGGACCACTTCAAATAAAGCTGAATTCTCATTCTCTGGTGAAGGATAAAGAATTGTTGGTGCATTATCATTCTGATCTACTATACAAAGCCTAAGGACTGTACTGCTGCTCAGAGCTGGTGATCCACTGTCCTTAGCCATTATTTGGATGTAATACGTCTTCCGATGTTCATAGTCAAATGACTGTTGTGCATAGAGAACTCCAGTCACTGGGTTAATAGATAAATATGCAGACACAGGAAAATCTTCACTACCATTGGTAATAATTGCATAAACAAGTTTCGAATTGTCTCCATAATCGAGATCTGATGCATGTATTCTGTATATTGAGGCACCAGGTAAATTGTTTTCTGTAATATAAACATCATAAGCACTGCTTTCAAAAGTAGGAGGATTGTCGTTTACATCAGCAATGTATAGTTCAATTGTTTTTGTGACCGATAATGGCGGACTCCCTTTGTCGGTTGCAACAATAGATATATTATAAGATGATGTTTTCTCTCTGTCTAAAGGAACAGATGTAACGATTTTATAATAATCACCAGATGATGGCAATAGTTTAAATGATAACGAATCTAAAATCTGACACATAATTTCACCATTTTCTCCTGAGTCCTTATCATGTACATTGATAAGTGCCACCACTGAGCCAGGTAAGGAGTCCTCGGAAATAGGAGACGAAATGGATGTGATTGTTATTTTAGGTGCGTTGTCATTCAGATCTACTATTTGTACTACCACGTTGGCATGAGACACAAGGCCTCCGCCATCTTGTGCTTGCACAGACATTTCATAGCTCTTAGTCACTTCAAAATCTATATGTCCCTTGGTTTTGATTTCCCCACTGTAATTATCAATTGCGAACACATTCAAAACATCTTCTACAGTGTTGCTGAAGGAATAGGAAATTTGTGCATTTGGCCCCTCATCTTTATCACTGGCTTTGACTTGAAGAACTGAAGTGTCGATTGGCACATTTTCATTTAACATTACCCTGTATATCTCTTGGGTAAATATAGGAAAATTATCATTAGCATCAGTAACAAAAATCTTTACCGGGACTGTTCCAGTCTTCATAGGATTTCCTCCATCAAAAGCTGTAAGGGTTAATTCATATAGGTTTTTCTTTTCACGATCTAAAGATTTTTCCAACACAATTTCCGGATATTTAACGCCATCAGAGTTGATCTTTTCACCCAGGCTAAAAAAATCATTGTCATTAAGTTGATATGACTGTATTGAATTCACACCTATATCAGTATCTCTTGCATTTTGTAGAAGAAAACGGGCTCCAGGTGAAGTAAATTCGACAACGTCTAGCCTGATAATGTCGAGAAGAAATTTGGGTGCATTATCATTTAAATCTTTAATTTCAATTGTGACGTGAAAAACATTTAAAGGGTTTTCCACGAGTGCGTCAAAGGTTAGAAAACAGGGGTTAGCAGCAGGACACAAAATCTCTCTGTCTATTCTGCCACTAATATAGAGGTTTCCATTTTCTATATTAAAAGAAAAATATTTTTCTGCATCAGGAGAAATATGAAATTTTCGCCTAGACAGTTCCTTTATACTCAACCCCATATCCTTTGCTAAATTTCCTACCAACGAACCCTTCTTCATTTCTTCAAAAATAGAGTATTTGATTTGAGCTGATGCAAAATAAAAGCAAGAAAACAAGAAAGAAAATATTACTTGCCACCTGAATGCCTTGCATTTTTCTCTTTGATGAATCCTCATTTTAGACATTTGTCTTTCTTATATTCCAATGCAAATTGCCTTCCTTTATGGTTTGTAATCCACTGAAACAGTTTCTAGATAAATATCTAATTTCTTCTTTGTGTAAAAGGATCTGAAAATGTCTCCTTTCTTCATACAGCTCTGCAATGTTTCTGTGAGATACAAGCATAGGTAGATGTCCAATCCCAGCATCTCCATCTTATTGGTAAACAGCGGCGCTCTGAGGCACAAATCTGGAACTGCAGCCCAACTGGATCAAAGATAGCTCTTGAATTACTATTTACGTTAAAATCTAAAAGAACACACTTTTTAGTTTTGCTGTAATATAAAAGTCCAAAATAATTTACATATTTTTAATTAACTTACCTTGTCGTACTTAGTGGCCCTATATGTGTTTATTCCAATCAAAATGTGTGGTATACTATACTTTTTGTAACTTTGTTTTTTTGTTTATCTATTTGTTTCTTTGCAATGTGTACAAAAAATAGCATAAAATAAATTCAGTTCGTCATGACAGAACAAGGCAAGGACGTAAGGGAGAAAAAAAGTGAAAAAAAGGTTTGTGTGTAATGTCACATGCATTGTGGTCCCTATGTACTCAAGGTCAGATTTGCAGACCTGTATGTTGGGAGTACAGAAATGTGTTTGCATGTTTTAACATTGTTCTGCTTCAGCGCTTGATATCTGGTATGTTTGAGTTTAAATTTACCTAGTATATCAGATTTCAAACATGCACAAGGGGGATATTCTCGGTGCTGGGGTCATCCCACCCAAATGTAAAAACATGTATCTGCGTTGGGAAATGTAATGCTTTAATAAACAAACATCATAATTCCTTTTACCTTTGAATGATTAACCCTTATACAGTGACACAAAAGCAGCCATTGATAAGTTGTTGCCACAGAAACTAAAAGAGACTTTCTATGACTCTAAAACTATACCAATAATGATCTTAAATGCAAATTAAGATTAGAAGAAAATTATGCAAACAAAATCATCCGAGAGTCAAGTTGCTTTCATTGCACACTAAAAATATACCAACAACTATACCATATAGTCACTTGTGCTGGGGACCCCTTTGTGGTTATCTTACAAGTCCATTTCATCTGTAGATCTATATTATACGCTTGATGTCTTAAAAGCTTCTCTGTATTTGTAAGGTAAATGCTGATACGTCTGTGTAGAGGGCTAGCTTGGGGTATGTTTCCGGAAGGGCTATTGTATCTTACAGATCATAACTTGGTTTTATATGATAAAAACATATATAGTTGATAGTTTGTTAAGGAATAAGGTTATTGGCCAGATGGGCCATCAGCTATTGCAGCATACTGTGCGGAGGCAGCACATTGAAAAGGTCAGTGAGGTAGCCCATCAGACCGAAATGCGAGGTTTGTGTTCTTTTATCAGCTATGTAGCATGGTCTTCTTCTAGATCATTAAAGTTGTCTATGATCTAGATGTGCAAGAGTAAGCTCCTGAATTTTCACCTCTTTATACACACTAGCAATTCAGCTGACACGCATGGTGTGTAGAATCGCCACCGCCCTGCTGATTCCATAGCTGTAGAGTTGCAAATTTCCACTGGCATTAATATCAGCCCAAAGTGAGTGTATAGCTGAGCAGTTGCATGCAAACCTCACATCACCAAGGACAATGCCAAGCGTTGAATCAAGTGATGTAAAGCAAGCCACCACTGGACTCTGGAGCAGTGGAAGCTTGTTCTGTAGATTGACGAATCATTCATTTGGCAGTCTGATGGGCAGGTCTGTGTTTGGTGGATGCCAGGAGAACATTACCTACTGTCACGATCCCGGCCGGAGTACAGTCCGGGGGGACTCACCGCGTCGCGCTCCCGTGCGGAGTGCATCTCCTGAGTACCCCCGAGTGGCGGGTACTCGGTACTTACCCCTCCCGGGACAATCCAGCCACACAGGGTCCTCTTCCGCGGCGGTTCACAAGAATGAACCGCCGCACAGTGATGGACACCCACGTTGTCACAGGACACGCCCCCCTGCCGATCTCTTACCCCTATGGAGGAGAAACACGTCCATTGGACGTCATCATAGTTGGGGGCGGGATCTGGAAAGGCGGCAGGTTTAAAAACAGAGCTTGGCTTGATTCCTGACCACGTTAACCTCTCAGCTCCTGACCCGGATTGTTTTGACCATTCTCTGCCTGATACCTGGTTCCGACCTCGGCTTGATTCCTGACCTTGTTACTTCTCTGCTCCTGACCTGGACTATCTGACCAATAAGAGACTGGTCCATTTGTATCCTGCATCCTGGTTTCCACACCATTGCAAACGTAACACCTACCTGACTTCATTGTGCAAATTGTAACTTTGGTGGAGGAGAAATAATGGTTTCTGGCTGTTTTTAGGGGTTGGGCTAGGCCCCTTACTTCCAGTGAAGGAAAATCTTATTGCTTCAGCCTACCAAGATATTTTGTATAATGCTATGCTTCCAACTTTGTGGGGACAGTTTGGGAATGGTCATTTTCTATTCCTGCATGACAATGCCCCAGTGCACAAAGCAAGGTGGATAAAGACATGGTTTGATGAATTTGATGTGGGATGGACTGAAACACAGCCAATCCTTGTTGTCCAATATCAGTGCCTGACCTCGCAAATGCTCTACTGGATGAATGGGCAAAAATTCCCAAGGAAACACTTCAAAATTGCATGGAAAGCTTTCACAGAAGAGTGGAAACTGTTATAGCTGCAAAGGGGGGACCGACTACATATTAATATCTATAGCTTTAGGATACAAAAGTCCCTGTTGGTGTAATGGACAGGTATCCCAATACTTTTGTCCATATCGTGTAAAACATGTGCCATCCTGGATTGTTTAGTTCTTTGAATAGTCTGCAATTGCTAAACTATTAGAAGCAAGTTCTTTAAATAAGCTTCTGATTTATTTCATGGGACTGTTTTCTTCACAGCTCAATGAGGTATTCTTGTTGCTATCTGATTCCTTCTGTGAATTTGTGGGACCTGAGCTGCCACAATCTTGAGCTAGTCTGGGTGGCAAAAACTGGCCAGCTTTATCCTTTCTGCTGCAGTGAAGCTTCCGATTGGTAAATATGCTTCTCAAGGAGAGCTCTCGTTTTTAGTTGAATGATGCAAAATGCTGAATGCATTGTAACTCCGCTGTACTTTAGAAATCCTTTATCGGCTGCACAAGTTTGTCATTGTCTTGAGCTCTAAGACCTGAAGTGAAAACTCAAAAATCAAAGCTCCCTTTTTTAAGGCACATAACATAGGACCTTTTCTCAACATCACGGATATTAGTCATTACATCAGATTTGTGAATGAGCAACATCTTTAACAAAAAAAAAGTCCTAGATGTAATGATAAATATTAATATGCGTGTTGATTTGTTAAGTAAATTCCCAAGCATTCAGAGTTTACACAAAAATGTTTACTGATTTCCTTTGGATTGTTGGTAAAGGATTTGTGCATTTGACTGTGGCTCATAGTCGCTAAAGAAGATCTAAAGATCCTGCAAAATAATTTTATGTAAAGATAACACAAAAACAATGTCTTAGTTGAAATTGAGCTTTTTAGCTTGAATCTGTTTACACAAACATATAGATCACTTATAGTCTGTAAAGGAAATCTTGCACCAGGCAGAATAGATTCAATTCAATCGAATTAGATTATCTTCTGTATACTGTAAAATCAGGGTGCGTTGTCAATTAAATCTTGAATTTTAGCCTTGAAATGAAAAAATCAAATAATGTTCCACTGGTGCATCAAATGTTAAAAAATATGGATTTGTTGATCCGCTTCTGTTTTTTAACATAAATATTTTACATATTAACATACAATTCTTGCCATATTTGAAATTAAAAATGATATGAAGGATAACATTACTTGCCATCTTATGAATGTCTGTATTTTCTTGGTCTTCATTGCAGCAGTCTTACATATTTCCCTAGCAATTTCTGCATCAAATATTGCAGACCAGTTAACATGTAATATCCAATTTGAAATGAGTGATATGAGCAGATAGATCCCCTCTGTAAAAGAACTGGTAATGTGTTTTCTTTCTTTGTTCAGCTTTATATTTGGTGAGTATGCTGTGTGAAATACAAGTAGATCTCCATTTTCTTTTTCTTCTCCTCCTTATTGGTAAACAGTGACACCCAGAGGCAATGCACTGAACTGCAGCATAATTTAAATACTTTTGTTCAGATTAGTTACATATTTTACCACTGGTTTACAGGTGTCATGTATTAAAAGGATAAAATATTAATCTATCAACATTAAAATGTTTTTTTTTTTGTCGTAAAAATATTTCTGGTGATTATTTTGAAAGCATCTGCACAATTACAGGTAGCTACAATAATTTCTAGATGCTCAATTGATGTAATATTAAGCATCTATGTCAGGTTCACTAATAATATTTACTTTAACTTAGATAAAATATAAGATACACAAAATAATATCCTATTATTTATGAAACGCATCATAACTGCAAACATTATATCATACATGGTTGTTTTGTATTAACTAAAGTTGTGCATCAATATATTTATATTATATATGTTTTTATTAAAATGCTTAAAGGGAAAATATGTGAGATAATGTTTTAATAGCTGTATTATACTAAGCCAAATAATATTATGACAAGACAATGGAATGTATTAGGGGAATATTTTATTAGAGTAAATAGTCCATTCCATGTTACTCTCGGTGTCACACACTGGGTAAGCAGGTTAGCGAGGGGCCTTGGTGCAGGGATAGTGTTGTCTGTTTGTACACTGCGATTCATTGTGCAAGGTAGACAGGCACACAGCAGACAGAAGTGCGGGACTGGAACTGGCAAGGCTGATCCTTAAATAGAAGCCCACCGGCAGGGCACACGACCGGAAGCTCACTGGCAGAGCACAGGAGTGGACATGCTGCTGGAAGCCCTCAGGCTGGGCACACGACAGGAAGCCCACTCGCAGGGCTGAAGGCAGGAGCAATACAGGATCAGGTACAAAAGGAAGCCAGGAACAATTCAGGAACAGGGCAAGGGCAAAACAGTCCTATTACTACAATGCCAAGGCCCAGTTTGCAGGAAGCTACAGCCCTTTATACTGCAGGGCAGCAGGTAACGAGGCCAGGTGACAGGAGGAGAGCAGAAACATAGGCAGAGCGGCCACTAGAGGCTGAACTAGGAACAGTCCAAAAACCTGAATGCACAATACAGGACCCAGGAAACCAGGGCAGAATGTCACACTCGGTTTTATCTTTCCATTTTACACACACACACACTTGTAAGAGAAATTCTATATAGAGAAAGCCTATATAATTAGTGGTTATAAAATAATGGAAATATATTAAAACATTCGATAAGTCTAAATTTGACCTCAGAAGGGTATTTTGAATTGTCTTGATCTGTTTGATAGAGGTTGCTTTATAAGTTTTACTAAACCACAAAAAATATGGCATAGAGCCAAAGTATTTTAAAACTTCTATAGATTCAACATTAGCTATCTGAGTCAATGTTGTTATAGCCTAAAAAAAAACATATTGATCACATTACACATTAGATGCAGTGATAATGAATATCCCCAGGTAAAAGAAGTTATTTCAACCCGTTACTCAAACGTGCTATCTGCAGAAATCCCAGAAAATTTTAGGTGTATGTAATTGGGAGGAAGAGTGGGATTGACTAATTAGTACTGTTTGTAAAAGTACTGTATAAAATGTGTATATCTCGCAGGGAAAGAGGTATATCAATTTTTATTTAGGTGGAATCTCACCCACAATGGCTCAGAAAATATACCCATAGCATTATACATCTATAGGATTAATACACAGAATGTAGGTTCTTTCAAGTGAATGTAATAAACCTGCGCTGCAAGGGTTTAAAACACTGCCTCTGAAGTCATTTAGTGTCTGCTATAGGAGAGAGAGTATTTTTCCTGGAACTTGTTGAATTGAAATATGTTACTTGTAACTGGGAAATGCATTAACTCATCAGTTGATAGATATAATTACCGTCTAGTCAGTTTGCAAACTGGAGTAGGATTTGTGTTGTTTTTTGTTTGTTTGTCATACTGTTCAAACACTGTATTTTTTGATCTGTCAATAAGTCGCCACAAAAATGGTCATAGTGCGTGGGTGTTTGTTAGTGTATGGTATTAGAGGAAGCGAGTGCCAGAGCAAGTAATGTCACCTATCTGGGGGGTGGGCATATTTCACTAATGAGAGTGGGTAAAATAAATGCAATCCCCTTTTGGAGGGTGCACTGACCTCACCCTTCTCACCCATCCATGTATAGTTGAATGGAAGGGGTTAATGCTAATTTAAAAATAATAACCCAATCGTTTCAGATGAAAGTGGGGGGCATTTTTAAAAATAATAATAATAAAAAATAACCCAATTGTTTCAGATGAAAATGGGGGCATTTTTAATTTGGGAATTAAATTTGTTGCCCGGTGCCCACATTCACTCTCACTTTCTTGTTCACTCTCACTTTCTTATTCACTCTCTCATGCCCTTTAAATGTTTTCCTTAATTCTTTGCTGACTACTTCTGCTGACCACTTCCGCATCTTCATCTTCTCTCTTCTACGTCTGTCTTTTATCGCCTCGCCTTAATTATTATTATTATTATCTTTTATTTATATAGCGGCATCTTTTATCTTCTATCTTCATCTACATTTCTGCCACATAACTAAATGCAATCGGGAGAGAGAACGTCACTGAAAGCGCCACAATTTAGCCCTAAGGTGAATACTGAATACGGGAGTCGGAAGAGGTAACAACAGTAGAAGATAGCCGCAGGGAGCGACGAGGGCGGGTAGGGGTGTATTTGGATAGGAGGATAAAGATGTAAGGGGGTGCAGAGTTGTTGAGGGCTCTATAGGTTAGGGTCAGAAGTTTAAATTTGATTCTGAATGGTATGGGGAGCCAATGAAGTGATTGTCATAGTGGGGCAGCAGATGAGGAATGGCAGCACCTGTGCCCCTAACAGCCACCTGTAGAGATAAAAGGCTGCTTACCTTTTAAAGGGTCCGTCCAGTATTTTCCACTGAAGACTGCAATCCTCAATTTTAAGCCTTTTAAAAGACCCAGGGGGCATTATTTTTAACCCTCCAATTCCATTGGAAACAGCATGAGAGGTGAGGGGGGTCTCCTTTTAGGCTTTTTAAATACATTTTTTAAACCAGGACAGGGGTATAAAAGTACAAAGGTTCTAGTGCAAGTTGGCTTTAGTTAATTTGTGAGTTAGACTTTTTTCCAACTTATACGAGTTGCAGCAAGCAAATGTTTTATGCCCACTTGCAAGCACTTACAGTTTAGTAAATAGACTAATTTTGCATTTATATACAATTAGCATCAGGATCATCTAAAAATAAAAATCAGCCCAAGCACTTTAGGGTCAGTAACAAGCATTTTACATGCAATTATTTTTTCCATAAACAACATATTTGCGTGTGAGTATATAGAACAAGCAGTAGTCACATCTACTAAAGGCAAATGTTTTCATTTAAAGTCTCTTTATTCATGTTGAGTAGTTTTGGAATTAAGTATATTAGCGTCACTAGTCTTCACCAATCTGTTTTAGCTATGTCTTAAGAGTATAAAAAAAGCAATGATGTGTTTCTACAATTTTTTGTTCTTTAATCTTGATTTTTTCTGTTCACTACACAAACTAATATTGCAGTGAATTGATTGACTGAGGTCAGAAAAATAGAAAAGTATTACTTGCCATTTCATTCATCCGAAAGCCTGTGTGGAATCTTGATTTAGCTTCTTGAACTTTGACAAAATACCTTTCTACAAAATTCTAAATAGTTACAGCCTGCTAGAAAGATCTGATTAATAAAAATGTCTGTGTTTAGACTAGCACTGAGTATGGCAGTTGAACCAATTCAAGTTGTGTTTCCATTCTGGTAAACAGTGACACCCTGAGGCAAAATGGCTGTGCTGCAACAGACTTTTTTTTTCTTTAGTATTAGGCTTGTAGTGGAGTAAATGCAGTACTTCAATTAAGGCAGAATGTATTTTTTTTCCTCAAAAGAATAACTAAAGTGAACAAAAACATGTAAGCAATTATGAAAGCATTTCCTTAAATCCCACTCATTTCTTAACTAATATTACATATATAGCCATTATGACATATTTGAAATATATTCTGCCAAATGTAGGATTACATACCAGTAATTATTTACCTTACAAAGCTATGAAATAGCACCAGAAGAAAATTATGTTGCAAATAACTATTATATTCCTTGGGTAAATTTCTAGCAAGATTTCCAGTACAAAACGGTATTTCTTTGATGCTGTCTGTAATCAAAATCAAACAATGAACACACACACTATAGTGCCAACACTACATGTTGACAGCATACATTAACACAAAATTTCCATTACATTGTTACATCATACAGTAGCACACATACACACTGACTCTACCACACACGCAGATATATACCAAACCAATAAAGATCTTATTGCCTATCTAAATTCATTAAAATTCATTCTGGGTGGTACAACTGTTTCAAGTGTTCTCGTTGTAAACACAAGTGCGTTTTGTTGCCATCCGTCTGTAATGGGGGTTCTGTATCAATCCCAATACATTTACGTGTATTCAAATGGTGTCCCACTGCCAAAAATTGTTTTGCTATTGTTTTATTTGTTTTTCAATCTCTGAAGAACAATAGTCTCTAGAACTATAGATAGTGACACAAGTATGGTACTTTGTTGAAGACATTGGAACACTATTAAATGACTGCTATCTATTTAAAGCAGGAGGAGGAAGGACCAAGTGGATAGGGTGTCTAGTGAGTTTACTCCCTGAATGTGTCCTATTTCACCTAAATTTGTGATCAGAGAGTTTGTAGCTTACCTCTCCAGTTAGTGTATGTAGTTAAATTATGAGATTAGTGCCATAGAGAATTTACATTACTCTTTTTTTATCAATGGACTGTTGTAACAAAGATATATACAATATTAATATTTAGTAGTATACAATTTACATTGATGAGAATGAACCCCAAAGCATTTTTGACTGTGTTTGTTATGTGTACCATCCTATGGGCTTTGGACATTTAACATTATCTTTCCCATAATATCTATGATATTGTAAGGGCCTTCCCAATTTCCGTCCCATAAATCTTTTTTCTAAAAGTTTTTATCATGACCATACCCCCTTTTAAAAACTTTAAAAAAACCTGGGGGTGTCATCTTCTGCATACGGGATGCCGCAAAAAGAAACATCTCTGCTAGATTATCTTGCAGGATTAGTTTTGGTGTGGTTAGGCAAATATGGTTTATGTTGGAAAGCAGGCAGCATTTTTCTACCTGTTATTAGTGTGTATTGTGTAGCTGATTTTGTACCTCTAATACCAGCTGGTAGTGTTTTTACCCATGTATTGTTTTTGTCAAGCAACATGATTTCAGTGTTCTGTTCATGTGCTTCACAATACCAGCTGATTGTTAGTGATGAAAACACTGGTCTATTCTACAAAAACGCCACCTGGTGAAGATTCATGACTCCACAAAGCTTATGCTGTGCAAAAAGAATCATCTTTTCTAAATGATTTTCTACTCATTTGGGTGATAATACATCTACCACCACTAAGGCACATTTCAACCAATTTTCCCTGTTAGTAATGGACCTATGAAAGTTATTTGCAATGTAGACCACATCCAACATCAATGCCTCTACTGGGTGCATTTCCACAGAATCATTCCAAAGTATTGTGAAAAGCCTTCCCAGAAGAGTAAAGGTTTTTATAGCTGCACACAGGGTCCCAACTTCAGGATTTGTTTTGGCTAAAAGTGAGAAAAAGTGTATTGAATTTTTTTCAATTTTTCATATTTTATTATTTTTTATAGGAAATTAGATAATATGATCAAAAAAGAAACAGTCTTGTCATTAAGGGGTTAACAATATGTGGTTAAGTTGCAATTGGGTATATAGAGCTCTTCAAAAAATGTTTCCCAGCAGTGACCACAATAACATTCCAGCATGCAGAAAAAGGATTCTTGTTTTCATCTAATACAATTGGTATTTTTCTGAGTTTGTGTTATGGTGTGAAAAATCACCAGTGTAATGGTATGGTGAGGTAGGACCCCAGATGGCGGAGTGGGCCAGGCCAAACTGGAACCAGAAAGTCAGAGAACCAACCAGGTCAGACAGGTAATCAGGATAAGCCAAATCAGAATCCAGAGATGAGGTCAACAAGCCGAATCAATACCAGACGAGCGGAATCAGGAGCCGAATCAGGAGACAGGAACGAGGTCAACAAGCCAAGTCAAACCGGAGCAGTCAGTAACAATCTAATGCGCAAGCAAATAGCAGAAATACACCAACCAAGGGTGACCCAGAAGAGGAAGTCCAGGTTTAAATAGGGACAGGTGGAGGTGTGTCCTGCATTAAGGAGGTCACCCAAGGTTATAAGAACACGTTACATCTGTGCTACCTGTGTGCCGCATGGTCGGCCACGCGGTGAAGACGACGACCGGGTAGCGGTGGTACTCGCTGCCCGGGAAGCCGGCCGAGGAGGAAGCGTCGCGGGACCAGCCACGGCGCGGGACCGGAGAGGCAGGTAAGTCCTTACAGTACCCCCCCCTCGAGAACCGCACGAAGGGCGACCAGGGCCTCTGCCAGGCCTCCCGGGGTATTTGGAATGGAAGAGGTGAACCAGCCGAGGCGCGCAGACTTCGGAGGCGGGCACCCAAGATCTTTCTTCCGGGCCATAACCCTTCCAGTGAACCAGATATTGCAGAGCACCCCGGAAGATGCGGGAATCGAGGATGGAACGGATCTCGTAGTTCTCAGAGGAGGTGACAGAAACGGGACCAGGGCTGGCCAGAGGACGGGTAAAACGAGAGAACAACACTGGCTTCAGGAGGAAGACGTGAAACGTGCGAGGAATACGTAGGTTTCGTGGCAGGTTCAGTTCATATGTGACAGGGTTAATATGGCGGAGGATAGAGTATGGTCCAATATAGCACGGTGCCAGTTTTTGCGAAGGAGAGCGAAGGCGTATGTTACGGGTAGAGAGCCACACCTTGTCTCCAGGCATATAGGAAGGGGCAGGTAACCTTTTACGGTCATAATACCTCTTTTGTGTCTGAGAAGCAGCTATGGACGCAGAGCGGACAGAGGACCAAACAGAAGACAGGTGTTTTAGGTGTGCGTCCAAAGCAGGTACCCCTACTTCTGGGGTGTCGGTAGGCAAAACAACCGGGTGGAAACCGTAGACACAATAAAAGGGGGTGTGTTGGGTGGAGCCTTGCACGGAGTTATTGAGGGCGAACTCCGCAAGTGGGAGGAGGTCAGCCCAGTCATTCTGGTTGTCATTAACAAAAGCACGTAGATATTGTTCAAGGCGCTGATTAGAGCGTTCCGCTGCCCCGTTGGTTTGGGGGTGATAAGCCGTGGAAGAGGACAGGGTGATACCTACGGCTTCACAGAAGGACCTCCAGAACCGGGAGATAAACTGGACTCCACGGTCAGATACGATGTCCTGGGGAATTCCGTGGAGTCTAACAACTTCTCTCATGAAGATGTCCGCGAGTTCTCTGGCCGTGGGAAGTTTAACTAGTGGAACAAAGTGAACCATCTTGGAGAAACGGTCCATGATGGTGAGTATGGTGGTGTAGCGACGGGATAGAGGAAGTTCCACTATGAAGTCCATGGCAATATGGGTCCAGGGACGACAAGGCACCGGAAGGGGCTGTAGGTGACCAGCTGGAGGAGTCCTGGGGGTCTTGGTAGTGGCACATATGCGGCAGGATCTGAGGTAATCAGCCACGTCTTGTCTCCAGGAGGGCCACCAAAAACGGCGGCTTAGGGCCCGGCTGGTGCGTCGAAGACCAAGGTGGCCTGAAAACTTTGTGGAATGATGTACCTGAAGTATCCTTTCACGGTACACAGGAGGCACAAACAGTTTGTCAGGTGGGGTATGGGCTGGAGCAGACGGTTGGCTGGCTTGAATGCGTTGCAGGAGGGGAGAAGCAACAACTAGAGATACAGCGGAGACAATACGGTTAGCAGGGACGATGGGTTCCAGGTCTGGTTTCTCCTCAGTGGCTGTGCAGAACATACGGGATAAAGCATCGGCCTTGGTATTTTTAGACCCCAGGGCGATAGGAAATAACATAATTAAAACGGGATAAGAAGAGAGTCCATCGTGCTTATCTGGGGGTTAAACGTTTGGCATCGGCAATATACTGGAGGTTCTTGTGGTCTGTGAGAATAGTAACAGGTATGCGGGAACCCTCTAGGAGATGAAGCCACTCAGTAAGGGCGAGGATGACTGCCAGTAGTTCCCGTTTACCGCCTCCTCCCTGCTACCTGTCGTGGATTCCTCAATCAGTGCTCCTTTTACTTCGAGATGTCTCCCTACTCGTTTCCTTCCGATAGAGCCCGTGTGGGGTATGTCATCTCCCTACTCACTGACAGGGCTCTGGCCAGGGCAACTCCTCTTTGGGAACGCAATTCTCCAGTGGTCAACGATTATACTGACTTTGTAACCACTTTCCGTCAAGTATTTGACAGGCCAAGTCGCGGCCATATTGCCTCGTCAAGTCTCTTCTCACTGCGTCAGGGTACACGCAGCTTATCTGACTAAGCCATTGAATTTCGTACCCTGGCTGCAGAAGTGGCATGGAACAACGACGCCTTGGTTGCTGCCTTCACTAATGGCCTATCTGACCGCCTGAAAGATGAGGTGGCTGCCCGGGACCTGCCCACGGACTTGGAAGAACTCATCGCCTACATTGGCCACATTGATCTGCGCCTCCGGGAACGCCAGGTACAGCGAGATCGCCAAAGGAGGGCTCCAGTGCGTTTTGCCCCACGTCCGGCTTCTTCTGACTCTGCTTCTCTTCCGCCTGAGGAGCCCATGCAGATCGGCTCCACACATCTCTCCGAGGAGGAGAGATCCCTCCGGCGCCAACAGGACCTCTGTATGTACTGTGGCAAACGAGGACATTATGTGCGTTCCTGCCCTGTGAAGCCGGGAAACTACAAGGCCTAAGGAGGGTTGGGGTACCTCCTCTAGGCATTTCTGCTGCCTTTCCCCATGGCCGGGCGCCTCGTATGTCCGTTCCTACATCTCTCACTGTTCAGGAGAGCACTATTCTGGCTCCAGCCCTTATAGACTCTGGAGCTGCAGGAAACTTTATTGACCACGACTTCTGCAGGCTCCACAATATACCCTTGCAGGAGAAAACCTCCCCGATCTTCGTGGAGGCCATCAACGGTCGACCTCTTCAACCTGCAGCGGTGACCCGCGAAACTACCCCGCTTCGTCTCAGAGTAGGGGTTCTCCATACAGAGACTATAACACTCCATGTGATAACTTCTCCGGCTGCCCCCATTGTCTTGGGCTACCCTTGGCTGCAGCTGCATAACCCTGACATCGATTGATCTACCCACGAGATCACTTCCTGGCGGTGCTCCTCCTGCATGTTCCCTCAACCATGCATAGTGAAAATCGCCTCCTTGGATACCACCACCCTACCTCCGCAATACCAGGAATATGCTGACGTGTTTGATAAGAAGGAGGCTGACTCCTTGCCTCCTCACCATCCCTATGATTGCCCTATTGACCTGCTTCCTGGCACCGTACCCCCACGGGGCAGAGTGTATCCGTTATCCCCAGCCGATACTGAGGCCATGGAGGCCTATGTCAGAGAAAACCTCCAAAAGGGCTTTATCTGCCGCTCCGCTTCTCCCGCCGGTGCAGGCTTCTTTTTTGTGTCTAAAAAAGATGGCGGTCTACGTCCGTGTATAGACTATCGGGCCTCAATCGAATCACCATTAAAAACACATACCCCTTGCCACTCATTACCGAGTTGTTCGACCGCCTGAAGGGATCGAAGGTGTTCACTAAATTGGACTTACGGGGTGCCTACAACCTCATTCGTATCCGTCAGAACGATGAGTGGAAGACAGCTTTTAATACCCGCTCTGGCCATTACGAGTACACAGTAATGCCATTTGGGCTCTGTAACGCCCCAGCAGTATTTCAGGAATTCGTTAACGACGGTTTCTGGGACTACCTTCACCAATTCGTTGTCATCTACCTTGATGACATACTTATCCACTCGCCGGACCCGATTTCACATTGGATACACGTTAAAAAGGTCCTGGCACGCCTTCGTGAAAACCGTTTATACGCTAAACTGGAGAAATGCGTATTTGAAGTTTCCCGGGTACCCTTCCAGGGTTTGAGATGGATTCCGACAAGCTGCATGCCATTCTGCAGTGGCCTCAACCACAAGGACTGAAAGCCCTCCAGAGGTTCCTCGGCTTTGCTAACTATTATCGACGATTTATCCAAGACTTTTCTAAGGTTGTGGCTCCCATGACCACGCTCACTAAAAAGGGGTCTGACTGTCATAATTGGCCTGCCTCCGCTGTTCAGGCCTTCCAGAAATTGAAGAATCTGTTTGTCTCTGCTCCGGTCCTCGTTCACCCTGATGTCTCTCAACCTTTTATTATTGAAGTGGACGCTTCAGAAATCGGCGCTGGAGCGGTCTTATCTCAACGGAAAACATACGAAGGGCTGCTACATCCTTGTGGATTCTTTTCCAAACGCTTTTCACCTGCGGAGAGGAACTATGTAATTGAGGGGGGGTAAACGGAGGGTATGAAGACCTGGGTCAGCAGGCGATGGAACAGCAACAGGTGCAGCAGCAGGCACAGGAGGTGGACCACGTGCTGGATCAGTCCTTGCCAGGAGTGTTTGCAAAGCCTGAGCAAACTGGTCCATGCGAAGATCCAGACTTTCAATACGGGCTTTACAGGTAGACATCTTCTGGCCAATCTCCGCGGGGTCCATGGTGACCCTTGGTACTGTATTGGTATGGTGAGGTAGGACCCCAGATGGCGGAGTGGGCCAGGCCAAACTGGAACCAGAAAGTCAGAGAACCAACCGGGTCAGACAGGTAATCAGGATAAGCCAAATCAGAATCCAGAGATGAGGTCAACAAGCCGAATCAATACCAGACGAGCAGGAATCAGGAGCCGAATCAGGAGACAGGAACGAGGTCAACAAGTCAAGTCAAACCGGAGCAGTCAGTAACAATCTAATGCGCAAGCAAATAGCAGAAATACACCAACCAAGGGTGACCCAGAAGAGGAAGTCCAGGTTTAAATAGGGACAGGTGGAGGTGTGTCCTGCATTAAGGAGGTCACCCGAGGTTATAAGAACACGTTACATTATGTTTTGACCACACGGTGGCGCTGTGCTACCTGTTTGCCGCATGGTCGGCCACGCGGTGAAGACGCCAACCGGGTAGCGGTGGTACTCGCTGCCCGGGAAGCCGGCCGAGGAGGAAGCGTCGCGGGACCGGCCACGGCGCGGGACCGGAGAGGCAGGTAAGTCCTTACAACCAGTTTCCATTTACGAAACATTTTGCCAATAAAGTTAGGCTTCTTTAAAGTGCAATGGTGACTCTGATGTTTAAATGCTGCTTAATTTCACGGGGTTTGTTTGTTACTTCTGGTCTACTATTTCCGCAATGCACAGTTGCATCCTTAGTTTATTTACATAGGGGGCATGTGCCGAAGAAAACAACTTGTATTGACATACTAACACTCTCAGTATCGGACATATTGTAGACTTTCAGAGCCTCCCAACTCAGGAAGTGGGGCATACAAGAGGACATGCAGATTGAAAGACAATTACAAAATTACAATTCTGTTAGGTTTTAAGGTCTTTAAAGGAAATATCCACTGCATTTCCTTTCTCCCTATATTCTTAATATTGTTATCACCTCTCCAGTGTTTTTTTTACTTTCATCAAAGCCCAGAATTTTAGAATTTTTTTTGTGGTATTACGGGAAATGTTTGGGTAGCACATAGTACGTGTTTCCTTTTTTGTATGTTCTCCATGTGTTCATCCAGTCTTTTTTTAAGTGGTCTTTTAGTTCTATAACCAATGTACTATAACATTTTAGTATGTTAAAAGGTATTTTCTTTCTATTTGTTACATTGTTTAATAACTTTTGTTTATATTTTCTTAATATACTTTCTCTAAAAACATTTGTTTTGATTTCTCTGTTTGTTCTAGGTAAGTATTATCTTCTTTACAGTTTATTCTAAGTCTAATGAACTGGCTCCTTGGGATGCCTAACAACCATAAAGGATAGTGGCAGCTGTCCATACCTATGTAATTGTTTGCATCCACTTTTTAAAAAATGGTTCCATAGTATACACATTGCTGTTTTACATAGATATCTAAATCAAAGAAAGTGACTTACTCTTGACTGTAATGTGAAGTCACTGATTTGTTTATCTCATTACAGTTTAAGTGTTTTAAAAAATGTATCAATTCTTGATCATCTCCTTTTCAACTGAAAAACATATCATCAATGGTATCTTTAAGGTCTCCTTTTTTGTTTTGAAGCGGGTCTGGTTAGATGCTATCCCTTGTCCACAAAAAGAGAGTTTTCTCCTAATGATGACAATATTTTTAATTTTTTTTTATTAAAGGTGTGTTATTTATTAAATATGGAGTGTTTCCATTTATAGTATTTATTTTGCAATTATCCTATTTGCATGTCTTATAGTTTTATTATATGTTGCCCTGGTATTTGTTTCTTCAATTAATCTTTGTTTTTTGTATAAAATGTTGTCAGTATTATGGTTATATGTTTCTCATTGTATTTAATCTATAATCATTTTTGTCCCTTATATATTTGTTCACCTTAATCTCCTTGCTGTATGTTTGTTAATCTCTGAGCTATGATAGTTATTTGTTTATCATATTCTGATGTTTCTCTTTTTGTATTTCTTTATGTCTTGAAAAAGTTTGGGTCCTGTAACTTAAATCCATTTTAATGAACAATTTTCTAGGATTAGATATTACTGGGTAATAAATGAGTCATTTCCTCTGCCAAATGTAGGATTTTATTTTTCCAGAGTAGCCATTTCCTATTTAATGTTTAACTTCTTGGTGAGTATTTTTTTTTTATTTTATAGATTTTTAAACTTCTATCTGGGGACCACAAATCTCTGTGTTTATCTGATATTTTGCTCCCTATTCAAATAAAGACATATCCACTTTCCTTTTGGCTGCTTAGGTTTAAGGAAGTGTAGTGGTGTAATGATGTCAATCAACAGGAAAATGAATATATATCAGCGTATATTCCACTCATTATTCACTTTTTTTTTTCACATCCTGGTGACGCTCGCTGACCCGGGTCGCTCCCTCCCCGTGTTGCTGTCGGTTCTCGACCGCTTCTGCTATATATCTAACTACAAGATTAACCTTTCGAAATCGGAGATGATGGGGTTTCGCTTAGCGCCAGAGTTGTCCCACCGCATTCGTACCACTATGCCTTTCCGTTGGAAGGATGATTATATTAAATACCTGGGGGTTCTTATACCCGCGGATCTGTCTCGGATCCGGTCCCTCAACTTTGATCCCCTTTTGAGCTCCCTCCTTTCTGATCTCCACAAATGGGCCTTCCCCCATGTGTCCTGGTTCGGGAGGGTCAGCGTCAGGGGCGTAACTAGACGCCTCAGGGCCTGGGTGCGAGAATCTGTTAAGGGCCCCAAAACATTCAGGGTTCACTTAGCCGAAACCGAAAATGACCCCCACCTTTAAAAATAATAATAAAAACTCACATTTTTAATAAAAGTAGGTAAGACACAATTGGACAAAATTAGCAATATGACTTGGCATGATAGGAGTGTGATTGCTAACAGCTGTACTGCTAACAGCAGTAAATGCTGGTACCTATGCATGATGGGACTGTGCTCGCTGTGATTGCTGTTAGCAATCACACTCCTATCATGCCAAGTCAGCCAGTACATGCTGGTACAGGGTGGCTGTAAGTGATGTGCAGACCCCATACTGCTGGCAGCATCACTACACAAGGGGGGCAGCTAGCTAGGTTTCAGCATGTACTGGCTGACTTGGCATGATAGGAGTGTGATTGCTAACAGTAGTCACAGTCCCATCATGCCTAGGTTCCAGCACTTACACATCCATCCAGTAAATGCTGGAACCTAGGCATGATGGGACTGTGATTGCTGTTAGCAATCACACTCCTATCATGCCAAGTCAGCCAGTACATGCTGGTACAGGGTGGCTGTAAGTGCAGACCCCATACTGCTGGCAGCATCACTACACAAGGGGGGCAGCTGGCCAGGTTTCAGCATGTACTGGCTGACTTGGCATGATAGGAGTGTGATTGCTAACAGCAATCACAGTCCCATCATGCCTAGGTTCCAGCACTTACACATCCATGCTATCACACAAACACACTCATTTATTCATATAATCATTCATTCACAGATTCATTCCCTCAATCACACACACTCATTCAAACACCCTCCCCACCCCCTTACCTGAACTGCAGCTCCTCGATGCCGCTCACAGACTTCAGCAGGGGGCGCGGCCTCCCTCTGCCTTCTCTGCTAAAGCACAGAGGAAGTAGGATGTCACGTGAACTCCGCTTCCTCTGTGCAGTCCAGAAGACCCTCCCACAAGTAAGTAGCAGGGCTTGAGGTGCGGCTCGCGTAAGATCGGTTGCCCTGGCTGCCGATCTTACGCGGCCCGCACCTCGAGGTCTCGCGGGCCGCATGTTGGACGTCCCTGCCCGATTTCGGGCGGCCCCTTGGCTTGGGCCCCCCTGCCGCCGGGGCCCGGTCGCAGTCGCCACTGGTCAGCGTCCTCAAGATGAACATTCTCCCCCGCTTCCTGTATCTCTTCCAAACGCTGCTTATTTTTCTCCCCCGCTCTTATTTTCGTAAATGTCATGGTGCCTTTCTCCGCTACATTTGGAGGGGCAAACCTCCAAGAAACAGACTTTCTTTCTCTTATCTGACGAGACCCAGGACATTAGGGGGGATGGGCCTTCCTAACCTGGAGCTCTATTGGAGGGCTGCTCATCTCCGTCGTGTGGTGGAGTGGTCTGTTGGCGCGTGCCGTCTATGGGTGTCTGTGGAGGCTGCTGCGTTATCCTGCCCGATTGCCGCTCTCCCTTGGATTGCTAATCCTCAGCGCTGTATCTCTCACGCTCCACACCCTTTGATAGGCCCCACCCTGAAAGCCTTAGGGCATGCTGTGCGGACGGGGGGTCTTGTGTCCGACCCCGCTCCCCTGTTTCCCATCTCAGGTCACCCGAATTTCGCCCCGGGCCATGACGTGGCCCGCCTAGCGCCCTTCACACCTGCTGGTGTCTCCACTCTACGTGTATGCCATGTGATGCGGGGCCCTACCCTTAAGCCTTTGACGGAGTTGACGGGGACTGCGACTAACTCTTTCCTGTCTCTTTTTCTGTACCACCAACTCAAACACTTCCTCTCCTCCACCGGGGCCCTGGGTGGGGGCACTCGCCCACCCACTGTTTTTGAACAACTATGCCTTGAGGCGCAGGAACCTCCACACCTGCTCTCTGCTTTATACGCTATCCTGCTTTCCCCGGCGGTTGTTACCAAACCCTACTATTTCAGCCTCTGGGAAAATGACCTGGGCCTTTCCTTCTCATTGGAGGATTGGGAGAGGATGCTTATGATTGTTCACAAAGGGACTGTGTTTAGCAGGGTGCAGGAAACCCTCTTCAAAATAGTTACCCGGTGGTATAAGGTGCCCCTTGATCTACATAGGTTTCTGCCTCAAATCCCCCCAACGTGCTGGCGTTGTAATTCCCACCGGGGTTCCCTCTTCCACATCTGGTGGGATTGTCCTGCTATTAGGCCCTTTTGGGACAAGGTAGCCGAGGTTATTCGGGAGGTGTCGGACCCTACGTTTACGGCTACTCCGGCCGCTATACTCCTCCACTACAACTCGGTCCCGTATCAGGCCTATAAGGGCTCAATTAAGTTCCATTTGATCAATGCTGCGCTCACTACCCTCCCCCGCTCCTGGAAGTCCGTCGTTCCCCCTTTCTATATCTGCCTGGTTCCGCCGAGTGGAATTTATCTACCAGATGGAGGTCCTTTCTAGCACCTCCAAGGGCCAGGACCATACGGTGGAGCTCAAGTGGTTCTATTGGCGTTCATTCATATCCTCCCTGGATGGTCGCTCGGACCCCTCTCTGACCTGAATCTTAAAACACTTCTTCCCTCCACACCTGGTCTCTGGATTGATTTGTTCTACTTTCTTTCTTATTCCTTTTTACCTGCGCGCCACACAGGTTTTTGTTTTAGTTTGGTTTAATTTGTTATACTAAGTACCCGCCTTACCTGGGTCTTATGACTCGATTCTACTGCCGTTTGGTATTGCCATACTCCGGAGCTCGTTGCTCTCTCTGGGTACTGTATTTACCAACTGCTCCGTATGCTCGTATTGTTGCTACATGTCTGTTACACAAATTTACCTGCTATTGTCTGTAACTGTAACCATCTGTTATTTGGCACTCTGTTGTGATACCCTCTCAGACTGTATCTATGCTGGCAATTGTTGCCCTTATCGTGGTGCCCTATGCCTACCTTATTTGTGCCTTACTATTGCTGTGATGCGGTGTAATGTCATGTTCTTCAATAAACGGAGAATTGAAAAAAAAAAGTCTGATGCCTAGGAGGAAATATGCTTCTGTAGAACACCCTGTGAGATATAGGGTAGAGGGCATTGTTCAAATTAAACAACTGAATTAGGTGGTGAGAAACTGGACCTGTCTGCTTATCATGAAGCTGAAAACCCACCCATGTCATACATATTAATTTTATGTAGGTTAAACCTTGTTTTTATAGTAAAAAGCAGAGGTATTCTAAGTGTGCCAACCTTTAGAAGGTTTTCAAAGAAGTCTAGTGTTCATCACAACTTTTGATTTCCACAATGCAATTTTATACCATGCCAGGTATAAGAAACATCATCTATAAACCTGAGCCATAAACCCACATGTTGTTCAAATCTCTCACCATTATAGACAAACATTCAAACATTTTCTCAAAATTATCCATGAACAAAGTAGCATACAATAGAGCTACATTGCTGTCCCCTTGATCTGTGGTCAGAACTATGGAGAACAGTTGTAAAAGAAAGTCCTTGTATTTACAATCCGCATCAAATACAGAGCTTGCCTCTCTAATAGCATCTATTTGAGGCATACTGACTGTTAACACCCATTGTACATAATAAAAGATTTGGTCTATAACCGTCATAATAGAGATTATTAAGAAAGTCAATAGTGTCCTATATATAAGATGTCATTTGGTAACCAGGGTCTGGAGATGTAGATCAACAAAGATGGAACAACAAGAGGCTGAAACACAGAATCAAGATGTATTTTAGGGAGCAAATAAAAATTTCTAATACATGGATAGTTATTGGTAAGGACAGCAGCTTCATTATCATTAATGATTTATGATTCTAGAGCCCTCTCTATACGGGTTTGGTAGGGGGTCTCTATCCACGAGTAGGTAATGCTTAGTATTGCATAGCTGTTTATATGCTTCCTTGATGTACAAAGATCGATTCATAATAACTCTAGCTTCACCCTTATCAGACGAGGGATTGCTTCTCAGAGGAGTTAAAGCTGCACATTTCTGTGTTGATAAATTGTAGGTTTCCTGCACATTTCAGTTTATATCATCTGCAGCATTTTTACGGCGGTATGAACCTCTCTAATTTCTCTTACACTTGGAGAGGTCCCAATTTAGATCATATCCACTGCCAGTATTACAATTATTCACAATTTCTCCCCGAGAAGTTTCAATTTCTGCAAAGAAGGTTTTAAGGCGAACAGAATGATGGAATTGGTAGAATCAAATAGGCACAGGTTATGTGTTGTTGTGCACCTCATTTATTTATTATTTCAGTATTGATCTACTTTGAGTGCCACCTCTCATACTAACTCTGTATAAGTCAAATACCAGCAATCCAAAGCCGGTATTTTTTTTTACAACAACAGGGGGAGCAGAGAGAAGGGTTCTTCAAAAAGATGGAGCTCTCTCTTCAGCTGCCAGCTATGTTTTGAAACACCCGTTCTTTCGGTTCCTTCTCCCTCAGGTCTGCCCCACCCCTTTTGCATCTGCTGGAGATCCTAGCTCTGGTCAAGGTAACAAGGAGAAGAGAGTGAGTGGGTGTGATGGCTGAGTGTGATGGGTGTGGCGTTTGATGGATGTGAGTTGTGATAGCTGAATTTGATGGGGGTGAGGTGTAATGTTTGGTGGCTAGGTGTAATGGACATTTTAGGTGTCATAGGTAAGGGCATTGCTAGAGGGGGACTACTAGGGCTGAAGCATACTTTAGCCCCAGAGTCTCTAATAGGGGCTACAGGCCAGCTGGGGAGATCATTGATCTCCCTTTACCCGACCCCAAATTAATTGTGAATGCTGGGATATAATGCCACATCCCTGGCACTCAGCACCAGCGGCATATGTAGGGGGGGGTCTGCCGCTTCACTGCAATATGTCCCAGGTTGAATCAACCCTTTGTGAACAATTTTGGACTGACCCAGGGAGGTAGGAACACAGCCACCAGGGTAGGTAGCTCACACCTGCAAAAAAAAAATCTCTTTCATTGATGGCAGGTAGGAGCCAAGCTACACCCTACTACATGACATTGGACCCTACACAAGCATTTCCTTGGGCCCAACTCCACGCTGCCTAGCATGCAATCACTCCCTCCACTCCCGCACCAAAAAATAAGTATAGATCAAATAAACAACACATAAAATAGCACTTGCGTATATAGATCAACTGAATAAGATATGCAAACCTTATATTTGCAGGTATGCATAAACAGTGCATGGAAACATAACATAGCAGGTATAGATCAACACATTAACACACAAACCCAGCTTTGCATGTATAGATTAATTAAAATTCACATGTGAACTCAGCACTGAAGGCATAGAATCAGACATACAAAACCTGTATTTGCAGTTATACAATAAAAATGTATGGAAACATAGCATTGCAGGTATAGAGCAACAGAACACACAAGCCCATCTTTGCGGGTATAGATCAACTGGAAATCATAAATCATATGTAAACGCAGCACTGTGGGTATAGATCAAATAAACACATGGACACGCAAGAGTGCGTTTTCGTGTTCGTTCCGAAGACACGCCGAAGAGAAGACGGCGGCGGTAAAATGTAGGCGAAGACGAAGACACACACCACGAAGATCTTCGTGATTGTCTTCGTCTTCGTCTACCATTCCCCCCCCCCTTCTAACTTACCTTGTCTTCGCGGCTTCGCGGCAACGCGCCATCGCGGCAGTTCCCGGAAGTGGAAATCCGCAGGTTCGCCGTCACGGGTTACAGGGCAGTGCGAATTAGCCTATTGGTCGCCTACAGGGACCTCCTCTGGCATCAACCAATTGGTTGATGCCAGAGGAAGACCCTGCAGGTGACCAATAGGCTCACTCACACGGTCTTTGTAACCCCTGACAGCGAACCTATGGATTTCCGCTCCCGTTAACCCCTTCGATGCTGCGTTATCTAACACAGCATCGAAGGGGTTAACGGGAGCGGAAATCCATAGGTTAAAGGGCCGTGCAAGCGACCAATAGGCTCACTTGCACGGCCCCTTAACCCTTTAAAAAAAAAGTTAACCCCTAACTAATTGAACAGGGAGGGAGACCAGTGGCATCGGCAGGGTAAGTTGCAGCATTGGGGTATTAAAACCCCAATGCTGCAACTTACCCTGCCGATGCCACTGGTCTCCCTCCCTGTTCAATTAGTTAAATGTCCGTACGAGCGACTTTATTGGTCGCTCGTACGGACATTTAACCCGGCACAGACTAACTAATTGAACAAGGAGGGAGACCAGTGGCATCAGTCTCCCTGTCTCCCTCCCTGTTCAATTAGTTAAAGACCAGTGGCATCGGCAGGGCAAGTTGCAGCATTGGGGTTTTAAAACCTCAATGCTGCAACTTACCCTGCCGATGCCACTGGTCTCCCTCCCTGTTCAATTAGTTAAATGTCCGTACGAGCGACTTTATTGGTCGCTCGTACGGACATTTAACCCGGCCCAGACTAACTAATTGAACAGGGAGGGAGACCAGTGGCATCGGTCTCCCTGTCTCCCTCCCTGTTCAATTAGTTAAAGACCAGTGGCATCGGCAGGGCAAGTTGCAGCATTGGGGTTTTAAAACCTCAATGCTGCAACTTACCCTGCCGATGCCACTGGTCTCCCTCCCTGTTCAATTAGTTACATGTCCATACGAGCGACTTTATTGTTCGCTCGTACGGACATTTAATTAATTGAACAGGGAGGGAGACCAGTGGGATGTGCCGGGTAAGTTCTAGCATTGGGGTTTTGAAAGTCTGCACGAGCGACCAACAGAGTCGCTCGTGCAGACTTTTAAAACCCCAATGCTGCAACTTACCCGGCACATCCCACTGGTCTCCCTGTTCTATCAGTTAAATGTCCGTACGAACGACTTTATTTAACTGATAGAACAGGGAGACCAGTGGGATGTGCCGGGTAAGTTACAGCACCAGGAGCCTAAAAGTCTGTACGAGCGACCAACAGAGTCGCTCGTACAGACTTTTAAAATCCCAATGCTGCAACTTACCCGGCAGATCCCACTGGTCTCCCTGTTCTATCAGTTAATAAATGATAGAACAGGGAGACCAGCGGGATCTGCCGGACAATTACGGCACCAGGAGTATAACAGTCTGTACGAGCGACCCTATTGGTCGCCAACAGGGGGCTCGTCTGCCATCAACCAATGGCAGACGAGCCCCCTGCTGACGACCAATAGAGTTGCTCATACGGACATTTAAACTCCTGGTGCCAGAGCGGCTTTAACCCCGTATTAATCCCTTAACCGGGGAAAACGAAGAAAACCCGAACACGAAGAATGTCCGCGAATATTCGCCCGAAGAGAAGACAGGACCAGGCGAATATTCGCGGAATACGAAGTTTTTTTTTGCCGAAGACGAGCACGAAGACGAACACGAAGAGCTCCCTGGTGCCCAAGTCTAATACAAACCCTGTATTTGCAGGTATACACAAATAATGAATGGAAACATAGCATAGCATAAATGGATCAACAAAATAACACACAAACCTAGCTTTGCAGGTATAGATCAACTGGAATTCACATAAAAACTCAGCATTAAAGGTAAAGATAAAACCCCCTAAATTATAGGCATAGATCACAGGTTGCACAACCCAAAGCCAGCCCTGGCGTCCACACTGTCCACATAGAACCTGTCCAGCAGCCAGATAACACACATAAGACTTGCCATCTTTGCCATCAAACAGCCCAGCATGAGTCAACTTTGTCCCCAAACAGCCCGTCCTATGCCAGCTTTGTCCTATAAACACCCTTCCTGTGCCATCTTGGTGCCCAAGGCTCATACACCCTGCTTGTGCTATCTTTGCCTTTCCACAAATCAATTATACATCTATGATACACACAAACACTTTTACAGTCACTCATTAATACGCACTTTCATTCATTCACACAATCATTTATTCTCTAACTCATTTACACAAATCATTTACACATATTCATTAATGCATTCTCATAAATTCATTCATTCTCTCCCCATTCAGACAATTCATCCACACATTAATGTATACTCTACCTCATTTAGATAATTCATCCACACATTAATTCATACTCTCACTCATTCACACAATTCATCCACACAATAATTCATACCCTTACTCATTAATACAATTCATCCACACATTAATTCTTTCATTCTCTCACTCATTCATCCACACACTAATGTTTTCATTCTCTCACTCATTCACACAATTCATCCACACACAAATTCATTCATTCTCTGACTAATTCTCACTCTTTATTTTAATATTCTTATCACCCCTTTTTTACTATCTACCTCCTCTCCCCTTTTTCTCACTATCTAACCCCTCTCCCTCCCTTTTCACTTTCTATCCCCTCTCCCTCCATTCTCACTATCTACCCCTCTCCCTCCCTACCCCCTTTTCTCACTATCTACCCCCTCTCTCTCCCTTCTCACTACCCCCTCTCCCTCCCTTCTCACTATCTACCCCCTCTCATCCACTTCTCATTATCTACCCTCTCTCCCCTTTGTAGTTTACTTACCTTCCAGAAGTACTGTGGTGGCAGCGTGAGGCCTCTGTCCTCCTGCTCTGCCGCGTTGTGCGCTGCTTCACTGCTGAGCGTCGTAATATGACATTATATTCTGGCGCTCAGCATCCCATGCCGGCACCGCAACTGAGCTAGATGCCTCGTGGAGGAGACTTAAGGGTGCCGAGCGGTTGCTGAAAACTTCATGAGCAACTGCTCGGCACCCCACTCCTCCGGTGTTTCTTGAGGCTGCCCGGGACCCGGGACTTTCAATCCTATTGCAGGACAATCTGGGCAATCTGGGACATGTGGTCACCCGACGGCAACCCGGGCTGGCGCGAGGCCCCCCAGCTGGTCGTAGCTAATGCCTTAATCTGGCCCTGCTGACAGGCTTTGCAGCCACATATACTTTACAGCATGGTGGATGAGGGGCCCAAGCAAATGCTTGCCCAGGATCCAATAAATATTAAAGGCAGCCCTACACAGACCCATTTGTCTCTGATGTAAAAGAGACCTCCAGGCCTTGCTATCATGGCTCAAACATTAAAAAATGAAAACATATAAGTTCATGTAAGTTAGTACTATTAGCTTAATACACTGAACTGAACATGGTAAAGAGTATGCCTTTGAAAAAGTTATAGCTTAGCTTGTAGATATTTTATAATCACACTTGTTCATTTATCAAGTAATCAAAGACTTTCAAGGCTTGCAACATTAGTGGAGAGAATATCAGTTATAATACCCATAAACATTAAAAATGTATGAAGTGTTGTAAGTGCATAGTTTGAAAATATATTTTTGCTCTGGATGGTGCATTCTAAGCTGTTATAGCTACAACAATATACATAAATATTTTAGTTATTTATCTGTCTAGTATTTCCTTTTGCACTGTCAGCTGCATAGTTAATGATAGGTATTTGTATTTTTACCTATGTGTTTCCTAGAAAATACACAATTTGTAGATTTGTTGCATCCTTTATGTATAGTGGCAAATGTAATGAAGTATCAAGAAATGTAACCTGTAAGATTTCTTGTAAACTGAAATGAATTTATGTAGATTGCCTGTGCCTTGTTATTGTTGAAATACAGATATGTCACTGATACCACACAGGCATTGTTTATACTAATGCAGATACAATTATGCTAGGAAAAGAAACTTAATAACACTAAACCCTTCATGGAGGGGAAAAAAACTTGATTGATTTGTAGTGAGGGGAGTTTTCCCTCAATTGTGTCCCTCTGATTGAAAAACTATGGGAGTGGGAAGAGCTACAATGGCGTTATGTCGCTGTATATATAACATAGCTCGCCAGGGGCAAAAGAGTACCTTGGTAAGGCACTAATTGCTGGAACTTCAGAGCCCAACAACTGCTCAAGGCTGGAGTTTGCGTCTTAGGCACCATAATATTATAGATGTGTACACGACACTAAGAGGCAGACTCCAGCCTTGAGCAGTTTGGCACCCAGTACCTTGTGTGTACTGTGTCCCATTCACCTTTTGGCTGCCCATGTTTGGAGGAGCTTGGCATAAACAGTAATATGTGAAATGGAGGGATGTGTATGAGTAAGGCAGACAGAGCACAGAATTTGAGTAATCTGGGCACCAAATGCACCACCCACCCTCAATGAGGTGTACGTATTGAAAAGGCGAAGTGCTGAAGATTTATATCTCCCATGTCTGCTTTTGTGCAACTCTGAAGAGAGCTTTAGTGGAGTTGGGATTGACTTGCAGGTCCCTCATAGTTCTGTATTCTCTTGTACGATGCTCCATAGGTTACTTGTCTATTTCAGTTTGTGACAGCAGGAAAGGTGTTTTGTCGTCATCTTGGGAACGGATGCCCAGCTTCTCCCTTCTGAAAAAATATTGAGGTAGTTTGTTAGAGAACCTATTTGACTGTTTAGATGAAATCTCAGATGAATGGTCTACCTTGTGGGTAAGTCTGAAAGGTTGATGTTCAATAATTTCACTAGTTTTAACAGCTTATTAGCCTGTGTAGTGCTGGAGCTCCTTACTCACACTTCCATTCCGCTCGGCTGCTAGGTAGCACCTCTGAATCCTCATTTTTTTATTTGGTTTTCCATGTATACTTTTAATTGTTTAGCTAAGTAGTCTTTTTACCTCAGGCTCACCAATATTGGATAATAGAAGACTAGAAGAGCATTGTCTGGTATGATGAGTCTCGATTCCAGCTGTGACATTCAGATGGCAGGGTCAAACTTTGGCATAAACAACATGAAGCATGGATCCATCCTGCCTTGTATCAATGGTTCAGGCTGGTGGTGGTGTAATGGTGTGGGGGACAGACTTTGAGCCCCTTAGTACCAAGGCAGTTAGGACACAATGGCCAGTGTTACAGAATCACTTGTCATACAAGGCCCCAAGGTACTCAGAGATGGTTCCAGCCTGGTTGTCAAACAAAGATAGCACAGGTAGGAACTCCATTGTGTAACTAATCTCATCAATAGGATTGTTGCCAGGGAAATTAAAGGTTAGGTTGTATGCATGTATCTGTTAATTTATGTTAATGAAGTTCTGTGGATATATGAGTCTATGTTTTACATCAATAAACTGTTATTTCCTGCTGTACTCAATTCAAGGTAGTTGTGTCTACTTATTGGGTACACATAGCAGGGTTCCAAGGTGTGCATGCTGACTGGTGCTGGAAGTGATTTCAGGGATAACAGGAGGATACATTTTGTTCCAGACGATAGTGAGGAAGAAGAAGGAAGGACTAATGAGGACTAATGTTGTAGCAGGACTGGAACTTACTCTGCCTAGGATATGGTCATCTTCGATGACAACAATTACTAAAAATTGATATAGGTATAATTTACTTGTGTGTCTTCATCTGTCAGACCCATGTAAATGCAGGTGGAAGGTGCTACTGCAAACAAGCTAATCGGAGATACTTAGTGGTGTGTGTGTAAATGGGGATACTAGGTTGTACTTCACTTTGGCCAAAAGCTGCCAGCTTTCTCCTGCAAAAGAAACGTGCAGATTCTCTACAGTGCCATCCTCACGGTATGTTGCCCCTATAGCAAATAAAAAAAAAATGTTGTGCCTTTTTGCTCATCCTGCCGTGCCCCTGCAGTAATCCAACCAATATAAAATCTGCAAATTCCAGTTTTTTCCCTCACCAGGGGTTAGGGATTTGCAGTTTGTCCTAATTAAAGGATGATTTTGTATGCGTTTCTCTTTTAAATAGCATGCTGAATGTTTTTTAAAAGTTGCAACACATTTCTCCAGTTCCTGTGTTACTTTATGTATGAGTATGTTATGCAATATGACTATAGAGATGTAAAATACTTGTGTTAGAAAGGCCCTGACAGCTGGTATAGATGTCACCAGAGTATATTAATAGATCTCCTATACACGCGTATAGACATTTAGCGCATGTCCTAAACTGGCATACAATACCACAGTGTATATAGAGAATAAGAAAATCCAAGGACGTGGATTGAGAGGATTTGCTTATTTCTCTGCCGTTTGAAATCCACAATAAATTTGTGAAGTCTTGCTTTATTTTTCCAATTGGAGTATTTTTGGAAGAAGTTGCTACATTTTATAAACTGTATATAAGACGTTTTCAAAATGAAAAAAAATCTTTATAGAACAACAGAGGGATTAAAGGGGGAACATACGATGAACAGACTTTTTACACATTTTTCTATCTAGGTTTAGTATTGCAAAACATATCTATCATTATTTACTATATAAACCCTATGTACTTATATGTCTATAGGTTTACATTGTGCACATGTGAATGGCAGATATTATTTGTACATATTTATAATAAGAATAGTCTTCAGGAAAATATTATTGTATTTGTATTTTTTTAATAGATTATAGCTACTTATTCAAAAGTCCATCAGAATAAAAGGGGGTAGCCCTCTAGCTTTATTTTGAAAAGTTAATTGGCACTGCAATGAACAACATATTGCCCAAAAAAGCATGTAATATGAAGGTTAATATGTTTTCTATATTTTTATTTGAATTGATTTTTAGTTTTTAATTAATGAAAAGAACTCAACTTTTAATTCTGTTGTACATAAAATGCAATTTTTAGTCCTTTTGCCAAGCTACTGCATACACCTATAAATGTTTCTAAAGAATACCTTTATACGTATTAATGCTTCCTGGTGTTGAAATATATATTCCGTGTCTTCTTGTAGGTGTTTTATGTTCAGTTACGCTTAAGAAAAAATAAATGTGAAACGCAACATCAAATAGTAGGTATAGATAAAATGAGTTTAAAAATATATTGGTTTAAGAAAAGGTTTTTACTGTGCAGTTTTAAAACAAAAAAGATAAACAGCAGTGAATTAAAAATCAACACTACTTCACTTTTTCACAACTGTACAAAAAGAAAAATATATATATATATATATTTATGGGTTTACATTCAACAGTTAAGCTCAACTATAACTGATTGTTGCATTTGCATTCACATACACAAGCACAGAATAAATATATGTTGATTTTGTATAGGAGTATAGGGCATATTATACCTTCACATGAGTGTCAACATGGTCGGCAGTTCATGTTCTTAAAAGAAAGGCAAAAAAAATGTTGAATCAAGGTGAGATAGGCAACAACAATGATACAGCAACGTTGTCTTGGGATTATCCGATTAATTCTTCTGTGATAGCGTATTTGGATCTTGCCTTTATAATATTGGTACTATAATCCAGATGTTGGTGTACTTGAGATGCACACATAATTAAAGAAAGTTTTTACAATTACCGTATAAATAGCTCATGCAATGGCCAGCCACATTGTGATCTTGTAGAAGTAAAGCTGTGAGTGGTGCATGACCCCTATAATATCTATGATTCAGGCAACGGCTCTAAAGCGGTTTATTAGCAGCAGTCATCCCCAATGGCTTTTAGCATCTTGTATGAAGAGATTATATGCATTTCTAGATATACACCCTTCTTCTATAGAAAGCGGTGCCACTTCTTTTTGCAGAAATTGTGTACAACAGAACATAGAAACATTGATATATTGATCAGTTTGATTCCTGAGGAATTTGCTCATATGTAAAATTGTATCAATGTGTTAAAATGTCACAAGCCTGACACATATATAAACGTGTGAATATACATGTCTTGTTATACACACACACACACACACATATATATATATATATGTGTGTGTGTGTGTGTGTTAGTGTGTGTGTGTGTGTTTGAGAGAGAGAGAGAGAGAGAGAGAGAGAAAGTGTAAAATCCTTTTATAGATTTAGTATAGAATAAAAAATAATGAAATTTTGAGATCCAAAATTTTAGATATTTTTCATTTTTTGGATGTTTCTACTTATTAGTCCTTTGTGGAATCTCCTTTACCTGATATCTGCACAGATACACCACCCAAGTAAAGTGGCTGTAATCCATGCATAATTGCTACCTCGTGAGTATAGATGCCTCATCACGATCAATCATTCTGTACTATACACACACCATCTATTTACAGAGACATTGTCCTTAACAGTCACCTACTATAGCATGTGCGCACATTGTATCTGTGTTCTTTGGATGTGAGACAGCTGCTGGGTGCGACTAACATTTCACAGAGTAAAGCTTTGAGATGTAATCTGGTAAATGATATAGACAGACTGTATAGGTTTTCAGGCTTGAATGTTAAAAGTCTTTTTTTTTCATAGGAAGGTGCAATAACAGTAGGAAGAAATTACAAGTTGCTACATTATTTCATACAAAAAATGGGTAAAGAATTGGCTTCAGTATCCTCTCATTGATCGTTGTTATCCACCGCATTATTTCCCTTTTCTTGATTCTTGCTCCCCTTCTTCTTTTTCTTTTTTTTCTTTGTTTCTTCCTTCTTACCAAAGGTTATGAAGTTACTTTTTTGACCTTGATTAGACGGCTGATCCTGACGTATAGAAATTATGGCTGGCGATCCAGGGATGATGAAATTTTCTGGAAAATCAGGGGGGATTTGTGGCACTGGTTGCTTTTGATTGCCCGGTCCATATTTGAAGGTCCAGCTGTTACAGTTCACGCCAGCCCCGACTGGAGGAGAGACTTCGCCTCCTTCAGGTTCTGCAAAGAGAAAATATTTCATATACGTCAGTGGATTATAATGTGAGTATCCTTCCTATGGTACATCACTTTCTTTATCAGTTCCGTCATTGAGTGTCACTACACTAGGTAGGTTTTCAATTGAATATGAGTACTTAGTGCTTAGTTTTTCCTGATAATTTTGTATCCTGCAAACGAGTCACTATTTTAATAGCTCTTCCTTGAACTCTCTACAGAATGTCAGCATCCTTCTGGAGATGTGGTCTCAAGAACTGTACACAATGCTCTAGATTAGGTCTGACTAGAGATCTGTAACGTTGCATAAATATGCATTACTAATGGCCAATCCTAGTATCGCCTGCAAGAAGGTTGACCCTGTATTTTGCATAGTTAATGTGGGAAGATTAAGTTATCTCAATATTAAACTATACATAATGCAGAGTCAACTCAGCATATCTTGCAGGAACAGCTCAGAGGGACTGGTCAATCGAGCCACCTTGTGGCGCTCAGCAGCAGCACATCATAGCCATGTGTAGGAATATGCTGCAATTTACAGCTTCAAGGGTCAGACAAGTAAGATCAGAGGATTTCCAGAAAATGAACAATCTTTCAAGCATTCAAGGAAGAAGATATATATTAGCTAGTTTGGGCTATTATTTGTAATACATAATATATTTAAACAAAACATTGTGCATGGAAATCTCTGATCAGCACATCAACGCAGGGTGTTCAATGCGCCACTTCGGCTGCCTATGCACAGCTGGAGGATCTGTCTCCTACAAACATCTGGATGTTTCTATCTTCCAATAATGCTTATTTAGAACAATTTTTCCAAGATTATCCTCAATCATTAACATTAATTATGTATTTATAGATAATGTTCTAATTAATTAACTTAAAGGAAAAATATTTAGTAAAGAATGCTTGCTAAAAATGGATTTCCCGCAAAGGAAAGGAGGGCACTGCAAATCCTAATCCTAAACTCACTTAACCAGATTTGCTCTTGAGCTGACGTTTATCTGCCTTTTCAGGAAATTAAATGTCTGCACGGTATACCATAGTGTTTAGAACCTGTATATCCCCCACTTATCCCTGTAGATTTAATAATATCATTTTAAACATCAATTTCCTGCTGACCCCAATCAAGTTTGGAAAAAAAGATGTCAAAAGCCATCAAAAATTAAATACATTGTAATAATTATTTATATCCAAAGCATATGTCAGATCTGAAACAAATAGCTTTGACCGTAACATGTTTGCATGCTTAAACATATATTTATATAATGATATAGTAGCTCCCACATCTTCAGGCATGCACTCATTTATACGTTATATAGAACAGTGGGGATGCTATTTTTAACTTGAAAAACAGTGTTTTATTTATGCAAATATATGCAAAGCACTCACTGAACCAGCAAACATGAGCAAAGACACAATGGTGTTTTTACTACAATCTTACTAAAAAAAAGAAGTGGCTGTGTGTTCTACGGCTGATTGTGTCCCTGTCCTTGTGTTTCTAGAAGACAGACAATTGGTAATATTATATGCATTTCTGGTGAGAGATGCAAGGTTTATAAATAGAAGGTTCTCTTTCACGCGGCTGTTGCTCCTGGTAGCGTGAAGACAGGTTTGCAGAGCAAGCAATTCACACCTACTTTTCATTCACTGGATTGCTCTTGTAGAGCTGGCTCTCTGAATGAAATTAGCTCAGACTTTGAATCAGAATATATATATATATATATATATATATCTTGTGAAAAAGAAAGTACATCCTTTTTGAGATCCATTTGGCTTTGTTTTTGTTAAATACATGTGTAATATGCCATGTGTTGTTGTTCATCTGTGGTTGTATTTACTTAATTTAGACCTGCTAAGGAACAGATGATTGTTATTATGTCCTGATATGTAATGAAAAAGTGACTTTGCCCTTAACCTGGTTTACACTCTTGACTGTGCGCTAGGCATTCGTGCTGCAGATGTTTCTATCCTGGTGTTGGAAAATGTGAACATTTCAATGGTTAAGTAACACAAAAAGCTACCGCAGGCAGGCAGTGATCTGGAAGCAATTGAGAATTATAAAAGCTTTAGCTCAATGCATTAAAGCACGGACTGCAAAGTTCAGAAGTTCAGAGAAGAATTATATTTTAATCTGTGTAGGGCATATTCTCCATCAAGTGACAAACAAAAATCTTCATAAATAAAATGATTATGTACTTGGGATGCTTTCAACCATCGTTTTATAGCTTATGGTGAAGCAGCAATTTTTATTTTAATCTTTCTGCACAGTAAGATGTAGCTTATATTTGAAAGGATGTTAGAATTTAATTGTCTTTAATCTCTGTTGCAGTTTTATGGTTTTGTTTTTTAAAACTACATATTTCTTCTTTTCTATTCTATTAGGAAGGGAAAAAATAACTCAAGGCCTCAAGGAGCAATTACTCAAAGGAGTGGCAGGTGTGCGCTGAGGCTACCACCTTGGGGGAAACACTACTGAAGGCCTGATCAGGAGAAGGAAGATGTGCATGCACATTTCAGCTACAGCTGTGGAGACTCAGTAAAGCTTGTTGGAGGGCCGACCCCACTGAAGAGATCAACTGATGGTGGCGACGGGCCTTCCGACAATCTTTAATGATTAGTGGCTGTTGATGGAATGTGCATGCATGCCTTCTTCCTCCTGATCAGGCCTTTGGTAGTGTTTCAAGAGAAGGAGGGGAGCTGCATAAAAGTAGACAGGGAAGCCAGAGCAATCAGAAGAAAAGGTAGGGAGACATTGAGAGAGAGTGAGTGTGTGAGAGAGTGTGAGTAAGAGTGAGACAGAGCGTGAGTAAGAGTCAGGTGAAAGTGTGACACAGTGAGTGTGTTAAACAGCATGAGAGAGTGTGTGAGAGTGCTTGAGTGAATATAAGAGAGCATGAGAGGGCTTGAAAGAGTAAGAGTTTGAGAGTAAATTAGAGTTTCTTGATCAGTTTATAGTGTACCACCATCAGAGTCTGGCTTTGTATGTGATGATGGGAGTTATTCTGTATGGCCATCTGTGTCTAGCTTCCTATATAATGATAAAATTTATACTGCACCGCCATCTGTGTTTGGCTCACTCTATAATTCTAGGAGTTATGCTGTACCCCTCTTAGTGTCTGGATCAGTCTTCAGTAATGGGTGTCATGCTGTATCAACATCTGTGTCTGGATCACTTTATAATTAGAGGAGTCACGCTGTACCACCTTCTGTGTTTGGATCAGTATATAATGATAGGGGACATGCTGTGCCATCATCTGTAACTGGATCACTATATAATAATAGGAGTCATGCTGTACCACTGTCTGTGTTTGGATCCTTATGTAATGATGGGAGTTGTGGTGTACTACTTGTTGACTTGCCTGACCTTTCATTTGGGACAAAATTTGGAGGGCGGGGATGAAACATTGTCCAGCTGCATAGGAAAGAAACCACAGGAGGGGCATGTAGTGCACACACGCAATGGCTACAATAGAATCTGCTCTAAATTATAATATAATCCTTGCTTATCTGTTGAGGTAAGTGTATGTACTTCTTTCCTTACAGACACAAATGGACAAATGGTTAATTGTCCTTTGTATATTATATCGCTCCTGAGATTTTTAATTTTATTTAACCCCTTAAGGACAACGGGTTGTCCTTAAACCCATGAATTAATTCAGGTACAGGCTTTGTTGTGAAGGGGTTAATGTATCAAAGTTTCACTAGCTGTAAGGAATATTTACTTTACTGAGGGGGGGGTATGTGGAAACCCCCAAGCAGAAGAAGGTTCAGGTCTACAGGACCCCTAAGATTTGTACTTTTTTAATGTAATAAAGTCTTACTTAATGTAAGGAAGATATCATTTACTTAGATGGTGGTTGATATGTGGAACAGCCTCCCAGTAGAATTAACTTGATCCCCTTTGATCTTTATTTATCTTTCCCTCATCTTTGCATTTAAACTGGTGTTTTTGTTGAGATTTGTAAAGAAATTATTAAAATTTTAATTTTACAGTGATCTGAGATATAATTGTTTTAGCATGATATCTCTGGCATTGCAATGGTTAACCATAGCCTTTTTTGCTGTAGGTATCATTTTGATTGCTTCCTGTGGAGTTTGTATTTGCTAATACTTAATAAGTAGCACCGGTTATATTTATTGGGCTCTGAATGCTGGTGTACTCACTTTGAACCTTAGCCACATTTTCTGGGAATGGTAATCATAGCTTGTTAAAGCCTGTATGTCCCCAGTTACTGGCCACCATCCGAGAAAATGAGTGAGAGGGAGAGTAGACAAACTAATTAACAAAATGTAACAAAATTTTAGAAATTTTCAGCAGTTTTTTTCAGGTACTACAGGTTTTCTGAGTACTACACTCAGCAATTTTCATTAAAAACAAGTTTGTATGAATCTGAATGCATTTGGAATTATTTTTTTATACTATGTTATATTGTTTATATATATATATATATATATGATCCCTAGAGTCTGCTAATTTACAACTGGCTGAAAGGGTTTTCTTATGCTTGTGGGCATTTAACGAATAACCTCAATCAAAATGTTTAGTAACCACACATTGTCATACATTTTCTTAGTGCACATGCATTCCAAAGTGGTTAAAAAATCAATAATTCCATAATTTACCCTGTAATGCAGCAGAACACTCTGTTCAGTAGCAGCTATAATAGCATTATTTTGCTTGACTACATGCAAGCATCTCCTCTTCTATGGGTAATGGGAAATTATTTCTTATTGCATTAGCTGTAGTAACTCAGACTTGCTGTACCTCTTCTATCGCAGTTTCCTCTTTGAAGGTAAAAAAAATATTTAACAACAGATGAAGGCACTGTCATAAGGCCTATTAACCTTGCTAATGGTCAATCAGTGGTGCTCCACAAAGCCCTGGCTCCTCGTATTAGGCCCACAGAATGGGGGCCACACAAAAAAGAAAAAAGCCTTAAAAAATGTCTTGAAAACTGGCTGATGGCTGCATGTAAGCATTATTTTATACTTCTGTGCACAGTGGCCCCACACAAGTCCAGCCTGTCCTAAATCCTGCCAGACCAATGAACCATGATTATCTTTTGTAAGTGGGAGAAAGCCTCTGCTCGCTGTGCTAGAGCGTACTCCTGCACAACAGTGACCCTCAGTTTTAGAAGCCTGTATTGCATATTCACTGATTGAACTGAGCCCATTGATGCCAATAGAAATGAAACAGATGATTCTAACACTGAGGGCCACTGTGCCAAACTTATGACTCTTTACCACTTTAGGTCATTTATTTCTTTTTTGCTCATTGACAAGATGCTGTAGCATAATCATTTTTTGTTATAAGCTTTAAGGATTATTAGGCGTAGGGCAGCCTGTCCAGGGGAGGTGGGAGACCACTTTCTGTGCAAATCCCTTGACAGATTGCCCTATTGGGGAACCATCTCCCTGGTGTGCCTCTGTTGAATGTAAACACAAAGCGCAAGGATATGACCAGTGGCAGATCGGCGGCCTGCACACGAGAGGAACTTACACTAACATACACAACCATACGCTCATACACCAAGTCACTCACAGACACACATTAAGACATTCACACTAATAAACACACCTAGACACTCACACTAACACTTATACCCAGGCACTCTTACTAACACACACCAAGGCACTCACACTAAGATACCCAGAAACACACACTAATAGAGCCAGACACTCAAACTAATACAACCGGACACTCACTCACACTAACATAATCAGACACACTTACACAAAATAACATATATACACACACACATATACCAGAAACATACACTAACATACTCGTGCATCGTGCACACTAACATGCCCAGAACCACATACCTATACCCTCATTTTCACGGATCAAAATGGATTCACATTCATATGCTTCAAGGTTATTTTCCTTTTTATCTTTTGCCAGGAACACCTGTTCCAGCGCAGTCGTGTGCAAGGTTAAGAAAAACTAACATGTGCAAATGTAAAACTGCAAAAAAGTTTCTGGAGGAATTATACTTTCTCAGAATTAAGACATCATGCCCAAAATAATGTACATATTTGGCATCCGTTCTCTGTTGAGGATTTACTTAAGGGAGCTTAATGAACCGGTGACGGAACAACCTGTACCCCGACTGGGTACACCCGCAAAAACATGCTTCCTACGATCCGAAACTCTGCCGTTAACCCTTTCAGTCATGGACGGGTCTAGTACTGACGAGATGGAGCAGGACCGCAAATACAATGGAGCTGCTATGGCACTGTGGCTAGACGAAGATGAGCTACACAGTGCTGGAACAACACACAGCATTATACACCCAACTTTATCAGATAAGGAGTATAATCATATCAACCAAACAATAACCTGCCCAGACAGCCCGGCGCCTCAATGCACTTATATGGCCAACAATGCCCATGTGACAAAGAGTCACTATTTTGGGGGTGATCCCGAGGGAGAGGCGCTAATCCCAGGGTACCAACAGAGAGCTCAGGGTCCGTGGATGTTATGTTCCAAAAAGCGACAAGATCCGACGTCAGGACCCTTAGTGAGAGCATCGGGAACTTCCCCGGGAATAGTCTGTGTAGTAGCCGAGCTGTAGTTACATTGCCGCGGCTGAGTAAACCCCGGTCCTAAAGATCAGTGATAGAACCAGGTTCCCAAATAAGCTCACTCTCTGCAACCAACTCTGATTTTTGCCCACTACGAGCACAGTATAACCCCAAAAGAGCGATGTGGTGGGACAACCGGTGTCCATAGCAACAGTCTCAATTGTCGGCGGGTATCGCCACGGGTCCTAGCCACTGTACAGTTCCATGATTTTCACGGCTAGGCCCCAGTCATGCGGAGGCGACAGGAAATGATGATCAGGGTGCGGTTATACTCCTGGAGGAAATGAAGAAACAGGGGAAAACAACTACAAACAGTATATAAATCTTCTGCAGCCCTAGTTTAGTGACAGAACCTTTTAATTTATGAATTACTTAAATAAACCTAGGACCTGGGGGCAAACTGTACTGAAGAGGCTGAAGAAGCCTATGTTATGCCCAATGGCTCACACACATATTGAGTGACAGCCCACGGTAACATGGCATTTGTTTGGCATTTTTTTGGCAAATCATCACTAGTTAATACCGTAAGTCTAATTATAATTATATTTTGTTTATGACATGTCTAAATGTTATACAAAAACGTAATAAGGAATACCAATCATCACTCTAAAGTGCATAATTATCACTTGAATCTGCAACATTGTGTCTTTGTCACTTTTACAGAAAGGCAACCATTCTTAATGTGCTAGTTACGTTGTTCTTAAGAATTCACACTGTAAATCTCACCGGATGTTCTGCTAAGACACATTGTCATGCATCTAATTATTAGTTAGTGGCAAACAAAAATTCGGGCTGAAAATTGCGTATATATATATATATATATATATATATATATATATATATATATACATATCTGTGGTTTACAGAAATATGGCTTCCGATCATTTCCTTAAGGTGGAGACTTAATCCATTAAATGAGTTTATACATCTCAGTACTATCCTGAGGCTAGCAACAACCTACTGTAACATAACTATATCTGGCAGCTGACCTGGTTCTGCTTCTCTCAATTAGAAAGCTTTTTGTTTCAACGGACCGAAAAGAAAAAAAAAAGTATGTGTATTTCCCATTCATACAGAAGCTCACAAAACCTTCTGTTTTTAGTCACATACCACAGTCGTTTGGACGCAGCATTATACCAAAATGTAAATAATGTGTATGTTGTATCAGAGTTTTAGCTACACAAAACAACATTTTAATTATTTATTACATTTTATGTAATTTATTTATAGAAGCAACAGATTTTGCAGCACTAAGTACAGTGGACCAGTAATACCCAAAGGTGGATCTACAATTTTTATGAATTGCTTCCAGCATACTTGTATAACAGTATAGGGTTATTGGTTTTGAGACCAGGGAAACAATAGCAGACAGTGATATCATTCTAATGCCCTTATTGTTTTACTGTACTGAACAAAAGGTCTTGAAGAGCAGGCTATCATTCCGAATTAGTTTAAAAATCACAGATTTCAAAAAGCAAATAAGAGCCATCGTTGAATTAGGTAATTGGGGTTTGACTCTTGAGTGCAAGTGAATCTTTGAAGCTGTTGTCTACGGAAATGGCATATTCTGTGTGAACTATCCAAAATGTATTCTTTCGATATTAGATTTATTAAATACAGTATATTTCATTTCACAGTACATGTTTGTATGTGTTAGTATGCGTGTATGTGTTAGTGTGTGAATGAACATTAATGCGTGTGTAAGTGTGCATTGTGTATAGATTGAAAATGTTTAAATGTGTGTGTGTTATAGTGTGTGTATGTGTAAATGTGTATGTGTACATGTAAGTGTGCTTTAGTTTGAGTATGTAAGTGTGTTGATATTACTTAACTGTACACTATTTTCTAAAAGCCACATTTTTCAAAAAAGCTATTTTCTCCCAAATGACATATTCCTAAGTCTCCCCAACAAACAACAAAAAGATTTAATAAAATAATGCAAGACCCAGCACAAACCTATTAAGATATAAATGTGCGCAAGCTGAAATAACGCTATAACCTTATTTATGCACAAACTAAACCCAACCAGAAACATCAAATCATTCACAACAGTGACCACATCATTCTGAAAGAAGATAAAGACATTGACAATGGCACATAATGTTAGGAGCGAAGAAAAAAAAATTCTGCTTATAAATTAAAGCAAAATAATTTACTTCACATAGCATTTCCTTTAAGAATGTTATGTCCTTTTTAGAAACTATTAAAGTGTCACACTTTCCATAGGAACTGCTTTTAAATGAATAAATAGAATTACTGTTTTATATCCTAGAGAAATCTTAGTGGGAACTAGGAGAAAAAAAAAACCAAAAATAAGTTCTATGGCCTTTCAGTATTTTGTGGTTGAGATTTGAAGTATGAGTAGAATTCCACAGTAGAATTAACGTTGTCACTAGTTTCAAAAGCGTGTGTGCTTTTTGGACTTAAAGTTGACCTGTCTTTGTATGAAGGCTTGCTCACATTCTGCCCGTTCTCCAGCCACTTTCCCCTGATAAAAGTTCCTGTGACATTCCAATATGGCTGCTTGGGCGCTGTGCACCACCTGTTCAATCACAGAATGTTGCACACAACATTTTTTGACATAGTGGAGAAGATTTTGTGTGTGCAGGTATGAATGTGCTGTCCCACACAAGTATCAAAAGCCCACAATTACATTGGTATGTGGTGTTATGGCCCTCCCCTAGTTGAAATTTACTCTGATACTTAAAATTCTTAGAATTAACATGCTTACCTAATGTTAAGCTAGTGTCATATACTGGCAATGGCATGTGACATTAAGAATAGAAGGTGAGAAAATTTTGGTTTACTGTTCTATAATGTAAAACAACTACATGATTGGCTTAGTGGGAGGAAAGTGCAACCCAATGGGAGCACTTCCGACACGTGGACAGACTACTCCGCCCAGCACTTACCGAGTCAAAGATGGAGCTGATTGGAGAAGCGTATATAACGGGCAGAAACATGTGTTCGGCTGAGCACATCTCGGGCACAGCACTTAGCTGGTGGGTAGGGAAAGGGGCATTATAGCATATTGGAGGATCCTGCAAAAACTGGTACTCTGCACCTTTATCGGCTGCCTTAAACTGATCTTGGGTGACATAGATTTTTGCTGCCAAGTCATCCAAAAACAAAAACACAAACGTAACATATGACATTTTACTGTTAGCTTTAAAAGATTAATAGCTAAGCATCATTAACAGAAGAGGTATCTCTACATACAGATAAAATGGTTATATTAAGGAGAGCTGGAGAATATTTGTAGAAAGTTGTATAACCTGTCTCTACCGAGAGAAATATGGTTTCTTGTTTGCTTTGATGAATTGCAAATACTACATAGTTTATTAGAAAATGTTTATGGAATATTGATTTCCTCTTGCTTATATAGGGAACAAGTCTGCAAAGCTTTACTTTATATTCAAGCTGTATGCCTTTCAGTTGATTAGTATGCATGATGGATTGGTCTTTTGCCAAGTTATACTTCCATAAAGATTTAGAATATGTGCTTACTGCAGACTAATACCTCAGTTTTTATAAGAGCTGCAGAAAATGCATTATCTTCAGCTCTGTTTTGTGCATAATGAGATTATATGGCTTATCAATCAATAAAGACTTTCAGACTAAGCCAAAATTAAGTAATGTGTGCAATTCTAATGCGAAAGACTATAGTATGTGTAATATATTAGTTATCTTGTTTATCAAGGTCTGAAGGTATGAAACTAGAGCAAAACTGGAAGCTATTTGCCGAATTATACACTCACTGAGATATTTTTAAGTACTTTGCTCTTGCATGTTCAGAGGTTTTCTCCTAAAATGACCCTAAATTGATTAAATTAATCTTAATCCTCCCCCGGCTGTGAAATCACATATTTTATGCATAGACAGCCAAAGCACTGAATTATAAAATTTCAGTATAATATAAAGCCCACTATGTTAAAGTACCTATTTGGAATTAGTATTCAGAGGAAATAGTGCCGTTTTATTGTTTAAAGAGTTTGTGAAGAAAATAGAGGCAGTAAAATACTACAAGCCATTTGGTTCAAGATATATTTGTTCACTCCTTGCTTCTTTCCTCTGCAGTTGCCCATTTGTTGAGTATTTATAAAACAATCAATAAAAGCACTGTGATCAACTGATAATCCACAAGTATCTATGTAGCCTGATCTCAAACAATCATTGTTCCTATGTTTCAATGAACAGTGATGTTCACAATACAGTTGATGACTTTTGTATGTGTATGGACTTCACACATGTAAGCACTTAAGGACCAGACTTTTTTTTAATTTTGTACCCTTCCTAACTGAGGCTGTTTTAACACTTGTTTTTAGCTGTAAGGGGATCTAGGCTATTTATAGTATGAGGATGGTAGTTGATGGGTTATGTCATGGTACAGTTAGCCAGAAGGTGGTGGCAATTTAAATGGATTGTAAAGGTGGGACCTCTGAACAGGTGACTGGTGGCTAGGGGGTTATTGATGGGTATTGGCTGGCTTAGCTATGATTGGTTTGGTTAAAGCTTTTCTAACTATGCATGTGTTACAGGTTTTATTTTCTTTGTATTTCCTGGTAAATAAAGCTGTGGCTTCTGCATATGTGGCATATGGGGGGTTTAAGGCATTTCTGGAGGCATAGTGGCATATAGGGGGTTATAAGGAAGTATCTGAGGGGCAGAGTGGCACATAGGGGGTGTAAGGCATTTCTGGAGGCAGAGTGGCATATAGGGGGGTATAAGGCATCTGGGGCAGAGTGGCATATCAGGGAGGCAGAGTGGCATATAGGCGGTATAAGGAACTTCTGGGGGCATAGTGGCATATAAGGCAAATCTGGGGGGCAGAGTAGCAAGCCGTGGGGCAGTTGTGCATAATTAAATTAAAAAAAAATACATAACCCTATCGGTGTATAATGTGTACTGTATGCAGCAGTTGCAGAAAATGTATTTAGTGTTTCCAATTGATCCAGTTCACTTAAAACAAAACAAAAAAAACGTCTCTCTGGCCATCTGAAACTTTAATAGATATGCATGATGTCCATGAAGACTATATGCATTCTATAATTTGACCATTACGACTTTTCTGCTAAAAAACAATTTCTCAGCAAATGGAGGGCTTTAGGCTGGATATCTAAAATCAAGTAACAATACACAACCTATTTGGAGTAAAATCCATCGACCTTTTAGATATGTAGCAATATAAGTTCCTCTGTATTTTTATGTGTAAAATAACTGGATATTTTCAAAAATGATCTCTAACCTGGTGTGGCACTTGACACTGTTGGCCACTGCTGTTCCAATCCAACAGGTCCTCCGCGTAAAATCGCTGCTCCTTCCACGTGCACAGCACTTGTAAAACATAGAATAATCAGGTTAAAAAAACTGCTTCTATGAATAAATAAATGAATCAATATATTATATACATTATTGAACACATTTTAAACATCAAAAGTCTCTCTCTGTGTCCCCTGCACCCTCCCCCTGCCTAGTATCTGCCCCCCCCCCACCTGCTCACTTACCTTCTCCGCTTGTTTTCTGGTCTCCTCTGATCTCCCTCTGGCAGAGACCATGCTGACAAGGAGGGGGGAGCAAGGGAGGGGAGGAGGGGGTCAATATGTGAGACAGATAGTGCCCTGCTGCTAGGAAAAAAAATTACTGGAAAAAGGGGATGGGTGTGCAGTGTATACACAGAACCTGCAATAGAAGCTGCTCTTAATTTTAGTATAATCCTTGCTCGTCTATAGAGGTAAATTAATCCACAACTTTCCATACAGGCACTGAAATGTTTAATTGTCATTTACATATTAATTATGTCTTACATAATGTAAAGAAAACTTACTTTAATGATGGAGTGGTGCATATATGGAACAGCCTCCCAGCAGGAGAAGTTTGATGTTCACAGAACCCCTGAGATTTGTATTTAATCTAATAAAGTTGTGCTTAATTTTATGTAAGGAAGATTATTTTTACTGAGGCAGTGGTTGACATGTGGAACAGCATCTCAGCAGAAGAAGGTTCAGGTCCACAGAACCCTTGAGATGTGTGCTTTTCTTCAATGTAATAAAATCTTACTTAATGTAAGGGAGGTTTACCAAGAGGGTGGAGGATATGTGGAACAGCCTTCCAGCAGAAGAAGGTTGAGGTCCACAGGACCTCTAATATTTATACTTTCATTTAATGTGATAAAGTCTTAATGTATGTAAGGAAGATTTACATTACTGAGGGGGTGGTCGATATGTGGAACAGCCTCCCAGCAGAAGTAACTTGAGGGCCACAGAACCCTTGAGATTTTTATTTTACCTTTCCTCATCTTTGCACCTCTGTATTATAAATTGGTGTTTTGGTTAATTTTTTTAAATATATCATTAATAACAGCACCTCAGCAGAAAAAGCTTGAGGGCCACAGAACCCCTGAGATATGTGCTTTTATTTAATGTGATAAGATGTAAGGAAAATGTATTTATTGAGGGCATGGAGGATATGTGGAACAGATTTTTGGAATTTAGATTTTTATTTTTATATTTGCAGCTCTCTATTATGAGTTGCTGTTTTGGTTAAGATTTTTTTAATATATTATTAATAAGTTTAGTTTAACAGTGATCTGATATAGGAGTTATTCAGTTTTTCTTTTGCTGTATGTAACTTTTTTGTAGCGGTTTCCTAGGCAGTTTGCATTTGCTAATATTTAATAAGCAGTGTCTGTTAGATTTATTGGAGTCTGAATGCCTAACACCATCCCTGGAAATGTGTGAGAGGGAGAGATGACTCATCTATAGCAGGCAAACGAATGAACAAAATTGCGGCAGCTTTTGTTTTTGTTTGTTTCATTGGGCCCCTCCTGGTTATTGCAGATTCGTAGGAGCGCACAAAATAGGCAATTTCCGTAAAAAATTCATAGAAATCCCATATGGCATATTAGGGGGTATAAGGCATATATGGGGAGAGTGGAGTGGCATATCTGGGGGGGGGTATAAGGCATACAGGGGGTATAAGGCATATCTGGGAGGCAGTGTGACAAGCCTTTTTTTATTCTGCTGTTTGTTTTTAACATCTAGTTTGTTTATTAATCGAAAAAATAATGGGCCAACTAATCGATTAAAAAAAAATTGTTACTTGCAGCACTACCTATTTCAATCAATTACACTGTATGTTTGTTAGAATATTTATAATGTATTATGAATGTTGGCAAAAGTAATGTGTAGGGCTTTCTATTCAAATATTTTTCCCCCACTTCAGCTTGGCAACTACTAATATGTAAGTGCAACCAATGAACTAAAATATATAATTGGTATTGACTGAACTGCATCAACAAAAGATGACCGAATGATGTAATTACACGTTGTTTTTTGGGGGGTTTTGGCAGCTCAAAATATAGAACTTTATTTAATTTATCTGGTTGTTGGTGTAGGCAGTGTTACCATCAATGGCCCATATTCTAATATTAATGAAATATGATAATACATGATTTTCTTACACAATACATTACAGTGATAACACAATACAAGAAACACATGACCATCTACACTTAATTCTTTAGTCACTTTTGGTGCGGATAGACCACCGAAATATTTTGCTTAGAGCCCCAAGACTTAGCGCTACCATCGAGTTCTATCACATTAAAAAAAAGTCAAGAAAAAAAAAAAGACAATTAGTGATTTATAGAAAATCAGGTAATTCAGTGGTTGAATTTGTCAACTATTTAGATAAGATCAATTAAAGATGATCTTATCTAAATAGTTGACAAATTCAACCAATATTTAAAATATCAAATAAAGAAGTTCGCAGATCATTTCAAAAGTTAGTTATGGTCATACGCGCTGCAAACATTTAACTTTATTCTACATTGCATTAACATTGGTTTCAAAGTCATGACTTACTCACCCTTGCATTGCAGCTCTTAGTGATGCAGAGTATCGCCAATCAGGGTGAGGATGTTTAGGCTGAAAAGCGTAAATAGGAAAGATTATTAAGTTTTAAACAACTTCATGTACACTATCTAGGTAACACAGTTGCATTAGTTATTGGGAGAAAAGCAGTGTGCATATTAAATTAAGTGGTTTAAATCTTTTTATTTTATATTTAGTATATTTTGTTTAACTTCATACTTACTCCATAATTATCATAAGAAAACTTATATTTGAAATACTTTTTTACATCTACCAATGGTAGTTACGAATGTTAAAAGTAATATTTTCTTCATACCTACGTACTAATTATTTGCATGGAAGATGAGACAGCGAGACGACCTGTAAGATCTTTGGATACATTTTATTGCAATTTGGCTAACATAAGTACATTTCTTTCAGAGAGCTCTCAAACATCTATACTTCCAGTTCTAATTCGATAAGTATTGAAACATTAAAAGCTCATATCATCTTTCACAGATTTTTAAGTTTAAGTGACTTTTTAGTGAAAAGTTAATCCATATTTTTTTTTATAAAATTGCAGCTCCCATCATTCACAGACAACAAGGTCTGTTTTTTGTTTATCGGGGTTTTCAACTTATTTGCATTTGCCAGAGGTAGGCATTAGTATTATTAACGAAGAGAGATAAAAAGACCTTTGACATATTAAGGTAAAATAGAAATATTTTGGTTGTAAACAGCTTGGAATCCAAGGAAATATTTTCTGGCTCTGTATATAATACATTAATTACATAAATTCATTTACTTTGTTGAAGACATTTTTAAATATTCTTATTATCAGTGGCATGCTAAGGCAGATGCACAGCAACTAGGTACTCAGTAACTGAGGTGCCCATTGTAGTCACGTATGCATGTTATCCGACCTGCAATAGTAGGGTGGCAGCAACACAGCAGCTCACACAGAAAGCGCAAGCTGCAGTGAAGACGCCAAGAGACGTAAACGAGAGGGCGGCAAGCTGAACTGTTGATTGGAGAGGTAAGGAGAACGGGTATGTATGTTTATGGTGTTGGAGAGTATATGTCTGTTAGATTATGATGTTAGCGTGTGTGTGAGAGTGTATTTGTTAGTGTGTGTGGTGAGGGCAGTGTATAAATGTGTATGTATGGACAGGCGTATGTTAGTATGTGTAGATATATATATATGTGTGTGTGTAAGGGCAGTGTATGTATGTATATGTCTGTGTATGAGCAGTGTATGTGTATGGACAGGTGTGTGTAATGGCAGTGTATGTGTATATGTGTGTTTGTAAACTGGTGTGTACGTGTATATGTGTGTAAAGGGAAGGTTGTGTGAGGGCAGTATTTCTATACATGTGTGTGTGGACAGGCATATGTTAGGGAGAGCTGACCCACCCAATCCAAGCAGGCTTTGTATACAACCAGCCAATCACCGGTAAGGTACATCGCATGCCGTTGTTGTATACTGGGTAGAGGGGTAGTCTTATACGGCGAGGATAGCCCAAACTCTATATTTTAACTGGAAAAGTTGGGGGTCGTCTTATACGCCCAGTTGTCTTATACGCCGGAAAATACGGTAAGTTAAAGTCTTTAAACTCACCACCCTTCAACTCACATGAATAAACCCTATGGTTTCGGATTCATAAGACCTCTTAGACTAGTGAGTTAGCACCAACAATTAGCTGGTGCTCATTAATGCAGCTGTAAAGACCTCTGTTTCTCATATTCTTGTCAATAGCATAGGCTGAAGACTTACAGTCCAGGAGGTGTGGACTGGGGACAGGGCCTCCTGGGCACCTCCCTCTCCCCTGCTCCCTGCAGCCACCCGCCTTGACGTGGCCCTGACTGCGGTGGTGGGAGCGCAAGGCCTTTGTTTCACTGCTTACTTAAGTAAGATAGGTGGGATAGATAGTGAGAAAATATAGTGAGAAATAGTGAGAAAGGGGACAGATAGAGGGCAAGTCGCATGTGTATCAGGGTGCTGTGGGGAAAGTCCCTATGCATGTTACCTGGGTGCTGTCCAAGTCCTATGAGTGCAATCTGGATGTTGGATTCATTCTGGGTGCTGGGTACGTTCTGTGAATACATTCTGGGTGCGGGGCAAGTATTTTGGATGTAACTTGTGCGCTGGCCTATGCATGCTATCTGGGTGCTGGCCACGTCCTATGAGTGCAATCTGTGTGCTGGGCAAGTCCTGAAATCTGTGTGCCAGCTTTGTGATGAATCAATGTTCATATTCTTAATTGTGCATTCTGATGGGCCAACCTTTCATAGTTTCGTCTGTATTCATATTGTAGCTGGTCCATTAATTTATTTCAATTATTATTGGACACATATTTCACCTACAACTACTTGATGTAAAAACTATGAAAGGTTGCACCAATGTCCCAGCATATTAATATAATGATGTCATACTGGGAGTTATGCTGTACCACCATCAATGTCTGACTCTGTATATAGTGATGGGAGTTATGCTGCACCACTGTCTGTATCTGTATATATAATAAGAGATTGTACCACTGTACCATCCCTAGTCTCTGGATCACTATATAATGATAGGAGTGATACTGTTGTAGTGATGGGAGTTGTGGTATACCACTGTCATGCTCTTAGGGGTCAAAAACTTGGGCTTCATAAATAAACTTGGAAATCACTGGTGAAATGTGCTATAACTAGCGAACTTACATAGGTAGACATTTTTGCTAAACAATGTTTCTGGAATGTAAAGTATGTATGGAATAATGCAATAGCTATTCAGTATTGCTGCCTAATATTCAGGTCTTTTATCTTTCATTAAAATCCAAGTATTCATTGTTGACCTTATTATAATCAGGCATTTTTAATACATATTTGTTATTCATGTAGAAAAGAAAGCACATAAGTAAGCAGCTTATGGTTTCATTGTTATATGACATAACCTGTAAAGAGAAAAATAGAAGCCCTGAAAAACATGCCATTGCTTAAACATAACTGGATTGCAGTTTTGAGAAGGCTGATGTTAAACAAGTTTCTTACTAAAATATCCTTTTACACGGAAACGTAGATCCATGGCTAAATATAGAGCAAGCATCCTTGGGCTAAGTCTGATCATCTCTGTACTGTTGCATTCATCAGTTTGGAATAAAGGCAGAACCCAGGAATATTGCTCAAGACTATCTGTCTCGTACCCTTCAAAGTGACTGTAATTTCTACAGCATCTATGCCCTTCACAAAGCATATCCATTTTCAGAAATATATATATATAAAAAAAAATCTGCTTTTGAAGAGAGTCGCGTTTCCACAGATGCATTTGATTTTGGAACATTTTAATTAGCATTTCCTGCTTTAAATGAGGTCCTGTATTATCATGATGTTATAAAAAATCACAGATACTGTATTTATAAAAATAACCTAGTTTGCCACTATGGAATAAAGTAATATTTACTTTTATTTCTTATTAAGGTTGTCCAAACATGGCTCAGCATATTTGAAGCAGAACTGTTTCAGCCCCACCGGCTGTTTTACAACTAGGTTAAGACACACAATAGCTGGGGGGGGGGCTTCTATTTTAACTCAAAACACATACTTCCATTTTAACCTTTCACTTCCCTGTGCAGTCATTGGGGCAATTTTTTCCTCTGCGATAATAATGCTCTACGCTCTTGAGTCAATAACTTTTTATTACGCATACTTTGCCTTGAATCTATTTGTACTTGACATTGTGTATGGTAACTGAGTTTGGAGTCAACTGCTACCCAGTTTTTTGCGGCCTTATTTATTCTCCCAATCGAATCCAATCACATTTTAGTACAGACTTTAATATGCATGTCTATGTCACCAATAAACACATTACAAAGTAGAAATGCTATCACTGATCCCACCTCCTGCGGCAGACAGCATACTTAAGTATGCTACCCATGAATGCTCAGTAGTGCATATCAGCTCAACTGTATGCACTCACTTGCATGTTAATCATAACCAGCCACTATTTATCAGTTACACATTTGAAGGTTTCCTTTGAAGCATGGTTTTGAGGTTTAAATTTTAGCTAAAAATAAAGAGCACAGAAAGCTATCTGTCTGGAAATGCATTCAAATCAGAAGCCATTCAATACAATTTTAAATTACTAACACAACATATACATTTTTGCATAATATACTGTTCTTTAATGTTGGTTTACAGTAAGATATTATGTGGTTATTAGCTTCTTTTTTATAGTTGCAAAATTCTAATTTAAATGATGCTATATTAGGGCTCTAATATTGTATCCATTCTTTCCATTTGATGGCCAGACCTCCACCGTGGTATCCTGTACTGTAACAGCCTGTATCAAGTAATTAAACATGACATTTGGAGTATAATACATTGTCATCTGCTAAGTAACTCTGTAAATGCGAACAAGGGTAAAAATACGATAGACAGATTGGAAAACAGACCCTGGCAACTGTCAACTGACAGAGTAACTGTATCTATCAATGTACTGAATAACAAATTACAGAATATACCGTTCCAAATTCTGCTTTTTTCTGATTTTAAGGTCCATCATTTTGAAAACAACATTCAAAATTAGTTTTTTATGTGGTTTTTGATTGATTCTTAAATTGGCAATAAAGAAATAAATTGCATCCTGACACACATGGTATGCAAATACCATTTGTGAGAATGGGTGTGTGTGTTCTTGATCTGAGAAAGCAATCGACACAGCCAGATGTAGCAACGAACGGCTGAATTACAGTATCTGCTCGATTAAAAGATATGTTTTTTTCAGAAAAAAATAATTGAGAAAAAAACAACCTTGTCTTATGATCCTACCGGCACCCATGCTGGGGAATGGAGTCAATTACTTGAATAAACTGAAAGAAATGTTAATTGCCCCACACTTAATTACAAGAGAAAGCAGAACAAATGTAGGAGAAATAAGACATGGGTAAAAGAAGTGATTTAATGAAGGAAGAGAAAAACAATCAAAATGACTAAAATCCAAAACACAAAAACCACAGTCACTGACAGTATAACTTTAACTATGATCTGAATGTAAATAATTTATGTTCAGCAGGGTTTTACAATCTATATGTCATTTCTTCAGTAACCCTAGCTTTCCATCTATGAATATCTCCTTAATAAGATAAAGCATCATAAATAACATGTTTAGCTTTGCTTTATTCAGTGGACATTCAACTAATGAGAAATGTAATTCAATTACAGAGTATACTGTCTTATCTATGTTGGAGATTACATGGAAGACTGCAGACATTGACTCAGTATCTAGGACAAATATAGTCCTTTATGATTATCTTCTATTAAAAAGGCAGACAAGTATTTACATTTAAATGTCCAACAAGTATTAGACATAAAATTATGAGAAAAAGCTCGAAAGATTCCTAGCTTATTATTTTTCCGTTAAACATAACATAAAAAGTTACCCAGTAAAAAAATATTTATGCTAAGAAATTTGATTAAAATAATAAAATAAGTTAATAACATTTTCATGAAACGTATACCGGTTAGAAATTGAGCAAGCAACTTGGCATCCTCAGTGGTGCTACATACTGAATGTGTGTGGTTTAGCCCTCTACAAACCAAATTATATACATTCATTAGCTCTTGAAACCTTGGTTATCATGATCTCTGTAGTTGTCTTCTCATAACAATTTCAGTCTCTGGAATTGAGGCACATCTTGGGGAAGAAAGAGGGGCAAAGGGATTTGAGTCTGGATATGGTCAACTGCTCCAAGTGTCCCAGGGGCTTTCACCCTAGAAAGACAATGTCACTCCCTGGGTACCCCCTTATTCAAGTGCCTGATGCAAATGTTGGGGACGCCTGATGCTAAGACCAGCCCTGGGTATTTGATCTAAGAGTGGCCCTAATTTTGAAAATATTCCAAAATAAATAAATAAAAATGTTTTTAAATAAAAATAATCTTTTCGTCCAGAGAACCTTAGCCTAATCTATGCTTATATATGTTATGTAAATGGTTTAGCCGTATTAGTCCATTAGACACGATGGACTTCAGACCTGATGAAGAGAGGATGACTCTCGAAAGCTTCACTTTAAAAAATATAATGTTAGTCCAATAAAAAAAGGTATCAACGCATTCTGCAATACTGTTTTTTGGCATCTTATATATTTTATATATATTTGTATGTATGTATGTTTCTGTGTATTTCCATTTTTTGCAGACCTTCTACCTACAGGTCAGTTAAGACTGCTATGACCTCAAAGCAAAATTAGTTCTTTCTCTGTCCACTGTATCTTATTCTTTCCTATCTCTGTCTCAGTATTCAATTACACTAAATTGATTATACTGGTACAGTGATTAACAAGATCATGTAGTGAATCCTGAATTCAGTGCTTGTTCCAGAAAACAACTGTGTACTGACAGGACGGCAACAGTGATTTTTTGCTACCTAAACCGTAAAATAACACTATTCCAGGTGCTTTTCTGTCCAACAGAAACCTTTTGGGAAGTAAAACTGATAAAATGCTCCTCTTCTTTAAACCCACCAAGGGAACCACTAGAAACCTTACAGCAGTGTATGCCTCTTATTTTTCCTCCAACTGATTTTACTTATTCTAGCGCAACCGTCATTGTATGTCATCACGCCGTTACGTGTTTCTGCTAGTGTTAAGGAACTGAAAATTAGAATGGGCTGGGGTTTACTTTAGGATAAAGTGTGTACATGTATCGTTGTTTAAGTCCGCCCATGTTACACATACTTATGGAGTTTCAAATTGTTACCTTTTATAGTACAAAAATCTCTTTTACTAATTGTTATAACATCTAAAGGGATGTATATAGTTTCCCTTTGTATCAATCTTTATATATAGTGTTTGATTTTGTGAAATGGTCTCTCCCTGCTGCTACTTTTACCCAGAATAAAATCCCTTTAAAGAAGTCTGGTGGTCAACACACCTGTTGATTTCCACGAAATATACTGGCTATTCTGTGTATATAAATACCCTGCAGTTGTTCCAATAAACTTTAAGGGTGTATAAAGGAAGCCTCTGACATTTAAAGACTATGAGGCAACTTCTAAAGGCTGTTGGAACAAGAACATTAGGCAACATTTTAACCACAAATTCTTGTCCTTTCCTTATAGGTTTCCTGTGTAGTAAAGGCCAGATTAAGGTACTTTAGGTCCTGGATCAATAAAAAAAACCCCACAGAGTAGTAAAGTGCCAAAAAGGTGAAAAACTATTAAGAAAAGTTTGTACACATCCAAATACAGCATATAAAGCCGAAAATTCACAGAGCACATGAGAAGTTTTCAATTATTTTCAGTCTGTTATAATAATAATAGAAAAGTAGTGGATAGTAAAATAAGAAGGAGTTAAATTGCAGTTTTAACCTGTTTGTATTTACCAGTCAAAACCATTTTTACAGACTTTTATTAAAAATGCCCACTACACCTACATGGCACATGTATTCTATTCTTGTAGTGATATGGCTGATTATATTAATGGATGGAATGATTCTGATATAGTTCTGCATACTTTTCACGTACACAGCCCTGTTCGCAACGCCTATACAGAGATGATTTCCATGCTATCTGGTCCCTCTAGTCCTTCTAGAAAACAGGTGTAGAGATTTCACGTCAATATGTGACCATCACCAGCATTGCTAGAGATGCAGTGTTGGTACATTACATCATTTCCTGGTACTTCCTGTCTGATTGCCTTGTAGAGTGCCATACAGAGGGCTGCAGTTAGCACTGGCACTGATGCTGGCCACTTAGATATTAACCATGGGGCCTGGGGCCCTCCTCAGTAAGGAGTAATGCTTGTCCCTACCCCGGGAGCCTTTAATGGCCCCACCACCACTCCATGATCCTGGAGCTATTGTTTCTTGTTCCCTGTGACTAATCCAGCCCTGTGTGTAGATAAATATATATTGGTAATACGTGAAGGGATTAAATAATGTATATTACATTTATTGTTGGTTTTGGCCACTTTATCACTGGGTCAGTTGGTTGGGGTTAAAAATTGCCAGCCCTCCTCTCTCAATACCAGAGGCAGTTTCCATCTGTTCTGTTTTAATATACTCTTGGTTACTTGGCTAATGACAATAAACATCTTTGTAAATTCTTTTATATTATAAATCATTGCCCTTCTGTACCTGAATATATGTACTGACTGTTAATCCCTGAATACTAAACATAAAAGCAATATACTGTTGATGAAAAAGTGGACACATTCCAGAAAATGTGTTTTTTTCCTGGTCCAAAAATGAACAAATAGTAGCTACATTTTATTAATTAGAAGTAAAAAGAAAAAAACAATATGCCTTCTACTGATTTCCTCTCAGTATACTATATTGTTTCTTTAAGTCTCAACATTTTTGTGTTATTCGGGTATGAAAAGCATTTAACCCCTTAATGACAAAGCCCGTACATGTACGGGCTCAAAATGCATTGTTTTCAATGGTTTTAGGGACCGCCCATTGTCCTTAAGGGGTTAAAGAAGAGAGATAAATAAATGCAGATGAGTTATTTCATCATATTAAGAATTTTGTGAAATCTATACGTTCATTGTGGGTTTTTTAAGCAAATTTCATTTAACCAAAATAAATATGAATAATAAACCTGCCTGAATTCAAAGCAGCTTCTCTTCGTTAATGTCACGGGTTTTGCTCTTCTAGACTAGAACACAAAGCCAGGTGCAGTCATATATATTAACATCCTGGCTGTATTTAAATTACTTTTGTGTTTATACCCAGATGAAACAAATAAATCAAAGGTTTAAAATAACTCTTATAGGGTCCAAATTATCCAATGCAATCAATCACTCCAATGTTACCGTCTCATGCCTGCTCCCAAATCCAGTCGGATGTCACCATGGACATCAAGTCACACAGAGTCACCTCTCCTTAGTGTTACAGAATATATTGTTAATTTGCCAACAAATAAAATTAAAAACGTTTTTAATGTAAGGACGCCATCTTGGGTGTCTTTAAGTTAGTTGTAGTTAAATTCAAGGAGTTATTAAAGTGACCTTTAGTGACCTTTATTCCCCAAATAAACATGCTAACTTTTAAGCTAAATATAAACCCTTAAATTACCAAATTTTTAATCCATAAAATGAAAAATCTAAATACTCTAAAACAGACCTAATATGAAGCATGCTACCATGAAAAAAGTGGCCTGTAGTTACAGTCAGGGGCGTACCTAGAGTATTTGGCACCCGGGGCGGATCCTGTAAGTGGCACCCCCCCCCCAAATGTAAAGACATCTACAAAATTATGTTGGCAAGAATATTTATTGCACCAATTTGTAAACTGTATGTCAACTGTAAACAACAAGAAATCTGAAAAAATAAATTAATAACTTATAAGTAAAATAAATAGGTTTAAATAACATTTACTGAACATATAATAGTGCTTTCTTTAATAACCCCCCCCAAAAAAAACAACAAACACAACAAGTTTCTAAGAAGACCTAACAAATGAACAAACATTACAAATTAAGTACTGGCTAAGCAGCTAAAGACACTATAAACTAAAAAAAATTCTGATATTATAATCAGGAGTCACCATAACATTGTTATAGTGGTATAGCATGACACCTATCACTATATACTGAGCCAGGCAGTGACGGTGGTACAGCATAATGCCTATCACTCTATACTGAGACAGACATTGACGGTGGTGCAGCTTAAGTAATTTCATTATATATTGAGGCAAACATTACAGTGAAACAGCATAACTCCTATCACTATACACTGAGCCAGATACTACAGTGGAACAGCATAACACCTATCACTATAACTGAGCCAGATATTGATGGTGGTACAGCATAACCGCTATCTTTATATACTGAGCTAGACACTTATAGTAGTACAACATAACTATCATTATACACTGAGGCAGACATTGACAGTTGTGCAGCACAACTGCTATCATTATATACTGAAACACGCGCTGACAGTAGTACAACATAACTGTTTCCATTATATACTGAGGCACGCGCTGACGGTGGTACAACATAACTGTTATTATATACTGAGGCCCACATTGCCGGTGATACAGGATAACACCTATCACTTTATACTGAGCACACATTGACGGTGGGGCAGCGTAATCCATATCACTATACATTGAGCCTGACATTTACAATAATGCAGCATAACCCATATCACTATATACAAAGCCATTGATGTGGTGTAGGCCTACCACTTCAGTGTCTGGCTTAGTATATAGTGGTAGGGGTTATGCTGCATTATTGTAAATGTCTAGATCGATGTATAGTGATAGGGATTATGTTGTACTGCCCTCAACTGCAGATCAGGGGAAGACTGTGAGAGTCAGTACAGCCTTCCCTTCTTCTGACTGCACCGTGACATTGGGAGGTCCTCTCCCCGTAATCATCCCCAAAGTCCATTTGTCCCCTACGTCACTAAACCACAACTAACTCTCTTTTAATTACTCCCTGTAGTTCAAGTGTAGATCAAATAAACAACACATGGAAACAGCACGTGTAACTGAATAAGACATAAATATCCTGTATTTACAGGTATACATAAATAATGTATGGAAACATAGCATTGCAGGTATAAATCAACAGAACACACAAACCCAGCATTGCAGGTATAGATCAACTGGAAATCACTCAGCACTGAAGGTATAGATCAAATAAACAACACATGGAAACAGCACCCCAGGTATTGATCAACTGAATAAGACATACAAATCCTGTATTTGCTGGTAAACATAAATAATGTATAGAAACATAGCATAGCAGATACAGACCAACACATTAACACACAAACCCAGCTTTGCAGGTATTGATCAATTGGAATTCACATAAAAACTCGGCATTAAAGTTATAGATAAAACACCCTAAATTACAGGCATAGATCACAGATTGCACACCCCAAAGCCAGTGTCCACATTGCCCACATAGAACCTGACCAGCACCCTGCGGTGGGGGTGCAAGGCCTCTGTCTCCCAGCTCTGCCACTGTACGGAACAGTATAGAGTGATGGGAGTTATGATGTACTTTAGAGCATAATTATAATGAAAAAGACATTGGAAATGGTACAGCATAACACCCATCACTCTCACACATTTACCAATCCACACATACCAATCCACACATACCAATCCACAGATTCCACACATACCAATCCACAGATTCCACACATACCAATCCACAGATTCCACACATACCAATCCACACATACCAATTCACAGATTCCACACATACCAATCCACAGATTCCACACATACCAATCCACAGATTCCACACATACCAATCCACACATATACCAATCCACACATTCCACACATACCAATCCACAGGTTCCACACATACCAATCCACACATTCCACACATACTAATCCACACATATACCAATCCACACATATCAATCCACAGATTCCACACATACCAATCCACTCTCACTGTCACTCAGTCTTAATGAATGATTTCCTACCTTCTTTTCAACCTCTTTTCTTCTTACAGCAGTCTTTTCTTTTTACAGCAGTCTTGCTCTTCGCTCCTCTTCTTCTGTCTTCTTCCGGGTCAGAGGGCACTGTGGGCGCGGCTTCAGTGCCGCCGGGGTTTGTTGTCAGATCCCGGCGGCACTGAAGCCGCGCCCACAGTGCCCTCTGCACAGCAGCAGTTGCCGCGCGGATCGCAAGGGAGCAGTATCGGAGGTCTTTAACAGACCTCCGGCTCCCTTGAGTGATTTTAAGCCGGTTCAGGGGAACCGGCTTAAAATCACTCAAGGGAGCCGGAGGTCTGTTAAAGACCTCCGATACCGCTCTCTTGCGAGCCTGCTCCTCCAGCGGCGGACATTACTGTCCGTCTCTGGAGGGGTGCCGGGTGCCGGCAAGTTGGCACCCCCCTGATGAGCGGCACCCGGTGCGGACCGCCCCCCCCGCCCCCCGCTAGGTACGCTACTGGTTACAGTATAGCTAAAAGTATTTTTATTTTGTTTATATTATACCGCGTGACTTCATCAGTTTCGCTCAGATCTCACTTTATGACTTGATTTCTCCAGATGTTTTTGACAACAGTTGGGCTTCCAACTGCACAATGAAAAAGATATTAATCATAAGATATTTAGCAGCGGGAAAGAAGTAAAGAGATCACAATCCAAACCTGAATATAAGTACCTGAATATAAACAGGATAACTCTACTAACTTTAGAGTGGGGGTTTGGCCATTAGAGGGACAAACAGACCGCAAATTGTGAACATACTAGATTAAACATAAATTATGTATTTAGCCTGGCTCACTTGTGACCCTCTGGAGTTCTATGCCAAGTTACAAGCACAAGCCCCATATCTTTAATTTGCTTTTAGCTTTTCATATCAAACAAAATATGCTTATATTTATTTTATTATTTATTATAACATATGACTTAACTAATTAAATGTATTATATGAACAATCATTTTATTACAAACTTAATATACTTTTCAAGTGCCTCTCTTTAGGAGGGACAGTATGACTTTGGGATCCAAATCACCGAATTCTATACCTTGACTGCTCAAAATATTGGCGAATACGAGTATATCACATCATCATACATACTTTATTCAGTTACAGCTATCAACAGGTCATGGTCATATAAAATCTTGGTAGTCCTGCTCCTAGTTGGGCTTCTAACTATACTCATTAAAAACAAAAATGGCTAGTTCACCCATTTTGGTTAATAGTTTTGCTCTCTGTATGGCAGTGGTCACTTTTTCACAAAACCTCAAAATGCAAAAAAACTGAAATTATTGGTGGATACAAAATGGACTCAAAAAAACAATCTTCTGTAACTTTTTTTTCTGCAGGGATACTGTATATCTGCAGTGACATTTTTTGCTTTCCATAGTGAGAGGTGTCCTCTGTGCGCAACTCTGCAATGTACTTATCCACCGACTAATACACGAAAGGTTAACTACATCCCCAAGCAATAAACATAAAAACATTGCATTTGACAGCATTTGGCCAATCTAGTCTGCCCATTTTTCCTGATGTAAAGATTCAGACCTTAATTAGTCCTTGGCCGTGTCACTCCAGCCATACAGTATGCAATTTATTTGATATGTGATACTTACTGCCAGTCAGCACTTGTGCAACGAACATCAAGTGGGTCATCACAGTATAAATTAAACAAACATTATATATATACATGACATTAAAATGTCATTTTAAGTACCCAGTACTAGTGTTCTCAATATTACATAGGTATGGAAATAAATTGTTACGCAGATGCTTACAGATTTGCAGCCATAACCATTAAGTGCTGGCATGTGAAATAGTATACAGACTTTTAGACTATTCATATCAAACAATGCCAAGGTTTTTAAGATGGTTACTGGCAAACGAAGCAAAAGCTTAAAAGATCCAAGTGTATCATTTCCAAGAACATGTGTGCAATTAGGACCAGCGGTATTGCTTACATGGTACTTTTAAAAGACAAGAAACCAGACTGCAATGAAAGGCTTCCGACCATTAAAACGTTTCTGACCTAGAGAGTACCATTTATTAATGGGTTAATGGGTTAATATTAAATAATTAATATTATTTACCATAAATGATAAAGCTATACATGGCTAGCACAAGTCTAGGCAAAATGTTGTGTCCTACAAAGTGAAACCATGTCATCAGGTGAGTATTAAATGTGCAGTTCCACTTTAATGAATATTAACTGCTCTCCTTAGAGTGTTAAGCAAATGACCTTTAGCAGATATGTAATATAACTCAAGGTTTCACGGCACAAGAACAACACAGAAACATTTGAGTTTTTTTCCATTTCAATGTCAACAACCTATCAGCCAGGGGTGGCCTACTCTGGGGGCCAGGCTGGTCCAAAATTCTTCAAACAGGGTTGGTCCACTCGTGGAGGTGACAACAAGGAGGGGTCACATGTCGCTGTGTTATGTGGCCCTGTGGTAATAAATTGGCAGTTCACACTGTGTGCAAGTAGCTATAAAGGAAAGGCTCTCAACAAGGTAAGGGTGTGTAGGTGTTGAGGTATGATGGTCTGGAGGAGTGAGAGAGTGAAGATTTTTTAGTGTAAGTGTGTATGTGTGTGAGTGTGTGAGTGTGTGTAAAGAAGCATATGTGCCTTTATGTGTGTTAGTGTGAGTGTTAGTGTGGATGCCCATAATGGTTCAGGGGAACTTGGCTTTACTTGCCCCTTGGGCCAGAAAGTGCCTGCTCTCAGACATGACACAAAATATGTTTGTTTATTTTTTCAAAGCTTGCTACATATTTTATAGCACACTTTAGTTTTTAAATAGTTAGGTTATCTTCCGGTTAATATGCTCTTTCATAAATAAATTGGAGACTACATTCACTCTTTGCTTCTAAAATGTTCAGCATTCTCCAACAGAAACATAATTATGGTTACTTTAAAGCAAATATAAATTTGTAGGACAATATGAAACCAAGAAGAAGAGGAATAGTGCTCAAACTTTGTATCTGCAGTAACAACAATAATAATAATAATAATAATAATAATAATAATAAAATCTCACCTCAACCGGGGTAGTAGTTTCACTTTTCAAAATGATCAGGTTTTGCACACTTTGCCCTGTCAGATGTCTGTCTGCAATCATGGCATGAGGCCCAGCCGCTCCGGGGCCACCAGTGTTATAGAACATAAAAGTATCACTTCCAGAACCCGCTGTCAGACAGGCCTTGTAGCAGTACGTCTTTGTAAGCGATCCGTTCCCTCTAACTTCAATAAAATGAGGCTGAACTTTCAACCCATGTGGTAGTCTTGTGTCGATGTTATTATTTGCTTGTTTGTATATGTCTGCAGGGTTCTGGTTCTGAACTCCACAGCAGCATGCACAACACGGATCCCCGCGCATACTGCATCGGTAGCATTTCAGGATAGACAGCACAATTATTGTCAATAGAAATACGAAGGAAATGGAACATAACGCAATAATTAAGTAAATTGTGATTTCGGAGTAGTTTGTGGTATTTTTTACATGTCTTCTTGTATCTGGCATTATCTTAGAAACCCTGTCCACAACGGCAACACTTATTAGGGCAGACGAAGAAAGTCGTGGTTGTCCATTGTCTGTTACGAGAACAGTCAAGTTATAGTTAGTAATACTATCGTCCGCGACCTTTCGAGTAATCCTTATCTCCCCTGTGTGTAGCTCCACTTTAAAAAGTTTGGGATCAGAGGCTTGAGATAAATAATAAAACAACCACGCATTTTGCCCTGAATCTGCATCGATCGCGATTACTTTTGTGACAAGATATCCAGTGTCAGCTGTCCGAGGTATCATTTCCAGTGATACTGAACCGTTGGCAGTTGGTGGGTACAGAATTGTAGGAGCATGATCATTTTGATCCAGAACAAAAATGTTGACAGTTGTAGTACTACTGAGTGGTGGGTTTCCAGCATCTTGAGCTTGGACCACAAAATGGAACTCCCGTAATTTTTCATAGTCAAATGACCGGACAGCGTAAATCGTCCCATTGTCAGACTTAATGGACACATAAGAAGAGACGGGCAGCCCTTCAATATCTCCTTGAAGCAGCATATATGTAACAAATGAATTTTCATTGGTGTCTGGATCATTGGCTTTCACTGAAAACAGGGACACCCCTGGAGCATTGTTCTCCATGACATAGACCGAGTAAGACAATTCCTCGAACACAGGAGGGTTGTCATTTACATCTGAAATTTCCACATAGATGATTTCCTGAGATGATAAAGGAGGTGTCCCAGAGTCTGTGGCTGTCAATGTAATATTGTAGGAAGGGCACTTTTCCCTATCAAGTGCACCATCTGTAACTAATTTGTATGTATTTTTAAAGGAGTTTAATTTAAACGGAATATCATGTGGTATAACGAGACTAACTTGCTTATTGACTCCTGAGTCTTGGTCAGTTATACTCATTAAAGCCACTACAGTTCCCTCCTGGGCATTTTCCCCAACTGGCGAGTAATTTGAAGTTACCTCTATGACTGGTGCATTGTCATTTGCATCAATTATCTCAACCAGAACCTTGCAATGCCCTGTCATAGGTACAGAACCTTTGTCAGTAGCCTGGACGTAGATTTCATAGGCTGGTGCCTTTTCATAATCCACATTGCCATCGACTCGTATCTCTCCACTCTGGGGGTCAATGGCAAACAACTGCCTGACTTTCTGTGGGGTATAACTGCTAAAAGAATAGGTAACTTCGCCATTTGACCCTTCGTCGGGATCAGAGGCATTTAACCTGAGCACTAGGGTGCCAGATGGGGCATTCTCTAGCAAGCTGGCCTTATAGGTAGACTTATCAAAGAAAGGGGTGTTATCATTTGTGTCCATCACACGTATTGAGATTTGGGCTGTGCCAGATTTTGCAGGGCTGCCACCATCTATAGCTGTAAGAAGCAGCTGATGGAGGGACTTCTTCTCCCTATCTAAGACCTTTTTAAGCACAAGCTCAATCAGCTTACTGTTCCCACTGAATGTCTTTAAGTCCAAAGCAAAATAGTCATTGTCGGTGAGCTTGTAAGTCTGAATCGAATTAGACCCAATGTCAGGGTCTTGAGCGCTCTCAATAGGAAAACGGGCCCCGGGCACAGCAGACTCGCTTATCTCCAGGTAATAATCATTTCTAGGAAATTTGGGAGCGTTATCATTGATATCTACTATCTCCACCTCTATATTGTGCACCTCCACCGGGTTTCCGATCACGACCTCCAGGTTGATCCCACAAGGGCTGCTGGGTTCGCACAGGGTCTCCCTGTCTATAGTTCGATTTACAAACAACACTCCGTTTCCCAAATTCACATCGAAATATTGCTTGCTGTTTCCGGAGGTGATCCGGAAGCCCCTGGAGGGCAACTGCTTGAGATCCAGACCCAGATCGGTCACCACGTTCCCTACAAATGCCCCGTGATTTAACTCCTCCCTCACCGAGTATCTGAGCTGCCCTGCAACCAGACTCATTAGCAGTAGCACAGGGAGGACCTGCCCTATACACCCCCGGGTAAAAGCCATTGCAGCAGGTAAACACACATCCGACCCCTCCCCTACTAACGCTGGATCTCACATCATTTTTACACCTACCCACAGCTATTAAATCAGAGCAGGTTACCATGTGTGGCCGCCGATCGTTGATGAAAGGGATCCGATTAGAGGCGGCTGTCTCCCTAATAAATCCATGACTTGTGTGGGAGGGTAAAGACGATCGGGCCTCTGAGATCTCCCGGGTCGGCAGGCTTTTAAGGACCGCTTGCTTCAAAAGCTGTAGCTGCTCTAGATGCCGGTCTGTCGGAGGGGGGGAGGGGCACTAAGCCGAGACTGGCTTGGTTTCAGCACCTGGAACGTGGACAGCACCAAAGATCCATTCAGCATACAGAAACGGGATCAGACGGGCTCGGGGGCGATCGCCTACCCCGCATCGAGCATACGCAAAGTGCAACTCGCGATCGGGACCCAGCCCCTCCGTGTCTGCCGATTCCCTTCTTCAAAAGCATCAAAGCATTAAAGCAGAAAGCAGCTTGTCAGCAGTTGCATTATTTGCAGCCTCGATAACTCAGGTGCCTCCGACGGTCTTCTTCCGGCAGCACGGGGTGCCCACACACACACTGTGCATACACATACGTAGTAACGGATGGACTAATCATTGCATCACATTATAATGAGACCGTTCTCAGGCGTGTAAGTCCATTCACACCGTGGATGCAGGGCGGAACACGTTAATGCCTGTTAAGTGCCGTGTAAGCGGTTTTTATTCGGACGGCGATCAAAGACTGCCAGATGGTAACATTTCGGAATGCCGAAAACTGTATTTCACAGCTCATGCTTTTCAGGAATTAGACGGGATTATAATGAGGGCGAGGGACCCTCAGACTGTGGAAAATCGTGTCAGAATGAGTGTGGTGTTTAAAACACGAGTGGGTGTGTTTGCTGAATATAGAACAAACGAAAATAACGGGCATCTATCGCTTAAATCCTATGGTTAAACCAATTCGTGCATATAATATACCAAGACTATATGAAAAATGCAAATTGGTACTCCCTGTTTACCATATAAAATAGGTTTTCCTTGCTTAACCATTCCATTTCTAATAAGGCAAACAATATGTGCAGCAACAACAAAAACAGCTTACATTTCTCTTGCCATACTAATTTATGCACAAACATACACATCTCCCCACACAATTACACCTTTTGTCACACATTCATTTGTACTCAATTCCTTCCAATGTAAATACAAACTATCACGCGTGCAACACATACATTATCCCTCACACATACATATATATATATATGAGCATACACACTTATGCACACAAACACCTATACAGGGCTGAGCCTAGGGTCACTGGTGCCTAGGTGCATATTTTTGCACCCCCCCCCCAAGTGGCTATGGCTATATTGCTAACTCCTCACCTTAACAAACATAACCCCTCTAACCACACCTATTTTTTTATGATGACTAGTCCACCTCTTCAGACTCCCTAACTTTACTATGTAACATGTCACTCGCTTCCCACAGTGCCGGCTTTACCCCCAAACACCTTGTCAGTGCCATATTTACCCCCGAACAATTTACTAGTGCCATCTTTGCACCCAAAGAACTTACCAGCGCCATGTTTGTCCTTCAAACTTTGTGCCCCAACAGCTCATCACTACCATATTTGCCCCCAAACAGCTCGTCAGTGCCATGTATGAGCCTAAACAGGTAATCAACATCTTTGTCCCCTAATCAGCAATACACTGAATGTGTCAGTGACATCCGGCGGTCTGACTTTAAAGAAGCCACTGAGCAAGAGGGGCAAAGTGGTAGATAGATCATTTTGCATGCAAGAAAAGTAAATAGTGCCCCCCACTTTATTTTTACAGAGGTTATTTTATGAAAGTAGATAAATAACAAGGAAATCCATTATATTAGAACTACAAAGATCTAAAAAAAATAGTAAAAGAAAGTTCCCCAAACCCAATGATTTTGAAACCCACAGTATAACTCATTTCATTATATAGTGATCCAGACAGTGAGGGTGGTACACTGTTTCTCTTATTTAATAGCAAGACAGACACAGATGGAAATACAAAATAACTCCCATCACTATATACTGAGCCAGATGCTGACTGCAATACCGCATAACTCCCAAAGACACATCAGCATTTTCATATAACTTTTTAATTATTTGTGCTGGGCTATTGGTGCAATCTTTCCTAGTTTTTACACCAAGTAGTTGTTAGTAAAATGTGTGTACTACATTGTGAGGGGCCAATTTAAATATATTAAATGACCAGCTACACCATGAATGCAAAGGAAACTAAAACAATGTCAGAATACAAAATTAGGAATATGAACATTGATTCATCACAGATCAACAAATTCAAATTCAGAAAACTACCAAAGTCTGATCAAGTGAAAAATACACATTGGCCCACACAACAGGCATAAATTACAGGTTGCACACCCCAAAGGCTATCCCTGACACCTAGATTGCAACCCAGGGACTTCCCAAGCACCCAGATTGCACAAATGGGACTTGCCCAGCACCCAGATTGCATTCACAGGATTTTCCCAGCACCCAGATTACACAAATAGGACTTGCCCAGCACCCAGATTGCACACATATGACTTCCCCAGCAACCAAACTGCACACATGGGGCTTGCATTGTGTCATGATTTATCTAACAAAATTAAAGCCAAAATGGAGAAGCCATGCGTGAAAAACTAAGTACACCTTATGAGTCATTGCAGAGGCATTTTGGCCCACTCTTCTTTACAATGTTGCTTCAGTTTATTGAGGTTTGCAGGTATTTGTTTATGCACAGCTCTCATAAGGTCTTTATCGTGGCAACCCTTCCAAACAAACTATACATTTTCAGTCTTTTTGTACACTTTAACATTTAACATGCTAACTGAGGCCTTATAAGGAAATGGTTTTATAAGCCTTCCCAGATTGATGGGCAGCAGCAATTGCTTCTCTAAGATCATTGTTGATGTCTTTCCTCTTTGGCATTGAGTTAACACACACCTGAATGCTCCAAATCGGCAAACTGCTAAAACGTTGGCTTTTATAGAGGTGGTCACACTTGCTAATGATCAATTAGTCAAGGGCATTAGATTAGCAGCTCTTGTCTGTTACTTAGCACCTTAATTCCAATGCAAGAAGTAAGGATATAAAGCAACTTGGAATGCAGAAAATACTGCCATTTTGTACTTTGAGAAATAACTTAGTACATTTTTTTTAATTTCTAATGTGTCACATTGTGCAAGGGCATACGGTTGTTCCCATTTGGAGCCAAAGCAAAATTGAATAAATAAGTCAGTTACTTAGTTTACATTCAAGGCAGATAACAATATGTGCTCCTGCATGTCTAAAGCAACATCATCATAAGGTGAGGCAGTGCAGAAAGTGAATAGGAGAATAGTGTGCACATGTGTGATTATTTAACCTTTTTAATGTTGACATGCAGAATTTCCATTGCTAATAATTTACCGTATTTGCTTGATTATAAAACAAGCAAATGCTCTGAAAAATAGCCATTGTCTTATATTCAAGGTCGTCTTCTTATCAGACCTCAAATAGTGGTCTGACTGCAAGACTAAGATCCAGATCCCCCACAGCACTGTAGGGGACCTGGATCCTCCTCTCCGACAGCCGGTGGAGGTCTGTGCGATGCGCACAGACAACCTCCGCTGCTGCTGGCACCTCTGCCGGGGCTTCTATGATGGAGTGCCGGCGCATCCGCGCAGACCTTCAACGGCTGCCACCACTACACACCAAGGAATCTAAAGCACGAGGGAAAAGTCTAGGGAAGCACAGGTATGTCGGGGGAGGGTAAGAGTGACATATGGGGGGGTTTAAGGGCTTTCTGGAGGCAGAGTGGCATACAGGGGTTAAAATGAGTATCAGGGAGGCAGCGTGGCAAATAGGGGGTTAAAAGCAATATCAGGGAGACAGAGTGGCATATAGAGGGTTAAAAGCATTATCAGGGAGGCAGGATGGCATATATGGCTATAAGGCATATCTGGGAGGCAGAGTGGCAAATATGGGTGTACAAGGCATATCTGGGAGGAAGAGTGGCATATAAGGGGGTATAGGGCAGCTTGGCAAATAAAAGGAAATACAAACAAACAATGCCTTTTTCTCAATCATAGTTTTTATTAGCTATGTAAAAATAGTTTACATGTGAATTAATATTTACTAGTAAAACTTTTTTTCGTATAGGGTAGTCTTATATTCAGGTCCCCCCCCCAAATTAATATTCAATTTTTGGGGGTCATCTTATAATCAGGGTCATCTTATAATCGAGCAAATATGGTAATAATTGGCAGCATCTGCTGGAGGACAATACAATAGCTGCTACTGAATGTACAAATAAAGGATAATCCAAGCTTGTATGGTCTAGGTGTCAGGGTTAAGCCCAGGTTTTGTGGCACCAAGGTGCTATATTTCTTTAGCATCCCCCATATCTATATACACACACCATGTCCCTCTTTCTCTTACCATTAACCATAGGCTCACCCTATGTAACACACACTCACACACTTACATACAGATACTCATACATGCTAACACCATAAACACACTAATCACTAACATGCACAATAGCACCATACACTAACACACACTCTTACCATCATTCACTAACACACACTCACTTCAGAATCATACGCTAACACATACATACACACAAACTTTCTCTCTCTCTCTTGTTATCCATACAGTTCACGCTCTGTCTCTACTACTCCCTCTCTTACCTTGCACAAATCCCTATCTTCAGTCACACGTGTTACATGACCCCGCTATGGGCCTCAGTTACCCTCAGTTACGGGGCACCCGCCTTAGTGTCCCTGCTGGATCTACTTTGCATTCAGCCAAACACATCTTCTGCTTGCCAAAGAGCACAAGATCTATACTCACCACCAGCCAGCTCCAGCGCAGCCTTGTGCAAAATTTCAAAGGGTCTAATGAGGCCCCTGGGCACATCCACAGAAATCGTTTTCATTAATTGTTTTGTGAAATCAAAACTGACGCGAAAACTAGACCAGAAAGGCAACATGTGCTACAGGCCCAACTCTTAAATGTAAGTGATTTTTTGAAAGCATATTTGAACTGGAATATCCCTTTAATGTGTCTTTGGTACATAAATGGGTATATATACAAGAGCTATATTGTATGAATAATATTAAACTTTTGCCCAGACACATCCAGTCAATAAATCTGCTCACTGTATCATCCCATTGGAATCACTGTAGGTTTTGTGGTTGCAGCAACCACATCCACCATAATTGTACCCACTCAAAGAAGATACCAACAAATCTATTAAAATTAAATTGAATCTCAGAAATGTATTGCTGTAATGTTGGTAACAATACTGTATATATTACACACACACACACACACTGATGCGAACATACACTTACACACTAATGCGCATATACACTCCCTCTCATACACACCTGCACATACAGATTCAAGCTAACACACACAATACACACACATTCTTCACATACGCTTATACATACATATTCATGCTAACACACTTACACATACACATTCATGCTAATACACACACTTAGACATAAACACTCACACATATAGTATCAGTCTAACATACATACATAGTCACTCAGTGCCCTTATCCTCTGTTTCTCTCACCCATGCCCGCACTATGCAAGCAGCCTCACTTTTTTCACAAGTGTTATTCACTTGTCGATGCTGGAACAACTTGCCAGCCCCTCTATCCTCACTGATATCATAAATAGAGGAACTAGGGGACCTGATCACCCAAGAGGGTTGTGGCCACTGTTACGCTAAAGTCAGATCCTTGAGGACATAACAAGATAATGAAATAATCACTCAAAGGATTCACACTGAGAATGAGAATACTTTTAGGCATAGGTGTTGTTTCACTGTGAAGCACAATTTGGGAACTATTGTTACCAGGGTTAAACTGTTTGGTGAACCTGTTATACATCTTGAAAATGGTTTTCTCTTCCTTATTCACAAGTGTCTTGTCACTTTGTACTCAAGTGTCTGTTCTTTATAACTGTATATCTACTTCTATCACCTGACATCTTTAGGCAGGACTCATTCACCTTTGGAATTATTAGAATATGAGCTTGTCTTTATACATTGTACATAATTATGTGGGTAAAAATATCCATTTAATTGCACTATTTACTGAGGGATACAGTTGCTGAGTAGGCCATATAACACCCGGCAGGTAAATCAAGTAGTTATATTTAGTTCAACAAGTTATTTGTTCATATACCTCTTTAATATATGTGAACTTTGGTAGGTTTAAAGGAACATTTCAGCTCCTCTTTCCTACCTAGGGTGACCATGTGACCCAAATTGCCCAGGACAGTCCCGCAAAGGGACTCTAACTCCTGGCACCCTCAATCCGAGACAATGCACCAGTTATGTGTGTGTGACTGTGTATGTATGTGACTGTGTGTGTATATGACTGTGTTTTTCTGTTTGTGTGACTATGTGTATAATGTCTGGTAATAGAGGGGTTAATTCTCTGAATCTGCTCATGTGTGGTAATAGAGGGGTTAATTATCTGAAACTGCTCATGTCTGTAATGATTGTATGTATATTATAATATAAATAATAAGTATTTGAAACTAACATGTTTCCCAAGGTTTCCTAATTATTAAAATAAAATAATATGCTTATGTGACAGTGTGAATATGTGAAACAGTGTGTATGTGAGATATATATATATATAATATTAAATGCATGTTATGTGTATGTGACCGTGTGTATATGTGAAACAGTGTGTATGTGAGATATATATATATAATATAAAATGCATTTTATATGTATGTGACAGTGTGTGCATGTGTGTGCATATGTGAATTACTATGTGGGCCTGCTGTATGTGCCAACAACAAAATTCCTCCATTTTTTTAGTCCTTTATTTTCTTTCTATTATTCCTGCTAGCCATTAATTATCTGTAATCTATGTAAATACATTTTCATGTAGTTTATTTTAGAGCAAGATACAGTGATATATTTCAAATGCTCTGAAAAATACTCCTTGTCTTATAATCGGGGTCGTTTTATAATCAGACCTCAAATAGGTCTGACTATGAGACTAAGATGCAGATCCCCTGTTTTTAGACTTGCTTATCAACAGAGGCCAGTTGGACACCAGCAACAAGTGGTGGTAAATATAATTTTAAATATAGGTGAATTTTGTCTTCTTCAACATTTAGAATAATTTATTCCTTTTTAGGAAAAATGTATTTTTTATTGCACATAACAGCACATAACTGATGCTTATAACCCAACAGTATGCAGTGGCGTATCTACTGAAAACAGCGCCTATGGCAAGCACTGAAATTGCGCCCCTGTCCAAATATCTAAAACCCATTTACTAGCCCCTGCTGCCCATATATATATATATATAAATATTAGTCCTTGCTGCCGATAGCAGGTATAGATCAACACGCAAACCCAGATCAATTGAAATACACTTGTGATCTCAGCACTGAAGGAATATATACCCTCCCCCCCTAGCCACTATATACCCTCTCCCCCCCTAGCCACTATATACACTCTCCCCCTCCAGCCACTATATACCCTCCCCCCCTAGCCACTATATAAGCCATAGGTGCCATACCCTAGATACACCTCTGACAGTATGACAATACTTCATAAATCCTTTGTAGTATATTCATTGTTTAGGACAGACATTATTTTTTATCTATTATGATAATGATGTAGTGTTTGTTTTAGGCTAATTATGTGTGTTGCCTTTTGTTTGTTGTTGCTGAGTGGATTGGAAAAAGTTAACTAGTTGGGTGCCAGTAGTGGAAATATTGTATACTTTAAACACATGCTGTTTACATACAGTGATATAATTTCAGTTAATATCCCATGTGCAATGTTTTACTTGTTGCATTATTATTTGTATTAAATCCATGAACCAGTGATTAATATTGTGATTGTGGCCCTATGAAAATAGCGTATTTTGATAAAATGTTGTTTTTGCATATAGGAGTGGCATATAGGGGGTATAAGCCATTTCTGGAGGCAGGGTGGCATATAGGGGGTATAAGGCGTTTCTGGAGGCAGAATGGCATATAGGGGGTTAAAAGGCATATCATGGGGTAGAGTGGCAAATAGGAGGGTATAAGGCATATCAGGGAGGCAAACTGTCATATAGGGGGGTATAAGGTATTTCTGGGGGCAGAGTGGCAAGCCTGGGGGCAGATGTGCATAACAGGGGGCAAATAAAAGGATATAAAAACCCAAATTCCTCATTCGTAGCTTTTATTAACTATGAAAAAATAGTTTACATGAATTAATAAAGAAATATAAGTTTCTTGCAAGAATATTGTGAAGAATAATGTGATCAGTGTTTTGTTCCACTAAATAAAATGGAACCTTTTAATCTAAAATTTTTTGCAGTAGCAAATGTTTTGATTCCAAAATCAAAGGGCAGTGTACATGTATATGTGTGTGTGTATAAGGGCAGTGTACATGTATGTGAGTGTATAAGGGCAGTGTACATGTATGTGTGTGTGTTAGGGCAGTGTCCGTGTATGTGTGTGTAAGGGCAGTGTCCATGTATATGTGTGTGTAGGGGCAGTGTACGTGTCTATATTTTTCTTTAAGGGTAGTGTACATGTGTATGTGTGTGTAAGGGCAGTGTACGTGTATATGTGTGTGTAAGGGCAATGTACGTGTATATGTGTGTGTAAGGGCAATGTACGTGTATATGTGTGCGTGTAAGGGCAGTGTATGTGTGTGTCTAAAGGCAGTGTATGTGTATACGTGTGTTTATGTGGCAATGCAATCGCGACATTTTAAAGTGTAATTGCTTGTATTGGTGAGTTCCGCAAGATTTTTTTTTTAAAAAGCGTCCCTCTTTCACATTTTGAAAAGTTGGGAGGTATGTTAAATGCTAGAGTGACTTTCAAGATTCTATCCTGACTGCAGGATAGTTCAAGTTTAACCCTTAATTTGCTATGTATTTTATCCATGTTCTGTGTATTTATGTTCAGCTGTGTTTGGTTATGCTGTATCTGCCCCCCCCCCACCTGAAGCCTATGCCATTACCACACCTGACCTAACCAACAGGCTTTAGTACCCTGCCTCCCTCAACTGAAGCCTATGTCATTCACACCTTACCTAATGACCAGGCCTTGCCGTAGAACCGGCATCACATGAGGCACGGCCATTGGGTGGCACGGTGTGTGCACGCCAGCCCCTTGAATTTCATGAAAGCCTCCACCCGCTGCCCCCACCATACACCAGGGAGTCAGAATGCCTTATACCCCTATATGCCACTCTGGCATATAGGGGGTTAAAAGGCATATCATGGGACAGAGTGGCATATAGGGGGGTATAAAGCATTTCTGGAGGCAGAATGGCATATAGGGGGTTAAAAGGCATTTCTGGAGGCAGAGTGGCATAAAGGGGGTTGAAAGGCATATAGAGTGGCATATAGGAGGGTATAAGGCATATCAGGGAGGCAGACTGTCATATAGGGGGGTATAAGGTATTTCTGGGGGCAGAGTGGCAAGCCTGGGGGCAGATGTGCATAACAGGGGGCAGGTTGGCAAATAAAAGGAAATAAAAACAAAAATTCCTCAATCGTAGCTTTTATTGACTATGAAAAAATAGTTTACATGAATTAATAAAGAAATATAAGTTTCTTACAAGAATATTGTGAAGAATAATGTGATCACTGTTTTGTTCCACTAAATAAAATGAAACCTTTTCATCTAAAATTTTTTGCAGTAGCAAATGTTTTGATTCCAAAATCAAAGGGCAGTGTACATGTATATGTGTGTATATAAGGGCAGTGTACATGTATGTGTGTGTATAAGGGCAGTGTACATGTATGTGTGTTAGGGCAGTGTCCGTGTATGTGTGTGTAAGGGCAGTGTCCGTGTATATGTGTGTGTAAGGGCAGTGTATATGTGTGTGTAAGGGCAGTGTACAAGTATATGTGTGTATAAGGGCAGTGTACATGTATGTGTGTGTATAAGGGCAGTGTACATGTATGTGTGCGTATAAGGGCAGTGTCCGTGTATATGTGCGTGTAAGGGCAGTGTACATGTCTATATTTTTAAGGGCAGTGTACGTGTGTATGTGTGTGTAATGGCAGTGTACGTGTATATGTGTGCGTGTAAGGGCAGTGTATGTGTATATGTGTGTGTGTAAAGGCAGTGTATGTATATATGTGTGTTTATGTGGCGATGCAATCGCGACATTTTAAAGTGTAATTGCTTGTATTGGTGAGTTCCGCAAGATTTTTTTTAAAAAATCGTCCCTCTTTCATTTTGAAATGTTGGGAGGTATGTTAAATGCAAGAGTGACCGTCAGCATTCTATCCTTACTGCAGGATAGTTTAAGTTTAACCCTTCGATTGCTATGTATTTTATGCATGTTCTGTGAATTTGTGTTCAGCTGTGTTTGGTTATGCTGTATCTATCTCCCCCACCTGAAGCCTATGCCATTGCTACACCTGACCTAACCAACAGGCTTTAGTACCCTGTATCCCTCACCTGAAGCCTATGTCATTCACACCTGACATAATGACCGGGCCTTGCTATTTGGCTTCCTGAGGACCTGATCCTGCCTTGTACCTGATCCTGCCTTGTGCCTGATCCTGCCTTGTGCCCTGTCCAGTGGGCTTCCTGCCTTGTGCCCTGACCAGTGGGCTTCCTGCCTTCAGCCCTGTCCAGTGGGCTTCCTGCCATACATACATTTTCTTGCTAAGAGACTGTTTTAACCTGTATTTGCTTGTCCTGCCATATTATACAATACATAGCATTTCCTGGAATTCTGCCTGTGTTGTATTCCTTTGTGCCTTTCCTTCAGTTAACATGCATCGCCATGTGCAGACAGAACCCCAAGTATCCCCTGCAATGAGGCTCCTACCCAACCTGATTAGGACATAAAAACCAAAAAAATTGTTTAGCTTTTATTAAATATGAAAAAATAGTTTACATTAATTAATATTTACTAGTGAAACTTATATAGTCTTATATTCAGGCTTTTTCTTTTTTCCTATATTAATATTCAGATTTTGGGGGGTCGTCATATAATCAGGGCCCCCTTAGCGACGCTTGGCACGTCATGGCATTAAATAAGCTTAGAAAGTGATCTACGAGCACTTTCTTTGCTTAAACGGTGTTGCTGTAATGCCTCGGTCTTAATGGTAAACAACACCAAAATTTAGTGCAGGGACCCTGTATGGTGGTGGGTGCCTGATTTAAAAGAGCTAAAAATGTATTTAAAGTAGGACATAGGGGTCTGGATGACCAGATGGTAAAATTCTAAATTGAAAAATGCACTCCTCCCAAATGTAGCCTTTGCATGAGTGGTATTACTGTACTCAGGGGGTGTTGCTGAACATATATTGGGTGTTGTTTGACAGTGACATATACCAGGAGCTAAGAAAAAATAAAATACAGCGCTAAAAGTGACCTGAGATGTATATAGAAATAACCAACGCCACTGTGAAAAAGGTAATAATATATATCAAAATTCTTTACCAATCATATATTCGTATACAGAAATAATGAATGGAAGAAACCTATTATAGCCAATTGAGGAAAAAGCAGCTAGTCTTGACAAATATATAATCTCCACCAGGTAGAGAATACCTATAAAGATAAGAAAAAACTCAAAAAAGACAGCGCTCAAAGAAAAAATATACAAATCTTTAATAAATACATAAAACATATATAAAAACAAAAACATAAAATAAAGCTTTTTGTTGGTGCTAGCCTGGCCAGGCATAGTCTACTCAGTGGTCTACATCCTGCACTTGACACATAGGTATGATTATGCCTTTGCTAAGATATAGTATATTCATCTCTTATTTTTTTGTGCTTTATGTTTTTTTGATATATGTTTTATGTATTTAATAAAGATTTGTATATTTTTTATATAATGATTTGAGCGCTGTCTTTTTGTGAGCTATAAATTCATAGAAACATAGAATTCAACGACAGATAAGAACCATTCGGCCTATCTAGTATGCCTATTTTTCCTGATGTAAGGGTTTAAACCCCTATCAGTCTTTGGTCAGGTCGTATAGTGAGGAAAGTTTTATGTCTATCCCATGCTTGTTTAAAGTCCCTCACTGTATTAGGTGCCACCACTGTTGCTGGGAGACTGTTCCATTTATCTGCTTCCCTCTGAGTAAAGTAGGGCTTCCTTACGCTGCATCTAAGCCTCTACGCTTGCCTCCTGTACTTTGTGAAATCCCTTTAAGTATGTAAATGTTCTATTGCATCCCCCTTTCTCTTCTTTTCCCCTTTTATACATATAAACCTTTAACCTTTCCTGATCATTTCTGTCTTGAAAACCAATTACCATGTTTTATAGCTCTCCTCTTAACTCTCTCCAATGTGTCAATATGCTTCTGGAGATGGGATGCCGAACCAGAGATCTGTAAAGTGGCATAATCACCTCCCTCTTTCTGCTACGAATGCCTCTATCTATGCAACCCAGCATCCTGCTTGCTTTATTGCATTGTCTGCTTACCTTTAAGTCATCCAAAATAATTACTCCTCTCTTCTGTTGTTATTGACAGTACAGTGCCACAAATGCTATATTCTGTTTTAGGATTTTTTACCTCCCAAGTGCATTATTTTACATTTATTAATATTAAACTGCGTCTGCCACATTCTCCAGAATTCTTCTAATTTACTTAAGTCATTCACCACACATAAAAACATTAGATATTTCTAAACTCAGGACAAATAGTAGAATCTATTTAGCATTTTTTTTGTGTAAAATATTTTTCAAATTAAAGTGAGAAAAGTGCTTTTTTCTAATTTTCACTTTTTTTATATAGGAAATTAGATGATATGATCAAGAAATGGAATTCAAAGAACACTCCCTACTTGTTCTAAAAAAAAAACTATGTGTAACAATAATAATAATAATTATAATAAAAATATATAGTATATAGAGGAGTTATATGCACTTGCTGCATACACCATTGTTAGACTTATTATAAATTAGTCGCGTCCATTCCTACCATGCATGACTCCCTTTAACCATACTCATCCCATTTTTCCATACATCCTGCACTTGGCACACTCACAATGCATTTTATTTAATTGTTCATATGCCATAAGAAAACATTTTTATCTAGGGGCAATTTGGATAAGAAATGAGAGGTTTATAGAAGTGAATATGGTGCAGTAGGATATCATTAATGTTATGAGTTAATACCAGTCCTAGGGGTTGGTGCTCTCCAGGCCCATAAATCTACATTTAAACATTCTATTATGTGATTAAAATAATATGGGCACTGTTTTCTGTAATCCACAATTAATAAGGAAGCTTTCATAAAAGCTTGTACTGGTATTACACCCATCCTAAAACACATAGGTATGATTTCCCTTAAGTGTCCAGACATAACATATTTATTAACAGAGAGATAAAATCTATATTAACTGTATTTACATTGATAGTTATAATATTAACATTGTAATCTTTTGGAATAGATACATGATAACTTCACAGCTTTGACAACACAATAGGACATTTGACAACATGACATTATAATGATCCTAACACAGGTGAGCAACATTGGGCTGTGCATTCCCAATCTGAATCCTAATTTTTCACCTATCCAATGACAAACACAAATCTCCTAAAAAGACATCACTTAAACTTCTTAAGCACCATTAAGATGCCCTATTAAATAATATTAGCAATGTCTGCTTAACCAAATACCTATTACCATAGATATAGTAATTATAGTCCATCCTGACACTACATGCAGAAAACAGAACCTTGTGAGGCAAAAATATAAATCCTGTCTTGCAAAGTCTATAATAATAATAATAAAACATTTTGTAGTGTCAACAGTTTAGGCAATGCTATAAACTATATGGTATACGTCACATACAGATCAATGTGTAACCTTTTGCCCTTTAGCGCTAGCAGTCTCTGCTATACTTGACAACTATACCTGACAGTTTATAGACAAAGGAGCCAAGCATATACACAATAGAACAATTACGCATGGCCAAAGTCTTGACATGGATGCAAGCCTTAACCTTTGAACAAAACCAACAGAATGTGCAGAAAAAAAAAATAAAAAAAAAAAATAAAGAACCATAGCAACACATTTTAAATATATATCACAGGAGATAAATATGGTGGGTGTGTACCTAGCCAGGCATTTTAGGAGTGCTACAGACTATTACATTGATTATAGTTATTATTATAAACATGAATAGATCTGTCCTTCAATTCCACTATTGCTTTAACCCCTTCAAGACCGGGATGTACCTGGTACTTCCTGGTCAAAGGTCACCGGCAGACCGGGACGTACCAGGAACGTCATCGATGATGCGCGATCCAGCGTCGCTATGAACAAGGGGCGACTGCTACTGACCGCTGGGTGTCCCCAGCGATCCGTAGCAACCACTCCCACTGCGAATCACGAGCACAGAATTTAAATATTTAAAAAAAACTGCGGTCTTCAAGGAAAGACGCAGTTTGCAAATGTCGGTCCTGAAGGGGTTAATATTGTTAAACAAATAACGCTTATAATAAAAATACTGTTATTACAAATGTTACTACATTTTGCTAGTATTGAAGTATTCTTATTTCAATGCTGTATTTGTTTCAGTGGACTGGAAAACTCCAATCACATTAACAGGTCTTTTTCAATTATGCCTCAGAAAGTATAAGATGTAAACTATTGCTTCATCTGGCAGACACATGCATGCTGTATGTTCTATAGCAAGAGATTTATGGTCACACAGTATTTATTATTTGTTACTGAATTTAATGTCCATTACTCTAAAATAATAAGCCAGTTACAAGAATGATCACTTGAAACCATTGTATTTTGACATGGATAACAAAGAATATTTGAACTGCATAAGAGACCAGAAATGCCCATAATGGGTGTATTGAACAGCAATATCTTAGTGTACAAAGGAAATTTCAAGTGACATTGGTCACCGAAAATCTTTTTGGGTTTTCATTTAAGATTATTTGGGAAACATGATTCTTGCACCAAAACTTTGAACTTGAGCTAAGGTAGTTATGAAAAAAAATCATATAACAAAAGCATTCCCAACTATTTCCTTCAACCTAAAATTATACACAAAATGCAAAAGCTACATCATATTCTATGACTTCTATGTTATTCTCTGGACCGTGAACTAAGGTGAGATTTTTACATTCTACTGATTCATCATTATGCATTGCCAACTACACCCTCTTTGCAATAAAAACTTGCAAAAGTAGAGGTGATTAAATATTTTATGCCACCTTAACGCACCTTCAGCTACATACATTTGGAAATCCATCTAAATGGTGGTCGGTTTATTATCATCCGGTATGATGAAACTACACCTGACTCTTCATGACTTTCGGTATGATTATTGTACTCTCAACTTTGTTGTTCGTTACATTTTTTTTTCCAAAAGACCGAATTAATAGATGTTAATAGCAAATGCAATATATTGTAAATAATACTGTAAAAGACATTTCCAACTCCTTCTGCAAAACCCATAAAATAAAATATGTTTTGTTCTAAATTTAGCAAAGGCTGACAAATTAAACCAGTGATGTAAATGATGAATTCATAGAGGGGAGGAAGCAAAATTATATTTTTATATGTGAAAATGTAACAATATCTTTTATAGATTGTGTGTATATCGCCATCCCATGGTACATTGTGCATGAGGTGATCTGAATGTTCCAAAAGCTGCCAGATTCTTTCATGACTAGTACTATTTAGGAACAGACTGCAGATAAAAATTGTCCCTTTAAGGCTAGCATCTGAGAAATCACAAGTGTGCGCCCATGAATATCCATCAGGCACACACACACACACGTGATTAATCCTCACTCTTAAATCACCGCCTAGATTTTTGCAGCATGTGGCTGTGTGTATAGAGCGGGAAGCCATACACTAAAGCACTACATTTCCTGCAAAAAGCAAAGTAGAGGCATTAGCCAGGGGTTCCAATGTCCAGTTCAGGCCTGCATAGCTTTAAAAAGCTACATAAAGTGCCATATGATGCTAAATGCAATTTATATTTTATTGCAATTGTTATTTTGCTTGACTATTATCAATTATTTTTTTTATTTATTAACATAATTATCAACTACTACTTTCACAACTTAATTTTTAAATGACATTTACTATTAACCAATAATAATACTACTAATAATAATAATACTAATAAACTGAGTTCAAGATGCTAAATCTTTTTGTGCCACAGTAGCACTTTTCTAAGGTATCAATTTAAATTTACTGCTACAAGCAAAGCAAATGTTAAGCACACTCAGTGCGGGAGCATAGATGTAATGGATCGGAAACTATTTCTGACCAAACTTGATCCTTATTGGATATTTTGTAGGATGCCGAGGAAAGACAGAAGAGATAATGTTTCCGCTATTTCCGGAGCAAAATGTTCCATAAACTCTATTTTCACGGTTAGTGCCAAATGAAATGTCACTTCCAATGGAAGTCTTAAAGTAACATATTGACCTTGTTCAATGGATCTTACTAGCTTTAGTAGTAGTCAGAAAATGCAGCACAGTTGTTCTGTAAACATTATGTACAGTGTAATCTATTGCTCCTGTCTAAAAGTGCCTTCTCACCTAATCGCACCACAATGTGCACTCACAGAATGTCAAAATCACTTAACCACCAATGAGATTGACATAAATCCACATGTTTCTAATTGAGTTGACCATGATCCCAGAAACTGCCAATGTTGGGCTCTGTGCAGTATTGTGGGACCTCAGCCAACTTACTTAGAAACAGGTGTCTCTTATGATTTATACAAAATAGATTGAAGTCTACAATCCACATGAAACACTTAATGTTTTTTATACTGATTTAATAAAGGTTGAGCTATTTAATTTCTGATTTGTGTCCAAGCATATTTATTCAACCTGGTGTGAAAATAGTGCTCTGTATCCTCGTGTTTTTAAAAAAATATACATTTATTACACTTATTTTTGCTTAACGTGCATGTGCAGTGTGTTTAATTGGTTCTTTTATGTTGTCTACATTTAGTTTAATTTAGCCATGACAATATCTCTCACTGCTGACGCGTAATGTCACCACGCCCAATCATGGAGGAGAAGACGCTCTGCACAGCGTGCAGTAGGTCCGCAGACCCAGGGGCCTATCTAGAATGTATGACACCTGGGGTGGATCCTGAATGTGGCACCCCCCACACAACACACTTAAAACAGCAGAGCTACTATGATTACATACTGAGGCAGACATCACAGTGGAACAGCATAACTACTATCACTATATACTAAGCCAGACATTGATGGTGGTACAGCATTACTGCTATCATTATATACTGAGAGTAGAGTGATCACATTACATATTGCTGACCAGACCAGATAAAGTGCAGCCCTGCAGTATGGATAATGTATAACCGACTAATTGGTTCCCTTCCATGAGTCTATACATCCCACATACTGCAGCATTTTATCTGGGCTGGTCATCAATATGAGAAACTTACATGTCCTGGAAAACATGGCCGATGTGGTCACCCTGGGACAGACATTGAAGGTGGTATATCGTGATAGGAGTTATGCTGTACCACCGTCAACTAGATTGTAAGCTCCAAGACCCTCTTATTCTTTTGTGTTGGTTATGTGATTTTTAATTTTGCTGACTGAATGTAACAGCGCTACAAAATTTGCTGGCACTATATACATTCATATAATGTAATGTCTTATTAAGTGATGGGAGTTATGATTTACTTTAGAGCATAACTCCCATTACTATATACTGAGCCAGGCACTGATGGAGTACAGCATAACCCCCATCACTATACACTGAAGAAGACATTGACAATAGTGCAGTAAAACTCCTATCACTCTCACCCCTCTCTCTATTATTATTATTATTATTATTATTAATTGTTTTATATAGCGCCATCAAATTCCATAGTGCTGTACAATTGGTAGACAGGACATAATAAGTAGTATGTAACAAATTGACTAACAGAGTGAGGAGGGCCCTGCTCAAACGACTCTCTCTTTCTGCCCCTCTCCCTCTCTCTTAATGTCTTTCTACCTTTTCTCTGTCACTTTTCCTCCTCCTCTTCGTTCTTCCTCTTGGCTTTTCATCTTCTGTGTCCTTCCGGTACAGTGAGCGTGGAAGGCGGTGGGCTCGGCTTCAGTGTTGTGTGTCAGGATATGACATCAAATCCCGATGCACAACAGCAGTTGCTGAGTGCATCGTAAGGGAGCAAGCCTTGTGAAATCTTTGGTCCTCTAGAGGCAGACATTATAGTCCATCTCTGGAGGGGTGAACACCCGAAGCATTTCTTGGAGCGGCAAAGAGCCGCCTCTTCAAAAGTGCCGTCTGGGGCAATTGCCCCACTCTGCTCCATAGTAGGGTCGGCCCTGTGTTTGAGACTAGCCTAGCCCTATACAGTAATGCTCTGGGATTAAAATAGTGGGCTGTCTACTTTAGACAAATATGTTTCTATTTTACAAAGCACTGCAGAGATTTTGCAGGAGAGTAAATGTTTAGTATGCCTTACTACAGAGAAAAACAGATTTATAGAAATGAATTAACTAGAACAAGGAAAGCAGAATACATTACTTTAAATGACAGAAACAACGCAGAAAGGTCAGACATTTCAGTTTGCATTATTCTCTACATTAAATCCTAAAATCAATGTCATGCAATATGTCAGCAAAAGGAAAGCAGAAATAGGCTGATTTATTGCTTTAGTCTTATCTTTTTTTAAAGAAACAAACATGATAATATAGTTTGTTCTATAAACTGGCAGTCACCCTTGACAAATACAGATGAGTCACAACGCACGAAAAGTATACTGTACTGTATATTAAGAGACATCATTATAGTTATCTTTCCAAAATCAAGCAGATTATCGAATTAAAAAGGTATAATGACTTAATATAATGCAACTCAATATCAAATAGTTATCTTCAATAAAGAGTTCTACACCATGTGTTAATGATCTACAATGTGTACACGAATGGTCGCATAGGTTTGTAATAAGAATTTAGAACTGGATAGTAACCACACTAATTATGCAGGGGTAGGTTATGATAATATACAATTTAATATAATGCTAATGACTGCATAGAAGCACTGTTAAGAAAAAGGTTCTAAATGTGTAGCAATTAGACTTGGGCACCAGGAGGCTCTTCGTGCTCGTCTTCTGCAAAAAAAAAATCTTCGTATTCCGCGAATATTCGTCCGTTCCTGTCTTCTCTTTGGGCGAATATTCGTGGACATTCTTCGCGTTCGTTTTTTCTTGTTTTTTTCCGGTTAAGGGGTTAATACGGGGTTAACGCGTACCGCAGCAGCTCTGGCGCCAGGAGTTTAAATGTCCGTATGAGCAACTATATTGGTCGCCAGCAGGGGGCCTCCTGCTGGCGACCAATGAGCACACTACCATATATGGCTAATATATCTTCGGGCAGAATGCTGCCATCTATTGGTAAGATACATTGAGTAGCATAAAGTAATTATGCTACTCAATGTATCTTACCAATAGATGGCAGCATTCTGCCTGAAGTTATAATAAGTTATTATACTAAGTTAAATGTCCGTACCAGCGACTTTGTTGGTTGCTGGCACAGACATTTAACTGGCACAGCGGGGAGACCAGTGGTGTCCTCGCTGTATCAGTTAAATGTCCGTACCAGCGACTTTGTTGGTCGCTGACATGGACATTTAACTGTCGCAGCAGGGTCCCAGTTTTTTGTTTTTTTTTCTGCATAGCGACCAGTGGTAAGGGGCCGTGCGAGTGAGCCTATTAGTCGATTGCACGACCCTTTAACCTACGGATTTCTGCTCCCGTTATCCAATGCAGCATCGCAGGGGTTAATGGGAGTGGAAATCTGTAGGTTCACTGTCAGGAGTTAAAAAGGCTGTGCGAGTGAGCCTATTGGTCACCTGCAGGCGACCAATAGGCTCACTCGCACTGCCCTGTAACCCCTGACAGCGAACCTGTGGATTTCCGCTTCCGTCAACTCCTGCGATGCCGTGAAGAATAGGTAGGCTGGATGTTCATGTTTGCCTGAAGACGAATGCACAAGTCTAGTAGCAATAACAGGGGAAACAATGGTATGCTTATGGTAGTTGGCAAACATTTAACACTGCTAAATATCCCCTCATGTGTTTAACAATGCAAATTCAAAAAACAACAGCAGAGGTGACTCCAGTTGTGGCTAAATCTTCTCTTACGTGAGAAACAGTCTTCCCTCCTTCTAAAAAGAGACTACAAGAAGCAGGCAGAAAATAGAGTTCAGCAAGAGAAAAAGAGGATAGTAAAAGAGTAGAGGGACTTCAAAATCACAGAAAAAAGAGGAAGAGAAGTAATTAAAAGAGATGCAAAAAAGATATAGCAAAAGAAACTGTACAAGAATCAAATAGACATAAAAAGCATTTCTTGCAGTTGCTTTTCCCTTTGAGCTCTGTTTTTGTCTCTTTAATTCCTGTATGAAAACAAGGCAGAAAAACAGGACAGCAAGAGAGAAAAAGGAAGGAAAATGGGAGAGGGACCATAGCGGACCACTGGATTTCTTTGTGGCGTACAAGAGTATGCATGTACAGACGCCTTGATGACCACTGCTCAAGGAGAGTTGCCTCAGAAACATACCAGCTATAGTTGTGGGTCACCAAGGGTAGAGCCACAAAGGGGACCGAGGCACTAAGTGTTGCATGACCCTACGAGTGGTACAGCATGACTCCTATCATTATATAGTGATCTAGAAACAGACGCCGTTGCAGCATTACTAATATCACTATATACTGAGCCAGGAACTGATGGAGGTACAGCATGAGTCCTATCATTATATAGAGATCCAGTAACAGATAGTGGTGCAGCATAATTACCATCTCTATTTACTGAGCCAGATATTGACTGTGATACAGCATAACTCCCTCTAAGGATATGAGAGGGAGAGAGTCATGCCTTCCGTCTCCTATGAACTGCGTAGAATTTTTGTTTAGATGTTTTGGCCTGTAGCACACTACACACTTATACCCATGTCGTTAGAAAATGGTGCAGATGTTTGTTGAGGGCTGGGACCTCTGATTCAGGAAAAGATGAAGGCAGAGTACTAGGATGATACCCGTATAAACAACAAAAGGGGGGGAACCTGGGTAGAGTGGGTCTTGAGCAGCATTATTCCTTGCAAATTCTGCTAAAGGTAGGACGTCTGAGTACCCAGCTATAGTACTGGCATGGTTAATGAGAACGTCCTTAACGTGTGTAGGAGGAACATACAGCTTCCTGAAGGGCTTGTTTCTAGGAGCAGTAACTTGGGCGTTTTTATTGTTGTAATAGAGGGTGGAGGATAGGGTGATGGTAATGCTAGCTATGATTCGGTTGGGAGGAATAATAGGTTCCTCTCTTTGTGGATCATTTTTGGACATGAGAAGGCATGAGCCTTAATATTTTTAGAACCTGGAAGGTAGAAAATAATGTAATTAAACCTTGACAAAAACAGAGCTCACCTCACTTGTCGTGGGCTGAGATGTTTAGCTTCACCAATAAACTGTAGGCTCTGCATTTTTAGGGCCCTCTAAGAGATGCCACAATTCTTCTAGAGCTAAAATGACTTCAAGCAATTCGCAGTTACCAACATTGTAGTTATGTTCTGCTGAGAAGGATTTTCTAGACAAGTAACCACAAAGATGAAGTGGTCTTTCATAGCTCCTACGTTGAGATGTCAGGTTGCACCAATACTAGAGCAGAGGAGAAAAGTTGTTTCAGTCGGGAAAAGGCAGTCTCAGCTTCAGGAGTCAAATACCAGGCGTCTGCTCCCTTCTTAGCCATAGCAATGAGTGGAGCAACAACTTTCTAAACGTGTCTAATGAAGCATTTGTAATAATTGGCGAACCCCAAAATTGTTGTTTGAGCCCTATGGGTTGCCATCACTGGAAGATAATGTCTAATTTCCTAGGAAAGCTGGTTGGGGTATTCACATGACCCAAAAAGATTACTATGTTAACTTCAAATTCACATTTATCTAATTTGTTTTCTAACATGCTCATGGTGAGTCAGGAGATTTAGAGAGACTATCAAAATATGAATGTGAGGATTATGCGTCTGTAACCTGGTGATTCCCAATATAACTGGAGAGGAGAGAGAAGAAATCACATTCAGGGTTAACATTTCTTAAGGTAATACCCCCACATGAGTACAGAGAGGCTCAGTTGTGGCCTGGTGTAAGGGTCTACCAACAATGGCTTTGAGAGACAGACGTTTACGTTTATGTATGAGGGGAAATCTTGTGGTGATCACAAAAGGCAAGATCAATAAGGTACACTACAGCTCCAGAGGCAATAAGGGCTCAAGTCTGGAGGGTTTTACCAGAGAAGGTAAATGAAATGGGAATATTCAGATAAACAAACTGTCTTTTCTGACAGTCATGCTGTATTTAGCATTCCCTTAGACAGAGATCAATATGACCCACATAAGCAATAAAGTTCTCAAGATCAGAAGGAAGGTCTTTTGTCATTATAGACGGTCAGAAAAGTGAATGCTGCGACCACAGCCTCATTATTCCAATTCACCTCTGTGACCAGGGTACAGAATTCAATGGCACAATCAGAAAGAGCTCTGACTTAGAGGTAACAAGTTAAAGAGGCTTTATAGCTTCTGCTCGGTTGATCAAACACTTGACGAAGAAAAGTGACAAAGTTCGTGTAGCTATCGACCATCTTAACGTTTCTTTCCCATAATGGAGATGCCCAGGCCAGGGCCAGATCAGTTAAAAGGGAAATTATGTGTCCCACTCTAGCCCTGTCAATGGGAAAGAGTTGGGGAGATCCCATAACAAGGAGGCGGAGGTAGACGCAGGGACGGAGCCGATACAGGTTTAGACAAGTCTGGAGGAGTGGGAGAAATGGGCTTCTCGGCACAAGTAGGATCTGTCATGGCAAGCAGGGTCTGCAGAGTTTGGGCAAACTGCTCCATATGATGATCCAGACTCTCAATATGGACCTCACAGGCAGACATTTTCTGGTCAATCTCCGTGGGATCCATGCGTGGCCCTTGGTACTGTAACAATGTTCGGTGAGGACTGGAACCCAAATGCAGAGGCCACACCAGAGTTAGGACCACAGGGCCAGATGCAGGCAACACAGGAAAAAAATCCAAGGCACAATCAGAGTCAAGTAGCAAACCAGATCAAAGACAGTCAGGAATGTCAGAGCCAAATCATAGAGCCAAATTGAAAACAGAGGTCAAGCTGCGTCAAACCAAACAAAAACAGGAACCTAAGGCAAGCTGGGTCAAAATCAATAAGATATAAAAGAGAGGAGCAGTAACGCAGGAGTAGTACATCAACCAATTGCAAGCTATAGACTGAAGATTCACTGTTTATAGGGAACTTCCAAGTTCAACTAAGGTGAAAATTCTTAAAATTGCACCTGATTACATCACTTGCACGAGCTTGGAGACAACATGGGCGCTCAACATAGTTAAGGCACCACCTATGCAGGTGTCAGGACCCGGACCAGCAGTTCGGGTAGGAGCCCAGTTGCAGGGGATACCAGGGGCTCTGTCTGTACCCCTTCATGCATCATGACTGGTAGGTAGGTACAGGCAAACAACAGACAGAAAAGCAGGACTGGAATTCAAGAATATACGGGGAACTGTAGCGAAGACAGGGGAAACCAGAGTGGGAGGGGACACACCCTCAGACAGGGCACACGGCTAGGAAGCCCTCAGGCAGGGCACACGGTTAGAAAGCCCTCAGACAGAGCATACATAGTCAGACAGGTCGGGTCAGAACCAGAAGGACACAATCTTTGCCAAATCAGAATCCAAGAAACAAAGTCAAAAGCAAACCAGATCACAACAGGTTAATCAGAATATTGTAGCAGGAGAACTGGGCCAAGCAGTAGGCTGTAATGCAAAGGCCCAGGCTGAAGAGCAGAGCATGTATAAAAGGGCAGGGCTAAACTCGGGTGTCCCAAGTAATTAGAAAGGGGTGCTCCTGAGAGGGAAGGGTGGCCAATAGTGGCGGCGGGTAGATATGACAATGATTAATTAGCACATATTCCTTTCTGGCAGGGTGGAACCCTGACAGCAGGAGAGGACAACGGCACGTGACTGGGAAGGTAAGTGCGAAGGTAAGTGCTAAGAAAAACATTTTAGTGAAATGTAGTAGGGGTGATGTCTCCAAAATAAATTTGGCTCTAAAATACATAACTTGTGCAGTTAATATTGTGTTTTTTGTTATGTATGGCTGGATTTTTGCCTTTGCAGCTGCTCATAACCCATTGCTAATACGTCACCAGTATCATGACATCAGTGAAAATACTTGCTGCCCAAAAAATACTTCTATATACAATCTAAAATAGGGCGTGCCTATATGCATATGGGCAGGGCTACCCACGTGAGGGGTTGTGGCTAACCATAGAATAGGCAGGGCTAGCCACAAGTAGTATTGAATTATATGAGAGTGGGAAGGAATTGAAGGGGGAGTAGAAATTGCTAAATGCTCCTCCCCTGCCCCTGAGAAAGAGAAGGGTAACTTGGAGCCCTGGAAAAGCAGCTCTTCACCTGGTAATTTGCATGGTATGCCTATTGTACTGCCTGTGGTTCCCCTGGCTCACTCATCATCTAGCCTGACACTCTGACTAATTAAATTTCGATGAGGAAAATAATTTCATTAGACAAGAAAGACATAATGAGTCAAGAGATAGCCAATATACATTACTATATATGTGTGCGTGTGTGGAGGATTTTTGCCCATTCATCCAGCCAGGAGAGCATTTGTGAGGTCAGGCACTGATGTTGGACGAGAAGGTCTGGCTCACAATCTCCGTTTCAGTTTATCCCAAAGGTGTTCGATGGGGTTGAGGTGCAGACCACTCAAGTTCTTCCTCACCAAACTCATCCAACCATGTCTTTGTGCACCGCTACATGGATAATAGTATTGAGACGCACCTCTCAATTTATGAAATCAGGGTTTGGGCTAGGCATCTTACTTCCAGTGAAGGAAAATCTTAATGCTTCAGAATACAAAGACATTTTAGACAATGCTATGCTTCCAACTGTGTGGGAACAGTTTTGTGGAAGACCATTTTCTATTCCAGTATGACTGTGCCTCAGTATATGAAACGTGATGAAAATGAAATAATTTTCTTGGAAAGTTCCACTCAATGTAAACGTATCCAATAGATGTGGTTGTACCAATGTGTAGTTTGCAAACCCACATAGATGACAGTACGCAATATAACACAATTTAAGCAGACATAAAAATGATTAAGTTCACTAATTGTGCTACACAAACTAAATACAGATAAAAAATAAAAATGTCCTCAAATAAAGCACACTTTACAGCGTCCATCACTCTCATCAGTATTCAGGCTGAATGTGATTGAATCTGTATTCCAAATGTTTATCAGATCTTTTTTTTTCAATAAAAAATAAAATAAATATATTTTTATAAAACCAGTGTTACTAACAGTAAGTAAAAAATTAATATTTGGGCTGCTAAAGTTGGGGGAGGTAGGGGTTAATTTAGGGACAGTTATGGTTAATGGGATGTTTAGGGTTAATTTAGGGGCAGTTATGGTTAATGGGGTCTTTAGGGTTAATTTAGGGGCAGTTATGGTTGATGGGGTCTTTAGGGTTAAATTTAGGGGCAGTTAATGGATGGGAGTGATGAGGATCATGAGTATGAATTTTATGATAAATAAAACTTGAGTTCAATAACTATGTAATATATTTTTTTTCTAATTTTGGGCGTCTTATACATGGGAGCGTCTTATACATGGGGAAATACGGTAAATTGGCAGCATGCTTGCTAAGTTGATGCTGCATCATTTGTTACCATGGTAGCAAATAGCCATATTGGCTTAATGGAGCCAATTGCGGCCTAGTGATAGCAATCAAATTTACCTCGATTTACAGGCATCTGGCATAACGACAATATTACTATCAACACTACTACTGCTAAAATAATAATAATAATAATCTCTCACCTTGCTAGAAGGGTTTTGGGTTAAAACCGTGGAGCTGTCCTCAGTCCCTGATGACTGGCCACCATTTGGTGTAAAGACAATTAAGTCATTCTTTGCTGGAACTGAGTTTAAGTATAGCTTGCACTGGCTTTGCTGGGAATAAACCCAACTCCCAACTGTGTGTGAACAGTTCTTGTAGTTTTCCCTGAGTGCACTGACCTCATCTCTATATTTACGCCATTTTAAAACAGTAAAAGAGATTAGGATGACAAGAAACATACTTGAAACGATGCATATTGTTATAACTAAATAAACATTTGCATCTGGAAATTCATCATCGTTTCTTCTTGAATTATAATGATGATTATCGTTTATTTGGATCTCTTCTCCAGATTCAATCAATTCGACAATGATTTGAGTCACTGCTGTCATTGGTGGTTCCCCATGGTCCAGAGCCACCACTAGCATTCTAAATTCGTCACTGTCGGACTCTGTGAAAGGACGTGTTACACTAATTTCACCAGAGTAAGGAGAAATGGCAAAGGGTACTTTTACTGGGTCCTTAAATTTATAGGACATCCAAGCATTGTATCCAGAATCCAGATCAAGTGCTCTAACTTTTGTTACCAAGTGACCAGGTTGAGCTGTTTTTGGGGTTGTAACTGTCATTACAGATGCACTATTAGAAGTAGGTGGAAAAAATATAGGTGAGTTATCGTTAACATCTAGAATGAAAATATGTAATGTTAAAATGGAGCTCAATGGTGTTAGACCTGCATCTGTAGCTTTTATGTTACATTGAAAATATGAAATTTGTTCATGGTCAAATGAAAGCAAAGCAAAAAGATTTCCATTCTCCGGATTAATGGACACATAAGAGGATATTGGAATCCCATCCACAATGCTGTCAAGGACTGAGTATGTGATGAAGGAGTTCTGGTTGACATCCAAATCAGTTGCTGACACTGTGTAGATGTGAGATCCTGGCGGGTTGTTTTCTGTGATAAAAATTGTGGTAACAGACTGTGGAAAGTTAGGGGCATTGTCATTTACGTCACTTACAATGACTTTAATACGTTTTGAAGAATACAATGGTGGGGAACCTTCGTCTGCAGCAGTTATTACAACATCATATTCGGACTGGGTTTCTCGGTCTAACGGTGCATCAACAGTCAAAGAAAAATCTCCTGTAAATGCTGGATTTATTTTGAAAGGACTTGGTTGTGAGATGTGACAATTCACCCTGCCATTCAATCCTGAATCTTGGTCATGTACGCTTATGATTGCAACAATCGTTCCCTGCGGTGCATCCTCAGGAACTGGCACGGAGATTGAGGTCACTGTCATCTCAGGAGGGTTATCATTTATATCCACCACTGTTACTAAAACTTTACAGTGTCCAACCATTGGGTGATCCCCATTATCAACAGCATCAATCTGGATTTCATACATACTAGATGTTTCAAAGTCGATTTTTTCTTTCACTGTAATTTCTCCAGAATGTTTGTCTAGGCTAAAAATATCAGTAACTTGTTCCGGAACCAGTTTGCTAAATTCATATGAAATGTCTCCATTTTTCCCTTGATCCAAATCGGTTGCATTCAGTTTGATTACCAAAGTTCCTTCAGCTGCATTTTCAGTAACGCTGCACTGGTAAAATGGCTTGTCAAAAGTAGGAGCATTATCATTGACATCCTCAACTTTAATAACAATCTGTGCTGTCCCACTTAGTCTTGGTTTACCACCATCCAGAGCTGTTAGCGTTAAATTGTGCATAGAATACATTTCTCTATCAAGTGATTTTTTGAGTACAAGCTCTAGAGATCTGATCTGATGAAGATACTTTTGAAAATCCAATGTAAAATAATCACTTGTGCTGAGTTCATAATTTGTGATGGAATTGGTACCAACATCAAAATCAACTGCGCCCTCTAGAGGAAAGCGAGAACCTACAGGTCTAAGTTCTGATATCACTACATTATATACATTGGAAGAGAATTCTGGGTTATTGTCATTTACATCTTCTATTTCAACATCCACACGAAACATTTGTACAGGTTTATCCAAAATAACTTGTAGAGATATAATGCAGAAAGGTATATTTGGACACAAAGCTTCCCTGTCAATAATATCTTTAACAAATAAGATTCCATTCTGCAGATTTACCTGAAAATATTCCTTCTCGTCTCTGGATACAATCCGTAACATTCTAGAACTCATTTCAGGAATTTCCAGACCCAAATCCTGGGCAATTCTTCCAACAAAGGTGCCATGCTTGGATTCTTCATGAATGACATAATGCAGCTGACAGAAGACCAAATCCCAAGCCATTTGCATGAGCAGCAAGAAATATACCAATCTACTTCCTGACTGATAATCCCTTCTTAAGGTAAGCATTTCTTGGATTCAGTGATGAAGATTTCAATACTGCAACTAGAAAATCATTCACTCTGTCTTGATGTTTCCAAAAATTGCAAAAACAGGAATCATATTCCTTCAGCAAGGTGTTCTAGTAGTAATGGAGAAAAATCTTATTTGCTCATCTTAATCTATAATGTAAGTGTATAGTGACATCTAGTGTCTAATTGTGACACTACAGTTTTTATTAAAAGGAGTTAAAATTCTAGCTTTAATGTGAAATTATTATATTTTGATTTAACAAATACATATTTATTATTTTTTATTACATGTTTTATTGACAATACATATATGATTAGTACCTTTTAAGAACAATAAATATAGTATAGGTTAGTTTCATTATTTATGCTGCTATCCATCTTAAATAAAAGACCAGTTTTTTGGGTGTCATAAGCAGTGAACTGTAAAGGAACCGTAAGTACCCAGGTGCATGAGTTAAAAAGTGTTATGAGTACCTTAAGAGTAGATGCATTTATTATATAAAGTTTAAATTTTTTTTAAAAAAACCTAAGAACTTCCAAGGAAATGGGAAATTTGATCTATGTGGGAAAACAGTTAACGTGAAATCATGATTCCAAAATTTGAATGCATATGAATACATTTGATTTCGACTAATAGTGGTACTTCACAGACATTTTTTGATGGACCTTTGCATAACATAAGTGTTCTCACCGTAGAACTGTAGTCATGTTACATCTAATGAATAGGAATAGTGTGGTGAGTTAATCTGTTCTAGGTTCCAATAGGTGCAATATCATTCAATATGGTTGTATAGGTAAAAGGGCATAAGGTAGTATTAATTGCTTTCCTGCTAAATAGGATTAGTTTACAAAAAGAGCAAAAATGAGATCTGACGAAGAAAGACAAATAAGAAAAACTAAGAATGTTTTGTCTGTGATTGGATTTGCGAATATGTATTGGAAAATAGTAAAATATAGATTATGATTTACGTTTTGTAGTACTAAAATTCACACTTCAAAAACATATTTCCAAACATGTACCATTAGGAAGTAAATCCTCAAGAAAGAAACTAAAATCAATGTGGATGAATAAAAGTGTTGGTCAGGTAATGTGAAAAAAGAAATTGGCATTTAAACTGCACAAGTCAGAGGGCTCAGTGGCATCATATGTCAAGTATAAAGATGCCAACAGAGCAACAGGGCTATTAGACTGGCTAAATGTATCAATGAGAAGATGATAGCCGAGGAGAGCAAAACAAATCCAAAAAGATTTTGAAGTACATTAATACCACATAATTTAGGAGTGACAATGTAGGTGTTTTGAAATCTGGAGATGGTAAGTTAATTAGTGAGGATCAGGAAAAGGCAGCATACCCCCGAGGATACTACGGGAAGTTAGTCAAGAAATAGCCAGACCACTGTTTTTGATTTTCAAAGATTCTTTCCAGTCGGCAATGGTGCCAAAGGATTGGCGGAAAGCTGATGTGGTTTCCATTTTTAAAAAAGGATCCAAATCTGAGCCTGGGAAATACAGACCTGTAAGCGTAACATCTGTGGTGGGGAAATTGTTTGAGAGTTGGCATACAGGATTATATTGTGAACAATCATATCATCAGTAGGAGTCAGCACGGTTTTGTGAATAACAGATCATGTCAGACCAATTTAATTGCATTTTATGATGTTGTGAGTAAATGTATAGATCAGGGTGTTGCTGTAGGTGTTGTCTATTTATATTTTGCAAAAGCATTTGACCCTGTTCCACACCAGCGGTTATTGTATAAGCTAGGACAAATAGGTCTTGGAGAAAATGCCTGTGTTTGGATTAGAAATTGGCTTAGTGACAGGGTGCAAAGAGTTGTTGTTAATGGTAAATTCTCAAGCTGGACAACCGTGGTAAGTGGGGTGCCTTAGGGTTTTGTCTTGGGTCCAGTTCTCTTTAACTTATTTATTAATGATCTTGAAATAGATATTGGAAGTCACTTGTCTGTGTTTGCTGATGACACAAAATTGGGTAAGGTTATAAAGTGTGATCAGGATATAGCTTCTCTTCAGAATGATTTGGATAAACTAGGGTAATGGGCAAATACGTGGCAGATGAGATTCAATATAGAGAAGTGTGAGGTAATACACTTTGGTACCAAAAACTAGCATGCAACTTACACTCTAAAGGAGAAGCAGAAAATGGGAAAAATTAAAAAGGACTTAGGTATAATTGTAAATCAAAAATAGAAGAAGGCTCCAGGCACGCAGGGGTTCCATCAGACAGATTTATTGTAGGAAACAGACAACAACGTTTCGACCTCACGATGAGGTCTTTATAAAGATAAAGACCTCATCGTGAGGTCGAAACGTTGTTGTCTGTTTCCTACAATAAATCTGTCTGATGGAACCCCTGCGTGCCTGGAGCCTTCTTCTATTTTTGATTTACTGGGGAGCTGGCCCTTCCTGGCACAGCTAAGCACCTGAGTTCCTGTGGGGAGTGAGTGCAGATTCCTAATTCTGGTGACTTAGGTATAATTGTAGACCATAGACTTAGCAACAAAGTGCAGTGCCAGTCAGCGGTTGCAAAAGCCAGTACGGTATTGGCAAGCATAAAGAGGAGTATTAAATCATGAGGTGAAAATATAATTGTGCCTCTTTATAAAGCAATGGTGAGGCCTCACCTTGAATGTGCAGTGCAATTTTGGGCACCAGTTTTTAAGAAGGATGTTATGGAGCTGGAGAGGCGGGCTACAGAGTTAATTAGAGGAATGGAGAATTTTAGTTATGAAGAAAGACTAGAAAAACTGAACTTGTGTTCACCTGAAAAGTGATGTCTAAGAGGGGATCTGATCACATTGTATGAATACATGCAGGGTCAGTATAAATAGCTCTCCAGTGATCTGTTCACCAAGAGGTCTCTACAAAAGACACAGGGTCATCAGTTGAGACCTGAGGAAAGGAGATTTCAGTATCAGCATAGGAAAGGGTTCTTCACAGTAAGAACAATAAGAATATGGAATTCTCTGCCTAAGGATCTTGTATTATCTAACTCTGTGGATAAGCATAACATAAAGGGCTACAACTGTTAAAAGGACAGTAGTATTAGCAAGTTGATCCAGTTGATTGCCACTATGTGTGAAAAGTTGAACTTGATGGACTGAAGTCTTTTTTCAACCTACTATACTACTACATTATACCAAAATGTCTCATGTGCTCCCACCATTTTATATGCCGCTTAAAAGTAGACAGACCTGATTTTGCTTACTAGAAGAATATAGACATGTTTACATTTGCTCTGTGGAGATGGATGACAGAAATAAACCGAAATTCATCTACCTGGAGTCTTGGCTACATGTTATACAAAAATGTATCTTAATCAGAAACATCTACCTATTAAATTACAGTCATAATTAATATGCAAATAACATTTCAGTGTCTCTTAGGAATGGTGTGCTTTAATTTACCTCTACAGACAAGCAAGGGTTATATTATAATTTAGAGCAGCTTCTATTGCAGGCACTGTGTGTGCACTACACCCCCCTTCCCTTTCTTCTGTGAAGAAGATCAGTGGCAGGTTGGGGTACAGATAAAAGACAGAGGGTGTGCAGGGGGCACATACAGGACTGGGGGACAGAGAGAGAAAGATGTGTACTTGGGTATCAAATTTTGTTTCTGAATAAAAAAAATGCCTCTTGAATTTTGATTGAACTGAAAGGATAGGAAACAAAATGAATTGTCCAAAAACAAAACCAGAACTTTGTCTGAAATGACTTTGGACCTCCTGCAAAAGTTGATGTATGGAACGAACTGCAGCAGAATATTTTGATCAAGGTGGTTACTAAAATCAAAGTTAATTAAGAGGATATATAATATCATTATCCATTATGTAAGAAAGAGTTATGAATCATTGGTATTGATCCATCTACCTGGAGACAAATGTATACAGAGGATAGAATTAACCACATCCCTGCTCGACCATGGTAGCCCATGTGTCTTTTAAACATTAAAAATTATTAAATGGAATTAGTTTATTTGAAAAGATTAATCAAACTAGAAAACTGTTCCAATGATACATGGTATTTATGTTATGATCAGCAAATCACACAGCATCAGATCTAGAGAGAAGACATCACATTATGTAAAAATAAAATCATGATATAATAAAATTATTATATTTCATTAAATATCATTATTTAAATTAAATGATCCAACTTTTGTGATTTTAAGTATAAAAAAAACATAAAATTAAGTAGAAATGGGTCATTCAATTATTAGGAAAGGAGTATAGCTTTACCCCTCATTGAGTCCATTAGGGAAAATGGTGTTCACATGGTAAATCCACCAGGATCCCTGCTGAAGTAGTTTGTGATTGATGTTACCTCATCTGGCACCCACAGTTACTTTTTCAACCCCCACAATTCTCCCTCCACAGTAAGACTTTAAATGACGCGCAATTGTGCAATGCACAGATACTGCCCACTATATTCTGAAGGTAATGGTTCCTCTAGTAATATTTTTCTTGCATGTTGTTGCACATTAAAGGCTGTTTTACTGTTCAATACACCTTTATGTATAATGATAGTAATACAGTGTAATCTCAGAGTATCATACAAATTAATACATATGAGATATCAAAATATGAAAGTATCACAAAACCATGCAGGGTTTATCAGATGACAATAGGGATACTCCAGATAGGTACAACAGATTATAAAATCACCATAATGTGTAACAATAGAGCCCTGGTAAAACAGTATGTTGCAACAGAACCAATTCAGGAGTAAGACAAAACTCAGGGACATCCTCTTCTTTAATAACCTCACCTACTTTAGCCCAAAAGGGACTTTTAAGCCTTTTTTAAGCCATTTTCTCTAAATCTTTCCCATAATGTTTCTGCCTCTCATACAAATTGGCAAAATTGCACCTTATCCAGAAGTATTGACTAATAGGAATACTGCTTTTAGCCTCTTGGGATGGAAGCTATGCCAATCCAAAAAGTTGTTTGTAGATGTTGGTTTTCTGTGTTCAGAGGTAACCAGTGATCCTTCTGGCATCTTATTGAAAGTAACATCAAAAAGTATTAGAATTCTCAGGGACCCACACCCAGGTCAATTTTAAATTGATGGTATTATCCTTTAGTCGTCCAACAAACTTCTGAAAATGTTTTTGGGTGGATCTGTAAGTGTGAAATATATCATCTATATATCTCATCCAAATCATCCCTCAGTGGCTCCATACACTCTCTGTCTGGTTCCATATACTCACCACCCCATTCTCTTAAGAGAAAGTTCCAATCAAGAGTTGTTTTTAATAATGGGATTCAAAGAATCTTCATGAAATGGGACCAGAGATATCAACCAATTGGTCCTCCTAGTCACCCCAGAATATAATACAGTGAAAGCTAAAACAGGGATTAAATATAACTATTACTTCTTTAACTATAATCTTTAACTATAATCTTGATCAAAAGCATGAAGAAATATCCTTAAACGTTAAAACTAGCAGTGCCACTGGCCCTGACTGAATTTCCCAGACTCAGCTACCGCTTTGAAGACCATGGACAACATCCAGAAGAACTGTCAGGACCATTTACCCATTTTTCTACCTGCTGTAAAACACAAAATCCTAATGATGCTTAAATATTCCGAATATATTAACTTGCACCGCATGTACTGGTACGATAGGCACACATAACCCTTCAATTTCGCAATCTCCTTAACATTACTCTGTAAGCATAACACATGATTGGCTGTGAGCACGGATTGCCTATCAGGGGTATTTATGAACATCAATGTGCATGATGAGTGTCTTTCTAGATCTAAAGTATTAAAAAAGCATTTTAGGAACCTAAAAGATTTCATACCAGACCCTCTGCCTCAATTGTCGAAGCTGGCATATCGTGTCTTGCATTATCATCTGCCAGCAACAACACATTTCTCATTGTTTGTGACCTACAAGATTTAATTAAATGCCATCTTTAAAAATAAAAAAAAAAGATTCTCAGGGACCCACACAGAGGTCAATTTTCAATTGATGGTATTATCATTTAGTCGTCCAACAAACTTCTGAAAATGTTTTTGGGTGGATCCGTGAGAAATATATCATCTATATATCTCATCCAAATCATCCCTCAGGGAAGAAAGAAGACTCCAATACTGACCCTATCCTTAGACACTGAAAAGACATTTAACAGGATCAGTTGGGACTTCATGGAGGAAACCCTAAAAACATGGACTAGTTGGCAGAATATATGATTCAATTATGGCATTATACAATGTGCCTTTAGCCAGAATGATAGGTGCAGGAATGAATGTATGCAGCTATACATTTTGATTGGTTTAGAATAACGAATGGAACGAGACATGGCTGTCCAGTTTCTCTTACTATATATAACGGGGTGTCCAACATGTGGCACACACACCCACTCCAACACCATACACTTACACATACACACAGTTGTGTGAAAATGAAAATAGGCCCTCTTTAATTTCTATGGATTTATATATCAGGACATAATAACAATCATCTGTTCCTTAGCAGGTCTAAAAGAAGCAGGTAAACAAAACTTCAGGTAAACAACACATGACATATTACACTATGTCACAATTTGTTTAACAACAATAAAGCTGAAATGGAGAAGCCATGTGTGAAAAGCTAAGTATACCCTTACTGCTTCCATAGAAATTAAGATGCTAAGTAGCAGGCAGGTGCTGCTAATCAAATGCTCTTGATTAATTGATCATCAGCAAGTGTGACCACCTCCATAAAAGCCAAAGTTTTAGCAGTTTGCTGGTGTGGAGCATTCAAGTGCGTGTTATCTAACTATTTAGTTGAGGGACTGATGTTGGATACACAGCAGCCAAGTATTGGCTCACCAATGGCATCTCGTCAGTCATGTTGATTTTTTCATGTTCCGTTCCAGCGTCCTCACTCCTCACGCTACGCTCCTCCTATGTGAGTGAAGATCTGTTAACTTTTTATTTTTTATTAATTTTATTTTTTCTTGCTTCCAACTAAAAATGATCTATATAAGTAATGGAACACATTTGCATTTATCTTTGTTGACATGCAATTAACGCACAGAATTAAAGTTTGGATATGAAGGCTGGTATGCAATGGAACAAGAGAATTTTGGTTCTCATATTAAAATGACTTAATTATTTTGGAGAATTAATGATAAAGAACCCTGCATCCCAAATAATAGTCTTATCTGTAACTCTTCTCTCGTTAGTTGCATTATTATTTTAATTGTAAAACTGTATTTATCATAGTTTTTTTTTATTAAAAACTATTTTATTATTAGATTATGTAGATGTTGTTAATTTAAAAAAAGGTCAAATTTCACATAAATTCTGGCACCTAAATATTTTTTTATAATGTGATATTTTTGTGTAATTCCATATTATTAGATTGTTGTTTTAAAAAGAAAACTATTATATTAATAATATATGTAGAAATGTCAAAGATATAAAAAGATATAACCATGTGTTTAATCAAATCTAAAATAATAATTGGTCCAAAAGGTAATGAAACTAAACTTTACATGTCCATAACAGGTACAAAAGGCTGTTTTCCATTCATCACCTTCCTGAACCTAACTGTAAGCCTAGCTCAAATCTAGTATAATAAAAATATTTTATTGGTTGGTAATATTAAACGTTTATCAGGTTGTCATCAATGCACTCCTTCAACACTTGAAATTTTAGTTTAGATCATGGAAATATACAGTATGTATATATAGGTGTAAGGCTCTGCCTGGAGGTAGCTAGGAGAGGAGCCCAGGGTGCTGGTATAGTAACAGGTACAACAAAGGCATAGAGCAGGAACAATGTGCAGAGGCACATAGGAAGGAGAGACACAAGGCAAATCCAAGAACAGACCTGGCAGGCGGCAGGCAAAGGGTTAATCCAGTAGACAGACCAAGGTTCAGAAAGGTAGGCGGCAGGCAAAGGGTTAATCCAGTAGGAAGTCCAAGGTTCAGAAAGGTAGGCGGCAGGCAAAGGGTTAATCCAGTAGGCAGTCCAAGGTTCATAAAGGATAGCAGGGAGAGTACAGATAGTGGAAGACTTTGAGCTATGTGAGTGGCGTCAGAATATCTGAGCACCAGCAATAGAGAGAGCTTTATAGGAGAGGGGGGCGTGATGTCACCACCATCACAACTATCCCTGCCCCCGAACACCACCTCAGCCGACTAGTGATTGGGAGACTTGTGGAGTGTACAGGAGGAAGCTCTGGCCCTCCTAAGGATGCTGTCGCCACCCCCTTGTCATGCCTCTCTATACCCCGCGGGGAAGCGGGGAAAGTAGAGGCAGAGGACTGGAGCGGCTCTTGACATGTCTGTGAGGGAAAGCAGTATCTCACAGCACAACCAAGCTATACCCGCCGACTATGGTGAGACGGTAAGCATCTGACAATAGGTGATCTCAATGTCATTAGAACAGTCTTAGATTCTATGATGAAGTCTGTGGGCTTTGCGAAATACATCAATGAATTATCTATCGACTATCTGCATTTGCAGTGGTTGTGCCTGTGGATCTTTTTCCTTTTAAGATTGTACAGAGGCAGAGTAGTGGGTTGAACATGTTATAGTTAAATGTTATGGAAGAGGTGCAGTAGTTCAGTTTATAGTCATGTTTTTTTTTTAAACATGGAAGGTCTAAGAGAAAACCAAAGTGATGAGACAACCTCAATGCTAAATCTTTAATAATGATTGGCAGTTGTAGTTACAGGGAGAGGTATGTTCTCAAGAGTCACTGTTTTTAGTGAAGATCCGTCTAATATGCCAATCCAGATGGTCATCTCTTTTATTTTCAATGGACTATTTTACTTAGAGACCTTGCATTAACCCGCTAAAACAAGGACTGGAATTAATCATGACCACTAGATGAACTTCTTGCGAGTCCCACTGTAACATGAAAGGGAAATGACGAAGGTCGAACATGACCAGTTGTCAGATATTTTAGGCTGGAAAGCAAGTGTATTATATTTTAGCATATTACACTCACACAAACAGAAAATAAAGTCTGAGCCATCTTGTTTTCTTTAAATCATACAAAGGATTTTTCTTGGGAACAAAGAAGCTTTGGTGAAAACAGATGCTTCCTAATTTAAATAAATGGTTAGTTTCAATAGTGCGATCAATTTAGGGAGTAGAAACTACTTATCTCAACGAATGTGCAAATACAGCAGAAAATTCATGTTTGTCATTCAATTTCAGTCACCATGCCTGGAAACATTTAGTGCCTTGCTTGGTGTATTTCCTGTATCGTTGTTTCCTGTTCCTTGTTGCCATTTTCAGCTTGTTTCATTGATTATTGCTCTTATTCTGGTGTCGCTGACCATGGCTTGTTCTACGGATTATTGCTAATATTGTGGTGTCCCTGACAACAGTTTGTTCCACAGACTGCTGCTGTGTTGTATGTATTGTGCGTATTGGACTTAACCCTTCCTAGGACGGCATTGTTTTCCAATCCTGCATACCGGACTCCGTTCCTGAAAATACCCTCCTATTACACCAAGCCAACTTAGGGAGGCTGCAGGGTTATATGATGCTATCACTGCCCTTACCCAGCAGTTTGCATCATTATCCCAATCTATTCAGGAATTGCAGTCGGGTCAGAACCAGCTTCGTCAGCAAATTCAACATCTCCAGGTGGTTCCGGCTCCTTTGGTGGATCCAGTTGCCAGTACATCTCCCCTTGAGCTTATACCTCAGGAAGGGGCTACTGCATTAGTACCCTATGTGGTTCTTGCAGATCAACTTGCTGGTGACAGTAAAAAATATTGCACTTTTATCACATCCTGCCAAATATTGTTTAACCCCAGACCATGAACTTATGCTACTAACTTTATCAAGGTCCACACCGTAATATCTTTACTCCAAGACGAACCTCTGCAATGGGCTCACCACCTATTAATGTTTTAGATTCTTGGGCCTCTTTCCGTCTAGTCTTGGACTCACTGTATGTAGATCACTTCAGAGTATCCACCTCTACTACCGCGTTAAAAGCCCATAAACAAGGTCGTTGCCCATTGTTGCTTAGACTTGTCAGATGCCTTAAAAGATGATCTTGCTTGTATCACAATTCCCAATTCCTTGGATGTCCTGACTTGCCTGGCAACTCAGATCAATCATGGGTTGAGAGAGAGGAAGACTGAATGGGTATCTACTTCCGCCACCTTGTTTCCTGCCCCTTCTTAGTCGTTACCGCAACCCACCTCAACTGAGGAACCCATGCAGATTGGCCTTGTAACGGGATACTAAACACCAGAGGAAAAGGCCTGATGAAGATCATAGAACTCATGTCTTTATTGTGGTAAACCGGGACACATATACTAGGAATGTCATAACCGAGACAGTCATCAAGAGGGTAAGCTTTCATTTATCAACACTCGGAAGAAACTAAAAGTACCCCAAGTATGTACATCCCATTTATCAATAACTTTCCTTAAAGTGGACTTAAGGGTCTATCTCCTTTGCTATAATAGACTGTGGAGCCAGTGGGTGCTTTTTGGATATTGATTTAGCCAAGAAAATGGCTATCCCCACTCGGTTGAAACTTAACCCTATCCACCTACAGATGGTTGACAGAAGCCCCCTCAAGTTGGGACCCATCAGTCATGAAATCCTTACACTCCATTACTGGCGATAAACACCAGGAACATTTTCAATAGTCTTGGGTCTCCCATGGCTTTGTAAAAATAATCCTACTATCAGTTGAGAGACTGGAACCATAGCCTCATACTGTATCAACAAGTGTTTATCGTCTTCAGCACTTTTGCCTGGTTGCAAACCGTACTTCATCTGCTAATATCCCAGTAGTCTATAAACAATTTCAGGATGTGTGTGAAAAGAAAAAGGCTGAAATACTGCCTCCCCAACTGTCCTATAGATCTCCTTCCTGGAGCACATATTCCTTGTGTGTGGATATATCCACTTTCAGAACCAGAACTTAGATAAAAACCTTTGCAAAATTATTTATTTGCCCCTCTTCATCCCCGCAGGTGCAGGCATTTTATTTGTCAAGTAGAAGAAGGGGCGAATGGAAAACCGCCTTCAGATAACTATATGGCTGCTTTGAATATTTGGTCATGCCATTTGGACTATATTAATATGAATAATGCAATATCTATTAGCACTGAATAGGAGAACATTTTGTAAAAACGCATTTGCATTTTGATTTTAAAGGATTTCTACGATTTTTTCTACAGAATTGGTGTGACTGACGAATAAAAAAAAATATGTTTTGAGCTGCCAAAAAAACAGCTGCTGCATATTTACCTTAGTTATAAATATTACATTTTAAGATATTATATTTAGAAGAACACTTTTTTACATTTGAATTTAATATAAAATATTTGTATATTTCAGTTTAACATTTTTAAATATATGTATATTGTATACATATGTATATTGAGACATTATTAACGGCACCATTTTACATTTGCGATTTGTAAACGTATTTTCTTTAATTCTGAAATATGCATTTTGCACGATTTATATTTCACGATTCAGAATTGTTATCTTCAACAATATAGTAACATTTTGTATTGATAATATATAATAAATTCAGAAATATTTTCTTTCTCTTAAATATACAATTTGAAAAACTAAGTAGATTCATACCCCTGCATTTGTATACATTTTTTATAATTTATCGCCATTTGTTTCTATACTGTATGTACACATATTTTCAATGATTACAAAAATACTCTTTCAACATCAGAATATAATCTAAATGGTAACATGGATGTTCATATTTTAGGTAAAAATGATTTTTCTTTCTTACCTGATATAAAAGATTTTGGATTATCCCGTGACCAGTGGAGTTATTATCTTCACTCACTGATGATTGAACACCGTTTGGGGTAAAAACTATTAAGTCATTTTTTGCTTGAGTTGAATTTAAGTAGAACTTACATTGGCTTTGCTGAGAATACACCCAACTCCCAACTGTGTCTGAATAGATCCTGTAGTTTTCTCTTAGTTCATTGACCTCATCTTTGTACTTTTGCCATCTTAGTACAGTGAAGGAAATAAGGGTAACAAGAAATATGCTTGAAATTGCACAAATGGATATTATTAGATAAATATTTTCTTCAGAAAATTCATTTTCATTTTTTCGTAAGTGATAATAATTTTCTATTTTGACGCCTTCTCCAGAATTCACAAACGTAATCAATAGCTGAGTCACTGCTGTCATTGGTGGCTCTCCATGGTCCTGAGCCACCACCGCCATTTTGTATACATTACTATCTGACTCAGTATAGGCACGCATGAGAGTTATTTCTCCAGTATGGGCAGAGATGCCAAATGGTGTATCCACTGGTAGGTCCTTAAATTTATATGAAATCCAAGCGTTGTATCCAGAATCTAGGTCAACTGCTTTTACCTTGGATACTAACTGACCAGGCTGAGCTGTTGTTGACGTAGTAATTTTTACTGCAGATATATCACTAGAAAAGTGTGATACAAATGCTGGTGGATTGTCATTTACATCTAAAATAAAGATATTTAATGTCAGATTGCTGCTTAAGGGTGAAAAACCTGCATCAGTAGCTTTGATGTGGCACTGAAAATACGTTACTTGCTCATGGTCAAATGACACCAAAGCAAATACATTTCCATTATCTGCATTAATAGATATGTATGAAGATAAAGGGATCCCACCAATTGTACTTTCAATAATAGAATATGTTATGAAGGAATTCTGGTTGATATCTGAATCAGAAGCTGATGCGGTGTAGACATGAAAACCCGGTGGATTATTTTCCTTGATAAAAATTGTGCTCACAGGCTCCAAAAATAGTGGAACATTATCATTTACATCACTTAGAACAACTTTAATAGTTTGTGAAGAAGACAGAGGAGGAAAGCCTTCATCTTCTGCTGTGATAACAATTTCATACTCTGATTGCGTCTCCCGGTCTAGTTCTGTATTCACTATAACAGAAAAATCTCCCTTTAATGCAGGATTTATTTTGAAAGGAGATGGTTGTAGGATACGGCAGTTCACCTTTCCATTTTTTCCAGAATCCTTGTCATGTACACTGATAATTGCAACAATTGTCCCTTGTGGTGCATCCTCAGGAACAGGCACAGAAAGTGAAGTCAATGTCATTTCAGGAGGGTTGTCATTTATATCAACCACGCTCACTACAATTTTACAGTGCCCTGTTAGCTGTGGTTCCCCATGATCAACAGCATCAACATGGATTTCATAAACATTGTTGTCCTCGTAATCCAACTCTCCATTTACTCTGATTTCCCCAGAGGTCTGACCCAAGTTAAATATTGATACCACGTGCAAAGGCACAAGTTTGCTAAATACATATGATATTTTTCCATTTTTCCCTTGGTCCATATCCGTAGCATTTAGCTTAATTACTAGAGTTCCTTTTGCAACATGTTCAGTCACTCTGCATTGGTAAAATGATTGATTAAAAGTTGGAGCATTATCATTTGCATCATCGACATTGATGACAAGTTGAGTGGTGTCATTAAATCTTGGTTTACCACCATCAAAAGCTACAAGTGTCAAATTGTGAACAGATATTTTTTCCCTATCAAGGGATTTTTTCAAAACTAGTTCTACAGATCGTATTTGGTGTATATATTTTGGAAACTCAAGTGTAAAATAATCATTTGTACTGAGCTCATAGCTTGTGATAGAGTTAGTCCCAACATCAGAATCAAAAGCTCCCTCTAGTGGAAAGCGTGCCCCTGGCAGTCTTGATTCTGCTATTGACATGCTGTATTCTTTAGCAGAGAAAACAGGACAATTATCATTAATATCTTCAATTTCTACATCCACATGGTATATTTGAACAGGTTTATCCACAATAACTTGCAAGGATACAACACAAACAGGTATAGTTGGACACAGAACTTCTCTGTCAACCATATCTTTGACAAACAAGATCCCATTCTGCAGATTTACCTGAAAATATTCCTTTTCATCCCTGGATACAATTCGTAGCATTCTGGAATTTATCTCCCCTATTTCCAGACCCAAGTCCTGGACAAGTCTTCCAACAAAGGTTCCATGTTTGGATTCCTCAGGGATCATATAGTGGAGCTGACCCAGGATCAGGTCTTGAGACATTTGCAATAAGAATAAAATAATGAATTGTATTTTTACCTGAAGGTCCTTCATTAAACCAAGCATTTCCAGGACTCAATAAAATGTGTAATTCTGTAAAATCCTTCAAAAAGGTTTTAGATTAAAAGAAAATAGAAACAGAAATACCTGCAGTGATGCTTTGAGACCAGGCTGTTTGTAGGAATATGGCTGATAATTACAGTGGGAAAAAATCTCATATTTTGTGCAATGTTAAGCTAAAGTTGGTACACAATGACATCTAGTGTCACAAAGTAATATTGCAACTAAATTGTAAATTTTAACAAGTTTTACAATGACACAATTATTAATTTTCACAAAGTCTGCTGCCTTAGTTTAGATGATGGCAATTTTGATATAATCCAAAATAATTTTGGATATTTGTGAATATACCTCCCAAATTAAAAACTATGCTTTTAACCTTTCTCATCCTACTAGGAAAGGAATAAGGGATGAGAAAGTATATGTTGGCTAAATCGGAGCTTTTTATTAAATATAACCCCCCCTCAGAGGGTCCTGGAAGCAGAACCCAATAAGCAGATGCCAGAACAACTTCGTACCATCATTGATTTATGCGGCCCCAAATGGGAGTAAAGAAACCAGATTTATTTAGGCTCCCATCAGAACATGTAGATGGGAAAGAAATACATCATAATTATCTTACTATAAAATAGTTTGTTTGTTCTCAACCCAAAAATGAACCTGCATTACATCCTCTATGTAGTCAAATCCATAGATTGTACATGATAGGTTCCAATGATTTTGCTTAGTGTTCTAAAAAATCTAGTGCTACCCCTGAAATTTTAGTTAAATAGAAAATTCTTTGAAAATCAAGATCTAAACCAGATTAAAAAAATGAATGTATCAGCAGACTATAAAATACATAAAGTTTATGACATTTACATTATTGTTGCCTTTTTATGATTATATGTTCTATGTATATATTTACTAAAGTATATAATATTTCAGTATTTCTTAAACAAACTAATTTGGTTTTGGAATTCATGCAGATGACATGGTAAATGTATTTTTTGTATTACTGAGAAATTGATAATCCCCTTATCTTTCTATAATTCTTTATTATCCCTATTATAATATTCATCTCCTCTTTCTTCATTGTAAATATGAAGAAAATATGAATTTAAAGGGACAGATGTATCTCAGTAAATGAGCTACAATACAATGTCATTTTGTCTACATAAAATAAGTGTTTTCTGTAAGAATGAGCCATTTTAATATCAACAAATGCATGTTTCATGTAGTTGAAACATGGAAGAATATGGCAACCCAAAAGAGACATAATGCTAAAAAATAATTTCTAAACAAGCTGAAGAGGTACTTAAGTAGAACTTTAATTTAAAAGAAATGGTAATTATAGTACCAAATCCATGAATATTATCCAGTTTTTAATAATCCAGTGCTAGAGTTAAGCAAAAAGAGCCGGAGTCAGACCTCAATTTAAATATGCCATTTGATGCATTCATATTGACCTCTTCAAATGTTTTGTTGCTGGTTATAACATACTGGAATAAGTCTAGGTGATCACCTGCTTGCTTTTGGAATAATAATATATATATTCGTTCTTTCTAAAGATAAGGAACCACATTACATCAAGCACAGAAAATATAATATAAAGTCAGAATCACAAAACTATATAGGAGCCGACTAGAACATTAATGAGTTGGGCTATGGAGACCATTACATAACTAGTATGATATTATGGTACTATTTTATTATCTTGGTGCGGAATACTCATAAGACAACTCTCAAGATGATAAAACTAATTAACTTGGTTGACTTGGTTAACATATAAAAACATTAGAAATGCTATATGTTCACTGCATTGACCCCTGGTAAAACACATTACTCAATATTAACATTCATTTTCTACTATTTTCCTAAATATGTGAACAAAGTGAAATGAAAAAAAACATGCAGAGAGTAAGACACCGTATAAATATATTTCATGCTGTTTATAGCTGCAACAAAAGTGGTCACTAAAAATGTTAGATTTTTAGAGTCTGACAATTAAAATGTATTCAGTGACCAATAAAATGAACCTCACTCTACTTCTTATAATTTGGGAATAGAATTATTTATTTTATTCATGTCCATCCAAACATTAATGTATTATACCATAAGAACCTGTATACATTCATTAAAAATAAACAACTACAACTGTATATCACTTGTAAAGGGTTCTCTATATTAAAGCAGTGAATAGCAGTCAGTTTTCATTTTCTGTTATATTCTAATATTTTATTTACATTCTATAGATATCCATCTACATAAACTATATGAGGTACACATTGAGAGTGTCCATTGTCACCCTAGCTATTGTTTTTGTTTATAGCCAACATGTAAACTACTATATATATCATGTATTCCTGAAACTGTAAAATATATAAAGTTGACCATGAATTAAGATATACTGGCAAATAAATATATTTTAAGATATAAATATGTATGTATAATGTGTATGTATAACATGTTTTTAAAATAATAATAAAAAAAAAAGTAATAATAAAATAGTAAAAAAAAATTGAATATGCTAGTTTTTAATTGTAATAGATAAGGTAATGATTACAGACATCCTAAGGAGTTTAGCTTTCTTGTGGTTTTGATGGGATATACAGACTGAGTTAATACTCATAAGATCCACTTATAAATGCCAAACAGGCAGCCTGAAGGTTTTAAGGAAAATAACATACTTACTAAAGTAAATGTAAGAAACTCAATTAACAATCAGTTGCAACCTACCCAGGAAACAATCAGGGCCTGGATGCAAGAGGTTACATACTGTATAAGTAAAAAATAGGCTATACTTAACCTTTGCAATGCCAGGGATTTATTTACTGAAAAAATGATGGTTGCAAAGAGGAGGAAAAGACAAAATATGATATAAACCAAACCATTAAAGCCCAACACATTTCCCTCATGAACATTATCACAGGTTTGTCTAAATGTAATATTTATTATATTTTTCCAGCTGTTAACCCCACCACACCCCAGCAGTTTACGGATAAAGGACATCAACATATTATTCAACTATGGTTCCTTAGTCTATATTTGGGAGCATATGGCTGCATCTTGTTGGATTACACATACAGTTACAAATGAACAAGAAATATATACTTTAAAATATTCATGCCTACACACACAATATGTCAAAATAAAAAGGTCCTGACTCCGCTTTCAATGAGTATTTGTTTTTTATGACCCCCTTTCAGTACAGTCATAAACCATCTCTCATGGAAGTTACTTGAAGGATTATTTAAGGTGAGTCCAAAAAACATAGCTTAAGTGTTTTTTGCTAATGAACCACATTGCTTAATATTAAAAGTGAAATTAAAATGCATACAGAATAATGTCATGTTTTTCATTCAATGCTTCAAAATTCTTAAAACCGAATGTTAAGTTGAACACTGATTCATACTTATTTAACTATATTAAATATATATATGCTATAAATATGCTATGAATTTATTAAATTCATGGTTTATTTTATCTGAGATTCATTAAAACACAAATACATCAGGAAAATATAACATATATATTTTTCATTTTATCGTTACTTTTTTATAGGTTTTTTTCTAAATTCTGGAGGTCAATAGCCGTAGTGTATTAGGTACTTATTTATTTGAAATACATTTATGGCACAATAAAAACTAATTGTTAGTATTTGTTTAATATCATATTGTAATGGTTTGCATAGGCTTTCATCAACATAAACAATATAATATACCCATTAACAGTGTCCTTTGTCATCATAACTATTGATTTTGTCTTGAAGCCTCTTTAAAGCTTACATGCACAATATAAAGTACATTGTTAATAACGTGGACCCAGGGGCATACCTAGAGTATTTGGCACCTGGGATGTATCCTGTATGTGGCACCACCACCTCCACACACACACACTTTAAAACTGCATATGTTCTATCGTTAGGTAAAACACAGTGGTTCAGCATAACTGTTATCATATACTGAGGCAAACATTGACGGTGGTAGAGCATAACTGTTATCATTATATACTGAGGCAAACATTGACGGTGGTATAGGATAACTGTTACCATTATATACTTAGGCAAACATTGACAGGGGTACAGCATAACACCTATCACTATATACTGAGGCAGACACTGATGGTGGTACAGCATAACTGTTATCATTATATACTGAGGCAGACATTGACAGGGTTACAGCGTAATCTCTATCACTATATACTGAGGCAAACACTGACGGTGGTACAGCATAACTGTTATCATTATATACTGAGGCAGACATTGACAGGGTTACAGCGTAATCTCTATCACTATATACTGAGGCAGACATTGCCGGTGGTACAGCGTAATCCCTACCACTATACATTGAGCCAGACATTGACAATAATGCAGCATAACCCCTATCACTATATACTAAGCCAAACATTGATGTGGTGTAGGCCTACCACTTCAGTGTCTGGCTTACTATATATGGATGCACCAAAATGAAAATTCTGGACTGAAACCGAAAATTCAACATTCACTTCAACTGAAAATGACCCCTCCCACCTTTAACCCCCCCACACACTTTTATTAAAAGTAACGCACCAAAATTGGACAAAAAAATTAAATAACAATATTAATTTACATACATATATATATGATTGTTAATAGCAATCACAATCACATCATTCCCAGGCATACCCAGGTTCTAGCATGTACTGGTTGCCTGGGCATGATAGGAGTGTGATTGCTGTTAGCAATCATATATATAAAATAATATTGTTATTGAATTTTTCTGTCCAATTTTGGTGCTTTATTAAAAGTGTGGTTAACACACCAAATTGGACAAAAAAATCGTCAACAATATTTTATATATATATATATATATATATATATATATATATATATATATATATACATTTACAAACATTAATTCACTCATTCATATACTCATACTCAGCAGGATCGGAGGTCTGCATTAACAGACCTCCCGCTCCCTTGATTGGCCCTTGAGCGGCAGACATTAACATGCCAAAAAATATTTGTTATCTCACCTTCCCAGCAGAATCTGATGGCAGACTCCCATTATTAGAAATCGTGTCATCCATGACTCCATTTTGAGTGAAAAGTATTAAATCATTTTTTGGTGGAGCTCCGCCCAAGCAAACCTTATATTGATGTTGCTGTGAGTAAGTCCAGCTTCTCGCTATACTCGAACAAAAATTATACTGTTTCAACTCATTAATTTCTTGTGTATACTTATGCCACTTTAAAACAGTATATATAATGAGAGTAATAAGAAATACAGTGGAGATCACACAAATTGATATAATCAGATAAACATTTGCATCTGAAAATTCTTCTTCGTTTTTATAGTGATTTTTTCTTTCTACAGGTATATCCTCGATTGAATTCACCAGTAAGATGGTAAGTGTCACCATTGATGACATCTGTGGTTCACCATGATCTTTTAATAAAATGGACAATCTATATTCATCATCATCTGATTCCATGAGAGAACGAATCACAGTGACTTCCCCACTCTGCTGTCCAATAGCAAATGGGACATTTTTGGCAGGATTGATAAAGTCATAAGATACCCAAGCATTGTACCCCGAGTCTTCATCAATTGCTTTAATTTTAGTGACCAGATCACCTACTTTAGCTGATTTCTGAACAATCTCTGTGACTTTAGCCTCACCAGTCAAATATGGAGTGATAAGAGCTGGGACGTTGTCATTAACATCCTCAATAAAAATGTGCAAAGTCAGATTGCTACTTAGTGGAGGTAATCCAGCATCTGTTGCTTTTATCTGACACTGAAAATGTTTTGCCTGCTCATGATCAAATGAAAGTAAAGAAAAAACTTTTCCATTCTCTGGGTTGACAGAAATGTATGAAGATACAGGAATCCCATCAAATTTGCTGTCAATAAGTGAGTATGTGATAAAGGAATTTTGGCTGATATCTGAATCCGTGGCTGATGCGGTATAGACATGAGAGCCTGGAGGGTTATTTTCCTTCACTGAAATTGACTCAGATATTTTCTGAAAAGTTGGAGGGTTGTCGTTCACATCACTTATATCTACCTTAATTGATTTACTTACTGAAAGAGGTGGCAAGCCTTCATCTACTGCTGTTATTTCAATATGATATTCTGAAACATTTTCTCGATCTAAAGGTCCATCCACTATCAGTGAGAAGTATTCTCTTAGGGTTAATGTTATTTTAAAGGGAATATTTTTAGAAATGTAGCAATTCACCTTCCCATTCAGTCCTGAATCTTTATCTTGAACACTGATGACAGCAACAACAGATCCTTCTGTTATATCTTCTGGAACAGGGAGATTGAGTGATGTAACTGTTAGCTCAGGGGTGTTGTCGTTAACATCTAAAATGTTAACAATGACTTTGCAGTGTCCAGCTATGGCATAGTGACCATTATCCAAAGCATCAATCTCGATTTCATACATGTTTTTCTTTTCAAAATCTACTTTTCCAATAACATAAATAATTCCTGTATACTGTTCAATGCTAAATACTGTTGTAATTTGTTGTGAAACTAGTTTATTAAAGGCATAAAATATTTTACCATTATCACCTTCATCCAGATCTGTTGCGTTCAGTTTGGTGACAATAGTTCCTTTAAGAGCATTTTCTAGCAAATTGACTGTGTAAAATGACTGCTCAAACACTGGAGTGTTATCATTTACATCTTGTACTGTAATTAGAAGTTGAGTTGTGGCACTTAATCTTGGCTTACCCCCATCAAATGCAGTAAGGGTTAGATTCTGAAAAGGCATTTCTTCTCTGTCAAGCATTTTTTTCAAAACCAGTTGGACAGATTTGCTTTTCTGTGTATATGTTTGAACATCTAATACAAAATGATCATTTAGACTCAGTTCATAGTTTGTGACTGAATTTGTGCCAACATCAGCATCTACAGCACCCTCTAGTGGAAATCGAGATCCAAGCACCCTTGATTCTGCTATGGTTAATCTGAATTCATTTTGTGAGAAAGCTGGATAATTATCATTTATATCTTCAATCTCTACATCTACATGGTGAATCTGCACAGGACTCTCTACTATGACCTCTAGCTGCTTTAAACAAATGCTGATCTCTGGACAAAGCTCTTCCCTGTCTATGATCTTATTGACAAATAATATTCCATTTTGAAGATTTACCTGGAAATAATCTGTGCCATCCTTAGATACAATCCTTAATCTTCTGGAATTAATGTCACTGATCTGCAGTCCAAGATCCTGGGCAATTCTCCCAACAAATGTGCCATGCTTTGATTCCTCCGGTACCATATAATGGAGCTGACTCAGAATAACATTAACAGCCATTTGTAACATGATGACAACTAGCCTAATCTTTAATGAGAAATGATTGTTTTGCAGATTCATTTCTCTAATTTTGTAGTATTGATAGTAAAAATGTATCTAGTAAAGGAAATGAACAGAACCTGTGATCCCTGAAAAAAAATGCTTGCACAAAATGCCAGCTATTGAAATGATAATGTTTTTCTCAAGTTTTCTAATAGTTAGGCAATTGTGACATCAAGTGGCAAGACACAGAATTGCAACAAGAGCAATATTTCTTATTAAGACATTTTACAATAAAAACATATTATTTTGGAAAGAATAACAAGCAACTAAATCCTGTACATGGTAATGTAAGGTAAAGCTGGATCTCCAATATTTGGTGTATAAATTAAAATGTTACTTCCTTAAAATGTTTTACCTGGATTTGTATGGTGACTTTTGTTGCAAAATAAGCATAAATTATATTATTATTATTCTGTTAATTATTCTGTGATTCTGACGTATTTATTGAAGGACAGGAAATTATAACAATAATATGTGTAAAATTCAACATGCTGAAAAGATTTGTTGAGCTGGGACCCTACAGTTGTACTACTTGTGCAGTAGAGTTTTTGCCAATGCTTTATAAGGTCCAGTCCATTTTGTCCAAAATTAAACTTTGTTTGAATGGAGACAGCATACTTCATAGTATTTATTTTTTTAAACATGACATTATACTTTGTCTTTAATTTGTTACATTAAATCTATCCAGCAGTCACAATGAAAAACTAAGAATGGAACATAAATTGTATTGAATAGACAAAAGTGCCAACAGGGATAATTCCCTCACAAAGGGATTTGCCTACCTCAATAAATGTTTCTATGTTGCATTCTTGTTAGTTTTGGGGGACATTGAACTTGTAGAGCACCCAAAAGCACATTTCATTTTTTATTACTATTGGTGCCCTGGCAAAACTGATCCAGAAGTGACATAAATGTTATTACCTTTCAAAACCAACTACACCACATGAAATATATATTGGAAATAGGTTTCTGTTCCAGTGTAGGTATAAATGACCATAAGAAGGACTAGGGTAAAGAAAAAAGGGGGGGGGATCATGTTTAAAGCAATGACGGCCAATGTCTAAACTGGCCTTGACTAAATTATTGCTAAAAACAATCCTTGGTACATGAACATAAGAAATGTATAGGTTCTGTTAAAATGTATCAATACCAACTTAATATAGTCTTTCCTTTGACCTTATGCTTTCTTTTAATCAGTTAATATCTCTTCTTGTTCACTAGAAAAATAAAGTAATATAACAAATAAAAAAAAAGGTAACAAAAGTTTGCTTGGCACGTCATGGCATCAAATAAGCTTAGAATGCTTAGATCGCTTTATTTGCTTAAACTTTGTATCTGTAATGCCTCTATGTCAAGACATTCAGCAACAAAGAGAATTGCAGCAGGGGTCTCTTGTGGCCCCTCCCCTGACGTCAACGTCCGCCACATATAATATGGCAATGAACGACTGATTTAAGAGAGCTTAGAAGGGGAACAACGATTGTCTCCTAAGCTTCAATGTTGTTGTCGAAATACCTTGCTAGCAAGGCATTCAGTAATACTGAAAACCCACCCAAGGACACAAGTGCAACTGCAAGAGAATTTGCCTCTCGCAAGATGGCGGCGCCCATTTAAAATTTTCCAAGAGGGTCTCTCTAGACTCTCCTGAGAACTCTGAGCTCCCCCTGTAGGTTGAATACAACTACTGCCTTTGACAATTCAAGTCAATGGAAGTCAGGTTTATAATTACAATGTGATTACTAAAAATTAAGAAAATGGAAAAAATACAATCGTTAATAAAAAAAAAAAATAGATAATTATATAGACATAAAACATACGGAGTTGGCTAAACTTGAAAATATATTCTTAGTTGTTGATTGTAATGTCTGCATAGAAATCTGGAAAGGGTGAAAATAAGTCACAGTCACCTGTATTCCTTTCTTTTATATTCATATATATATTTTTCCTTAGTGTTTTATAGGACTATTTGCCTTGAAATTTGTTTCATAGCTCCTCCCAATCCTGGTCACGTGACCTCATACTCTATTTTAATTGATCAATAATTGATCAAGGTGGTGCAGTAGACATTGCGTAGCTAGATTTCAGTAAGGCTTTTGACTCTGCCCCACATAGAAGACTAAAGGGATTTAGGGGTAATTATTTCAGAGGAATTAAAGGTAGGCAGACAATGCAATAAAGTAGCTAGAAATGCTAGCAGAATACTTGGTTCTATTGGGAGAGGTATTAGCAATAGAAAAGAGGTGCTAGAAAAGTGTGTATGCTGTTGTACAGAGCACTGGCGAGACCTCGCTTGGAATATTGTGTACAGTATTGGAGAACGTATCTCCAGAACATCATAGATACTTTGGAGAGAATTCAAGGACCCTTCCTATTTAATTGGTTCATGGTTGCAGGATACTTACCAGAGGGAATATGATAGAAACATTCAAATACATAAAATGAATCAACACAACAACGGAGGAGAGTATTTAAAAGAACAAAAACTATCACAACAAGAGGACATAGTCTTAAATTGGAGGGGCAAAGGTTTAAATGTAATATCAGGAAACATTACTTTATTGAGAGGGTGGTAGATGCATGGAATAGCCTTCAAGCTGAGGTGGTAGATGTGGAGTTTAAGCATGCATGGGGCAGGCATAAGGCTATCCTAGATATAAGATACCAGAGACTAAGGAAAGCATTCAGAAATTGAAAAGACTGGGTTGGCCAAATGGTTCTTATCTGCCGACACGTTCTTTGTTTCTATGACATTATAAAGAATCCATCTCCCCCTGAGTTATGTTGTTTCAGTCCAAGGTCTGCTAAACTACCAAAAAGTTGGTTTCATCTTTTCTCGTGCATCTTGTCACACAGTTGATCAAAACAGAATAGGGAGATAGGGGACAACCTTGTCTAGTTTTTTAACAAGCAGCTATGCACAGGAGTAGGGCATTGACCTGTATGTAAGCTGACAGGTTTGTGCAAAAGGCCCACTAATGCTTGCATATGGGGCCCTAATGACAAATTTCAAATTAAAAGCACCCTAAAAAGTGGTTTCTATACATGAGTTGATAAATGTAAGGATGGGATGCATGTGGTTTAGATTAGTTAGTGTGTAGTTATATGAGATTGATGCTTTTGATGGTGTCCCTAGCTTCTATGCCAGAGTGAAATTCTACCTGATCCATGGATTATCATCCAAAATGCACATATTACTCTATAGCTTCTGCACTGTTCAAGATTTATATCTGGATAAGAGAAGAAGACTGTGATTGTCTCTAGTTTCTCCAAGGTTTTTCCCTGGCCGTCTACAATTGAGCAATATTGCAAAAATGGTTGTCAATCTAGCCATAAAGTCAATGCAAATAACTTTTTCACAGGTTTTGCTACTTCTCTATATATTCTTCTTAGACTGAAACATACAATGAATCATGGTCAAACACAGAGCCACATTTATGTTGCAGAAGCCATTACTTGGAAATAGGCAAAGTGTATGGTCATAACAGTTGAACCATATATATGGGTGAAGCTACCAACGTGCCTCCTCTAAAATAATGGAGCTATACGCAAAGGAAAAGTAAGCAAAAATCATTTAATGCCTCTAACATATATTACATTTTTAATAGGATCATGTTCATCATAATGGTGTTGTAATGGTGATTACGACAAAGCAGCAGGCATATATTTTGGTGGCATTAAGGTTATCTATTACTTCTGCTTGATGGCTTTTACTTTGATTCTTCCTTGTCAAATGTGAATTCCTACTGATGTATATGTTTTGAAGTATATGTTAGTTGAACAGTAATGAGGTCAGTAATGGGTCACTATGCATGAAACCACCCTGTGTGCGGTGTGACACCAGTAGGCGAAAACACATTTTTGCTTACACAAATAGCTTATCATATTATGTTATATTCCTTATAATACTCTAGTACAGAAACCGCAGTTCATACAATACATGACTTCAAAATATACCCAATTATAATACAGTTTTCAGTATATGTTCATTTAAGCTCATTTATGTGTTTAAAACTGATTTATATGTTTATTTGTATATGTAGCTCACCTTCCCAGCAGCATCTAATGCCAAGCTTCCACTGTTAGAAACTGTGTCATCCACTGATGATTGGGCATAGTTTGGAGTAAAGATTATTAAATCATTTTTGGGTGGAGCTCCACTTAGACAAACTTTATACTGACGTTGTTGAGAGTAAGTCCAGCTTCCTGCTATGCTTGGGCAGACATTATTCTGTTTTAGTTCATTCATTTCTTGTGTCCACGTATGCCACTTCAAAACAGTATACACAGCAAGTGTTAAAAGAAATACAGTGGAGATTGCGCAAATAGATATAATCAGATATATGTTGACATCTTTAAATTCTTCATTTTTTCTGTCGAAATTCTTCTTTTCAACTGGTAAATCCTGCTGAGACTCTACCAGTAATATGACAAGAGTTACTATCAATGACATTTCTGGATCACCATGATCTTTTACTTCAATGGACAGTCTGTGCTCATCACTGTCTGATTCCACGAGGGGACGGATGACAATGATTTCCCCAGTTAGATGACCAACACCAAATGGTGTATTTTGGGCAGGATTTTTAAACTCATAAGTAAGCCAAGCATTGTAACCAGAATCTGCATCAATGGCTTTAACTTTTGTCACCAAATGCCCATGTTTAGCATTTCTTGAAATCATCTCTGTAAGTCTGTTTTCACTATTGAAAAATGGAATATTGAGAACCGGGGCATTATCATTAATATCCTCAATGAAAATGGGCAAAGTCATATTGCTACTCAGTGGAGGTAATCCGGCATCAGTTGCTTTTATTTGACACTGGAAATGTGCCATTTGCTCATGATCAAATGACAGTAAAGTAAAAATCTTCCCATTCTCTGGGTTTATGGATATATAAGTAGATATGGGGATTCCATCCACTTTGTTTTCAATGAGTGAGTATGTGATGAAAGCATTCTGGTTGATATCGAAATCATTGGCTGATACAGTGTAGATATGAGAGCCTGGAGGGTTGTTTTCCTTAACAGCAACTGCCTCAGGAATAGGTGAAAAAGTTGGAGGGTTGTCATTCACATCACTTATTTCAACCTTGAATGTCTTTTTCACAGAAATAGCAGGGGATCCTTCATCTGTAGCCACTATGTCAATGTCATACTCTGAGACGGTTTCCCGATCTAAAGGTCCATCCACAATCAGTGAGAAATATCCCCTTATTGTTGATGCTATTTTGAACGGGACATTTTTGGAGATGTCACAATTCACCTTCCCATTCAATCCAGAATCTCTGTCTTGAACAGTAATAATGGCAACTACTGATCCTAGCGATGAATCCTCAGGGACTGGGACATTGAATGATGTCACTGCCATTTCTGGCGGATTATCATTTACATCCACAATATTAACTATGACCTTGCAGTGCCCTGCAAGTGCATTAGAACCTTTGTCAATAGCATCAACTTCAATTTCATACAAACTTTTACTTTCAAAGTCTACATCTCCTATAACTCTAATAATTCCCGTGTGATGCTCTATACTAAATATTGATGTCACTTGATCCGAAACCACATTATTAAATGCGTAAAATATTTCACCATTATCACCTTCATCCGGATCTGTTGCATTCAGCTTGATAACAACGGTTTCTTTGAGAGCATTTTCTAGCAAACTAACTGTGTAAAATGACTGATCAAAGACTGGAGCATTATCATTGGCATCTAGCACTGTAATAAGGAGCTCTGTTGTGCCACTTAATTTTGGTTTACCACCATCATAGGCAGTAAGGATAACATTATGGACATTAATATGTTCTCTGTCTAGTGCCTTTTTTAACACAAGATGCAGGGATTTGCTTTTCTGTGTGTAGGTTTGGACATCCAAAGTAAAATATTCACTTGAACTCAGTTCATAGTTTGTGATAGAATTTGTTCCAACATCAGCATCCACAGCGCCCTCTATTGGAAAATAGTAACCAGGTTGCCTCACCTCTGAGATATTTATCTTAAATTCTTTTGATGAGAAAACTGGATAATTATCATTTATATCTTCAATCTCTACATCTACATGATGAATCTGCACAGGGTTATCTACTATGATCTCTAGCTGCACAATACAAATGCTGGTCTCTGGACAAAGCTCTTCTCTATCTATCAGGTTATTGACAAATAATATTCCATTTTGCAGGTTTACCTGGAAATAGTCTGTGCCATCCTTAGAGACAATTCTTAATCTTCTGGAATTAATGTCATTGATCTGCATCCCAAGATCCTGAGAAATTCTTCCAACAAATGTTCCGTGTTTGGAATTCTCCGGCACCATATAATGGAGCTGACTCAGGATAACATCAGCAGCCATTTGGATTATGAAGACTACAAGCAGCCTGCTTTGTAATGTGAAATTTTTGTATCGAAGATACATTTCAAAAGCTCCCAAATATTTCTGGGTTAAATATAATCTTCAAATCTTGAAGAAAAATCTTCCATCACCAATATGCTTTTGAACAAGACCAAGTAAATTAATAGAATTACTTACTACTGTCTTGATTTCAAAAAATGAGGCAACAGTGACACCAAGTGACTCAATGGCGAAGTACAAGAATATTCTTTTTTAAAGGTAAAATATATTTTTTCTTTTACTCATTTTGTTTATGCAATTACATTGTTACTATTTTAATTAACTTCATATTTAATATTTATTTTTCATGTTTTATAATGTGTTTAATATTTGATAAATTAGTGATAAATCAATCCGGTGCGCGCTGTTAATCTTTGAGATTAATAATATATAATTTGTTAGATTTGTTCTTATACAATTTACATATTTTAATGCATTTATATAGTAACTGCAAAAACCTTAGCGAACATGTTACATTTTATAATACAAAGATATATATATATATATATATATATATATATATCTGTGTAGTCAACTTTTTGTGAATTTTTTGTTTTGGAGAATAATGTTCTTATTTATCACATATCTAACTCACTCTTTGTTTTAAATGTATTCCTCTTTTGTCTGGTGCCCGTAAACTCGTCATATGTCTTAGTTAGAAATGACAGTCTTTCCTATTTTACAATGGCCTACATTTACACCACACTTGTTTGTTTTTAACGTCTTATTGTCACGTTACAACGGGTATTGGAGACACCGAAGCCAGACAGGACCCAAGGGAACAATAAGTATAAACATGCCAAGGTCAGGATTCTGGACGACAGGATAAACGGTAAACTCGCCGAGGTCAGGATGCCAGAAGATAGCGTAGTCAAGAACAAGCCGAGGTCAAACACGAAGACCATCAGAAGGCAAGGCATCTTCGGTCTGAAGGGTTTGTATAGGGATCTGCAAAGTTCGAATCTCCCGCCAAAAATGTCCTGTGTCAGGAATCGCGGCCATCTTGAGTGTGGTGTAATCTCCCTTCATAAAGTCCTGTAGTTTGGACGCAGCTGGAGGTCTACCTCTCCTGCGTGGCTCTTCAGAAGTCTGCAGCAGAGGACGTGCGGTGGAGGGGGGGTCTCCCTCTCCTCTGTGGCGGAAGCTGCTGAGGTGGCCGTGCGGTGGAGTGGGGTCTCCCTCTCCTCTGTGGCGGCTGCTACTGAGGTGGCCGTGTGGTGGAGGGGGGTCTCCCTCTCCTCCGTGGCGGCTGCTGCTGAGGTGGCCATGCCGTGCGGTAGAGGGGGGTCTCCCTCTCCTCCGTGGCGGCTGCTACTAAAGTGGCCGTGCGGTGCAGGGGGGTCTCCCTCTGTTCCATGGCGGCGGCTGCGGCTGCGGCGGCGTGAGAACAGGCGGCAGGTGAGTAACACTAATGGGCAATATTTTAAGGAATTCTATAGTAAATAAACACTGATCATGTGTAAATCAGTAATATATTGTGTCAGTTCTATATATTCTTAAATTTTTCTAATAACATATTGAGGTGCTTAAATATTATTCTGTTTTGATTATATGTATGCAAGTTTCTCTTCCAGAGGAAGAAAGGTTGCTTTTTTAATGGGAGCCAACGTTAGAAGCCTTTAAATTCTGCTTTTGCCACAGTTAGTGATATTATGGAACTGATGACATTCAAACTAATTATACTTTTAAGGTTGATTCATACTGGTGTCTGTGGTTGTTAAGTTTTTTGGGCATATCAAAAATGTTGTTTTGTAAGGAATGGTAGGCACCAATCTTCAAGCATTCTAAACGTCAGAGCAGAAATTATAACATAACTCCTGAAAGATGCGCACAAAGGAAAAATAAAATATAAAACAAAAAGCTTTAAGATATTACTTAATACTGCATTAAAAAGTATAATTAAACTGATATCTAAAATTCTAAATTGTACCAATTATATAATGCGGAAATAAAACAAAACTGTTCTAAACAGCTGAAACCGACTTGACATGTTACTGTTCATTTGATGCATATTAAAACAAGTAATTCTTATAAGAAGCGTGAACAAGGTTATACCTTGCTTAGATCTTACAAATTAGCAATCTAAGTCACGGCGTCGAGTGTAATGAAGGAGATCATTATCCACATGCTTCATAATATATGTTTAAATGTGATATCCCTTTAATTTGCTATTATCCTATCTAATCAGTAGTAGTATTCTATTCGTTGGTGCATACATGTCAACAATATGAAACACCAAATACTACTTTAAAAGGCCAAAAAATATTTATCTCACCTTCCCAGCAGAATCTGTTGTCAAGCTGCCATTATTAGAAATCGTGTCATCCAATGATGATTGGGGATAATTTGGAGTGAAGAGTATTAAATCATTTTTGGCTGGAGGTCCAGTTAAACAAATCTTATATTGCCGTTGTTGTGAGTAAGTCCAACTTCCAGCTATGCTTGGACAAACATTATGTTGTTTCAGGTCATTAATTTCTTGTGTATACTTATGCCATCTCAAAACTGTATACACAATAAGAGTAATAAGAAATATAGTGGAGATCAAGCAAATAGACATAATCAGATAAATATTGGCATCTGAAAAATCATTCTCTTTCCTTTTATGATGTTTTGTCTCGACTGGTAAGTCTTCTCCAGATTCAACAAGTAAGATGACTAAAGTCACAGTTGATGAAATCTCTGGGTCTCCATGATCTTTCACTATGATGGATAACCTGTGTTCATCGCTATCTGATTCCATGAGGGGACGAATGAGAGTAATTTCCCCAGTTTGATGTCCAACACTAAATGGGATGTTTTGAGCAGGATCCTTAAACTCATAGGAAAGCCACGCGTTGTAACCGGTGTCTGCATCAACGGCTTTAATTTTTGTCACCAAATGACCTTCGGCAGCAGATCTTGAAACCATCTCTGTCAGTCTGTATTCGCTACTTAAATACGGAGTGATAAGAGATGGAGCGTTGTCATTAACATCGTCAATAAAAACATGCAAAGTCAGGTTGCTACTCAGTGGAGGTAATCCGGCATCAATCGCTTTTATTCGACACTGAAAATGGGCCATTTGTTCATGATCAAATGATAATAAAGCAAAGACTTTTCCATTCTCTGGGTTTACGGATATATAAGAAGATACAGGAATCCCATCAATGCTGCTGTCAATAAGTGAGTATGTGATGAAGGAGTTTTGGTTAATATCTGAATCACCAGCCAACGCAGTGTAGATATGAGAGCCTGGAGGGTTGTTTTCCTTAACAGAAATCGTCTCCGAAATGTGTGGAAAAGTTGGAGGGTTGTCATTCACATCACTTATTTCTATCTTGATTGACTTTTTCACAGAAAGAGCAGGGGATCCTTCATCTGTAGCCACTATGTCAATGTCATACTCTGAAACGATTTCCCGATCTAATGGTCCATCCACTACCAGTGAAAAATATTCCCTTAGTGTTGATGTTATTTTAAAAGGGACATTTTTGGAGATGTTACAATTCACCTTCCCATTCAATCCAGAATCTCTGTCATGGACACTAATGACAGCAACAACTGAACCTAGTGACACATCCTCAGGAACTGGGGCATTAAGTGATGTCACTGCCATTTCTGGTGGATTGTCATTTATGTCTACTACATTGACTATGACCTTGCAGTGTCCAGTCAGGGCACTAGCACCTCTGTCGGTAGCATCAACTTCAATTTCATAAACATTTTTCCTTTCAAAATCAACATCACCTATAACTCGGATAATCCCTGTATTTTGTTCTATGCTAAAGACTGATGTAATATATTGTGAAGCTACTTTATTAAATGTGTAAAAAATGTCACCATTTTCACCTTCATCTAAATCTATTGCATTGAGCGTTGTGACAACAGTTCCATTGAGAGAATTTTCTAACAAACTAACTGTGTAAAATGGCTGGTCAAACAATGGGACATTATCATTGATATCCTGCACTATAATATAGAGTTGAGTTGTGCCACTTAATTTTGGTTTACCGCGATCAAATGCAGTAAGAGTTAGATTGTGAAGAGGAATTTGTTCTCTGTCTAGTGCTTTTTTTAAGACAAGCTGGACAGATTTGGTTTTCTGGGTATATGTTTGAACATCTAATGTAAAATATTCACTTGAACTCAGTTCATAGTTGGTGATAGAATTTGATCCAATATCAGCATCCACAGCGCCCTCTAGTGGAAAGTGGGATCCTGGCAGCCTCACCTCTGATATAAACAGTTTAAATTCTTTTGATGAGAAAACTGGATAATTATCATTTATATCTTCAATCTCTACATCAACATGATGAATCTGCACAGGCTTATCCACTATGATCTCTAGCTGCACAATACAAATGCTGGTCTCTGGACAAAGCTTTTCTCTGTCTATCAGCTTATTGACAAATAATATTCCATTTTGTAGATTTACCTGGAAATAGTCTGTTCCATCCTTAGAGACAATCCTTAATCTTCTGGAATTAATGTCATTGATATGCATCCCAAGATCCTGAGCAATTCTTCCAACAAATGTTCCATGTTTTGATTCTTCCGGCACCATATAATGGAGCTGACTCAGGATAACATCAACAGCCATTTGTACTATGAAGATAAGCAGCCTGGCTCTTGATGAGAAAATACTGTTCTTCAAACACATTTCTACAGCTGCAAATATTGTTGGATTGTTAATGCTCTTTAAATCATTACAAAAATATTCCTTCTTTTACCTCTATTCTATTCTCTTTTAAAAAAAAACCCACAGACCCCAAGATCTGATGTAATAATGGAATTGCAGGATTCCTCTTGCAAAAAAATGATGCAACAGTGACACCTAGTGACTAGAAGGAGAGTTACAGTACAATTCTGGATCTTAAAAAGGTAAAATATGGATGTTATTTTCCCAGTATGCATATGAAACTTAATATTTGTTGAAAATTAGAGAGAAATAATATAGGTTTTTGATGGGGCATCAGCATTTTTGTGCCAGTTTAATACATACATTATGCTAAATTAGTGTGAATTTAGTGTGTAAATGAGTGTCAAATTAACAGTTGTGTATTTATTCTATCCAACATCCAGGTAAACCTAGAGATGTTTAAAAGTTGTCAGTACAGTGGTATACTCAGTACTGTCCACATATATATATATATATATATATATATATATATAAATATATATATATATATATATATATATATACACACACACATACATACACACACACACACACACAACAGAATAATTTAACCTTTTGTTATCAAGGTTATAGTTATGTAATTTATTGCATTAACAGCTGAGTAGATTTCTCAACATACGCTTATTAACAAAACACACCTAAAATGTAATTGAAAATATGTCACTTTATTTTTAATGAGAACTTTGAAGTATATATATATCATTCTCTCAAGGTAAGTTATGTCTGATCATATCTTCAGACCTTTTGTTCACCTTTTCACACTTTCTCCATAATGGATATGACCATTCAGCCTTTCCATTATTGTATATTTGATGCCTCCACAGCATATCAAAAAAGCAGAACTGCTCCTTGGAACATTACACATTTCTGAAGAAGCATTTGTAAGAAAGTCCATTTAGTAGGTTACCTATGGTTCAAAGTTCAAAATATAATAATGCCTATTTTCAGGGGCTCAAACGTAATTAGACATAGTGACATAATCATAAACAAAATGATAATAATTAATAATTGGTTGCAAATCATTTGCAGTGAATGGATAAATGAAGTCTGGAACCCATAGACATCACCAAATTCTGGGTTTCCTCCCTGGTGATGCTTTGCCAGGCCTTTGTACATGGATCTTTCTGTCTCCAATTTTGTCTTTAGCAAGTGAAATGCATGTTTAATTGAGCTGAGGTCAGATAACTGACTTGGCCATTGAAGAATAGTCTACTTATTTGCCTTGAAACATTCTTTGGTTGCCTTCACAGTATGTTTTTGGGTCATTGTTTATCTGTACTGTGAATATCTAACATCAGTTAGATTTGGCTGAATCTGAGCTGACAGCCCCTATGCACTTCAGTCATATCCCCAAGAAACATTAGTAACCCAGTTCCATCGGCAGCCAAACATGCTCATGCCATAACACTGCCTCCGCCATGTTTCACAGTTTATGTCATATGCTTCAAATGATGAGCTGTGCGTTCCCTTCTCCGTACTCCTCTCATTCCTATCATTCTGGTATAGGTCTATCTTAGTTTCATATTTTCAAATAATATTGTTCTAGAAGTACGTAGATATTGTATGTGTTTTCTGGCAAAGTCTGTTCTGCCCTTCCCATTCTTGAGGCTTACCAATGGGATTCACCTTGTGGTAAAACCCTCTGTATTTACTTTGATGACTTGTAATTTTGATTGCAGACTTTGATTTTATTCTTGATACGGCTAGATGATGCCTTTTGTTGTGGATGAGTTCACCCGCGCTTTCTTTCTTTTTTAGTACCAAATGGTTGAGTTAGCCATTCGTAATGTTTCTACTAAGGGTTTTGTTTTTTTCAGCCTAATGATGCTTTACTCCATTGTCTGATCTTTGGGCCTCACGTTGAGAGCTGACAGCAACAGATTTCAAATACAAAGCCCACATTTGGAATCAATTCCAGGCTTTTTAACTGCTTAATTGTTTATGAAATAATTCTCAGTCAATTGTACAATTACCTGTTGTCTCTTGAAACGAGGATGAATGCATATAACAAGTAGGATTCCTTTAATAAGTGCATTCTTTTCATCTAACCACTATATTGAGTCTATCCAAATGATTTCATAAATATCCCAGTCATGTTTTTTATTAGGCGAGTCTGGTGGTTTTTATAAGTCCAGTCAGGTGTTATCAAAATGCCATAATGCATTATTTTATTGTTGTGACTGATTCATGCTGACAAACTATGTTCATCAACTACCTCATAGAGATAAAAAAAAAATGAAATGTAAAGTGATATCGTCATCCTGCCTTGTGAAAGATCATATCCCATATTTCTTAAAATACTCATGTTGCCCACAGGCGGTCCAGCCTGATCTTGGCTCTAGCCCTCCAGCACATGACCCTACATCCAACCCACCCCTCCCTGCCTCTTCCCACCTCTAGCCACACACCCCAAAAAGGTGTCCCAATGTTTGAGAGTATGCCAATATATATATATATATATAAGAACTTGATAAAGACCTCATTGTGAGGTTGAAACGTTGTTTCTGTCTTCCTGTAATAAATCTGCCTGAGCTGGAACCCTTGAGTGCCCGGAGCCTTTATTTATTTTGATCTACCGGGGAGCTGGCCCTTCCTGGCACAGTTAAGCACCTGAGTTCCTTTGGAGTGTGCAGATTCCTCATTCTGATTATTAACTCTAAATTAAGCATACAGCATGCTACACTAATGACATATCTGAAACTTCTTTTTTTTGGTGTAATGATTTTACATAAAGATATATCACATGACAAATCTATAGTTATGAATTACCAAAACGCATATTAAAGTGATCAGCTTTCAGAAAATACATTTATCTTATTTGTACTATGCAGCCAATGTCCCACTCGACCATCTTTTTTTGTATAAATAAAGTAAAACTATTTGTATTCATGAACGTAATCATTTTGAACTACCTAACAGTTTTTGCCATGTATTAATTACCCACACACACAAGTTCAGCATGCATTGTTTGGATGATGATAGATTTTTTTTTCTTTTGCAAGCATCTGCAATTAAACCATATTTTTCTCAATTCATAGATCCTAAAACATGAATAAAAAATATTTTTTTTATCTCACCTTTCCAGCAGAGTCTGATGCCATACTGCCACTATTAGAAATTGCATCATCCATTGATGGCTGTAGATAGTTTGGAGTAAAAAGTATCAAATCATTTTTGGGGGAAGCTCCACTCAGACAAAATTTATACTGACGCTGTTGAGAGTAGGTCCAGCTTCCTGCTATGCTTGGACAAAAATGATGTTGTTTCAACTCATTAATTTCCTCTGTATACTTATGCCACCTTATAACAGTATACACAATGAGCGTTATAAGAAAAACAGTGGAGATCAAGCAAATAGATATAATCAGATAAGTATTGGTATCTGAAAATTCGTCTTCTTTTCGATTACGATTCAGTCTTTCTACTGGTAATTCTTGCCCAGATTCCAACAGTAAGATAGTTAAAGTCACCATTGTGGACATCTCTGGGACTCCATGATCCTTCACTATAATGGACAGTTTGTGTTCTTTAGCATCTGATTCCATGAGGGGACGAAGGACAGTGATTTCTCCATTGTGACCTCCAACACCAAATGGGATCCTTTGTGCAGGATCTTTAAACCCATAAGAAAGCCATGCATTGTAGCCCGAGTCTGCATCAACTGCTTTAATTTTTGTCACCAAATGGCCCACTGTGGCCGATTTTGGAACCATCTCTGTTATTGTATTTTCACTACTGAAAAACTGAGTGATAAGCGCTGGGGCGTTGTCATTGATATCTTCAATGAAAATATACAAAGTCAGAATGCTGCTCAGTGGGGACAGCCCAGCATCTGTTGCTCTTATGAGACATTGAAAATGCGTCACCTGTTCATGATCAAATGACACCAAAGCAAAAATCTTCCCATTATCAGGATTTACAGAGATGTACAAAGATACAGGAACTCCATTGGTTGTGCTGTCAATAAGCGAATATGTGATGAATGAGTTCTGGTTGATATCGGAATCATAAGCTGAAGCAGTGTATAGATGGGAACCTGGAGGATTATTTTCTATTATAGAGATGGTGTCAGAACTTTTGAAAAAAGTTGGATTGTTGTCGTTTACATCACTTATTTCTACTTGAATTGATTTTGTCACTGAAAAAGATGGGGATCCTTCGTCTGTAGCTGTTATTTCAATAGTATATTCGGAAATGTAATCCCGATCCAATGGTCCATCCACTACTAATGAGAAGTACTCTCTCAGTGTTGATGTTATTTTAAAGGGGACATTTTTAGAAATATGGCAGTTCACCTTTCCATTCAGTCCTGCATCTTTATCATGAATGCTTATAACTGCAACTACAGCTCCCAGTAATGAATCCTCAGAAACTGGGACATTGAGTGACGTCACCATTAGCTCGGGAGGATTGTCATTTACATCTACAATATTAACTAGAACCTTGCAGTGCCCAGTCATTGCACTATGGCCTTTGTCAACTGCATCAACCTCAATTTCATACATGTTTTTCCTCTCAAAATCTACCTCCCCGACTACTCTTATAATTCCTGTGTTCTGCTCTATATTAAAGACTGATGTTATTTGTTCTGGGACTAGTTTATTGAATACATAAAATATTTCACTATTTCCCCCTTCATCTAAATCAGTCGCATTAAGTTTGGTGACAACCGTTCCCTTGAGAGCATTTTCCGACAAGCTAACTATGTAAAATAACTGGTCGAACACCGGGGCATTATCATTAACATCTTGCACTGTAATTAGGAGTTGAGTTGTGCCACTCAGTTTTGGTTTACCACCATCAGATGCAGTAAGAGTTAGATTATAAACTGGCATTTGTTCTCTGTCAAGCTGTTTCTTTATAACAAGTTGTACGGATTTGCTTTTCTGTGTATATGTTTGGACATCTAATGCAAAATAATCATTTACACTCAATTCATAGTTTGTAATAGAGTTTGTTCCAACATCAGCATCTACAGCCCCCTCTAGTGGGAAGTAGGATCCTGGAAGCTTCATCTCTGATATGTATAGTTTGAATTCACTTGATGAAAAAATTGGAAAATTATCATTTATATCTTCAATCTCTACATCAACATGGTGAATTTGCACAGGTTTATCTACTATGATCTCTAGCTGCATGATACAAACGCTGATCTCTGGGCAAAGCTCTTCTCTGTCTATTATCTTATTAACAAATAATATCCCATTTTGTAGATTTACCTGGAAATAGTCTGTTCCATCCTTAGAAACAATCCTTAGTCTTCTGGAATTAATGTCACTGATCTGCAGTCCAAGATCCTGTGCAATTCTCCCAACAAAGGTTCCATGTTTAGATTCTTCCAGCACCATATAATGGAGCTGACTCAGTGCAATCTCAGTAGCCATTTGCATCATGAAGACAGCATATAATCTGATTCTAAAGGGAAAAAATGTGTATTGCAGGCAAAAACCCATAGCTCATTGATCATGAAGATTTAAAAATATTATTCACTCTGTAAAAAAAACACCCCAGTACCTAAAACCTACCAGAGATAAAGAGGTTTTATGCTAATGGCAGCACAGAAATCTTCATGTAAAAAGTTATGCAAGGGTGACACCAAGTGGCAAGATGTAGAACTACAAGAACATACTAATTTTAAAGCTATTTATTTAGTAGATTTGTTGAAAGTATTTCAAGAAAAAATGAATTTAGTTTAAACAAAATGCAAAATGTTTTCTTCTGTGTTCTAAATATGTCTACTTAATTTTGAATGTATTTTATTTACTCATACATGCAACTGATGTACTAGATGTTGTCATTTAAATGTCAACAATAATTTTGAAATTAATTTCTACATTCAAGATAGAATGCTTTTATTTAATATCATGACAAATTAACACAACATTTATGTTATATTAGGAAAATTCTAAAACCTGTTTCATTATCTCTTACTATATTATAATTAAAAGGTTAATTGGTTGAACACTAGTGAATATTAAAACTAAGTTAAACAAAGAATACCTTTAAACTGTATTGCAACTATACATCCTTACAAAATAAAATTAGTTGATAAAATCATAATTCTACAAATAAAATGGTCAAAACATTTTACATGATATTTTTGTCACATTTTATAATTTACACCAAAAGAAAATGAGATACTTAGTGGCATACAGTTGAATGCAAAAATAGCTATAACATACAGTTTAAACATATGAATTTTAAGACACACATCTTCAATACACACTGTTATATTGCTTAATAAATATGAACAGCAGGATCGTTTTTATTATTTCCTAACTCACCTTTAACAATGATAAAAGAATGAAAAAATTACAAATTACTTTAGACATATGTTCATTACAAAGTATTTGTTCTTATACAAGTTTACACCAATTGAACGAACGCAGTGTATTGCATTAAAGGGCATTGCATTAAATCCAGTTAGATAAAATTATTATATCCTGGGTTATCTTGTTTTTACTTTTTAATGATCTTCAAGTCAACGGCAACTTTCTTTGTGTATTTTGTGCGGGTTATATTGTTAAGTTATGTTTGATTTGAAAACGGAAAATGTTTTGTGTAAAAAAAGCTTTGTAACTCCATGTGTTAAAAGATGGGGGGACAATCTTATCTCTTACAATACAGAATTAACAAATATTACTTTAAATCACTTTAAATATATAATAGATTTTGTATATAAAGACATAAATGTGTAAACATTACACTGTAACAGATTGAAGGCATTTCAAAAACTGATTAACATATATTCTGAATTATAAATCCTATATCCTCTATGTTCACATTTATTGAGCATTTAATTAATATTTTCGTTTAATGCAGGTGCATTTATCCAACAAAATATTTTTTTCTTTTGCCGTGAAGTATAGTGTGAAAACTGTAAGATTTTATACATTGCTTGCTTGAATCTTTTCAGAAATGTGAGTATGATAAGGACATGGCACTAGAATAATGATCTGACTCAGCCTTTCCATGTAGATCAATTTATTTTTTTAAGTATAATACAATTGCTTATCTGAGTGTATCGTATGAATATGTTTCTTCATGGTCTATATAAAAATTTGGCAGAAAATAGATATGAGCTCCTGCGCCCTTTGTAAATGTGTCCAATAGATGTGGCTGTACATAAATGTAGATTGCAGAAGCGGTCCATGTAGGTGACAGTATACAATATAATGCAGTTTAGGCATCCATAAAAAGGATACTTCAATAATCATTCTAAAAAAAAACTATAGATGATAAATTTCAACTACATCTCACATGACTCTCATCAGCATCAGAGTTGTAGTCCACAAGAATCATGGGTCTTTTTTTTGTTTTAAATTTGTTTCCATGCGTCAATATTTTCCATTTTTTGTTGTTGCAAGGGTAGCAGGTTAGATAGAGAGGAGCAACTGTTACATTACAACTAATCTGTAGGCAGTACATTGTATCTCCTCGGCAGCAAGCAGCCATGTGTGCCTGGGCACGATAGGAATGTGATTGCTGTTAACAATCATATATATATTAATATTGTTATTGAATTTTTTTGTCCAGTTTTGGTGTGTTACTTACTTTTAATAAAAGTGTGAGATTTTTTTTATGGTGGGGGAGTCATTTTCGGTTTCAGCCAAGTAAATGCTGAATGTTTGGTTTCGGTCCAGAATTTTCATTTCGGTCCATCCCTAAGCCAGACACTGAAGTGGTAGGCCTACACCACATCAATGTTTGGCTTAGTATATAGTGATAGGGGTTATGCTGCACTATTGTCAATGTCTGGCTCAATGTATAGTGATAGGGGTTACACTGTACCACCGTCAATGTCTGCCTCAGTATATAATGATAGGTGTTGCGCTGTACCACCATCATTGTCTGCCTTAGTATATAGTGATAGGTGTTATACTCTACCACTGTCAATGTCTGCCTCAGTATATAGTGATAGGTGGTATGCTGCACCCCATCAATGTCTTTCTCAGTATATAGTGATAGGTGTTATGCTGTATCACCGTCAATGTCTGCCTCAGTATATAGTGATAGGTGTTATGCTGTACCCCCGTCAATGTCTGCCTCAGTATATAGTGATAGGTGTTATGCTGTACCACCATCATTGTCTGCCTCAGTATATGGTGGTAGGTGTTATGCTCTACCACTGTCAATATCTGCCTCAATATATAGTGACAGATGTTATGCTGTACCCCGTCAATGTCTGCCTTAGTATATAATGATAACAGTTATGCTGTACCACCGTCAATGTCTGCCTCAGTATATAGTGATAGGTGTTATGTTGTACCCCCGTCAATGTCTGCCCCAGTATATAGTGATAGGTGTTATGCTGTACCCCGTCAATGTCTGCTTCCGTATATAGTGGTAGGTGTTATGCTGAAGCGCCGTCAATATCTGCCCCAGTATATAGTGATAGGTGTTATGCTGTACCACCATCAATGTCTGCCTCAGTATATAGTGATAAGTGTTATGCTGTACCACCATCAATGCCTGCCTCAGTATATAGTGATAGGTGTTATGCTGTACCACCGTCAATGTCTGCATCAGTATATAGTGATAGGTGTTGTGCTGTACCACCGTCAATGTCTGCCTCAGTGTATAATGATAACAGTAATGCTGTACCACCTTCAATGTCTGCGCCAGTATATAAGAATAGAAGCTATGCAGTTTTAAAGTGTGTGGAGGGGGGGTGCCACATACAGGATCTGCCCCAGGTGCCAAATACTCTAGGTAAGCCCCTGAGGAAGACGTAAAAATACCATCCATGACGCTATCAATAAGGGAGTATATGATGAAGAAATTTGAATTGATATCCAAGTCAGAGGTTGATACAGTGTAGACAAGAGAACCTGGAGGGTTGTTCTCCTTGGTAGAAATTGTTTCAGATCTTTGAGGAAAAGTTGGATGATTGTCATTCACATCACTTACTGGTATCTTAACGGTTTTTACGACAGAAATGGAGAACCTTCATCTGTAGCTGTTGTTTCAATCTCATATTCTGCAATGTTTTCTCGATCTAAAGGTTAATTCACAACCAGTGAGTTTTAATATAATTTTGAAAGGAACATTCTTTGAAACATGCCAATTCCCCTTTCCATTCAGTCCCCCGTCTTTGTCATGAACACTAATAACAGCAACAACTGAGCCTAGTGATGTGTCTTCAGGAACAGGGACATTCAGGGAAGTTATTATGAACTTAGGAGGGGATTGTCATTCATGTCCACAATAACATAAACCTTAATGTCAAAGAGAATAATATTGTTAAAGTTACCTCTCCTTGAACTCTTATTATGCATGTGGTTTGTTCTATGCTGAACACTGATTTCACCTCTTGTGAAACTACTTTATTAAACGCATATATTATTTCACCATTACCTCCTTCATCTTAAGTTTTATAACAATGGTTTCCTAAAGAGAATTGTCTAACAAATTGACTGTGTAAAATTATTCATCAAAAACTGAGACATTAACATCTTGCACTGTGATGAGGAGATGTGTTGTCCCACTTAACTTTGGTTAACCCCCATCAAAGGTTGTGGCATCTGATCTCTGTCTAGTGAATTCTTTAACACTAGTTAAACATTAATTGATTTGCTTTTCTGTGTATATGTTTGAACATCTAATGTAAAATATTCACTTTCACGTAGTTCAGAATTTGTTATTTTTATTTGATTTGCTCTCAATTTGTTCCAACATCAACATCCACAGTGGCCTCTAGTGGGAAGCGAGATACCGGCAATCTGGATTTGAATTCACTTAATGAAAGTACATCTATATCAACATGATCCATTTGTACAGGTTTATCTACTATGATTTATAAATGAACCAGACATAAATTTCTCTTCAACCACAGCCCTTTTCTATCTTTATTAGATAGAGTTTATTAACAAATTAACAAATAATATTCCATTTTGTAGATTTACCTGGAAGTAGTCTGTGTCATCCTTAGAAACAATCCTTCAATTTCTGAAATGAATGTCACTGATCTGTAGTCGGAGATCCTGGGCAATTCTCCCAAAAAAGGTTCCATGTTTTGATTCCTTCAGCACCATATAATAGAGTTGAGTCAAGACAAGATCAGCAGCCATTTGTATCATGAAGACAACAAACAGTTTGATTCCAGCTGAGCAATCATTCTGTTTTAGACTCATTGCTAAGGATTAGGTCTATAGATAAGCAATATAAATATATTTAAGACACTATAGTAGGAAGACTCGGGTTTCTGAGACAGGGAGGAACAATAGCTTTGGTTTTTTAAAAATATTCCTTTATGAATTAATTAGGCAAGGGCTACACCCTGTGGCCAGTTGTGCAATTGCAATAAATATTTTTGGTGTATATCTTACTTACACTGGACTAGATGTATCAATCATTTGTAAGCTTATGTTGGGTAAATTGACAAGTAGGTTAACTGTAATATACAAACATCACCAGTATGAAATGTAAAAAGCCCCAACAACATTACAGGTACATGGAAAATATACAAATTTTAGTTCAGACATAAATTAGGTTTTGAATTCTAAATTACTTTTTCAGGGGTCATTTTCTAGTAAATGCTAATAAGTATATTTACCAGTTTTTGTAATAAGCTATTGGATGAATTAACATTCTTGAAAAAATAAAATAAACAAAATAGAAATAAAGAACAGGAATCAACTAAATTTCAACAAATGTTTACTATACTTTTGATATACCGAGGAAGTAAGCAGAGAAAGAATATACATAACGTGAATTAAGTAACAATGCTTCTCATTTTAAAAGGGTAGCTACCCGAACCAAGAAGGAACTAATAGTAAGTCACCCTAACATGTAGATTTTGGTCTGGTACCCGACAAGGGTTCAATGGAAGCCTCCATAATATGTGGGGAAATTTCAGAAGAGTTCTATACTGGCATTCTAAAAGCATAGAAAATATATTGTTGCTTTACACAAGCCAGAAATCATTTGTGTGTACTGATTATGGCAATTTACACCTTGCTCACCATCCCAGAACTCATTTAAGTGGGAAATGGTGCTCTTGTTCTTAGTGTTGGACATGCTTATGGTCTGTTGTTCATTTCTGGTACACTGGACCAGAAGTGCTCTGGGGAAGCCAGAAAAATGGAACGCTCTGGGTACGCGGGAGAAGCCTGAACAACGGAGGAGACAGAGGTGAGAAGACAGATCCGTTATCTGAAATACTTTTGGTCCCAAGCATTTCAGAGGAGAGACTCAACCTGTGTTTAGGTTATACTTTCACTAAGGAAACGGTAACAAATGTATGATGCTTATAAAGAATAGGGAGGAAATATTTTAATCATAACATTCTATATATTTTCTTACCTGCCCAGAAGAACCTATACGTAGTCCTTTGTCAATGGAATCACCTTCACTATTTGTCAGCTGAGAGAGGTTTGGCATGAATGATTTGTCAAATAATTTTTGTACGAAACTTTATTCAAACATAACTTGTCCGAACGCTGCATGGAAGTCCAGCTGTCAGATGTACTGGAGCCCATGTTGTTTTGTTTAAAGTTTTTAAATCTGTTGTGTATTGGTGCCACTGTATAACTATATATGTAATTAGCATAATAAGAAAAAATTAATTAATAAAAAACATTAATATTAGAAGACTGTGGTTCTTTTTAATTGTAATATTTTGCATGGTTTTCACTAATATAATTGCAATTGTTAAGGTAGCCAACATGACTGGTTCTCCATGGTCCTTCACAAAAACAAATTGGATCCTAAATGGTGGCTTTTCTGATGGGTCTTTAAAGGGATAAGAAAGCCATGCCTTGTATCCAGAATCCATAGCTATTGCCCTTGGGTGATTAGCTATCCAATTTTGGATTATCTTGGAACCATTTCCTTGACAATGGATTCTCTATTAGGGAATGGTAGAAATAGCATGGGTGCGTTATCATTACCACGCATCGGTTGCCCTTAAATGGCACAAAAAAAGAATCTGCTCTTGATCAAACAATACCAAAGCAATAACTTTACCAATTTCTGGCTTTATGGATAGATGAGATGAAATCGTTATACCATAAACTGAACCTTCCATAAGCGAACAAAGTAATAAAAGAATTCTGATTTACATCTAAATCCATGGCTGACATTGTGTACACATGAGATCCTGGACCCTTGTCCATGGTCTAATTGTCACAAATTTTGTCCCCCAAATATTAGAAAAATTATAATAAATGATCCAAAACAGAAGTGTCCATTCAAAAAAAGAGGAAAATAAGTTTGTCGATCTATGTTTATAATAAATAATAGGGAAAATCTAATTAAAACAGTATCAATGTCGTATAGGTGTTGGATAAATCTCAAAAATGAGCGTCCAATCCACTCACATTCTCAAGATCTTGTTAAGTATAACATTACCGGTTACGTTAATTTGTCTACAAAAAAGCGTGCTTTATTTAAAGTTCTCATTGCATCTCACAACAGATAATTCAAGTATAAGGAACGATCTTACTTAAGAAGCCAGTCATTTGGGTGTGAGGGAAACATTCAAGGTGCTCATGTATTGCAGTTCAGCTGAAGACGCTTGTTATTCGGTGTATACAAAAAATAAGAGGATGTTTCCCAGACAGAGGGAGTATAGGCGGTAAGGCTGCATGCTACAGACTAGTCACAGTCACTCCTGACCGGAAGTCCAAAGTTTAAATAGTTAAATTACGTAGGAAGACATAATAAGGAAACCTGTAAGGGTCAAAATGTTGTTACCATTGTGAAAGCATAAGGGCTAAATCATGCAATAATGAATGAATATACCCCCCAAGGAAATAAACCATATAAAAGTATAAATAAAGAGGTGGGGATATATCTATTATATAATATATAACCAAAATTAGTGAAAAAATTATGGCAATGATGAGAAAATAGAGTCACTGAGGAAATAATAAAAGAATTAAAGGAAAAAATAAGCTGGTCTGTTCCTATATATGTGTATGGAATTGTACACCAGAGCTGGGAATTAGAATAGTGGGTCATGAGATCATTCCTATTTGACATTGGTACGAGACATGTGCAAAGGGGCCAAAAACAATTCTTTTGAAATCATCTTCCTAGTCCGCCACGCCACCGCAGACCCGCAGGTGGCCAGAAGAGGAAGAGTGGAGGGGGGCCCTACGGTCAGGGCCAGCCTTAGGTGTTCAGGCACCCTGTGCGGTCTACTTCTCTGGCACCCCCCTCGACAAAAAAGGGAAAAAATCTAGTTTTAATTAGAGATTATTTATGTGCAAGTGCAAACAAGCACAATAATATATAACTGGAAACACTAGTAACAATAATGTACCTTAAATACATTAAATATAGGAAAAAAAGACAGCTAAGTGCAATCTTTGTAACAAAAACATATTCCCTTTAAAATTAGAAAAAATTGGACCCTGGACAATTATTTCCTTTGCATCCCCTCTACGCTCCCTAGCATGCAATCGCTCCCTCCGCTCCCACACCAAAAAAAAAAATATTTTGCACTCTGACTACAGATTAGGGGAAGACTGTGAGAGTTAGTGCGGTCTTCCCTCCTTCTGACTCTACTGTCCCCAAATAGCCCAGCATGAGCCATCTTTGTCCCCAAACAGCCCAGTGTGAGCCATATTTGTCCCCAAACACCCTGCCTGTGCCATCTTTGTCCCATAACCACCCTGCCTGTGCCGTCTTTGTCCCATTAACACCCTGCCCGTGCCATCTTGGTCCCCAAAGCTCAAACACCCTGCTTGTGCCATCTTTGCCTTTCCCCAAATCACTTATACATCTATCATACACACAAAACACTTATACAGTCACTCATTCAATCTATCATTTACACAATTCCTTCACACAGTTATTTATTCTCTCACTCATTCACACAAATCATTTACACATATTCATTAATGCATTCACACCATTCATCCACACATTAATTCATTCATTCTCTAATTCATTCATACAATGTATCCACATATTCATTTATTAATTCTCTCTCATTCACACAATTTACCCACACATTAATTCATACTTTTACTCATTCCGGCAATTCATCCACACATTAATTCATTCATTATCTTCCTCATTTACACAATTCGTACAGACATTAATATATTTATTATCTCACGCTTTCACACAATTCATCCACACATTAATTCATTTATTCTCTCACACATTCACAAAATTCATCCACACATTAATTCATTAATTCTCTCACTCTTTCTTTCAAGATTCTTACATCCTCTCTTTTTCACAATCTCCTCCCCTTCTCACGATCTACCCCTTTCTTACTATCTACCCCATCTCCCCCTTCTTACTATATACCCCCTTAATACTATCTACCCCCTCACTCCCCTCTTCTTACTATCTACCCCCTCTTCCCCTTTCTTAATATCTACCCCCTCTCCCCCTTCTTACTAGCTACCTCCTCCCCCCTTCTTACTATCTACCCCCTTATTACTATCTACCCCATCTCCTTACTATCAACCCCCTCCTTACTACCTACCCCTTCCTCTCCTCCTCTCCCTGCCACCTCAGCGTGGCCCTGGCGTTGGTGATGGGACAGCCGCATGGCTGCCAGCGGGCCCCCGCTGAATAAAGAGGCCTTGTACATCAGCCACATATAATTGTTACAAACTACTGACAAGCCCAGATAAATTGTTGCCCTGCAGTATGGGGGATATATTACTGACTAATTGGCTCCCTTCCATGAGTCTATACTTCTCACATTCTGCAGGGGAGCGCTTTACATGTGCTGGTCATCAATATGAAAAACATGGCCGATGTGGTCACCCTAAAACCACAGTGTCTACAAGCACCCACGGATATCAAGATTACACTTTTTAACTCATTGAGATTCACACATGCTATGTTTTCCCCATGGTTGCCCATACATGATAAGCAACGAATATAAGTGAGGCAATATGTTTTCAGTATTCGGGCAAACCATTTTTGGGCCCTCATGTGTGGGGGTTGAATCTCACTTTTCCAGTTCACTAAGCAGCAATTACAGGGGTTTGCTCTTGCGGTGGCCCAGTCACACAGACAGACCAAGAAACAGTCTATGTTGGAGTGTGCTTGCAAACAGGACTAGTTTACACAGCAAAACAAGACACGAACAGGATACAGGCTGTAGGTAATACACTGGCTGGAAAGTCTCTTGACAGGGAGCTGTGGCTGGGAACACAGCTGGAGTCTTTTGTGGAACATTGTGGCTGGATAGCACCTTAGACTCGGACTGGCAGGGGACTGGAGATTCTCATGCAGGGCACACGGCAGCAAGCCCTGGAGCAGGTAACAAAGCACGAAGCCCTGAGGCGGGTCACAAGGCACAAAGCCCTGAGGTAGGTCACAAGACACATAGCCTTGAGGCAAGGCACGAAACGCTGTGGCAGGGCACACGGTAGAGCCCTGCGCGGGACTGCTTTTTGAATCCCGCTCCCGCCCGCTCCCGCTGTTTTGAATCACGCTCCCGCACGCTCCCGCAATGTGGGTGTTCCGCTCCCGCCCGCTCCCGTCACATTTGTGGCCAATCCTGCCCGCTCCCGCCACATTTGTGGCCAATCACGCCCGCCTCCTTACCTGATTTCCCGCGCAGTCCCGCAAGGCTGCCCTCGAGTTGTTCCCTCACAGCGTCTCTTCTCTTCTCTAGGAGACACTGTAATGGAGCAGCGAGAAGGCATCCTTGCGGGACTGCACGGGATTACCGGGACCCGCAGGTACAGTGCCTGACCGCCCGCTCCCACCCGCAGCCCCAGAAAGACCGCCCGCGCCCGCACCCGCCTCCCAATGCAGTCCTCTGGCACACGGCACAAAGCTCTCAGACAAGGCACACAGCACAAAGCCCTCAGACATCAAATTAAAACCAGAAGATCAGTATGAAGCTGCTAGAAGTCCAAGACAAGGATACAGAGCCACAGCAGTGGGCTGCTTTTACTACAATGAAAATACCCAGACCCAGAGGGCATAGAAGGTATTTAAGGGTAGGCTAACACCCAGGTAACATGCTCAGCTGTCCAGAATAATTAGTAAAGGGTGAGCTACTGCCCGACCTCACTGCTTAACACCGAACTAAAGATGTTTGTGAAGTTTCTTGCCTCAGGATGAAATCAGTGTTGCCCTAATTGGTTCATCCCGATTAAACAGGGTTTGTCCCAAGTAGGGAAAACAGAGACAACACAATTAAAGTCCTCAAACTCATGCACTTGGCCAGACCAAAGCCATCTAATTTTATTCACAAATGTAAAAAAAAGGCTTTTGAAAGGGTGGATTGAAAGTTTACGGCAGTGACCTTGGCACACATGGGTTTCAGGAAGGGGCTGTTACACTGGGTCCTTTCCCTGTATCCTGCCCCTTCCACCAGTGTTCACATCATTTAGCATATGAAATGGGATGAGGCAAGGTTGTCCTCTCTCTCTCCCCTACTATTTATAATCACCTTAGAGCCTCTTATAGAGGCCATTAAAGGTAACTTGGATGTCTGTGGTTTTCAGTGCTCAAATGGGGCATCATAAAATCCTGACATATATGGACAACTTAAATTGATTATTCATAAACATCCTAATGGCACACGGAGTCTTTAGTGGCTTACCATGCTTTGATGGGTTTCCATAGGCCAAGCATTTCCTGCTGCTCTATTGCATTGTCTACCTACCTTTAAGTCTTCTGAAATAATTACCCCTAAATCCCGTTCCTCAGATGTTGAAGTGAGGACAGTATCAAATATTCTATACTCTTATATGATTTTCATGTATACTCTAACAACATACACTTAGACATGCATGCCCACACAATTGAAAAACATACACATACATATACAGACACTCTAACACACTATACAAATATTTACATACACACATTCGCCCTCTCTGATAATCCATGCAGCTCACACATGTCCCCCTCCCTCATCCTCCCTCTTACATTTTTCGCTCTAAAGAACTCTAGAGCTACAAGCTTATTTGCATAGTATATTACCTACCGTGAAAGTAATTTATCTGTTTTAAATAACTTTGTTTTCAGTGATCTATTTAGATAATTTTGGAAATGGTTACTTTCATGCTTCATTTTTTTGTTGTTTTTTATATTATTCGAACTATATCACTAGATATTATCATGGGTCACAGTGATATTAGGGACCAAGTGTTTTCGTATGTATTTTATTTATGACTAATCTATTTGGGAAATATAAATGTTTTTTTTCCCCTATTCTAAACAATAAATATTGGGGTTCAATGGTATCATGAAATATGAGGCTAGTATTCAATTATTTGAATTATTATTCATTTAATTATTATTTCAATTCATTCCAAGTCTGGCCCTGGAGCTAATGCTTGGAGAACCTAAGTTAAACAAGTGTATGACAATATTTTGGTAAGGTTAAAAAATACACAGAAACTTTTTTTATCCTTGAAAAAATAATGCAAGAACTGTAATATAGAGAAAAGAAAATATTTTTTTCAATATTAAATTAACTAGAACATGGAAAAAATATATTTCTTATTCTCTTAGCTCTTAGGTTTTATGTGAAATATAAAAAAAATAATTTTTGAAAGTTCTTTTCTTTTTATAAATTTATGATCTGGACACACTTTAAATAGAAGAGCTGCCAAATTTGTTTTGTGTTCCTTCTGCACATTAAATAAAATATAGGCTGACATTATCATTGAGTGTTACCTTGAACTAATAAAAGATATATTTGTTGTCACAGGGAAAGCTGGATTCATTGTTGTACCTTTGGGTGAGTTGTATTTCAAAGTGATTAACACAGTAGCTTTCATACCTCTCCACACAGACAACTGACAACACCGTTTATAAGAATGAGGAATGTACTTGCAAACGGGTGTATTCGTGCACTTGCTAATAAATAGGTACTTAGTTTCAGGGTCATGACAAGAATTCTGCAAGACTAAAGAAAAGACAAAGGTAAGATGCATTTTAAAAAACATATTTAAATGTGCCTTTTGAACTTTCAAATGTCTTTTCAAAGTCACATTTTCTGCTGTACGTATTCTGTAAAGTGAAGCGCCTTCATATAGAAGAAAAACAAAAAAACGTGGTTTTAAGTATGTTGAGTAATGATGGTAGTAAGTAGAGGAATAGGGTGACACAAAATAAATTACAGGAAAATAATTTGTTAAATAAATATAAGTATCCCTAAAATGCTGTATCCCCACGATTCAACCCAACAAACAGTACCATATATATACAGTGGATATACAAAGTCTACACACTCCTGTGCCATGCTAATAGCTTCAGGTGCTTCAACAAAGTATTAGTTTAAGGGTGTGCACACTTATGCAACCAGGTTATTGTGAGGTTTTTTTCCCCCCTCAAAGATTTCAGCTTGTTTTACAATTGAATTGTTCACGTTAACTCCTGATGGCAGAACTTGGCCTGGGGAGTATATGCACTCCCCGCTCCAAGAGTGAAAGGTCCATATGGGCGACTCTACTGGTCGTTTCTACCTTAAACTCTTGTACGAACCTTTAAAATCCTGGCCCCAAAGCTGCTGCGTAGTGCGTACCGCGTTAACCCCGTATTAATCCCTTCTACAAAAAACAAAGAAAAAAAAGAACACGGAGAATGTACATGAATATTCGGCCAAACCGAACACAGGAACGGGCGGATATTCGTGGAATACAAAGATTTTTTTCCCCACGAAGACAAACATGGAGAGTTGGCCGGCGCCCAAGTCTATTAATTAGTAACATAGATGAAGGTCATATCATATTTTAAGACACATTTATACACAAATGCTGATTATTTCAAAGGGTTAACTTACTTTTTGTTGATACTATACATACCATATCGGCACAGAACATACGATAAATCCGTTAAAGTACCAGAAAGCACCCTTTCCACATGTTTTGATGAAGGAACACCTTTTCAATCGGTATAATTCAGGTAAACTGGGAGATACTTAGAATATATATATAACTGTTGAAATTGGGGTGCTGACCTTTCTTTTATATAACATTTTTATAGCATAGTTTCATGCCTGGAAACACCAATTTACACCAATTTCAACATCTTAGGGCCAGCTCAGAGTCTAAACATGCATAGGGTAGAATCATTTAGTGTTGTGAGTTCCTTTTGTTTATTTATATTATTAATTTCCCCTCATACATCCTTCTCTTTAGTTTATGAAAACATAATTGTATGGGCTTACAAATGCTTCAAGGATAACACTCAGGAAGTTGCCCAATACTATTAAATATTAAATACAATTCTAGCAGGTGTGAAAAACTACTGTAAAGTAAGAATGTTTTTTAAAAACTAGAAATGTTAATTGTTTACTTTAATTATTGAAGTGAGTAAACAAAAGACCACCCATCCACCGAACACGTTTTTTGCACCCATGCACTTAGTTGTAGGCAAGAGAAGGGATGTGCCATCACATGAGAGCGGAATCAATGTTATAGCAACACTTCCCGATAGAGGTGTCGAGGAGATCATGCACCCAGAAGCCATTGACCCAAGGCAGCCTGAGTCTGAGCTAAAGCAGTGACCATTGAAATACTTTTTCATGCTATTCTAATACAATGACCTGAAATTAGCAATAATGAGACTTGAGGAGAATGATGTGGGTGCATCAAACACGAAAAGCAGGAATCTTAATCAAACCCACATATGGTAAAAATGGCAAAAACGTACGGTACGTAGAGTACTCCTTAACTAGTTTTATTAGCAACTCCTATGTGTCACGTACAAGTAGTTAGGAGACACCGTGGTCAGGTAGGACTCCAGGACAGAACAGGTCAAACAAGCCGAGGTCAGGTTTCCGGAGAGCAGGATAGTCATATAACGTAGCCGAGGTCAGGAATCAGGAAATCAATGAAGTCAGACAAGCCGGGATCATACACGAGAATACAGAATCAAAACGCTATCTGGGTACTAGCACAAGGCATAGACAACCAACAGAAGGCAATGTCAGACAGAACTGAGGAGGTTTAAATAGGAACCGCAGAGGAAGTTCAAATCTCCCGCCAAACCTCATGACGTCACTTCCAATGCCTGGGAATCGCCACCATCATGGTTGTGGCGTAATCTCCCCTCATATATGCCGAAGCCGGACACCGTGTTCCAGGAGGTCTGCCTCTCCTGCGCGGCAGTTCAGAAGACGACGGCGGAAGCAGCACCGCGTTGGAGGGCGGCCTCCCTCTCCTGCGAGGCGGCTGCTGCGGTGGTAGCCGTGCGTTGGAGGGGGGTCTCCATCTCCTGCCTGGTGGCTCCGGTGGCCGTGCGTTGGAGGGGGGTCTCCCTCTCCTGCGTGGTGGCTCCGGTGGCCGTGCGTTGGAGGGGGGTTTCCCTCTCCTGCGTGGCGGCTCCGGTGGCCGTGCGTTGGAGGGGGGTCTCCCTCTCCTGCGTATCGGCTCCGGTGGCCGTGCGTTGGAGGGGGGTCTCCCTCTCCTGCATGGCGGCTCCGGTGGCCATGCGTTGGAGGGGGGTCTCCCTCTCCTGCGTGGCGGCTGCGGAGGCAACGTGGGAGCCGGGGGCAGGTAAGTAACACTATGCTACTGTTTCTGTTTCCGTTAATGATTGCTTCAACCTTTCAAATTGATGATCATCAACATCTGTTTGGTATAATTGTTAAATCAGACAGATGCCTTCAAAATCCCTGACTTTGTGCAAGCATACCTAGAAAAATTGATGCCATTTTGAAGGTAAAGTGTGGTCAAACCAAACGTTGATTTGATTTGGATTTTTCTTCTGTTTATTCACTTCAATAATTAAAATAAACAATTAACATTTCTATTTTTGAAAGCATTCTTACTTTACAGTAGTTTTTCACACCTGCCTAAAACTTGTGCACAGTACTGTATATGTTAACTTACATAACTGTCTTAATACAAAATGTCATGGTTGCTCCTGAATGCATTCCAGAACAGTAACAATTCTTGAATGAAAATAAAATCCATTATCAAATTACTTCAATAGCATATTTTTATAGAATTCCTCAAAAATATGCCTGGCTTGATAATTTTTATATGAACAGTCATGTCTATCATTGTAATTTGAAAGATGCAATAGTTGAATTGTTTTCAAATTAAAATTAATATAATTTCATTTCACAAATAAGCTTCATCAATACCAAATGGTCTACTGGCTGCATAAAGAGTGTTATTATTTTTTTTAATCTAATAAAATAAAAGTATCAGTAAATTTGTTTTCCTGATCAATATAGCATGACTTATTAGAAAAAAACATGAAATAATGAGAATATATCACAAAACAGGTTCATTCATAGATGGTCCAGGTTTTGGAGTATTTCTGGAGTCTGACCACCTTTTCTCCCTTATGCATGTCTTCTAGGTGTTACATATTTAGTAAACAAAATGTGTATAAATAAATCTTGCATGATAAAATTCGGAAGTAAAATTAGTTGTCATTAACCCTAATTCAAAGACTTTGTTCTTTGTCCACTTCTCCGTAGACAACAAGACAGGGACATGACCTCTGGTGAACTTCCGCAAAATGGCAGAGCTTCCAATCACCCCTTACACTCTTCTCCCCTTACTGGTAGATCGGGGGAGAGGGTGTGCCCAGAGAGTCCGCCCTTTTGCCTGAAGTAACCTCCTAGTGAACTTTCATAAAATGGCAGAGCTTCTGGGCACATCCTCTACCTCAATTGGAGAATTGGGGAGAGGGTGTGTCCAAAGGCTCCACCCAAGTCTAGTAGTCGCATATAAAATATTGTTATTACATTACATTTATTTATAAAGCGCCGGCAGATTCCGCAGCGCTGTTACAGTCACATACAAAAACACATACAATAACAAACTGGTGCAAAGGACAGGAGGTCCCTGCTCTTGCGAGCTTACAATCTAGTCTAGGGGAAGTGAGACAATAGGAGAGGACTGCTTTGATGGGGATGAGTTGATCTGGTTTCAATGATGTGTTGAAGCTGTTGATTGTTCTTCAGATTATAATGGTTGGGAGTAATGGGAAGGAATGTTGTACGCTTCCCTGAACAGGTGGTTTTTTTTATATGTCTTTTCCCTCCGGTTTAACTCCAGTGTAACTCTTAACTGCCCACTTATGAAGAGTCCACTTGGGGTAAGGCCACAGCAGCTACATTTCCAAGCAAGTTTTTTTCCATGTGAGGCCTAGGAATTTATAGGGCTGCCTCACAAGTGGTCAAATAAGGTGATTGCATACAGGAGGCAGATGTTTCACACCTTGGCTAACAAATGCAATTAAGCTAGGCTAGAGGGCACCAACATTACCACTATTTTTTACTTAATTACGTGGGAGGAGCTTTGAGAGGTGGGAAGGGGGTTTGAGAGGTTATTGTGGCTCTATGTGTGATGTCTGATACAAAACTCTAATTTTTGCACATGTGTGTCAATAAAGTTACGTGCCGTGCAGTGATAAAAATTAGGTTTGCAATTACAAATCAGAACATCCTTAACACAATGCATAATTTGCAATTTTCCACTGTAAAAATTATCACTTGAGAGTGGATGCATGCACAGGGCTGAAAAGGAGCAGGGCTTTTCCAAGACTCTTATGTAACTTTGTGACCTATTCATAGATATTATATTATATCACTGCATAAGACTGAATTCATAATTGTCTTTATTCTGCAGAACCTTACAATGCACCCAATAAACATTCTGAGCTACTAAAAGAGAAGGACCTTAAAAGGTGGCGCTAAAGTGGATCTGAAAATGAATGGTCATCATTCGTAATCATTTCCATTTGATTTTTTTGCTTGCTTCACTGTAAGTTAGCTTTAGGTTATAGCAATTTAATGTTTTATCACATTAAGAATGAACACAATGAAGGCCTACACTTTATGAATAGAAGCTTTGATTGTGATATATCATTTCCATAAATCTAGTGATAGTAACTAGTATTTACGTAAGTTATCCAAAATTATGCTGTTAGACATTCTTCTTTTGCGTCCCCTCTTTGTGAGGCCCTTCATTGGCTCCCTATTTCCTCAACAATTACATTTAAAATCTGGTATGAACATAGAAAAAGCCCCCCATGGTACTGCTCTCTCCTATATCTCCTTGGCACTCTTTCTCTTTAACTTCTGTCTTTGCCACCGCACACACACACCCCATCCCCTCTAGATTGCATGCCAGCAAGAAGGGCCCTCTTCACTTAATAAATGAGGTTTGTTCATACCCTTTGAATATACAGTATGTACTGTAAAAATGCTGTGTAAATTGTTTGTGCTGTTTAATTACAAGATAATAATTGATAACATACAGATAATGCATTGTCATAGCTTTTGGTCAAGAATGAATGTAACTGAAATGAATTTAAAATAAAAAAGAATAAAATGTATAGTACAGCCACAGAAGAGTTTTGGTGGGGTTGGCATAATATCAGCTCAATCCAATGGACTAAAGCCACTTTACATTTACTAACAGAAGAAAATGGTAATGCGTGATTTGGATCCAGTTTGTGTTCTTATTTGGCATTTACCTATAAGCAAAAAACCTCCTAAAAAAACTAATATTTGTGCAGTCTAACGAATGCATCTACTCTAGTTTTTCAGGTAAGTCCACATTGCTATCTAGATCTGATCTAAGTTGGCTCCCAGAGAACTGAAATGCATTTAGCACCAAATCAAATATCTTAACTCAAAATTGACCTTAGTAAATGCATTCCATGGTGTCTACTCAACCATGTAAATAGTTGAATTAAATCCAACATCTAATAACTTTTTTTTTAGTTTACCTGCATGGTCCAATGACACCAATGTGTGGATTGAGCTGAAAGCTATTTCTTTTGGCATGGTGTATTCTGAGTCACTGAGTCATAAACTTACAAAGAAGCAAATCTTCTGCAGTATAATTGTTTTTGCAGCATCCAACAAAATGGGACATCAAGTCAGATTCTGTATGAGATCTTCACATTCTACAGATCAGAATTATTCACAAATTCATCAACTTACAAAAATGTACCTATAACAAGGAGGGAAAACCTGGTATATACTACATATCAATTACTAAGGTAAGAACAAGTGAAGATTTTGTCTCAAATGACAAAAAAAAATTATATTTTTTATCTTTTGTCATACACACTGTAAAAAGTGTAAATTTCAACTAACCCCCAATTAATGTGTATAAATAAAAATACATACATAATTTAAACTTTTAGAATACTATTCTGGAAAGAAATTCTGGAAACTTCTAGATATAACTTGATGAGGGGTATGCTGTATTAATATAAATAAGGATATTTTAAGCTTGGTTTAATTTTGCATTGCATGTTTTGCTTTGCCACATGATTAGGTGTGTAATAAAATGTAATCAATCACCAAAATATGAATTACAAAATCGTAAATTGTTACATAGGGACATGTTGGTTAATTGCAAAACATAATTAACTAATCAAGCAGCATGCTCTGTGATAAAGGTCATATTTTATTTAATTTCCCAAGGTTAGATTAGTTCTCTGTTGGACGAAATGTCAAAAGCAGTTCATACACTAAGGTGTCTACTCTCATCTTGAAATAATTAAACTGATTAGTATGTACTATTTATAACATGACACTTTTATTCTGCATTAGCTGCACATATCGAATCACACAGACTTGGACATTGGGATGAGTTCCGCACTGAGATTAAATATATCTGTCTCCTTTGTCTGCAGAGACCAGCATCGTTTCCTTAGTAACGGTAAGGTATAAAGGCGCCTGCTTGGATCTCTGATTGCTCCACCTGCTGGCTGATCGCTCACATTGGGAACAGCAGGGCATCCGTAATCTATAAGGGATTCCGATCTATATGGGACTGCAAACAGTGGGGGGGGGGAAGGAAAATGTAAAAGCATTTAAAAAATGCCTAATTTTTTTTTTAAAAAAAAACATACTCCAATATCCATTATCCATAACACTACAAGTAAAAAAAAGGGAAAACCCACTACCCCAAACCCCTTAAGCCAGTAGAATAAAAATACGTATGGTAATATATAGAGGGAGGATGTGGCCCTCTTTAACATGAAAAACTAAATATGCAGAATTTTACTGTAATCAGAGGATGTTGAAGGACACAAATTGAGAAATCTGCAAAAAAATATATATATTTTAACATAGTTTTTTACATATTGGGGAGAGCATGAAGTTGGGGAGTCTCATGAAGAGTGATGTAGATCTCTGTCTGTTATTGGAGAAACAAGGTGGTGGGCCAAGGATGCAGCACTGACCAAAGTGTTTGGTTCATGTAATGACCAAAGCCAAGCAATGTAGGTGGAACTCATTCAGGCCCTGGCTGAAATTTTAACATCCCTTGTTTTTAATGCAGAAATAAGGTACAAGGCTGGGACATTCCTAGAGTCACTGAGAAAGTTTCAAACTTCAATCACAGCCCAAATGTACCTATTCATTTTCAAACATACCTCTCCCTTGTCTCTTTACCAGCAAACCCAGGGTCTGGATGTTCTTCAGGCATATCCAATGGTGACAGAGACAATAGACAAGTTAAGAGACCATGTGCATCAATGAGCCTTGGCCCCCCATGACCTTGTTGCCGGTTCACCACTTTTCCTTAGGACTACTTTTGATAGGTAATGACCACTGCTGCCCAGGAACACCACACAAGAGCTGCAGTTTTGGAGATGCTCTGACCAACTCATCCAGCCGTCACTATTTGCTCAGTGATCGCTCAGATACATCAACTTTGAGGACAAAATGGTCACTTGCTGCATAATATATCCCACCCACTGACAGGTGCCATGATAACAGGATTATCAGTGTTATTCACTTCATCTGTCAGTGGTCATAATGTTATGGCTGATCTGTGTATTTGCGTGTTTCATATTTTGGTAGCCATTGTCTCTGTTAACGCACCTATATTCGCTATTTAAGATTCAGCCTGACAATGAGTTTAATAAATAAAATGGCTGTGGCTTTTTCAAACCCAAGAAGCCCGGCAGTTCTGTTTTTATTATTTGGTTAACTGGGAAAAGACCGGTCTCGTAAGCCGAGGCTACATCTGTCATTGTACAAGAGGTGATGAGAGCTATTTTTGAAAAGGTTTGGATAAAAGACAAGCTATATTTTTCATGTGGGGGAAAGAATCATATTAAATGGGTTGGGCACTAAAATTGAAAGTTTGGGTTACTGATTTTTATATTGAAAGTTGGAATAAAACAGCATGAAAGGGAAGGTAAAATAAAGGGGTGCAGAAGAGAGGGGTTGCGATTAGGACAGCAAGTATTTTTCTTTTCGTTGTTGCTTTACTTGCAATGTTATATAACAGAGGGGAGAGAATAAAGTTTTTGTACATACTAATAATGAATAGATCCAATATACAATGTGACTTAAAGACATTATACAATCATACCATATAATGTATAAGATAAGAAAACGGTTTTCCCTAGATAGTAAAAGAGGTAGCACTTGGCCATCTATTTTAAGCTGTTGCTTTTTACTTAACCACATTTTAATCTAACAGTGCGTATGCATTTATAACCCTTTGCATGTTTTCTTTTTCTCTAGCCCTCAAGCAATTTGACTGTAGAGCTCTTTCAATATTGCTGAGACATAAAGCGTTCTAACACTTTGAAGTGGAAATTGTAACAAGCCAAAGTGCTTGAATGATTCCGATAAAATAAATATTGAATTTAAACAGCTGATGTATAACGGTAAAGTAGACATGAAGCATATTTTTAAACCCTGAAATAAAAACCAAATGTTTTACTGCCATGGTTATAATATCGAACAGAGATGAAGTGGATGTTCGAAATGAACACTATTTCCCCTAGGGGTCTAAACATAGATTTTGAAATCAATGAATTTTTGTGATGGGGAAGACTCTTCTTAATATGGACCAAATAGTATGAACATTTTTTAAAAAATAGATAACAATAAAGGGTTAAATTATACTCAGTCTGTTATATAAGATCAAATATGTGTTGTATCCATATATTAATCAATTTGTATAGTTTAAGATTTATTATGGAATTTCTAACTGTATCTGTTGGTATTTCCCTATTTGCCCTTTTCCAAAATGGCTGCCAGATTTTGCCTTCCATAAGAGCCTGTGATGCCCATATGTGATGCCCATATTGGACTGAGTTTAAAATACAGCCGATTGGAAGGGACACTTTAAAGGTTGCACCAGGACCTAGGACCTAGCAGGAACCGGAGGTTTGCGTCGGAAGTGACTTACCGGAAACCGGAAGTGACTTACCGGAACCGGAAGTGACACATCGGAAACCGGAAATCTGTGGAAATGGCGCCAAAACCAGTATTAGGCACATTATAAATATGTAACTAAAGGACTTGAAACAGACAAAGTCGAAACACGTTGTGTTTTTAAGTATACTTTTTATATTTGGGGAAATATAGTTTTTTATACCTAGTTCTCCTTATTTTAATAAAAGAATCCAGAAGGAAAAGAACCGTGTGGATGCTTTACTGCCTGGAGTGGGTTCAGAAGGAAGGCATTCTTTCGTTTACACCCCAAGTGGGCACCCTGAGCTGTTTATATAGAGCCTGTTCACGGCTCTATCTCATGTGAGTTTATTCTATACCCCATTAATATCATAACTGCATTTATGGGTTACACTATGAACTCTCTGTGTCTCAATTTACAGGGCTAAAAGAGAGGTCTAAACCACATTATATGCAAGTATATATATACAGATATACTCTAAGGTTGTGTATTGGAGCATGTGCGCTTACACCTTTATGTTTATTGTTATTTCTATAATTTGAGTGGAAATTTAGAGTGTTTTTTTTCACGAGATTTCACACCAAACTTATCCAACCATGTCTTTATGGACTGGGCATCATGCTGGGATAGAAAAGGACCATCCCCAAACTGTTCCCACAAAGTTGGAAGCCAAGACATTTTGGAATGCAAAGTCCCTGTTTGTGTAATGGTCAGGTGTCCCAATACTTTTGTAATAAAGTATATATATACAGTATCTCACAAAAGTGAGTACACCTCTCACATTAATATTTTATCAGTGACAACACTGAAGAAATGGCACTCTGCTACAATGTAAAGTAGTGTACAGCCTGTATAACAGGGTATATCTGCCGTTTCCTTAAAAATAACTCAACATGCAGCCATTAATGTCTAAACCTTGGCAACAAAAGTGAGTACACCCCTAAGTAGAAATGTCCAAATTGGGCCCAAAGTGTCAATATTTTGTGTGGCCACCATTATTTTCCAGCACTGTCTTAACCCTCCAGGGCATGGAGTTCACCAGAGCATGGAGATGCTTCCAGGTGAATCACTTTGAATTTAGTATCTGCAGCAGTTAAAAACTGCTGCAGAACCAATCAAAAGTGGGCTGATGATGATCAGATCACTCCTGGCCAATAGGAGTGGTCTAATCATTATTGCAGCCCCTGGCCTTAGAAAAAGAGAACGGTCATTTAAGGTAATGAAGAAAACTCACAAATTATTAATACAAAATACATAATTAATATTACCTGTTCACATTTTAAGTCACTGATTATTGAACGGTCTCCCTGATCAATGTCAGTGGCCTAAACTTGCCACTTACAAGTGATCTGATAAAAAAAATTGTAAAAAAAAGTCTAAAAAATGAAATGTCCCGTTTTTTACAATATCTGAGAAACATGACTTATCTATCCATGTGGGGTATTGCTGTACTCGGGGGGTGTTACTGAACACAAATCAACACTTATTTTGTTCTTTCACACATCCACTCAAAAAAATAAACATGGTAAAACTGTAAAGTTGATGTGAAAAATGTTTTCTTTTTTGTTAGACTTTGGAAGGCACTGGTGTTGAATCAGCTGCATGGGACAGGGCAATGTTCCCCTAACTAGATCCCCTGAGCTGTCTAGGTTTTGGAAATATATAGTTTTTGGGGTTAAAATGAAATATGTCCCATATTTCATTTTAACCCCATAAAACTATATATTTCCAAAAACTAGACAACTCGCCAGTGGCCCAAAATAACTTGTCTGTGCAATATTTCTCTCCCAATATCTTCTCTGCGCCATTTTGTCCCCAAACAGCTTGTCTGTGCCATCTGTATCCCCAAACAGCTTGTCTGTGCCATCTTCATCCCCAGTTTGTCTGTGCTATCTTTCCTCTACACAGCATGTGATTGCCTCCAAACAGCCCGTCTGTGCCACATTTGTCCTCATTGTTACTCAGTTGCTCCCAGATTGCCTGTGCTATCTTTGCCACCAGATTTTCAGTCCCCCAAGATGCCTGCCTCTGCCATCTTTGCTCCAAACAGTCTGCCTGTGTCATCTTTACCACCAAAAAACATCAGTAAAAAAACTGGTAGTATGGAGTGGGGTCATCTGGGGAGGGCGGCCATCTGGGGAGAGGAGCCCATACCATTTGTTCTGTAAGGGCCTCAAAATTTCTGGTGGACCTGACATAGAGTGTTGAGGTAAAGCTATGCAAAAAGCGATATGGTGAAAGTTTTTTCTGCTTTACTTGAAATTCCACAAATAACTATGGAAGTGTCTAGAGCGATATTATTTGTATGATGGCTGGTTCCTCTCTGTGCTCTTTTTAATGCTTTTCTAACCCTTTTTGTAAATACATGAAGTCGGACTGGATAGTACATATTGAACATAGTATTAACAAGGTATGTTATGTTCTGCTTTATGTTTTTACTTGCTCACTTACCTCAATTACAGGGGTGTACTTTCTTTCTATTACTTTGTAAATTGAGCATAAATACTATTTGCGCTCAGCATTTTTGCCAAAGAAAATAATTTTTTTTAATTTTTTTATATCTGGCCGGATGTCAGGAATGCAAAATTTAGACAGGCTATGAGCACAGAGAGATAGTGATTGAGCATACTAAAATATATACAATAAAATGTTTCCTGCATTGCTCGCACATTGTGATGTTACAATAAATATTTTATTCATTTGTTATCCATACAGGTTGACAGCTCTTCAGAACAATCTAGAGAACTCTTTGCCGTGGCACTTATGAATCAATAGGTATTACACAGATCTGCTCTGTGTCATCTGTACACACTGCATGCTAAGCATATTAATGTGTTTAGGTCACCTCGAGCTTATAACAAATTGAAGTGTATTTATCAAACAGATTATATTATCTGAGAGAACATTGTAACTTTATGATATGGAATTCACTAGAGCTGGTTTATGAAAGCATTGGGTATTGCAACTTGATTGTTGTGAAAACCCATAGAATAAGATTGAAAGTAAGTGTTAAATTACATGATCTTTGCATGTATTCTTAGTCCAGTCTGTACAGATGTTGAACAATTTGGTTTTTATATAAGGCAGCTATAAATGAATAGTAGTGGTATAAAGTGTTGTGGGATAATTCCTACAAACAGATTTGATTTTGGTATGACAGTAACGATTTTCAGGCACTGTCCAAGTAATCTGCCCCAGGTCCAATTTTTGTGGACAGTGGGGAGCATGGGCTAGTTGGACAGATGCATTGTAATAAAGTCTTGCTTAATGTAAGAAAAATTTACTTTACTTGGGGGGTAGTGATGTCTGGGACAGCCTCTCAGCAGAACATGTATGCGGTCCACAGAACCCCTGAGATTTTACTTTTCATTACTGTAATAAAGTCTCGCTTAATGTATTTATTTTGCTGTATCTAACCTTTTGCACTCTGTCCTTGATTATTTCCTAGGCATTTTACCTTTGCTAATACTTAATAAACAGCACCTGTTAAATGCATTGGACTCTGGATGCTCAACACTGTACCCACTTTGAACCTTGACCGCATTTTCGAGGAATGCTGCCAAAAATGCTAATCATAGCTTGTTTAAGCCTGTCTGACCCCAGACTAAGTAACATTTTGCCCCTGTCCCAGAAAATGTGTGAAAGAGAGAAATGACTCAGCTATAGCAGGCAAAGGAATGAACAAAACTTAATGACATTTTGGTGGGTTTGCCATTGTTTGCATTTGTTTTATTGGGTCTCTCCTCATTATCGAAGATTCTTACAAAATAAGCATTTTCCGTTAAAAACCAAGTTCATACCGAGTTCATGTCTTTCTCTACTATGTGTATGCACCCCAGAAATTCAAAGGTATATTGTATTGATATTCAGCAGAACTGATTTTCAGTTTTGTTAAAATAGATTTGTCACGGTTTCCAAAATAGCTTTTTTAATTCAATACACTATAGTAATCATGTTAAGGATTAAGAGAAAAACAATATAATAGTGTTTGCGGAAAATAATGATCTGCAAACATTTTCTCCATGGATAGGATAGCCACCTAGCAACAGTTGATGGGTTAGGCAGCAGCTTGTGGGCATAGAGTTAGTGGCCCAACCACCTGTCTGTGACCATGCTTTGATCGACTCAGCCTACCTATGCCACTCCATTGGCTTTCATTTCTGATCAAGACTTGTTGGTTTCACAGCTTTCTTGTGGATCCAGGCTCATCAAGGACCCCTGCGAGTCTGTTGCACTCCCTTACTATAGGAAACTCAGTGTCAAAGCCTGCCTAAAATTGTTCCCAACTCTCCTTCCTAAGAACCAGGTAGGACCTAACACCCTCACTGAATGTCTTCTGAAATGGAATGTGTCAATGCCTGCCCTTCCCTATGCACAAAGAATCCAGCCTCTCATGTCATAAACTTTTACTGGTCTCTAGGTAAATTAACTTTTACTGGTCTCCAGTAAGGAGTGTATTTAAAGATGAGTGAGAAGATGTAAGTAGGGGAACCACTATAAAGCGTCAGAATCCTGAAGTCCACAGTCATTAAGTAAAGAGACTGACAGATAGGTTGTTAATAAAGTGATGGGTGAGGAAAATATGTCTGGAAACAGCATTTATGGTGGATTCTAGAGGGGCAAGACTGGTATGAGGGAGACCAGCTAAGACAGGGTTGCAATAGCCAAAGCAGGAGATAATGACGGCATGGACAAGAGCCTTCTTTAACTAGTATTGCTCTGAATGCTACCTGTGTAAAATCTCTATCGTCTTCCCCATTCTTCATGCCTTTCCAGGTAAGTTTTTTCCTTTAATCCATGAACCATTTTAGTAGCCCTTTTCTGAACTTTCTCCAGCAAATCTATATCCTTCTGGAGATACGGTCTCCAGTACTGTACACAATACTCCAAGTGAGGTCTCGCCAGTGCTCTGTACAACGGCATGAGCACTTCCCTCTTTCTACTGCTAATATCTCTCCCTATACAACCAAGCATTCTGCTAGCATTTCCTGCTGCTCTATTGCATTGTCTACCTGTGTCTACCTATGTCTACCTCAGAAATAAATCCCTTTCCTCACACATTGCAGTTAGGACAGTATCAAATATTCTATACTCCGCTCTTGGGTTTTTATGTTCCAGATGCATTATTTTGCATTTATCCACATTAAATACCAGTTGCCACAGCTCTGACCATTTTTTCAGTTTACCTAAATCATTTGCCATTTGGCTTATCCCTCCAGGAACATCAACCCTGTTGCAAATGTTTGTGTCATCCGCAAAAACACATACCTTTCCATCAAGACCTTCTGCAATATCACAATTAAAAATATCACTCAGCCACTGCCTAATCCATTCAACACTATTGGGATCTAAACTCAGAGATTGCAGTTTATTGATAATGTGGGACGGTGTCAAAGGCCTTACTGAAACCCAGATATGCAATGTGTACTCCACCACCTTGATCAATTACTTTAGTCACCCAATCAAAAAAAATCAATAAGATTAGTTTGGCATGATCTTCCTGAGGCAAACCCATGTGACTTCAGATGTTCAACAATCCTATCCTTTAACATAGTTTCCATTAGTTTCCCCACTACAGTTGTAAGAATTACTGGCCTGTTGCTGCCTTTTTTGTGAATGGGCACAGCATTCGCTAATTTCCAATCCCCTGGGACGACTCCCGTTACCACTGATTCCTTAAATAAATCCATTAATGGTTTTTCTAGTACACCACCAAGCTCTTTTAATAACGTGGGGTTTATCCCATCAAGCCCCATCGACTTATTTGTCTTTACCCTAGACAACTGAAGTACAACCTCTTCCTCGATAAACTCACATATATCAAATGACTCAGCCTTTTTTCCTGAAGTCCCTTTCCCTCATTTTAATTTGTAAAAACTGAACAGAAATGATCATTAAGGCAGTCAGCTAGACCTTTATCCTCTTCTACATACCTTCCTTCTACTGTACACTAGCATGTAGTTCTGCATGTCCACATTATTCAGCAAAGATGTAAAGAGCAATACTTTATCCTAATTTATCTTTTTTGTACTGATGTCTCAAGTCCTTGCCCTTTAGCACCACGTTCCTGCTATTCCTTTGCCATGTTTTGCCCATCAAGTGCAATCAGCTCTGCATTGCTGATGCATTGCCTGACTTCTATACCTACCGTGACATAACCATTAGCTTCTTGGATAAATTCTGTTAAGTGCTTCTCTTTGGATCTGTGTATTAAACCCTCTGATGTACACCTGTCACAGAAACATGTTCCAAGTATGACTGGTGAACAGGATAAGTGAACACAGGGAGTGAACAAAGTGTATTTCCAGTCATGTATGATTAAATAATTTATATGTACTAAGAAGTCTTTTAATGCAAAAGCATAGAGAAATATTTGATAGTAGGTTCCTTCATCAATCTGAACTGGTGTGTCAGAGTCCCTAATGAGAGACAAAACTCATCAGTGAAAATAGGTTTGAGTTAAAGCTGCAAAAACATAAAACAAGATCATTTCAAATTGAAATGCTGCCCGTCGAGCAAAAAAATTATTTTACAAAAGCATGCCTGCAGTATATTTCTTTTGAGTCGCATTCCATTAAATGATGGCCCCTGGGTTACTATAAGTGAATTCTAGTCAATAAGGTGATCAAGTACATTTATGAGTAAGAATCTATCATTTATGGCTAATTCTATTCATATTTGCAGTCCACTGACAATATAGATGAGAACATAAAAAAAGAGGCCTAAAATTATAATTTTAAGAGGTGTAAAAAAAATTGAGACAAGAAAAAGAGATGAGGAGAAGGGAAGTGTTGAGATGAGAGAGAGTGTGGAGAAAAGAGACAATTGGGGAAGGAGAGAAAAACAAGACTCATTTGGAACACGATTATAGAAGGGAAACATCTGCCTTTTTAAAAAATAAACACTCTCAGGTTAGTTCCCATACCTATCAAATGTCCCAGCTCCAAAAGGACAGTCTCAGCATCATATCTGAATCCCACTATCCAAAAATAAAAATGTCGTATTAATTTATCATAAATGATGTTCAATGCATGTGTATGCACCAGATCCAGAGGTGTGAAACTCCGGGCCTCAAGGGCTATAACCATGCCAGATCTACTGGATATCCCACCATGGACAGTGGCAGCTCAATCATAATGGCTGTAACTAGTTTAATCACTTGTGTCCAAAGAAAGGATTTACCTAAGTTTTGGTCTATTGTGAAGACCATGAGGCCTGGAGTTTCAACATAATACCCTGTATTGTCCTGCGCAAAATGTGCTCTAATCCATGCACTGTTGGTCAGCATTTGGTTATCATGGCTGTGTCCAATGCACAAAAGCAGCCAAGGCGCTTCTTAGACTTGGTTCTCTAAATAAACAACCCTGATTACAAAATGTTTTGTGATGTTTTGTTTTTCCAATTGTTTAGCTTACTATAGTTGCCACTGAGGCAGCCAGCAAAAAAGTCCAGTCAAGCGAGGGCTGGCACCTTTTGGCCCAGAGACAGGTAAAGTCAAGTGGACTCATCTGCCCCCTGGCCCCCCCTAGTAACTAACATACGTACTGGTACACATATTTACATACACACTCTTACACAAACCTACATACACATACACTTCATACTACAAACAGAAACACAGACACATACACATACAGTGAGTACAATGAACTGTGTTAGTAACTAAAGCTTTTTTTAAATTCCAGGGGTGGGCGCAAAAAAGTACTATAGCCTAGGGAGCCACTTGGTTCAGGACCAGCCCTGTATACACTTATGCTAAAACATACATATTAATTGTGACAGATTTGTGACTCATGCACACACTCACAGTTACACATACACACATGCTGACACACACACATGCACACTCATGCTAACATATACACGCTCATGTTAACACGTACACACTTACACATACATGCTAGCACACACTCGCAATTACACATACACACTCTCATAACATCCATTCTAACATACATACATACTCATTTTCTAAATCGCGTATCGTTTCTTTTGCTCTCTCTGTCTATCAGGATACTGGACAGTAGCGACAGCAGAGGAGCGGAGACCAGTATGCAGGAGAACAGGCAAGCCGGGTCTGGTACACGAAGGGTAGGTAAGTAGAGGAGTCAAGGCAAGCCGGGTCTGGTACACGAAGGGTAGGTAAGTAGAGGAGTCAAGGCAAGCCGGGTCTGGTACACGAAAATAATCAGCAAGAGAGAGCACTCAGAAGGTAAGAATAGGAAGCTCAATAACTGAGCACTGAGCAAAGCTCAGTGCTCGTTATTAAACTTGCCGCTTGGTTACGCCCCGCCCCTAGGGGCGGGACAGTCTCCGAGCGTGCACTCAGTGTTCCCAGAATGGGAACAATAAAGTTAAGCTAGAGGGCGCGCGCGCCCCTAGCAACACACGCCGGAGGAAGAAGAAAAGAAGATGGATGCCGCAGCGATGGAACCCGTCCCCGCGGGTAGCGGGTACGCAGCGCTGGACCCGGTACCCGCGGGTAGCGGGTATTCCGGTGAGTCGCTGCGGCGAATCATTTCTGCTGGACCCTGACACTGTCCCTGCCTCCCTCCTATCACCCATTTACCTTCCTATGGGCTTCTTTCAGAGGCTCCTACAGTGTGCGCAAGCAGCTGTGTTTTCACAGCAGGTCATGTAACGGTGTGTTATGTGACCCCGCCACATTCCCATCTCCACTAGTGGGACTATCCAAGTCGGACTGGCCCCTTTTACAGCATAGGGAACGATTACCCACCTGCCACAGGGCCAGCTGACCCCTGAAAACAGTAATATTTCCTTTGACAAGTGTGTTTTGGACAAGACTGAGCAGCGTAATTGTCTACCAAATGAGTTCTGCTACTTTTTTCCTAGGCTTGACTTCCATCCTACAAGAACTCCAAGTTTGTTACATTTTAAACTTTAAAATTAGGTCAGCAGAAAAGAACTTTGCTGTAGTAAAGATTTGATGCAAATACAGTTGTCAGGAATTTGAAAGGTATAAATTAATTTAGCCACCTTGGTTTTCATTTGACACATTAACAGGAATTCTTGTGCAATCTTAAGGAAAAGAAATATTTCAGCTCAACATTTCTAATGCTTTTTTATTAGCATTTGTTACATTTGTCTTTCCATGGGTGGGGGACCCCCCCCCAAAAAAAAAAAAGAAAATACATGGATTAACGTTGTCTGAGGAATTGAAGGTAATACAGGCAAAATCCTAAAATATACATCTCAGAAATGACATATTCTAATAAAAGTGGAACAATGTAATCAATTTGTCAACACACAAGTGTAATTCTATGGTATATCATTTTTTTTTTAAGGAAAAAAAAATCTTCAATGCTTGTCCAGAAGACCATGTTTTTCTTTTATGTTCATCACAATGATAAGTTCACTTAAGTTACATTATGGAACACTGAACTATTTAATTACTAATGAGATCCTTGTCTAGAAAGTATGTGTTTGCCACATGACGGAAAAATCTAGGGCATGAAAATAGGATTGTAAGGGAGACAGTTTCATATAAAAAGGCTTGATTGTGATAACTGTTTAAAATCTTAGCAAAAAAACTGTGTATTGTCAGTCCCCTCTCCCTTGGCATCCATTTTTTTTTCAATTCCGTTCTTTAAAATGTGCATGTTGACGGCCACATGCATTCACAGTTTTTTCTGCTTGTGTCTATGTGTGTTCAAAATGATCTTAATCCACCTAAGGATTTCGGAAACACAGCATTTAAGAAAAAGAATAACATAAGTGTTTATATATTTTTATTATTTTTGTGTGTTCTCTTCCTTAATTGCAACTAGTTTCATTTAATCTTTTTTTAACTAGTCATCCCATAGAATATTACACCCTGCAAATGATATAACTTCTGGAAGCCACCCTCATTACCATTCAAGATATTTTGTTAATAATGTTTTTATCAGTAGGTCCTGAAACAAATGCTGTTCGACTCCAAACACTTTCTTAAAATGAATGATAATAAATAATACAAAGGTTAGAATGTCAAAGTCAAAGTCAGGACTTATCAGTGTTGCATATGATATAATATTAATAATCTGAATGCGTCTGTAAATAGCCATTGTGGTAAAATCCAATTTAATACAAAAGTGTTTTCAAAAAAAGTGATCTGTGTGAACAATAAGTGATTTCCCAGCTACCCAAATGCTTCCATTGACAACAGGAAAAGGTGCTTGGGCTCATTCCTAATTCTATGGTACAGTGCAGGTACACAAGGCTCAAGCGCTGCATTTTGAGTAGATACTTAAAGCCAACCCTCATACAATAATCCCAGTCCTAAAAATCCATGTGTACTAAAATTGGTGTGTAATTTTAAAAAATGCACACGTGTTAGAAGAATTATTAATAAGGCTAGGTGAGCAGGTATTGGCTAAAGCCGAGCTCAAGCCCAACATCAAGCTCAGTCAGGCTCATGAAGAAGGATGGAACATGAGAAGGAGCCAAGCCAGCTTAAACTCCTGCTTGTTCAGCGTTGTTCACTTCCTTCTCTTTTGACAGCAATAAAAAATAGGCAAACTAGATGGACCACATGTCTTGTATCAGCCATCAAATTATGTATCTGTGTTGTACACCAGTCTGGCCCATCGTGCTGTGCAAGAGCCTGTTGTAACTGAAGTACAGGACCAGCTAGCTCCCATTATTGACCATTTATTGGGCCAACATAGATGAAGACTTAAAGTCATGTAAACTTGGAAAATCCTAATCAAACTACTGCACTGTTCATATACAATAACATATAAACCCTAGGAGCACAGTGAAACAGAGAAGAACAAAAGCAATTAGTGATCTCTGTTGAATCTTGCCATTCCTCGTCACCACCTATGAGCATTGGGGCTGACCGTATTCATATTGTTCTTACCAATCTTTTTAATATTCCCTTGGCCTTTTACAGTATTAAAAATGACATGTTTTGCATATTAACTTAAACATCACAGTGACTGCAGTACTCTTTTTAATACAAGTGTTTGCTGAAAAGTAGCATACTATTTACATACATGTTTGAAGATATATTCTTCATTGTACATACAACGGGACAATGAATGTATTCAGCTCTGCTGATTTCACCCTTTATATAGGTATTGATTTTCAGACACATCGTCTCCATTCGCTCAACACGGAAAAGGCATACAGTACAAAAAATATATATATATATATTCACTGGGTACATTCACATATTAACAATAAAAGACAGAACTGTCACTAAATGGAAATAGCCAAAGGCTCAGACTGAAAATGACATTTCAGAAAGGATGTCCTCTCATTCACTTCAGTCCTCAAGGAAGTCTTTCGGTTGACTGCAGATAGAGAAAATTGCTTTTTACACACAGACGATTTTTTCATTCTCACCCACATTGAATCTGTTTTACCAAATGAAATTGCATCCTGTCCATTTACTCAACACACTGCATCGCTATAATTTATTTTCATTGTCTCTGTGTACATAGTTGTTTGGGGGTTTTTTTTATTTATTTTTTTCTTTTGGTGCCTTCATTAGTGTGGCGAATGTCCTTTCATTTCAAGTGTTACAGATTAATTTTAGATCTCTTTGTCCCATTGCACTTTATAGATCATGTCCTCTCGCAGTTTGCTTTTTCGAAATTATCACACAAAACAGACCTCAGGTAGGTGAGTTAAAATAATGTTCTTGGCATAGTAATGACTTTTTGTTTTTAACCCTTAAGGTTTTGCTTGAGTCAATGCCTGAATTCAGTTCAGCGCAGTACAGAGTATGCTTACGGTTATTTAAGCATGTCTCGGTTTGCACTCATTTCAAGTCATTGTTAATTATCATGTCATCGTGTACATCGCAGCAAGACGTCATTTTTCTCTTCTTTCCGAAGGTGGAAAAACTATTTTTTTCTTCGTGTTCTATGTAGAGCCCCTGCTTATTGGCCAGTAGCGTTGGGGTCCCAGGAATATAAACATTATGCTGATAATCCAGCGATGGTATGTGCTGCTGGAAAGGTAAACCATATTTCGGGCTCCACACCCCGTTCGATGTTGGAGTCGTCTTTTTTACATCTGAAGGAGGAAACATAACATTTAAAATATTGTTTTAAATATAAATATATTGTTTTAATATATTTATAATATATTACATAATATATATATAATATATAATATATAATATATATATATAATATATAAATAATATAATATATAATATATATATATATAATATATATATATATATATAATATATTATATTATATATAGATATTATATATATTATATATATATATATATATATTATAATATAAATATAAATATATTGGGGTTTTTTTTTAAAAAAAAAAAACATACTTTCAGGACATGTTTGAACATGCCACCAACACACATATATATATATTCTATCTGAACCCAACTAAACTTAGCGGAACGTCTCTGATCAGGACCATAGCTTTGTGAGTCAACTGGATCAGTGATGTTTTAGTCTCTTTAGTCAGCAGCTCTGGCATTAAACAGATCAGAAGCTAATGTGTGTACTTCATAATGACTCTGTAATTACCATACAAAGAGGAGACAGATTCTGTCTGACAATTTAAATATGTAGTTCCTCAAATAATAAATTATAAGACTTCTGGAACTGTCATTCAAAATATGTTATGTAGTTTTAGTCTAATTCTTTAGAAGGTTGTTTGTAAGACATAGAGAAGGGATTGAAAATGTACATGTGTTAGTTAAGCAATTATGAGGCAATTATTACAAGATATGATTAGCGATACAGAAGGCCCAGAGATAATACAATCATTAATTACGCTCAGCAATGTTTACTCTGAGGCTGATTTCATTTTCACTGGAAGTTGATCTAAATTAAGAAAGGCTATCTAAATTAAGGATGTTTACATTAGCCAGTATTTGAAAAAGGGAAATGATGACTAATAAAAAATATGTGGAATATTAAAAAAAATTGTATGAATCCATAAAGGACATCGAGTTATTTATTGGTAATTACAAATTAAATATGATGATTTTAAGCTATCATGTTACGTGTTAAGTTATTGTTTAGTTACTGAGATTTTAATGTGTGCTACGTCACCAAAATAAGTGACACAGAAGCATGATGGAGTTTGGGGGTCACTCCATTTCTCAAAATATTGTAACAATAAATGTAAATGTCGTGGGATAACCTACGTTGCATTTCTGAAACTTGCTAACTTGGACTTGCTAACTAAATATATTTCTTAGATCTTGACGCCCAAAACTCTTACCAATATCAGACCTCAAGAGCCTTGGCATCGATGAACCGTGTTATTCTCAAATAAGAACAAGGGAGGAAAACAAATCATATGAGCAGGGCCCTCTTCTACTTTTATCTTAGTTTATTATTTTTTGTGATTTTAAATGTACCCTACCGACTGGTATATAAACCCTTACATCCCAATTCTTACTTGCCCGGAGTGAGGAATATCTTTCTCTAAAGTTACGTCTTGCACTACAACAAACCACATGACCCTCACTCCTTGGGGTTTCACCAAAGGGGGAATTGTCAGGAGAGCTGTGGTTTCAATCCCCTCACTTCAATATTCATTATTAAGCCCCAAGACTGTCGGGTTTCTCCATCAAGAAGAACTGAGAGGGCCCTGCATAATGCATAGTTCTATGGGTAAAATTTGACACTTATTGTCTATGTATAAAATTGGTTCTGATATAAAGTATCAACAGAGGTCTTACCCCATAGCAACCAGAGAAATAGTCAAATTACCAGATTGATTTGATTACTACTCACAATAGGGACAAGCTCCAGAATCATTTTTTTATACATATACCCTATAATGTTACACTTTTTAGAGCTCGCCTCTGTAATGACTACGTCATTGAGTAAGGTGTTCAGCTTGCAGTTTTTAAAAAAAGTTTGTTTTCGTGTCATCATGAACCTAAGGATTTTGAAACTGGAAAACTTCACAAACGTTCATCTGGGATTTGTTCCATAAAACAGGGCATAACATTTTTTAACATTTTTTATCCAAAAAAAATGGTGGAAGGACAATATGCTTTTTACAGTTATATTTAAGTCATGCTTTTCATAAGAATGATTTCTTTTTGAACATTGTGGACAGAGACCACATGACATCTTTAAACTTAAACAATAACCAAGAAGTGTTAAAAAAAAATTATAGATCGCTGAAGGTAGCTCTTGCAATGATAAGGCTAACCAAAGCATATTCCTTCCAGCATTACAGAGATAATAAAAAAAATCATGGTTTTATGTGACAAAATATTAAAAGAACACATTTTCGACAACGCAACATATAAAAAGTATGTAAAATGGACAATAAATTAGGTATGTGGTGGGGGAATATATATTTATATACATATACTGACCAGTTACAGGGGAAACTAGCGTACGCAGTCTGTCATGATCTTTTTTAACACCTTTTCGAGTTCCAAGGTCTTCAAGACTCTGAGAACTAGAGATTAAGAACAGGGAAATATGTATTTGTTTTTGTAAGTTATAAATATTTGTATACTTGTGAGCACCAGAGAGTACGAGCAACGTCCTTCTTAATCATTGAACTTTGCATGATTTTATTTCGCTACAGAGTATTTTTTGACCGATACGCTAAATCACTTAATAATAAAAACAAATTGTCCAGTTTAAGGGAAAAGAGACATCTGTGTCTCTCTTCCCCGTTCTTTTATGCACCTTAGACCAGAGGCATCCTTACTACCAGGTGATTCAGGAAGCTACCTGGGGCACAGATACCAAAGGGATGCTAGCTGTCACCCCCAAACATTTCCCCAATATTTAAAAGTAGGTCTAGTGCCTTCTCTAGGCCTACATTGGCACTCTAAATGTAAAGAAATGTGTGTGGGGCGACGTAGCTGCACCTTGCCTTGAGTGCTATTTGAGGATAGGCCCTGCCTCAGATTACTCCAGGATTTCCACGGCCAACCTGTCCAATCAGATAACATAGATTACGAAGAGATGAGGTTTAGGAGGCCAGACATGCTGGGTCCCAATGGACTCTTTCTGGGCCTAGTCCAATTTGACACCCCCCCCCCGTATACATTTTATAGTTAAATCAATGCTTGCAACTTTACTTTCCAAACTATTTTTAAAAAGGAATGTTAGTAATAATTACTACAATCAGCCTTTTCATGTGTGATTTTCAAATCTGACATTTGCAAATTCCAAAGAAATGACATGGAAATATTCATCTTGATTAACTGCCTGACTAGAAATGAGGCAATTTAAGTGTTATTATTGTGTTCTAGAAAAAGTCTGTTTTGGGGTAGGGATCTATCATCAGTTTCAAGAAAATCAATGATTTACCAAATAATTGCTTGTGAGTATGAGAGCATTGAAGCTCTATATATCAAAAACAATAGTGGCATGAAAGCGAACACATTTTGAAAAGGTAATTAAGCCCTGCTCATTCGACGAGTATAATTTCCCTTTAACATCATCAAAATGGGGTGTGACTTGATGACAGTAATTGCTCTTCAAATTCCTATGAAGTAGCATGATTAACTGCAAATCAAGAAGCGTGCAAATTACATACTTTCCTACAATTATCTACTAAAAGATTCACACATTCGGAATTTATTAATTTTTATAATTATAATACTAATAATAATTGTTATTATTATTATAATTAATATGCAGTAAAGACTAATATGAGGCATATAACTTGCAGTGATGACCTGCACATGTTTCACTGTGTATATTACTGTCAAGGATGCTGAAAAGGATACATCTCAGACTGTTGTTGAGCTTCCTCATCTACATTCCACTAATGGTTTTGCTACCCCTGTTGGGTTGGCCAGGATCATATACAGCTAATATACACACAGCATGTTTGCCAAAATTGTAATTTGCCAAAAAAATAGCTGCCTGAGCCAGACAGGATGAAAAGTGACTCAGGCACTTTAAGACCAGCAGACCCTAAATTGGCCACCAGCAGTGGTGTATTTACTTTTGGGGCTGCTCTAGGCCAAGGAAAGCCTTTAAGAAGCCGGGCATCCGGATACGATGTGATATCATGGCATTCTGAGCTAGCACAGCCTCCATAGCATAATTAGGTCAATTGGGGAGATCAAAGATCTCCCTTGTAACCATCCCACTGGAGGCTGCCCTAGGCCTAGTCCCAGGATAAGTCACTGGCCACTTACTCACTGGTCATTTTCCCTGATATACAAGATGGCCAGATTAAGCCTGGCAGCTGCAAAAGGTCTTGGTAAAATATTCTGAACATCTAAGTTTTTGGCCCAGCCTTTAACTATGCTGACAAATTTACTGGATTTGGGTCCAATGGCAGATTTGCATGCAGAGTGCAAGAATTGAATTGAAAGTGCATGAAAATAGGAGGGTTTCATGGTAGTCTGATGTCCTAGTACGGGGCATTTTAAAGTTGGTAGATATGGTGCATCAATAAAGTGTATTTATATGGGAAGATGCCCAATGCCTGACACAGGGCAACACCCCAAGCTAGCCTCCAGGACCTACCTTAAGCAGGCAACCCTCTTCCTTGTGCCCTGCACCCTCTGTGCTGACTGTCAGGACATCACCAAGGGATACGTGGCACAGGGAAAGAGATGCTACAAAGGTACGCCAGCTAGACACAGACCTCTGTAGTATAAATGAGCCGGTTACAAACAAGCTCAATAAGCAGTGATACAGCCGGAAGCCACATTGCTAAGCAGGGAAATCTTCCCTCAGACCTGACTCCATAGGCCTCGGCAAGAATATGACACTTATGTAAGGCTATTTGGAAACTATGTAAGATGGCCAGACATTAAGACCCTCTATTAGGATGGTCATTGTAATGATAGTTGGGAACTATGCTACAGGGCCGTAGCAATTTTAGTTTAGCCCAGAAGAATAACGTTTTCAGTTTTTCACATCCTTTATTATTCTCATAACATTATTATTACTTGTAATTATATTATAAAGTTCAATCTAAGTTAAGATATACCTTTTGAGACCTGGCTTCTGTGTCTTTTGTGGCGACCAATCTGTATTTGGAAGTTTAATCTGGAAAACAAGACAGAAAAGCAAACTTAAATGAGATATAACAAGTTATTTGTTTTGTCCTTTAGTGAAGGTACTTTGCATATTGCTTGATATCATGTTTTCTTAGTTCTGATCTTATCATGACCCCCAACTGGCAAGATTTTTAGCGCATCCCTGCATGGGACCAATTTGCATACACTCAGCTTTAATTACATTTAAATGGAGATGATTTGCAGGTGGCTTGGATATAAAGAAGCTGATCTGTCGGAAGAATCCTTTGGAAAACATACAAGAAAAATCCTTAAAGCAGACCTGTCACTTTTTCCAAATCTTACATTTTACTGTTCTGTATACTAATGGTATGAATTTATAAATTAGAACTAGAATAGAAACAGCAATGTTAACCATCTGTTCTTAATGTTCATAGACTTTATGACTTTATGACTATATCCTTTCCACAATATTCCCAAGGGTTAAGGCGGAGAAGGGACAAGACCTGAAAACAGGGCCAGCTAAAAGCTGAGATGGTAAGGGTGAGCAGATGTCCCAGTTTTCAGAAGGCAATGCTCTGGTTAAGACAGCGACCCCAATTATTCCCCAGAAAAGAAGCAATATCAGCTACTTCAGCAGTAGAACATTAGGCAATTTTAGCCTTATTGTAAATACAACGGATGTGTTCTGTTAAAAGATGATGTAAAATGTAACTACAAGCAAGTGGTTAAAACTAAGTATCTAACAGGAGACTCAACTTTCATTTGATCATCTAATTAGGAGGACACCTCAGATACAATTGTTCACAGTTTATTAGCACTGGTGAAAAGTTATTGTTTAAAATTATATGAGGGAATTGTTTTTTAATTTTATTTATATAATTTTATTTAAGTTATATTTATATATATATAATTGTTTTTTTAACATATTTCTTAAAAAATAGAACCTGGCCTAATACCTGAAGGGCAAAATGGTCACAAACAGATTTCCATCCAGAAAAACTGAATTAATCTATTTAATAAGGAAATATGTCCCACCGATCAGGTAGAATGGCAACGGTGTAACCTGGAAGATCAGCTGCTACAAAAGCATATACTTAAGGTAAGAGCTATGGCTCCCATGATTCCCACACGCAGAATAGGCATCTTGGGAACCCTAGTGTATATCTAACAGAGTTCAGAATGTTAGCCATTATTGGAAAGAGGTGTTCAGACATTTCCAATAAGTCAACTACTTAAAAAGCACCCTGATGGGTAACACAGATATTAATGACGTCCTGTATTCGTGTTCCATGACATTATGGTTTCTTCATCCTAACTTAGATATATTTGTTTGAAAGGATTACCTTTACGTTGTGTGTTATGAATACATTTAGTGTTCTGGCTTTTGTGATTTGTAGAATTTAAAAAACTGTCAATTTTTAATAGAAAATCTTCAGAAAATTACACTGATAGACAAACAGAAAGCATAAGCACTATTTAGTTTTAATACGTGAATTTAGTTAAGCTGCGAAGGCAACGGAGTTCTTTGCTCATTTTATAATAATCCTGCTTTACAACTTTACAAAAGAGAAATTCCTGTTATGGTATAAAAGCTTTATCTGCTCTGTAACATTCTCTGTTGGTCTTTTATGAGTAACAGTTACGAGGTAAAGTTCTAAATGTAGAGCTATCCTCGTAGAAACCAATGTAATATTACTGCCATTTGCCTCACAGTTCATAATTAATCATAGAGCTGCACTTTATAAATCTCAGCCATCAGACAATATGTTAAAAAAATGGTTTTATCACCACAGCAACTAACGAGATAGGGTTGTCGATAAGAACATCCCATTGGATGGTTATGGTGATGAGCAAACCTGGAAAGATCCACTTTCTTTCTAACCACACCCATTTCCTTCCTACGGGGTAAGCGGCTTTATTAAGGGGTGGGGTTAATCCCAAGTAGCCTTTAGTGGATAAGTAGTACAGTAGGCGGGAAGGAGGTGTGGTTAAACATCGCTCGTTTGCACACACGAAAAAAGAAACTGACTCAGAGACCCAGGGAAGCTGGGCTTCACCTACCGTCCCATGACGTGTCAGTCCCGCCACCTGCCTGATACTATGGGGAAACAGCTGACGTGCTCCTGTCTGGAAGGGTGTGGTGTCAAATGACCACGCGTGTAAGCGACATGCACGTGTGACATCTTTTGATCCCAGATGACCCCCGTCTGACCCTAATTGCCTCGTTCTTGGCCTAAATGGTCTATTTTATCTCGGGACCTTCATTGTCCAACTGTCGTTTGTTGGTGTAACGCTCTACGCTTGTTCCTGTGTTATTTTGTTGATTTTCCTGCTGTGACCCGCCTTGCTTGCTGTTTCCTGATTTGGTGTGTTGAAGGTGCCCTTCTAGTTCTAACCCAGCTTCATTAGACCTCGTCCATTTGTCTGAATATTCTAGCCCCTGCTTTCCGCTTGTTCCGGGTCCCGGTCCTTGTCCCTCACGTCCTGGCCTAATTAGCTACAAGGGATCCTCCACTTCCGAACCAGTACAGTAGCAATGACCATCTATTGATCCCCCCCAAATAAGCAAACAGATGTTGGCCTGGGTTAAAAAGCCTGGACCACTGCATGAATCAGTTTGCCTAGGCACTGCAGACTCTCCTTGTCTGCACTGATCCTTCTCGTATCCAGACTCCAGTGGTAGCGCCTCCCCGTTATGGGAGTGAACTGTCTGGTTGCAGGAGATTTATGAACCTAGCAGAGCTCGAGTAGCATATGCACCAACAGAGCACTGGCATGGGTCTCCCCTCTACAATGGCTTTGTTGCCACCTTCAGACAGATGTTTGACATGTCAGGCTATAGTCACACTGCTTCGTCCAGCCTATTCTCTCTGCACCAAGGCTCCTGTGGCCTGTCCGATTATGCCATCGCAGAGCTCTCCTGTGATGAAGCATTGCTGGCCTCCTTCACTAACAGATTATCACATCGCCTAAAAGATAAATTGCTGTTAACTCGTGCTCTCAGCTACCCACTTAAGGTTCTTTTTCCAAGCTTAGTTCTTTCTAGCAAGTGTGTCCATTTCTGCATACTGGGCTCCGCTATACTATGTGAGTACATACCTTACAGTAGACTATTGTAGCATTTCTGTGGTAAGTCATCAGTGCCACTGGTTTCAGTATGGACCTGGTACATGGACCAGTGTACTACATAGCTAGCATAGCTACTTTCCATGTTATTTCAGCTGCAGGCTGCTGCTAGATATAGGACCATCTTCAGCATGAGGAACATGGGCAGCTGCCCTGTATTACCTTAGCAGCTACCAGTGTGTGGAGATTTGTACAGCCACCGGAAGAGAGCTCTCCACTATTGCTTCCCCTATCAAGGTATGTGCACCACTTGGTTTTGCAGAGCACCAGGATATGATGTCATATACAAAGCCCAGCATCAGACATTACACGGACCTAGAGGAAGGAAGAGTTAGTGGAGAAGTCTATGCCAGCATTTGCACAGACGCCTGCCACCCGTGCATTGCACCGCCAAGGTAGAATGGTGCTGCTCTGGAGCTCTGGGGTACAACTGGGCTTGGAGTATTTGTGGCCTCTAAGGAAAGCTTGTCCTGCCCCCATTTGTATGCATCTATACCCACAGTTTTGTCATTATATTTATTTCATTAAAAATCAATGGGTTTTGATGGTTTGGAATTCCATATATCCCCACTCATTCTGTCAGCTAATATTTTCTAATACACATAATGACTAGAGGAAGTGGGCACAATTCTTTAAATTGCTATTTTACTGGTAATAATGCCAATTCTAAATTAATTCAAGCATTCTTTTCAGGGAGTTGAAAAAAAAACCGAATGGTTCTTCGTTATACTCGACAGCCATTAATTCTGATTCATGTGACTTTATTTCACTACATAATTAGCTAGTTGGGAAGCGTTTCAAAACTAAAGCAATACAATGCTGACATCTAGTGGGAGAATCCTCATTATACTTAAAGTTTCCTTAAAATTTCACAAATCTTTTAAAAGATCACGTAACTACGTGCTATAGTGTAATCTATTAAAATAATTATTTATAGTCATACAATCCAATAAACACTTTTTGAACATCTCTTACAAAAATAGCTCTTTTATTGACTCTGTTAATAAGCTCTACCCACAGCCATATGTCGACAAATTTTAGAAAAAAACACAATGATAAATGTGTTTGTCATAGTGCCAGTATTTTATCTCAAACCTACCCTATAGCATTATGTCTTTTTTAAGATATAGATTATCCTGCCATCCTGCATGTTTGACAGTTCAACCTAAACTTCAAAATGGTCAGGAATATGGGGCATATCTGTTACACCACACTATATATGTCAATAAGTAAGAAATTACGTGGATACCACAGAACGAATAAATAAAAAATGTTCATGAATTATTAGGGACTTGGGTATTTAAGTGCAATATCAAAAAAGCACAAAAAAATCCCAAACTGACAGTTTAACATGCAGAATCCCAAGAAAGAGATTAATGAAATAGACACCAGAATATACAATGTATCTACTGTAGAGAAGTTATGTGTGCAAATGTGTGTATGTGTATGAATGAGGGAGAAACATTATGTCCATGTTTGTATATGTGTGTGACGGATGGTTAGTGTACATTCATACGTCAAGTAGCAAATTTGCCAGTATTGTCCTATTTTGGAACCTACTGCTATTCGGTGTTGCTCTTGGCAAGGACAAATAACTATGTATAACACCCATTAAATTTTCATTGTGGCTGAGCAAGCAACCAGCTAGGGCTTCCTTAATGAGAAGAATAAACCTACAGGCAATGTGTCAGGTAAGAGCACATGCACACTTGACTGACATGTTCCTGCTGAAGCAACCTCCTTTCTACAATCACACTCCTGCAGTCTCTAAATCCAGAATGTGCGGTCAACCTAAGTGAACACAGCCTGTAAAAACCTGAACCCATCTGTTTGAAGACACCTATGCACACAGAATACCCGTCTATTCACTCATCCTTAAACGTAGTCTTTGTTAAATATTGGGAATTCTTGGGAAAATGCATAATTTCCGAGAGTGTGAGCTGATGTCGGCTGTTTAGTGCCTCCAAGTTTTGTACCTTTTAATTAAAAAAAAGACATGGTTGACTTGTAAGGGAATAGCTCAAATGTTTTGTCAAACATGATGTTTTTCTCTATTTGAAAATGCAGAACTCTTATACAGTATTAGTATAAAATTGTAATGAAATAGTTCCCATTTATTTTACACCAAATTCTGTCTTCTGTTCAGAAGCACATCTAAATCCCAGATTTAAGATCTTTAAAGTCTATGCAATGGGGCATAATCAGGAGCTACATTTTTAAGAATACTTGTTTCAGTATTTTAGAATATCTGCATTTTTTTCTGAAGCACTTCCATCCTAGTGGATAAACATAAAAGCCATGCATGATATACTCTGAAGTGATTAACTTTGAAGATTTATTTCTAATAACTTGTTTTCCTTGGTTGAATGGGGGAGTTTGATAATTCTTTCAGCATGCTTCTGAATACTTCTAAAACTAACATCGGTATAAATAATTCATATACGGCTGACCGTATTTCACTCTTCCTACTCTCTTATATGATTATTTTTTCAGTGTGTTGACTGGGCCATTTTTGTAGTGTTTCAATAGTTCTAATTAAGGCAACAGTCTTATAAACAGCTTTCACTTTTCAGCTTTTGACGGCAATCATATCCACACACATTGGCAGTAGAAGGGGTCATACTGAAGCAAGGACGGACTGGCAATAGCCAGATGGAACTTGAAGGCCACCGGTAGCACCCTGCAGCACCTAGCTAGATCTGCCTAGGTACTATGATTGCGCAATAGAAGCATCTACGAGAAACAACAGCTCAGTCACAAAACAATACAATACATGCACACTCACACAGAGGGGCAGCCAAGTGGTGAACGAAAATGAACCTAAAAATCTCTTGTCCTCTGTAGAATAACTCACTACAGAGTTCCAAACTGCCTCTGAAAACAACATCAGCACAATCAATGTGTGTCTGGAACTTTATGAAATGGGTTTCCATGGCCGAGCAGCTGCACACAAGCCGAAGATCACTGCGCAATGCCAAGCATTGGCTGGAGTGGTGTAAAGAAAACTGGCACGGAACTGATAATCCACGCTACACTGCAAGTCTAACGGACAAACCTGGGTTTATTGGATGTCAGAAGAACGCTACCGCCCAAAGTTCATAGTGCCTGCAGTAAGGTTTAGGCCCATTAGTTCCAGTGAAGGGTGGTGTTAATGCTACAGCATACAAAGGCATGTTAGAGAAGTGTCTGCTTCCAAAGCCCCCAATTTTTTGCATTTTCTTTTATTGGGGGGAGTAGGGTTTTATTAGAGTGAGGTTCCACCGGCACTATCACATTCACCGATCCCTGCATGTCAGCCATTTTTCCACTTATATGGTTGCCAATGAGAGGGTATGTATTTTAGATTATACTTTGGAATATATGTCATTATTTTGAAACTTTAGGCAAAGAAAGAGCTGATGACCCAAAAAGAACTGGATTAAGACTGATGTGACCTTTAAAAAGGATTTCAGCAGTTCAGTTGGGAGAGGCAATTTTCTTTATGTGTTTCACTATCTGCATGATTACCTATTAAGATCCTTGCTTTTTGGTAATACGGTCTCCCTTTGACGATTTTTGCCGATTTTTAAATGCTGGGGAAAGGATTGATCTTTAAAACAGGAAACCCATTGTTAAGCTAGTTTTGTAAACGATTCCCATAGATTGTCTACACTTAATGAAATGTTAACATATATCAAAAAAGCGATTTGGGAGTTTCATAATTTACCATATAATCCATAATTTATGTGATCTTTCATTAAATGGTTACTGCACTTACTACTCACCCATTGCCCTGTGGCTAATTTCCTTGAGACTCCAATATCGAACTTAGTGAAACACGCTAGCATAAGAATATTAAGAATAAAGTATGAAGTAGAATGTAGGTATGGGTGATGTAAAACACTTATAGGAATTTATGTTAAGCGACCAAAGGTTTATACTCTTTTGGTGCCCGATATTTTATAACACTAAAAGGATACATATAAGTATATGTAGCAGAATAATGAGATAGCCCTGGCACGTCCTTGACATTCATTATTCTGCTTCTGTGAAAATGTGCCTTTTTGAGTAAAAAAAAACGAATATACCGCAAGTGCCTGTAGCAGTGAAAGAGTTAAAAAAGCACAGAGTCATTTTTCTTTTGTATTGCAAAACTGTCATTAGAAAAACGGGTCAACGTTTGGGGCCGCTGCTCGATGCCCTGTAAAACTAGTAGACTGTGCCCTCAATAAATGAAAACACTGTGTCAAATTTTTCCCATCATCAAATCATACTTTGTTTTGCAACTCTGGCTTCTACGGGGGATAAAGAAAATCTGTATTCATGGATTTTTTTTTCTTTTCTAGCGGTTCGTGTTTTGCAAAGATCAGGGCTTTATATTAACATCTGAACTCCATCAGAAAACAGTAATAGACCAGCACTCCCTGCTCTCGGTCTAGGTAAGCGAGTACTCACAAATCATCTGGCGCGGTAGGATTCTACGAGTGTCATAAATTAGCACGCGTTAAAGCCTCTCTAAATGGGCTTCACATCGTGTGAAGGATCTACGTCGGTTAATGAAGCAAGTTAATGACCACCATAAACGTAGAGCACTGATAGATCAGTGGCAAAAAGAAATCCTTGACCTTTCCACTGATGGCTCATCCTACAAAGTAAAACCTTGATATGACTCCACTCTATCATCTCTCTTAGAACTTAAAATCAATACGGAGTTACTACCTTAGGACACATATGAATAATTTCAATAAACCATTAAAAATAAAATAAGTTATCTGTATGGGAATTCTAGGCTAAAAATCCATTCGGCCAAGATAAGATCATGTCATCGTGTTTATAAAAGGAATATTCTGTCCAGCTCCCAAAGTGATGCCAGAGACAACTGGGATATGATATCTCTAGAACACAACCCTTTTCTCCACACATAACATGTATAAAATTGAAAACGCCGGAACTGATCTGCAGCAGAGAGACTCTTTTTGTTGTTTAATAAAATTGCGTTACTCTTACAGATGCCATATAAAAGCCTCAAGGACACACAAGGTTTACCGGTAGTTAAGACAAATTACAACCGTATTATGGTAATAATCCCTTTTCCCCCTATTTGTTTTCCTATTACTTGATTTTCTGCACCCCAGAGTGCTATAAAGCCCCGGCTGAGAAATATTACTTTCAGGAGGCAAAAGAGAACGCATATAAAGAAAACAAATGGGACGGCGAGAAATTGGGAAAAAGAAAGGCAAAGAATAAAAACAAACACAAAAAAGGGAGTTGATGGAAATATACAGTATATTAAATAAAATCTGTAAAAAAAATGTGATATGTTCCAGCTTTAATGCTAATTTAAACATATGGCACTACTGTATTGTGTTATACAGATAGTTTATAAGTCAACATTTCCTAATGCTTAGTTAGTATTCGATGGTGCGCATAATGTCTGGTATGGATCAACTGACTAATTAGAATGGACATACATCAATACACACCTGCCCTGTATTGCAGTAGCAGGGAAGTCATATAATGGAAGCTGAAAACACTCTATAACACCAGTTGGATATGAATATGACATTGGTGATCAAATACTCAACAGAAATGTCTTACAAAGAAAGCATATTTGAATATACATGAATATTTGCTCGATTATAAGACAAGGGTTTTTTCAGAGTAAACGCTCTGAAAAATACCCCTCATCTAATAATCGAGGTTGTCTTCTAATCAGACCCCAAATGAGACTAAGAACCAGATCCCCCGCAGCACTGCAGGGGACCTGGATCCTCCTGCCTGGAATCCTCAGCTGCTGCCGGCATCTATCATCGAGCACCGGCGAAAGTGCCGGCAGCACCGGAGGTTCCACTAAGCTTCAAGGTCAGAGGGCAACCAGATGCTGCCTCTGATGTAGAGGCACCTTAGCAACTGACCTTTCCTCCAGACTATGGTGAATTACTTCAAACAACTTTTGTTGTTGGAAGCTCTCTCTTTCAATTTCAGTTGTCTGACTGCTTCATGCAACATCTTCATCACACAAAAAAAGAACATTGTGATCAATATTGTATGTATATGCGAGGGAGAGTATGTGTGTGTGTGTATGTATGTATATAAGCAATGCTTGATTGACATATGCTAGCTGTCACACCCACTGATACCACACACCCGGTGAAGTCACACACCCTGTCCCTGTAACCATACCAAACACACTATCTTCCAGATCTGTAACTTTTCCAAATTACACATTTTATAGGTCCATAAACCCAGGTAACCTTACAGATTTAGCAAAGCAAAAGCTATAGGAAGTTTTTAGTAATGGATTGTTGAAATGTTATGGGGAGGTTCCCCTTTTTTGTAGGCACCCTAAACTGCGCTTTTAGCTTTGCAGATAGTATGAAAGAGGCCTCACAGTCTCTGCAATCATATCATCATGGGCATATTTAATGGGGGCAAAATGGGCATCTGCCTTAGGCCCAGTTTACCCTTCGTGGCCCATCCCTTGAAAGCTTTCTCTTGGTCACCTCAACAGGCACCATAGCCTGCAGGCGAACATCTGTTTAGGCTCCTTCACAGACCTCTCTGCTAATGTTTTCTCCATTGTGGTCTGCACACTGGTTATTGCAGAGCACCAGGATATGACATCACATCCCGGCGCCCTGCAACAGGAAGCAAACAGACCGCAAAGGAGTAAGGCTTAGTGGAGCAGTTAATGCTTTTGGTTGCATAGACCTCCACCTTCTTCACAGTCCAGTAGGATTGGTGGCCCATGGGCTAGATTGCCCCATGCCTCACAATGTATAAAGATAGCCCAGCTTGTTGATGGAACCCAAAGCCATTAGCAAAATTGCATATTAGCCCTATGTGCGACATGTTATTCATGCAACATGTTATCCTTCTCATCCTGTTGAGTTGTAAATTGTGTATGTGACACCATATTATGAACATTAAATAAATATATAAATATAAATATTTAACCCCTTAAGGACAATGGGCGGTCCCTAAACCTATTGAAAACAATGCATTTTGACCCCGTACATGTACGGGCTTTGTCATTAAGGGGTTAATATTGTTTTAAAAATAGAAATATATGCCAGGTAAAGATACTTGATCAATGCTAGCTATGCACTAAATGAACATTATGGTTCTTAAAGTCAACAATCTACATTTCATTAGAATATTTCCTCTTTAGTTCATTGATAACGATATTTTGATCGTTTCACTTTAAGTGTATTTTTGTTAAGTTTACAACCCATTAATCCTATTAATAGTTATGTTTCTATTTTTTTATAGAAGTAATGAGCCTAAAATGATCAAAATGCATCACGAATAGGAGGTCTGACATAATCCCTTCTCCTTTCTGTGTTTCTTGGTGAGATATTTAGTCTAGTATGAATGTCATTTAAGCTGAAAAGGACATTATGTTTGTTATTATTTACAGGAATGAACACGTTTTTAGCACAGACAATAGAATGTACGAACACATCAACAGACAAATCTAGTAATGAAAGGCTGCCAACAATCTATTAGTAATAATAATCCATCCAGATTCAAGAAATCAAGCGTAAAAAATAGAAATTAATTTTAGCAACAGGGTAATTGTGCTTTGGGTTATTGGAATAGTTCAGGCTGTTGTTGGTTTAACCCCTTAATGACAAACCCCGTACATGTACGGGCTCAAAATGCATTGTTTTCTATGGGTTTAGGGACCGCCCATTGTCCTTAAGGGGTTAAAAACATGTTACGTTGTGTAATATTAGGTGCTTAGCCTGCTCAACAAACACTTATGTCAGACAAATGATTATGATTGTGGCTTTTTTTTTAGCTTTTCTATTGAATTACAGAGACTATGGTCTAATCGAGTAAATGTACAGTCTATTTATAAAAGCCAATATGCACTTTAGGAAAGCCTGGAGGTTGCCATTGTAGGCAGTCTTGCGATGTTTTCCTGGTGACTTTCCCTACTTAAAACCCAAAGCTGAGCTGTGACTTTATGGTAATTCTACGTTTTGTATAGATAATGAAGTCCTTCTGGGTGATTAAGACTGAGCCATTCTGTTGTTTACCACAAGGCAGTATGATGAGGTGTTTGCCTAGTTGATAAAGCTAAGGTAACTGAATTAGAACACATACACACTAGTTAAAAAGGTAACTATTTGCATATTCTCCTTATCCTTGTTTCTGCGTATGATGTGCTTGCCAACGCAGTCATCAAGGCAATGTATGATCTGGAATTCAGGGTTTATATATATTTATGTTCAAAAGGGCATACATATAAAACAGACTTCTATGATATCCATGATGCCTGTCTTATAGAACTTGTAGTAATTGCCCAATATCCACATCATTTGTGAATTCTGAAACCTGAGAGCGATTATAACCATATAAAGGGGGACCACTTAGCTATCTAATGCAATAAAGGGCATTAAGTGGCTGGAGTGTCCCTTTAAACTTGAAATACTTTACTGATTTCTATTTTAGCACCTTTTGTCGGAAGAAACATACAAGTCGGCGGTGGGAGCATGCAGTGCAAGGTATCATGCAGAGTAACTCATGCATAGTACCGGTAATTCCTTTTCCCTGTGCTTGCTTGGTAGTTACGCAGCATCCCATATCTATAAATATGGATGCAAAGTAATATCTACCCATACACTTTTTATTTACCAACAAACAGCAGGGTTGCTTTGGACTGTATAATGCATATGGTAAATGTATGTATTTGCATGTATCAACTGTGCAACCTGTTGGTTCATACATTCTAATGAAACTTGAATGGTGTATGTTTGTGAATTGATTTTTTTTAACCCCTTAATGACAAAGCCCGTACATGTACGGGCTCAAAATGCATTGTTTTCAATGGGTTTAGGGACCGCCCATTGTCCTTAAGGGGTTAATATAATTTCACATTTGTACCTGTTCTTGTATGTAGGTTAAATTACCTCTGCCATATACCATTAATCCCTCTTTCAGAAATAAATAACATACAGATGATAGCAATGGTTAATTGTTAAAAAAGTCGAATTGGAAGTAGAGTTTTTAGGTGATTTTAAATTGCAAATCTAAATCTGTTCTCTGTTTATTTATCACATTGTGTGATATGGATGACAAGCCTTATGCAATCTATATATCAACTGCATAAACCAAGTTTTCTACAAACCTATTGTGCCCACCAAGGACTGATTAAGGTTTGAGTTCCTAGCTCTTCATACAAACCACAGACTTGGTGTTTTCTACTAAACATGAAACAAAATTGTTGAACATTGAGCACACGTTTAGCAATGAGTAGTGCATACCAAGGTCACAAAACGTTCCATCATTATACGGCTACCCATGAATACCCAACAATAATATATAATGAAAACAGCAAACTAAAAACATAAAGGTGACCATACTGTATCTACTTTGGAAACAAGTCACCGGTTACTTTAAAAACATGTGAATTGGGAATTCCACACAAAAAAACAAGGAAAAACCCAATTTTCTCAGAAATATTTTATGCATTCTTTATCTTGCTACCCAGTGGTTTGGGTGAAGAGTTTAGAAACTCTAATGCTCTTGAATTCATTGTATCAGTTATCTAATAAACTGACGTGTCTAATAATTATAGAGTCTAATATATTTTATTTGCAATTGTTGATATCTGCCATCTTTCAGGCAGATTTCTAATAAATTTCCAGAGGTTCACAAAGACAGATTCCCCTGACATAAATCTATCACTGTTATTACAGATTATTCCCTTCTGTCCATAGTTGAATTGATATTCCTCTGTTGGTGATATTTGTTTTACAGGTGGGTACCTAAACATTCTAAAGTAAGGCACAGACATGGCAGACACTTTTACTGGACTCAGTGAAGGTTACTATCATTTTTTTAAACAATACTAAATAGTTCTCCTAGGTTAAAATGTTTCATTTCATTTTAGGCCTAAATGAGAAATATTAATGGATTGACTGTCAATATACACATTTATATATTTGTCTTTGCAAGTGCCTGCCAATACACACACATATTCATACTTCCCCTTACACACAAACATCCTAGCACTTGCCCTTACAGACACACACTTAATAACCCTTACAGAGACACACTTGCCCTAACATACACATTCTGCTTCCCACAAACATTTTCAAAACACAGATTCTCTCCCTCTTTTCTCTCTTCTTTTTCTCTTCCCTTCGTCTTTCTCTCCCATTTATCTCTCACTTTGTGTTATCTCTTACCTTTCTATTCAGCTCCTCTATTTCTCTCTCTTCCTTTTCTTCCTATCTCTTCCCTTCTCCTTATTTCTTCCCCTTCTTCCTCTCTCTCTCTCTCTCTCTCTCCCTCTCTCACACACTCTCCCTCATTCTCTCTCTCTCTCATTCTCTCTCTCTCTCCCTCATTCTCTCTCCCTCATTCTCTCTCTCTCTCATTATCTCTCTTTCTCAGGGCATCTGGAGCCAATGTGTAGATAAATGTAATTTTCAAAACGTTCATGGTTGAACTACATATTTATTCCTTTCATAGATAAATAACATAAAATGAGTGTTTGCTTCATTTATTCCTGTTTGACCACTATAGTCGTTTGGTCTTTAACTTGAAAATACCCCTGGTTTAGTTTTCCAATTACTGCTGTCTAATCTAATGGCAGGTACAACTACCATATCTACTATTGGCACATGCTCTCTTTTTTTTGTGTAAGCAATGATCCGATGTTTAGAAATATTAACCAAAAAAGATTGTGTATTATCCACAAATTAATAACATTGGCAGTTGTTTACTCAACATTGCTTATAATGAGATACACTTGGAAAATAAATAATCTCACCTAGAATACCCAAAAATGTTTTCACCCTGCTATAGACCACAAATAGACCCCTTGCAATCTGCTAAAACAAAGTGATGTAGGTGTTCACAACAGCAACGTTAAAATGTCTATATTCATGTATGAGAAGATTGCAATTTCACACTTCAAAAGGCTTTTGGAAGGAGACACTGTACAGTTTATATGGGTAATTATACCTAGCTGGTGATTGGGGTATAATTTTCCTTTATTGGAACTATTTTGAAGAACAATACATCGGCTCTTTTGATTACGTTAATCATCGCTGTGCCTTGTATATAAAATGTGCTACCCTGCAACCTTGGATATTATTTAGGATTTGCTTTTATTTTAGTATTTGTAGCAATTTCAGTATTTTCTTATAACATTGCGCCATCTGGTGGTTATCTGGCTACACTGCAACTCGCTTAGATCATGTCCTCCTTTGTGCCTGATATCCAGCATGAAATTAACAGATACCAAGCGGATCACAGAAAATGGGATAATAGCAGGAAATCAAGGTCTTGGTTTCTCAAACAACACCACCTGGCACACAAGTGATATCCAGACTCAGTCATGCATAGACATCATAGCAATTTACAAAGCCTGTGATTGCTGTTTTCAGTACCGAAGCCTCTGTCTGAGGCTTTTCATGTCTTCTATATACAGGTGCTCATTTTTTTTTCCAGCTACGTGAATCGCAGTCACGACTTGCTACACCCAGGTAAAGTGATACAAATTCGGGATACAAGTGGTAAACCGTAACCTTGATAGATTTCTAAAATCTTTAGGGTCGCTCCTATGCCAAATAGCTCCCTAGGCAAGAAGCACCTTTGTTATTCCCAGCGCATTTAGAATATAGATATCTTGTGCATGATTTCTACATATAGGGGCATTTTCTCTAATAACTGCCAGTGCCCCTGATCCAGACACCCAAGATAACTGCCCGACTTGTCTTGCACTAACACCGGCCCTGAACATTTGCACAGGTATACAACACTTCTTTGTGTGTCTTTAAAGCATGGATGTGTGTGTTGGATGTATTAGTGAGGACTATATATATATGTGTGTGTGTGTGTGTGTGTTTATGTGCTTGTGTGCGTGTGTGTGTATTGTGGTCTGGCATATGTAGCACTAGCACTTGAATAACCTTGGGACGGAATAATATGGCTTTTGTCTCCTTATACATATTGCGATCCTTTGATTCACAGCACAAGTCACGCCGGTGCTTTGTTAGTCTTCGGCATGTCTGTATAAGAAAGACATATCTACCCAAGCCCAGGCGCTGTGCATAGTAATAGGGCTCCCCCGGCGTGCTGAAATCCCAGTAAAGCAGATAATACACTATTGTTGGAGGGGGGGGGAGCAGGATTTATAGATACAGCGATCAGTGATTCACGGCTCTCAGACACTGATTTCATGTGTCACGCGTAAGGCGATGACAACACAGCCATAGAAAAAGATCCATTTGGTCCATCCTGAAGGACGCCCTTGGAGTTTGAACAGAATAATTGTGAGACATAAATTACTGACACAGGATGAAAGTGAGGACGCAGGGAAGATGTAGCATAAAGCTAATGCCCTTGGATGCTTATGAGGAATACATGAACAGGATGCTGTGCGCACTGGCTGCTCCTGTGGTTGTATTTTGATTTTACTGCTTATAATAAAAATACTATTTCAGCATACAGAGGAGAGAGCTGCCTAATGAAGTCCTTATTTTTGAACTGTTACGTTAACTGTGAAGTCATCCACTGGAGACTTAAATATTCCAGTAGGCATTGATAGCTACCATTGCCAACCAGATCTTGACTTTGCATGATGGGAGTTGCAGTTAACAAGACTGTACCTAGCAGGTGATATTGGTGGGTTAGAGGCAGCCATCGCCAGTCTGATGCTATTGACTGCAATCCCCATCATCCATTGAATGATGGGAGTTGAAGTCAACAACAGGTGAAGTGTTTGGAAGATTTACCACTTTGGAGGGGGTAGTCTTGTGCTATATAATTTTGCACAGTCTGAGTAGTTAGCAGGGGTTGAAATGCTGCCAATATTCCAAAACTGGCATTTCTGCTGGAAATGCTGAATTGCAACATCTGATGAGGACTACAACTCCCATTATGCTCAGCAATCTGAAAGGATTATGTAGTCCAAAATATCTTAACTGGTAGGGAATGCTTATAAGCAGGGTGCACAGAATGAGTAGGAATGTTTTAAATGTACAGCTCTCAGTTAACCCTTTTTTTTACAGTAGTAGCATTGCTTATGTTGTGTGAGTACCACGTTCAGTTCTCTGGTAAAGAACATGTTAAAATGTTTCAATTGAAACTGAAATTTCTATTATGTACAGTGGATCGCAGCAGCTGCTAGATGTGGATTACAATCCCCACCTTAGAGCAGAACCTATTTTCAACTTAATACATTTTTTTTGTTCATTTATATATTTGTTTTTACCTCGTTAACTGCATTGTTTACAGCAACTTGATTCTTCCCCTCTCCTCCTGGGGCCACCTTTTCTGGGATTTTTTCATTGTTTTGAGTGGTTGAGTTGTAGGGTTTTAGAAACATGAAGTCACTTTTAGCTGATTCTGGAGTCAGGCAGACTTTATAGCAGTAGTTTTGAGATGCACTCCCACTAGATTCCATGCAATTCGTTTGAACTTTATTCCCAGATGAGATCTGTAGATTGATATTTGAGTTTTTAAAAACACCCCCTGGAGACCCTGATCTCAGACAGCAACAGGTAGGGATAGAACACTTGTAATCCTGTAGGGACGGTCTGTCTTTGTGGCATTTAATGGCTGTGAGGACAATTATAGCCACCAGGAATGTGAAGGACACAGAGCCAAGGGACACTATTAAATAGAGTGTTAAAGAGGAGGTGGCATCAGGGTCTGAATTTAAAGGCACATCGTTTAATTCAGACAGGGTTTCTGGCATGCTGTCCACAACAGTGAGGACTATGGACACAGAGGTGGATAAGGACGGTTGGCCATTGTCTCTGACTTGGATAAGGAGTCTGTGTCTGGTGGCATCTTTGTCTCCTAAAGCACGCATGGTCCTCAGCTCTCCGGTGTATAGGGCCACACTAAATAAGGTAGAATCGGTGGCTTGGAGAATCTGATATGAAAGGCGAGAGTTTTGGCCAGAATCGGCATCCATGGCTGAGATTTTGCCCACCAAGTACCCTGGGTCGGCATTTCTGGGGATGACATCAGTGGCTACAGTACCATTCTTTGGGAGTGGATACACAATGACAGGGGCATTGTCATTCTGATCAAGAATAAAAACATTGACGGTAACATTGCTACTTAAAGGAGGGAATCCAGCATCTTGGGCTTGGATCCTGATCTGAAAGTTACGGATCTGCTCAAAGTCAAAAGAACGCAGAGCGTAGATATTGCCACTGTCCGAATTAATTGATACATAAGTGGACACTGGCATCCCCTGAATTTGTCCATCCATGATAGAATATGATAAATATGCATTCTGGTTACAATCGGGGTCCAGGGCAGTCACAGAGCAAATAGATGCCCCCGGAGGGTTATTTTCCGTCACATACACGGTATAGGAGGGCTGCACAAAGGTGGGTATGTTGTCATTGATATCTGTGACTTGAACATTGATGATCTTCTTGGTCATTAGTGGAGGAGAGCCGAAATCCCTAGCGCTGATAGTGATATTGTATTCCGACATCACCTCCCGGTCCAAGACCTCGGTGGTCACCAGGGTGTAGTAATTCTTGTAAGAGGAATGCAGTTGAAAGGGAACGTTTTTGGGGATATCGCAGCTGACGTCCCCATTGTCACCAGAGTCACGATCCATCACGCTGATCACAGCGATGACTGTCCCCGGTGGAGCATCTTCCATGACTGGGGTTGATACAGAGGTGAGGATCACCTCGGGGGCATTATCATTGACATCCAGCAGGTTGACCAGAACTCTGCAGTGCACAGCAACAGCCGATGGCCCCCTGTCCTTGGCTTGGACGTACAGTTCATATAGGTTGGCTTTTTCGTAGTCTAAAATCCCTTTAACCCTCACCTGGCCGCTGCGAGGTTCCACCATGAAAAGGTCCCTTACCTTCTGGGGTGCGTGCCCACTGAAAGAATATTCGATCTCCCCATTGGTACCCTCATCTAAATCAGTGGCATTTAACTTAATCACAAGGGTACCCTTAGAAACGTTTTCTGGTAGACTCACCCGGTAAAATGACTGGTCAAATGTGGGCACGTTATCATTGGCATCCAAAACACTGATGGTAACCAAAGCAGTGCCCGACCTTTCGGGAATCCCACCATCCAGGGCAGTGAGGAGCACCCTGTGAGTCTTCTGCTGCTCCCTGTCAAGGGGTCTCTCCAGGACCAGCTCAGCAAATTTGCTCCCATCGCTTCGACTTTGTATCTCCAAAGAGAAAAACCCATTAGGACTTAGCTTGTAAGTGCGCAGGGAGTTGCTGCCAACGTCTGGATCCTGGGCACTCTCAAGGGGGAAACGAGAACCGGGTGCTGCAGACTCGGTCACCTCCAACACATAATCATGCCAGGGAAAGCTCGGTGCATTATCGTTAATATCCAAAATCTCCACCTCAACCCGATAGAGCTCCAATGGGTTCTCCATGACCACTTGCAAGTGCAAGAAGCACACTGGCTGGAACTCACAAACTTCTTCCCGATCTATCTTTTCGTTCACGAACAGAATTCCATTCTCCAAATTAACCTCCAGATGCTGCTTGTTGGTCCCAGACACGATCCTAAAACGCCTGGGTGACAGCTTTGAAATGTCCAAACCTAAGTCCTCCGCGATGTTTCCCACAAAAGCTCCATGGTCCAGCTCTTCTGGGACAGAGTAGCGGATCTGACTGTACGTAGGGACCAGGCAACAAGTTAGGAGGACAGGAATGACCCGTCCCAACCATGGACCTCTTCTCCCCGCACTCCAGAGCATCTCAGCCGCTGGTGATGTAGCCACTGTCTGTGGTGCTCACTGAACACCGGTCAGATCTAATGAAACTCAACAGATCCTCAGGCAAAACCCTGCTCCAGCCCCTCTCCTCACTCACTGGGGATCCCGACTCCACCGAAGATCTGTTAATCCAATCTGATAGCAGAAAATCGGAAGCTCTTTGCTTAAATGTGAAGATCGCGCAGCACGGACTTCTGTGTCTTCAATAGACTTTCAACTCCACCATCCCTCTCCCCAAACAAGCCCTCCCCAACTATCTTCATTTCAGAAGGGGCTGATGAAAAAGGAGGGACCCAAATCCACATTTCAGCTTCTGTATTGGTGGACAGAGGCACAGCGAACTAAGAGCTGCAATCTTTCAGCTGTTATGTTTAACCCTTTACACGGAGGCAGCTTTTGCCAAGCACCTAGCGCTGAAACGATGGACCAGTTGCAGAGCAGATGTTTGATGCTCACCCTTTTGGTATCTGAAGATAATCCACAATCCAAAACAGGAGTGACAAGCTAAATGTCTTTGTGTTACATGGAATGTCTAGTGTTGTCTAATTGTGTGACACAGACCAATAAAGGGAATATATAAATAATAATGTCAGCAGTCTAGAGACAGCAGCCTGGGTGAGTATTTCAGTATGTCTCTACCCACACATGTGCACACATCCATTCATTCTAGTATTTAACTATATCATTACTTATGATTTAGATTACTGATCAGAAAATTAATGGGTGGATATGACGGTAAACTGTCAAAGTTTGGCAAAGATGTATGAAATGTCTTATATTTAAATACTTGCCATTACTAAGTGTGCGTATATAACATGGCGAACACCGCATATGAGTTACCTGTATAGTGTACATTCCCATATAGATCAAGGTATAAGTTCTTTAAATTTCACACTATCTATCTATCTATCTATCTAAGTCCTAATCTCTCTCTCTGTCCATCAATGTATGTATGTATGATAAACACAGAAACAAGCAAAGTTCTACACATATATTTATGGTAATGACGTTGGGTGATTGTTAGTATACATGGACATAATTTGCCTTGTGATCATTTAAAAGTTTATTCTGCTAACTGTGATAAACCAGTGACCCCCAAACAACCGAGATGTATCTCTGGGATATCTTCTTGCAGATGTTCACTTCATCAGAGCAGTAGATTAAAGGGTCCAGATATTCCACCAAGAGCCAAATCCTGCATATAAATAGTCTGACATCAGTATCCATGCATAGACTTAACCTTTAGCAGATGGTTAAGCTTCTGCGGAATTGATTACATTTTGATGCACACCGTTTTCCTTGTTAATACTGATTTTTTAATTATATCCTAGGATTACAACCTAGGCAGCCGGATAGCCGTTAATACCAAAGCAATACTGATAAAGGCTGAGAGCTCCCTTTGTATGTCACATCATCAGATGCAATATTCACAATGTGTAACTACAGAAACACAGATGTTTATTGGTAGACTGTGTCGCCAATCCCTGCCATTTGGTCAGAAACAACAAACCAATGAACACAGACTGCCAAAAGAAATATATACATAATCCCCAATGCACTTGTGAAACTTGTTTTCATTTCGGATTTGGCAGTTCTGTTAAAATAAAAGGTTAAAATACATTTTCCACCATCAATCATATTTAATTTTCACAGTAGCTTGAATAGGATGGGCTGTGGTGGGTAGTAACCGGTCCCTGATCAGGAATATTTGGCTTCCGCCATAAGATATGGATTGGAATGGGTCTGCTTTTCACATTTATGTTGTAAGCAGGGGAGGCCAAAGACTTTACCCTTCACAGCGAATGAGATCAAGGGGTTAAATTGGCATATTTCTGGTTTAAATTTCAAAGAGGAGTGTTAATGGGTTAACTATGACTCATTTCATGGGTTAATTTTATAGGAAGAGGCTTTCTTCATCTTCGTTTATTTTTGATCTGTCGCAAAAGAAAATTGGTTAAATGGAGCAATTTAATGTTTTAAGTGTAGATATAGGAAATCTAAAGGGAGAACTGCATATTCTTCATCTCTAGGATTGAATGTAAAAGTCTCACCTCTACAATCAAATAAAAAAAGAAACAAAAAAACAAGATTTTAATGTAGCATTTTATTTCACACAGTAATTTCATAAACCAATGAAGGCAAAGTCATACATTGACCTAGAGGGCCTTGTTCCATATAGAGAACAACCGTAGTATTTTGGTAGGCACATTCAATTTGGTGATAACAAGTACAATAATTTGGAACACATCATCTATTATATTTATTAAAATAATATTATTGTTAATAATAATAATTGCACAAATTACAAAAAGAGAAGAATGCAAAATTACCAATGACATTAAAAACAATAATATAAAAAATGAACAATATACGTACAAACAAAAAACATACTTGTACTGAAGGAGACGTGAGCCCTACTTGCAGTATTTTAGGAGGGTTGGGGGGAGAATGAGACTGAAGGTAACTGACCGGTTGGGCGAGGATAATTTATATGTAGAGAGGATCAGGTGGCCTGGAGATCTCAAAGCCTTAAAGGGGCATTAAGCAAACCTTAATTATATGAAATATTATGTTCGCACAATCTTTATCTTAAAGGGACGGTTTACTATCCCAACCTCAGTGGTCTGATGACTCTCAGCACTGATTGGCTGCCTATAGCAGCCAGTCAGTGGCAGGAAGACACTCCTATTTAAATCAATGGGAGCGCTTTCAGTGCCTGGGTTTCATTAGCTGCCCAATGTTTGCCGAGCCAGCTGGCATCCCTCAGTGTTGTTGCTCATCTCCTTGGTATGACAAGCTAGCCTGTGTAAAAGGCTATTGCGCCAACGATACAGATGGGTCACCACACAGTTCCATTCTGTACTCAGCTACCACAAGAGAATGTATTGACAGCATACAAATACCTGAGGTATCCCATGACATAGTAAATAATGAAGGAGACCTCAAAGGAAGAAATGTCCTTTGGGCATTTTGCCTATAATATAATTTACTAGGGAATTAATCCAATAACCCATAGGTTGATGAATACACCAAGATTCAAATCGTCACCAGTTCTTGATCGTAGTATAAAAGATTATTCTTTAAAAAGATTTGTCCTAAATCACCTTCCTAGAGCTGTACGCTTTTATAGCAGGCGTTGTTCATAAGCAACATGTTCTGGTGACATTAGCACTTTTACCACCAGAGGGACCTGAAAAACATTGTTCACAAAGCAGTGACTAGAAAGAATACATTTTCTAATCAAGGTTGCTAAAACCATCACTTTAAAAACATGTATTCTGCATGTGTGTGCTTTTCTGCTCTGGCCTTGGTGCATACATTGTCATTGAACACTGAATCTTAATGTCCCTGTGTCAAGTGGAGGACTATTTATCAACCCTTGAGTGAAGCATCAGCAGATATGTGGCAAATTCAGTGTCTGTGGTGTACAAACTCATGCACTTAACAAATCAGGAGATTGTGGGTGACTTGAACATTTTAACTTATCATCTTACCAATGCATTACAAAGAACCAAAATCTCCTAGAAAAATAATTTAATTACTTAAAGGAACACTTTAATGTCCTTGACAGTCTCACCAAAAAGGAAAGCATATTAAAGTACTTTCCACGTACTTTAACATGCATTCCTTAAAAGTAATAAATAAAATCAATTACCTTATTGAGAATCTTCTTGGGAGCTGCAGCAACGACTATTCTCACCACTGAAATAAATTAGAGTGCTTTCGTTGCATTTGCATTTGGTAGTTTTATAAGATCCCCCCCGATCTTCTGCACAGAAAATAGCTGGCGGATAGAAAGGGGCAAGTGGATATGGGGGGATTCTGCAGTACTTTTAGTGAGAGATGGAGCTCAGAGTTCTCAGGAGGCTTGGGACAAACCCTCAGGGAACTCTTTTACACAGTGTTTTTAAATGCTCCTAAGAGTGACCGAACAGGGCCCCTAAGCCTCCTAAGCCCCTTTTTAGACATATCCAGTGTTTTTATGTTATTTGCTTTTTTTGTTGCTTTTTTGCAAGTTATAGGGCAATAAGTACAAGTTTCATATTGCTATTAAAAAAAAAAAAAAAAACTTTTTTCAAATCTGATCATCCTGAGCCCATGTGCCATGTGGGGCACTTTTGAAGTCAGTCAGTTCAATTTACCACACCATATAGGTTTAAAAAGTAGACACCACCAGTCTATTTCAACTACCACTACCAGCTTTTGTCAAACTTCATAGCAGCATTTGTTTTGCATTTTTTTCACACACATTGTACTTTAGGTATGGATTTACAGCTCCTGGTATGTGTCACTGCCAAACAAAACCCAATATGTGTTCAGCAATATCCTCTGAGTACAGTGATACCATCCATTCATAGGTTTTGGGACATCTTCAAAAGCGACCAATTCCATTTACCCCGTCAACAATCATTTTTTAAAAATAGTTACCCAAGGTATTTCAAATTCTGGTATTTTAACTCTTTTCATGCCAGAATTTTTTGGAAATTTTTTTTGTCACTCTCCATTGGTACCCCGCAATTGACACTGCTCCCTCAAAATCACCCCGAAATAGTGACTCTTTGTCAGGTGGGCATTGCTGGCCATAGAACTGTCTGGAAGTGATGAGATTATATTCCTGATCCAATTATGTTTGTGTGTATAAATAGCTATGCTTGTTTCAAATAATCAGAGTGCATGTTTTCCACCTCAACATTAATTGTGTCTGATGATTGAGGTGGGCTGCTATAACAACTAGTGCCAGCACAGCTCCATTAGACTGCTGTCCCGCTATGTCTCGCCAGCACTAGTCTCGTCCAGCTATGAAAGAGGTTAACCGCTGGTGTCTCGGCAGAAGGATGCGCAGTTTGGCGGGAGCACTCATATATATATACTGTATATACATACACACACATATATATATATATATATATATATATATATACACACACATGTGCGGCCGCCATGGCACAGGGCGCCATGGCAACCGGGGAGCCTGCCCGGGACTTAAATTAGTGAGAAGGTTCAGGGGGGGAGGCAGTGAGAAGGGGCAGAGGGGGGCAGTGAGAAGGGGATGGGGGGGCGCCAGAGGAGTAGTCCGCACAGGGCGCCAGAACACTTAAGGCCGGCTCTGCATATACATATAGCACACACAACATAATCCCAGATTGTAGAGGCTATAGTTGACAGATGTACTCTCTCCAACACATCAGCTATTAAATGGTTAACAGGCTGGCAGTCTGTTACATTTAAATACATAGAAGACCATCCTTGATCTGTGAAATAGAAGATATGCCAAATATTGCACACTGCATGACACATACTAGAAAAAGCACTATGAATATCTAGTGGCCTTGCTACCATCAATCTTTGTTATTGTAAAGTAATTGATATCCTGAGGGTCTTCTTGTATTAAAAATAGTGGCTGACAGGTGTAATGACAAGTGATGTAGAAAGTATCTTATCGCTTGCATCAGACATCAGCCTGTGCAGACCAACCAAGCAATCCCATCACATGCTTTCCTACCCCCCTCTGCTTAAATGTCTAAAGGTGGGCATTTAATATATGGCATATTAGCATGTTACGGTTTCATTTTAGTTCCGTCTGTGCTTCATTTGCTCTGAAAATACATTTTTTATGGATGTGCTGCCTGACAATGTATGTTAGAGATTATCTCATTTAATACACTGTGTCTTGTTCCCCTGACTACCTGTACGTGTACCAGTCAGCCTATAATAAGAAAAGTGGCGAAAAAAATGCAAAAAAAATAAAAAGCGTGCATTGAAATAGCTCAAGGGAAAGAACTCATCCTTTTGGCATATGTTACAGTCAACTTCACCTCCCTTTAGGGAACACGCAGGCGTCCTGTCCAGATGTTGTTAAACTTTACATGAGTGTGTAAAGTGCTGACACGGTGAATTAAATGAAAATACCTTGTTAGTGAGTGGGGAAAAATCTAACAAGAATATATGTTAACTAAAATTCTTATTAACCATCCTCTGCGGAAATAAAATGATGAGCAATAGTTAGTAAATCAAGTGAAAAAAAAATCAAAACAGGTCTATCTTCATGTGGCGTACAGTACAATAAAAAAGTGATTTGTAAACCATGATGTTTTGAGTACAAATGCATCAAGTCATTTCTTGACATGACCGTGGAAGGCAGAGATAATTTATTAAAGCCCTCTGGTTTAAAACTGTTAGAAAACAGGTGGTAGCATAAATTACTCTTCATTTATAATAGTACAAATTGTATCGCTCCGTGTGCTTTTTGTTGGTGTAAATTCTGGGATATGAAGCTCTGCATGTGCAGGTTTTGTACTGGATGCTTGGCTTAGCAATGCTGATAGCTAATGAGTAGATCATTTAATACACAACATTTCACCATACCAAGGAATTAACCTCACCATGAAATGTCCAAATATTAAATATTTAATAACCTGTACATATTCTATACAGGGCTGGTCCTATTATGCAGGAGAACAATGGGAGCGTTGAGCTGTAGGCAGAAGCTCCATGTTTATGCAGAAAGATGGAGCTGGAGATATGGTTCACCTATGAAGCTAAAAACCCTTGCCCAACCCTTAATTCTGACAGTAGGGCTCAGCAGGGCCGGCCCTACAATGGAGCCGACTGGGGCAATTGCCCCAGGCGGCACTTTAGAAGGGGCGGCACTTTGCCGCCCCAAGCGGTTTTTTTTGTTGTTGGTTTTGAAGCGGAGGAGAGAGAGAGGGGCGCCGAGTGGTTTTCGCTTACCCGCTCGGCGCCCCCCTCTCTCTCTCTCTCTCCTCTGCGGCGAGTCTCCCTGTTCGGTCTCGGTGCCGGCTTGTAATGCTGGGCGCCGGAAGTGGCGTCAATTTCCGGCGCTCAGCATTACAAGCCGGCACCGTGGCAGAGCAGGGAGACTCGCCGCAGGACTCTTTAAAGGTAAGTACCGGGGGGGTAAATAATGGCGTCGTCGAAGTTTAAAACGCCAACGCCCCCCCCCCCGCGTCGGCGGGGAGGGCGGCATTTTAAACTTCGCCCCAGGCGGCGTTAAGTCTTCGGCCGGCCCTGGGGCTCAGTTGGTGGTTCCCTGGTGGCTTGCAGTGGTCTATCTGCAGCAGGCAATACCACGTTGGTGTGTAGGAGGTCTACATTGCGAGTCATGAAGTTCTCTTTTGAGTGCTATGTCCCTTTAATTACATCCATTTCCACGTGACCTCTTGCTGCCTATTTAAACCACAGATGGTTTAAGGATGGTGCTAAGTTGTGTTGTGTGTGCGTCATCTAGTCATTTTGGAGTTTACAGTTACTATTGTTTCCATGTTGCTTTTCCCTGTTCTCTGCCAGACCTCTTTGCTTATCCGGCTATGTAATTGGCATAACCCTGCCTGTTTCTGACTACCTGCTGCTCCTTCTGTAAGGAATTAATGTCAGTATCTGTGTTATTGATTACTCTTTTCACTATTGACCCTGCCTTGAGTGCTTATTCTGGTTAGTGTGCCATGCCTGCTCGTATACAACAAGGTGTGACGTCACTAACCTACCATAGGTATTAAAGTCAGGTTATGAGTTAATGGAAACACATTAATGTCCTTCAGTTGTTACTCCAGTAAATTTCTCCTTAAAATATCAGCCATGATCTTTACACAATCAAGGCTTTAACATGCAACCGCTTGCTTGATACACCTGGCGGCACATTCTGCTCATGGGGCAGCGAGTATCCAGCCTCTGTCCGCATATCAAGGCACCAGATCAGCAATGTGAGTTGCAGCAAAGGTAAGTAACCTGCACCATCTGGCACCGGTCCACCAGGCATTTGCCTATTTGTCAGATGGCCAGTCTGGGCATAAACATAGTACTCATGTCTATCATAATTTTCTCTGTCCACAAGCTCATCTATTCTCCCTTGCAGGCCATTCCTCATTCAGGGATTCACTAAAGGTTTAATCTTCTGAGCACAAGAATGATGAGGGAAGTGTTGCTAGACATTTCTCTGTAAATCTCTCTGGCATTGGAAAAGTTTTAAACTCGCCTGTCAAGTACCAGACCTCATGTCTCCTCCCCAATTCTGTTATTAAAATTTGACTCATGTTCCTTATCAAGTTGTCTCTCTCTGTGATATATTTCATTCTCCCCAGCTATTTTCCCCACCTCCCAATCTATCCTTTGCCTACTGTATCTCTACTATGGGTAAAGTACCTGTCTGTCTTTATTTAATAACCACTTGCACCCTTTGACTACTAAAAGAGTGTTTACCACAGTAGATTGATGGTGCTAGATAGTGACTCACTCACAGTTCTGGTGGTGAGACAGTAGATACAAAGAGTGATCATAACATGCATCCTATTCTTTATTTAAAACGTTTTTACATTAGACTCAAGTACGTTTCATACATACTTTTCCAGACTTTGCTGGGCATGAGGGCATAAGTGAGAGTGGGTGAGCTTAAGAGAGCGCAATTGAGATTGTGAAAAAATGTGAGTGAGCATGTGAGTGAGAGTGTGAGTGCGTAAGAAATTGTTATTGAGAGAACATGAGAGAGTGTGATAGCGTGAGAGTCTGAGAGTGTTAGAAAGTGTGAGTAAGAGAGTGTGAGTAAGTGTTCCACCACCTGGCTAGCTATATAATGATAGGAGTTATACTGTACCACCATCTGCGTGATGGTAGGAGTCATAGTGTACCACAGCCAGGCTTGGTATATATTGATGTGAATTATACTGTACCACATTCACGCTTAGTATATTGTAATGGGAGTTATCAGTGCCTGGCTCTGGATATAGTGATGGGACGTATGCTGTACCACCGTCTGTCTGCTTGCTAAATAATGATAGGAGTTATATAGTACTATTGTCTGTGTCACGATGGGAGTTGTATCCTAATTTTGTGGGTTTGGTAGAGTGAACGGGGCTTTGGACAGCGGGTGTGGTACATTTTCAAACTGTGCTTCAAAGTGTCCCTGGAATTTTTTTAAATGTTAACTATTTTCACTTATTGACATACATTCTATAATATAGGAGTCTGAGATTGTTAACCTGTTACATGTGTTTATTTACCTTTCATGGAGGTCCTGGTAAATGCTTTCCAACTTCCACCCGTATTAATGGCTTGACAATAGATGTTTCACTATATAGCCCATGTCTCCGAGATCAGAAATATTGGAATATACCTCACACAGAGAGAAAGCAAGGAGCTATCATCATATTCATACATTAGAAAGAGTTGAATGTATTTGTAATATGTATATGTAATGTATTGTTATATAGGTTTTTTCTAGTTCATCAACACCTCTTCTACAACTGTGTTGTAATGTCTACGATGTTTAAAGGTTTGCAGTTAAATAAATGTTTAATGATATACACAAAATCCAGTGGCCCGTTCCTGTTCTAGATCTAAATAGCTGTGTCTTGGTTCACGTTGTTAAATGTGTGGCGTTTAGTCCTTACTTATCTGCCTGTGTATAATGCAGATAAATGCAATATATACCAGTGGTACATTACCAAATACCTTGTGTATACCCAATAATAAAATATACAGACATCATTAACAGCAGATTAGGATTAGATTCAATGGGCCCTCTTGTGTACTTAGATGCCTTGGGCCCCCATGCCCTGCAGGATCGTCAGGGGCCGTTGGTAGGCTTCTAAAACGACACAGCAAGACAGACAGCTGAACCTCATTTCAACGCCAATTATAAAACACCATATATATATATTCTAAAAATATTCTTAATATTCAGTTAGCAAAATCAGGATTGGCGGCATGCTGTGAAATATTATGCTCTATTGTAACCACATGAAACATAATATTGAAATATTTTAGTTTAGCTGGACTGGTATTATAAGCAGAGGAAAAGATGAACACTGGTTGATTAATTTGTGAGCTTCTTTAAAGAAATATGCTTTTAGTCTTTTATTAAAGACTGAACAGTTGGTAGAGAATCCTATTTCATTTAAGAGCGTTTACTCTTTTGGTATATGAAGTTTAACTTAAAAGTTATTATAAAATGATATACATTGTAACTGGTACACTACATAGACACTATAATGTCTTTACTGTAAAGGTGTTGCTCATTTCATACATTGTATACTATCGACCTGTGCATTAGGATTAGTACCAGCTTTGGCAAATTCGCCATTTGTACAACGCCGCGAAAATTAGGTCATACCCCCCACAAAGTGGATGAAAACAAAGCAAAAACTCTGAACTTTCATCCGAAATTTGCAGGCCCTTTCATTCACACGCTCTCACACATTCAATCTCTCATTTTGGAGGAAGTTTGCACCGGGTTATGTCCGCATGGCTGCAAATAAAAACAGAAGATAAAAGAGAGAAGACAGAAAATGAAGAACAAGAAGATGGGGAAGCAGAGGAGTTAGAAGTGGTCGGCAGAGAAAGGAGGGAAACATTTAGAGAACACGAGAGAGAATGAACAAGAATGAGAGTATCTTGAGAGTTTGAGAGAATGAGGGTGAATGTAGACACAGGGCAACAAATTTTGCTCCAGAATTAAAAATATCCACAGATTTTCGTCAGAACCGAATGGGCAGGGAACATAATTTTTTGCCCCAAAACAAACAGAAATATTCATATGAACTGTTTTTTGCCTGGTTTGCACATGTCTAGTATACAATGACCCCAAAAGTGAATTGTGGATGTCCATGTTTTGAGCCCATTCACCTACATAGTGGTGGTTAATGACAGTATTCAAAGAAATGTATGCATTTGTAGGCTTAATGTACAGAAGAAAGTTTTATTTAAAAAGCAAATATCTAAATTCTTCAAAACAGATGTAATCTATCATAGTAAAATAGGTCAGGAATATCTTCTAGCCCTCATGAATACATACATATCTAGTTACTTTACTTTGGCTGGAAATTGTAGATCGTTTTCATCAGTGTGTTCTGCTGGAAGCATTGAGCCAGCTCCCTTTTTATTGATCTCTAGCTGTGCGCATAGAACCTATAATCTCAGAACAATAAAGTGAACAAATTGTTTGCAATTTCCAAAATTGGAGGATAAGGAAAAGATGATAGGTCCCAATAATATAAGCCATTACAATAAAAATACAGACAGGGCTGCACCTAATACAAATGGCAGAAGGCAAAGTTGAGCTATTAGGTTGCTAATATGTAAAAAAAAAATGGCCTAGCGGATCTATATGGTATTCAAATATTACAATGTGGCAATAGAATAAAGGCACACCTGAGAATCCTCCTGTTTGTGGTTTGATGTAGTCCTTTATCAACGATTGATCAGCCTAAATCAAACATAACCAATAGGTGTCATTTAGATGTTGTCAAACTACAATTCCCATGAATTTTAGCAAGCATTTGGCTGGACACAGTCTAGGTCGGGTTGCCATATCAGCTATTTTGTCCAGGACGCATCTCATTTTTACTCCTTTAAATAACTGATTTCCTTCTGTGAGTTTATATATTCCACATAAGTCGGGGTAGCACTATAGGTGGTGGTCACCAATATGTAAAAATGTGATATATCCTGGAAAAAAATAACGATATGACATCCCTAGGTCTGGCAAAATGACCATAGCAGTTATAGTTTAAAATGTACTAGCTACTTGCTTCGGCTGTAAGCATGCTCTGAAACTGTACATTTTTAATATTTTTTTAGTGGTTGGTTTTACGTAATACCTTTCTCCCCATTAATGTGTATATTGTGATTGATCTAAATATATTTAAATTACGATGTGCTGTTATAAGGAACAGGAGTGCAATTTTCCTTTTTATTAGCCTTCACTTCAGGACCAGCCTCTAAATTGTCCCAAAGGCAACTTACATGCAGTCCAATGACCACCTGTCAGTTTTATGGCAAGAATTTTTTGACAGAGGCAACATCACTGATATTCATATATTCTCCACCGGGTAATCATAGTACCTATTTGATTGTGTTGTGCTTATTCACTATAGATGAATTCTTATTTATAAAATTATATATATATATATATATATATATATATATATATATATATATATGGGGCTGCATCTGGTTTGTAACATATGCGCCTGAATATATTAGTACATGCTAGCATTTGAATGTTTAATGTGCTAACAGAATATATTTTTACATAATATTTAGAGATTAGTGCAAAATAATATTTCGAAAAAATAACTGCCATAGTGTTTCATATTGCTCTGCTTTCTATTTTATTTATCAATAATTGGATTTGAGGGAAATAAGTAGAAAATCAAGAGATAAGGGTATTACCATACTGTATGTACCTGCACTTTCTTATCCCATTTCTTCAACCAGCTTTTTCATCTATTATAAAACACACCGTCGTCTCTCCCTTATCGTGGCTCTTGTTCTTTCCCCTTTTTTCTCCTCTGCTACAGCTATGAAACCCTCTGGCTTCAGCATTCCATCTAAGTTGCATGCAAGAGTGGCTTTCAGAGAGAATCAAACCAGACTGGCAATCCAGCACCTTCGTACAGCTCAGATAATCATTCACCCTCAGGCTTTATAGGCTATATAGTGAGACATGATCTTGTACCTTTCACTTTAGAACATCAGTTGTGCCTGGGCCCATTGACATTTGTTTATTCTTTTTATACAGGACTTACAGGTGTACTTCAAGGGGAACTGCTCTCCTTACAGCGTTAGAAAAACCTAATTCATCTAACTGCCAACATAGAAGCAGGATTTGACATTAGAACCATTTGGCCCAACCTAGTCTGCTGTATCTTTCTGATGTAAAGACTCAAACCTTGATATTGTTTAAATTCCCTCGCTGTATTAACCTCTCTCACTTTTACTATCGTGTGTTACTATTTCTCCCATTTAAATAAACATTTGGTTTGAAGCAGTCTCTTATTGCTTAACATCATCCTTACAAAGCCTCCTAAAACCTACAATCAACAATATGCAAATTAACAATGAGACAGTAAGGTAACCTTTGGCACTTTAGAGGTTGTGTACTATAATCCCCATTATACATGTGCAGGTGTTATAGCATAGCCCTTATCAGCATACAGTTAGGCAGTAAGCACATAATGAGCCTGACATAGGTGGTACAGCATAAATCCCATTACTATATTGTATATTGAGCCAGACACTGGTGTTCGAACAGCATAACAGTATAACACCCACCAATATACACTGAGCCTGACAGTGGTACACCACAACTACCATAATTACATAGTAAGCCAGACACTGACTGTGGTAAGCATAACTCCCACTATTATATAGTGGCCCAGACACTAGCAGGGGTACAGTACTCCTATCTTCTTCATAGTGATCCAAGCAGCATAGCTTCCAATATACTTCCAATATACTGTTACTGAGAGTTACCACAAAATACTTTCTGCTGGCTGAGCATCATGGGATCTTACTCACACTCTCTCACTTATTCTTACGCATTTTATCTCACTCTCTCTATCAAAGTCTCCCTACCGTTTTTTCATATATATGGAGAGGGCATCTTGAAAGAATGTTGCCCCAGGGCCCCACCTGACCTTGATCGGCCCCTGAAACTACCTACCCATATCCGAATACAATCTGCCTAAATACGGATGGAGAGGAGACTGTTGTGTATGTTTTAATAATGAGCATGTAACCTTTAGATATCAAACCAAGTATGATTTATGTAATACACCATAGGTAAAGAAAATTAGTTTTCATTTTCATAAAAACACAGCATACTTTTATTTCCTCTTCTGCAAATGTATTTATTTATTTATTTAGTTTTATTTATGTACTTATTTTCTGGAGAGCCTAATGCTGTTTTTGAGTCACTGTGGAAACCATGTTGCAAAATAGAAATAAATGCATTATTCATAGGAGCTACAAAAACAAATTAAATAACCGTCTCTGATACATTTGAAGTGTGCTGTTACATTTGTTTTTCATTTTATCATTTTGTTAACCCATTGTAAAACCATATGTTCACTGGCCTTTGTGCAACATTGCTAATGATAATAAAAAACATACACTGGGATCCTCTAAAACATTGTATTTTAACAGACAAACAAACTATGAAACAAAAACCTATTTTATTAAATAGGTTCCCGCTTTACAATGACACAGAAACAAAACTATGGAAGCATCCAGTATAGAAAGGGCAATATTACATATAGACATAAAAATAGAATATCACATTCTGTGGTATATATTATGATTTATTGGCCACAAATAAGTTTAAACACAATAAAACATAAACTGTTCTAGGTTAGCTATGCTAAATTCATGATTTGGGGCACCGCTTGAAGGTTTCTATTTACTTGTGATTGAATATACAGCCATCAAGGTGTCTACAGTAACATGAATTTAATGCACCAGTGACACGATGACTGGATCCATTCTGATATTAAATGCACATAGAGCTTATGCCAAATGTGTTTTGGACTGCTTTATTGTTGGGCAGTTTGGCTCTACTTGCCACACTGGCCAAATGTAATTAGCAATCTTTCAAATATTTAATTTAAGCAAAGCCACAGTATTCCTGGTTGTGTAATCTGAAATCATTTTCATTTTTAGCATGGATTTGCATACGTCTTCTTCTATATACAAGATCAATAATAATATTGTTTAAATATTTAAATTTGAGTATTCTTATCAGTTAATCATACTGTAGGCATGAAAACAATAAGCTGTAAAGAAATAAAAACTGACCCTAAAGTCTGATTTATAGAATGGAAAATCTTTAGTAGCGTTAATTTTTTCCCCTTATTTAGCAAAAACCTAATGATAAATGCCACTTTTAATTATCATACGAATTTACTTTCATTTAAATGGTCTATTAAGTTTCATTGACTCAAACTGATATGAAACTATGTTCTACCAAGTATGTTTTTTTAAAAAAAAAACTGCAGTGTGTTGAAAGAGCCCCCTTGTGGCAGTTGGTTGTACTGCATCGAGGCAGGTTCAAGTGATTACTAAATTTATTCATTATACATAAATGGCAGTCAATTTGTGATTTTCTATATTCTATCCTACCATTCCCTGTACAATAGGGAAATAATATATTGTTTTAGCTGGACCTAAATTTCACCTGACAATATAATTTATCATGTTAGCACATACATAAAGTTGTTCCGTTTAGATTGCTAATTTTTCTACATATCATAAACAGTGGCATATTCTGGCCTAGGACTATGAGGGTGGTGGCAGATCGCCCTATTGAGTGATCTGGCTCCATGGCCCACTATTGCTCCAAAAATCTCCTTTGTAACCAGCTCATATACACTATAAATCCCTGGGCCTAGTCAGCATTGCCTCCATAGTGAATTACTCCATGTCATGTTTCCTTAGAATACAGCATAATTAAACCTTATGTGGAATAAACCTGCTAAAGTTTATTTGCGCAAAATACACTGTTAATGTTTAGTCTATAAAGAACAGCACCTGTAACCTCCACCACACCTGCTGAAAGCTTATAGCATGCTGTCAGTGAAGAAATTCTTTTTTACATCACATCAAAACTTCTGACACTTGAGCTAGTGCCCAGAGTCTAAGAGCTCTTCTAAGTCCAAAAGCCCATAAAGTGTACCATTTTGTGCCGATTAAACCGAATTCTCAGGTACACTTGTTTGTCCCATTGAGTCACCCCACTGCCCCGCATTTTCAAGTAGCGGGGATCATGGGCCATTAAGGATCAGAGGATTTCCCCTGACTGGCCCAGCGAGCTGTACAATTGATTGAAGTCTGTAGTTTTGCAGCACAGACCTCAGTCTGTCAGTCGTCACCTACTGACATATTAAAGCATAGTGACAATGAATAATATGACATGATACCACTCAAGGTCCATATAAAATCCCAACCACACCACACTAAACCAGAATAACGGTTTGCCAAATAACCTGCCTTCCTCTCCACTACTTCAAGACCTTGCTACTAAAGAGGATACTGGTTAAATTCAGGCTTCCAAAGGGAAAATGGTTCAGCTAGAACATGCAGTGATGTTAAATTTTGAGGTATTGTTTTATGGTAGGGGCTTTAGAATACGGGGGGAAACATGAGAGGTACTCTAGGAAAAGTAGTGGGATTATTCTCTTAACCCAGACGGCACATTGGGGATTAACACAGTGGTCTGTAAACTTTATTGATGGGCCCTGACAAAACCGAACACAGAACCTTCTTACCCATGAATGGTGGAAGGCTTGTTCCTTGTAGTGTGGTGACAAGGGATTATGACGCCAACGATACGGGCACTACACCAAGGTTTCATCGTTTAGGAACGGTGCAAACAGGGCTAAAGTTTCCACTTGGCCGACTGGGCATGTTCCTAGAATTCTAATATTTTATAGGTGCTGATAAAGGCAAGGCACGCTGGGATTAGTGGTAGTCCTACCCATTCTCTACCCATGTTAAGGTCCATCCATTTACTTCTAAATAACCTTTTTTAATCTATTTTTTCCTGGTTGAATTTGAATTTTGTCTTAATGCCTATAGGTGCTTGAAATATAAACAAATAACTACAGTAACATCAAACATCCCGCAGATCTGTGTTAGTGGCCCCCAACATTCATGCACCTCAGTGATCCAGCTAGTGCTATAAGGTTTGTCTTGATTTAGTGCTGGCCCTGACATCATTTTAACATTTAGACACAGCCATGTCAGTAATAAAGCTCACAGCTGCATTATTCTTGTTTAAGACATTTAATTTTCAATTTATCTTAGAATAAACAATTTTTTAAAACTGAACCTGAAAAATTAGCTTCACAACTCTATGGCGAATACAATTTCTTGATAGAAAAGGTCATGTGTTGCCTGCAGTTATGATGAAGCATTCTTCAAGATTGATCAGCCAAGAGTTTGCACAAGACACGGGAAGAGTTTGCTGATCTACATTCTGTCCTTAGGATATATCGCTGCTTATAGCAAATAGGGAAAAAAGTCATCTTTGTCATATAAGTCACCGTTGTACAACGCTCGATTAAAGCATTTCTTTTTCATTCAGTCAAGCAAAAAGAAAATCACATCACGCTATAAAGTAAACATTCTGACATTAAATCGTTTGTTGCTAGTATATACTGAATTAAATATAAAAGTTTATTAAAGAAACCCACGTGCTTAACCAATGACACATCACTGCACATTGCAAACAACCACTGATTTAGCTACAGTTCTTATAGTAGTATAAAGTTACAAGGGATCGTTCTCCTTAAACATAAGTTTCTTTTACAGTATATAAAATAGCATACTGAAGAAATGAATTATAGGAGTTATGAGGCATGCCTATTACTGGTTCCAAAGGTCAGATCCAGGCAGCTCCTCCAACTCACCAGTTTGTCTGCTTGGGTGACTAATGTACTCCTTTATTGTGTGGCCGCCATCTGGATACATGCTTATGTTGATATAAAATGATACTGCGCAGCCTCACGTATCCCTTGATTTATCAGCCGCTGATGTTACAATGCCAGGACCCATTTTCATATCGACTCTGGTCCTGCAACAGGTTTTTTAAAAGAGGTTACAACTGGTATGGCCAAATGAATTAAATATGCTTTATTCAGCCATATAATAGATGAGAATCCCATCTGGTGAGTGTCAAACAAGACCCGCCCCACCAACGCCCATGTACACGCAAAAAAGTGTTCCCTGTAATTTCAATGGGACTCTCTTCCTGCCACTTATTGACAAAGGGCACCACAGCCATCATAGTGCATGTGATGGGTGGAGTGTCCCTTTAAGTGTGTTGTCTGCCAGATGAGCTGCTTTATTATGGGGATACATGGCTAGGCTTGCCCAGCTGGATGTTCCCTTATTACTAGCATTACTAGAAAATAACTTGTTTTTTAATATTTTAACTTATTTAGAACACTGAATTTAGGATTCTGAATTAGTTATTTAATACTTAAAATTTGGAAATATGCTCCCATATCAGCGCTGTCAAGCGGTTCTTGATGTTCTCATCTTTACTCATGGATTATGGCTAACCCTAAACTCTAACTGTGCCACCTCTGCCCCTAAAGCTTCCTGCCTGTGCCACCCATGCCCATGAAGCAGCCTGCCTGTCCTATTTCTGCCCCCAAACTCTCACTCACTCACTCACTCACTCACTCGCTCACTCATTCATTCACCCATTCACTCTCCTGCACCCCCATACCTCTCTTACAGATTTCACTGGTCTGGGCGCTGGCTGAGCATTACTGGGGACCGTGCAGATGTCTATGCGGCCCGACAAAAATAATAATAAAAAATAATATTAGGTCAATTTATTCAGTAAGGTTTCAACTTTTCAATTATACATCGTTTTCATAATTGATAGGAAATAAAGCTCATTCATATGAAGTGTAATATTCTGACATGCAAATGTTACAAAATTATGGACTCCTGGAACAATCACCTCTCACAAATATGCATTACCTACCTCTCCAGCATGTTATAATATATGTGACAATTTATATATTTAATAATTATTACACCAAGATATAGATTTTTATATACAAGATATAGATTTTTAAAATATATACTTTCGGTAGGTGGAATCGAACGAGGAGCTGCATCATCCAACACTCCATTATTCATAAAGACAATGGGCGGGCCCTAAACCCATTGAAAACAACGCATTTTGAGCCCATACATGTACAGGCTTTGTCATTAAGGGGTTAAAAAAATACATATATAGGTTCCTTAAGAGAAGTTATGTAACCATAGTAACAACATCCACCACACACTAGTCCAGTAGACTTGAACCAGTGACTCTTCTTGCGTCATGCTTGTCTCAAACCAGAAGCTTGTAGTTAACAATTTGACAGTTTCAAGTAATGTTTAACACATAAATGGTATATAAAACTGACTGCGTGATGTCTGGATATTATTGAATTTTCCATCTACACAAAACAATGTTTTAAATACAGTTTACCTCTGAAGCTTCATTCAGCAAAGGATGACAGGAAGGGCGGCTTCCACCTTATGAATCAAAGTGTCTACCTACCAGTAATTGCTTCTGCATATAAAACTAGCGCATGATAAGATGTTAGAGAAATGTAAAATACAATTATTAGCAGTCAGATCAATTACAACATTCTAATCTAAATTAATTAAAAAAAAATTACAGACAAAAGAGTCAGATAGCGCCCGCGGGATTAGAACCCCGGAGTGAAACACACCAAGGTTTGCAAATTGTTTGAAGGAAGTAACCGCTGAGCTATAGGCTGACCCGAAGTTTTGTTACTCGAGTCATGTACATGCTATCAAAGGGCTGCTGTGGGCGTTCCATCTTGTGTTGCACAATTGCTATATTATTTATAAAACAAATAAAGCAGTCACATATTTTATATAACGGGACGGTATATTAGTTCCCTTCTGTCTTATCCCTGCTGCCGTCCCGGTTGTCTGTGAGTATAGCTCGGATCAGCAGCAGGGATAAGACAGAAGGGAACTAATATATGCCGTCGCGTTATATAAAATATGTGACTACTTTATGTGTTTTATGAATAATATAGCAATTTAATTTATAATGTGTGTATATCTCTTCAGCCCTTAAAAGGTTAAACTGCATTGCTGAAATGAATTCACCCTTTTTTAGAAATCGGTTTGCTATACCTTTACCTTTCTGTACCAGAAAGAAAATGTTCATTGAGTATACATTAGGTGTACACATGCATGGGCTAAATATTGCTAAACGTGCACTTTTATGTCATATTTTTCACGTGAGGAGAATGTATTTATGGAAAATATTAGTGTTTTGATTATTAAAAATCATACTGACAATTTACAAAATTGAGATTAAAGCAAAAGAGCCGGATAGCGCCCGCGGGGATCGAACCCACAAGGGTTATTTCCCATGCATGAATCTGAACAAGTCGAAGTAGAAGTAACCGCTGAGCTAAAGCCGGCCCGAGGAAATCGCCACCTGTTTATTCTTACGTCTTCAACGAGAGTGAGTCGCGTTTCCTGTTACTCGTTACAATTCCGCATTAGAGAAAAGCGTCACGGGTGTGTATTTATATTCTAAAAGAACATATCCGCTTAAAGGAACACGTCTGTCAGTGTTATGTTTTATTATATATTTATTTTGTAATGGAGATTGTCTTAATGACAGCCCCTACACCAGCAATGAGCAAATAATAGTTTGGTAGGCAGGTGCTGTTCAATTGATGATGTAATGTGATACAGGCACCCAGGTCTCAGCCAATCAGGAGAGACTTCTCTACACTGCCGCTTGCCTGAGAGTTCAAATGCCTCTCCTGAGTCCTGAGGAGCTGAGTTGTTACTTCACATGGAGCTTAGTGTAAATCAACATGGTTCCCATGGCTTCCTTATCATATGTACACCCCATTTGACGAAGAGACCGTTGAGACCTTCAGCTTTTATGTTAATCCACTAATAGGTATCAACTTCAACTAAAAACTAGCTATATGTGGAATCGCTTGTAAATACCCAAAAAAGTTTTGTTGATGTTTCACATCACAGATGGCCGGGAACAATAAACCCCCAACCCTTCTTGTCATTGCTCTCTAGCCAATGAATTTAACTGTACACCAGTCAGGAACTCACACCGATTCATGTTAAATGTTTTCCTGAAAAAGAAGCACAGTTTAAAGTACTTTGTAATTATTTTAATATACATTCTTAAAATCTGTAAAAAAAAATAAAATTAATAACTTACCGCAGAGAGAAGCTCCAGAACTGCAGCAGAAAACTTTCTCGCTTATGGGTCTGGCTATGGAAAGGACCATGCATACGTAAAACATTTTAATTTTTTTTGCATATAGAGAAAAATGTGTTCATATTATGATGCCTTAAACCATACACATAAATGGAGTTATACATCATTTAGGTTGCAAATTATTATAATTTTTATTATTGTTTACTGTTTTGCAGAGCACCATCAGCACACCTGGGAACTAGGCTACCCAGAGCCTTCCCTTGCGGGCCACGGCCACGACTGAGTATGAGTACCGATGTCAGGGGGCGGTCCCGTGACATCGGTGGGTGTTCCCGCTGATGTCAGTGGGCGTTCCTGTTGATTTCAGTGGGCGTTCCTGTTGATTTCAGTGGGCGTTCCTGCTGACATCATGGGAAACGCCCCAATTTAAAGGGAAAATGGGCGGGGAGCAGGGTGTGTCAAGACCCTGCAACCAGGAGGATTCAGGTGTTCACCCGGAGAAGCAGTGCTTCACTTGGAGATCCCTGGAGTTCCCAGGTATGATCATCAGATTCCACAGAGCTGTACAAAGCGTAGACAGGACATAACAATTAGTATGTGACATAACAAGATGATATACAGGAACAACAGGGGAGGAGGGCCTTGCTCAAATGAGCTTACAATCTACAACCAAATTAATTTGACCAGGTCTCTCTTTATCAAGATCAATTTGAGATTTTCTTTGTTTTTGTGACTGTGTTTTGGGACATGCTGAGAAAGATACACGAAAGAGAGAGATGAAATATTATGCTGTATAGTTGGCTGTCAGACAAAAACCTTCTTTTAATTTCATTGAATGTAAGCTGTAAACTAATTTGACACCGAAACAACACCACGATCTTATTCATCATTATAGATCAAGCAGTGTAATTTCAGGGTAACGATAAAATTGTGAAACATACCGTAGTCAGTTAATGAAAAATAAGAGCATATTATAAAATACCTGCGTATAGATTTCATTACCTGGGACACTGATTATGGAAATATTTCGGGGGTAATTGAACAATTAGTTTTAGTCTGAAGCTGAATAAAAAGAATCCAGCCTTGTCCTGTAGATATTAAATACCCGCAATTCGCAAACCTCCACATTCTCATCCCCAGCAGCAATAATTCCGCTGTTATTTATTATGTTATCACACCTTTCTTATGATTTCTTTTACTGGCTCGCCTGAGTTAACTCAATGGGAAGCAAAAGGGTTTGGAAATATATATATATATAAATATTGTTGTGAGTGCGCCCTAAACGAAATGACAGCAGGTATATATTTCCCAAAAGCAGAATATAAGTAAAAAGAAAAATCAAAGGTTTGCAGTTTATAGCTTGGTAGGGAACATTATCCAAAAGTTTATTAGAAAATGGATATATATATTTTCACATTTTATTGCTCCAGAAGAGACTTGGTTCCCTTGTGCTTTTACTGCAAATCCATCCAATGAATTTTCTTAATGGTTAGGGACAGATTATGGGTTTAGCCCATCTGATGTTTCATTACAAGGCCTCATTATGATGCCTTATAGTAACATCTGCTTTTGCCGGAGTTTGATCACAATTTGCGTTAAATGGTAAGTCATTCATATTTCTCTGAGACGACCATGGGTGGAAATTGCTCCAGCGCTTTTAGGCAATTAGGACTACACCAACCCTAAGGATTAAAGCTGCATATCATGTAAAAGGCTGATTCATTAATGCGATCCAGTATTTGACAAAAGATTGCTTTTTTTCCCCTGCACTTCAGTGTGAAAAAAAACCCTGTAAAGGAAAACAAAAAAAGCTGACATTTAATAGAATTAAAATAAGGTTATGTAGCAGCTACAGGGGACAAGTGATGTACAGAATACAGGAAACCCACTTTAAGCCACCCCTGATCTAATGGTGACCTAATGCCTTTTGTATAGGACAGAGAAGACGTTACTGTCTGAGACATGAACAGAATTCTAAACTTTCCAGATCACTATCAGTTTGAGTTTAGTATACCACAATTGAACTGTAGGCAGCATTTGCCCCGTGGTCATGTGTGTCCCTACTAGTGTCCTACACGAAACATCAGGCAATCTTTAAAGGGCAACTGTCATCATTCCAGCTTTTAGCACAAATATGTTGTTTATTAAAGCGACCCTCGGTTTATTATTTTGTATTTTAATCAGTGTACGGATATACTTAAGCCAAAGGGGCATTCGTGTTCATATAGTCTTTTTTCTTCTTCTTCTTCTTCTTTTTCTTCTTCTTCTTCTTCTTCTTCAGTGAAGCCAGTACTGTGACAAATGTATCGCAAGCACACAATTCCAAATGAATTGTCCCCCAGCAGCAGGGCTCAGGCTGAACAGGCTCAAACAGCAATCATACCGATGCTGTGACAAGTAGCTCTGCAGTGGTTATCACACAGAAACACTCTGTAGAACAAAAGAAGGCCAGGGGCTACCCTAGAAACCTCATGGTTATGAGATGGAATCATACCAATCTTCTTGTTTTAGATAAATCCTCCTCCTAACCTCTTAAACAGGAACTGTCACAGGTTGTACGAAAGGGAACGCCAAAGGTTTATTGAACGGAGAGAAGTAGCAGGAAGTAAGTTCTCACATAATACCGATAATATTTGTATTTTATACACAGAATATGAGTATATATATCAACCAGTGGGTGGGATATATTAGGCAGCAAGTGAACATTTTTGTCAGCGAAGTTTATGTGTTAGAAGTAGGAAAAATGGCCAAGCATAAAGATCTGAGCGATTTTGACAGGGGCCACATTGTGATGGCTAGACGATTGGGTCAGAGCATCTTCAAAACTACAGCTCTTGTGGGCTGTTCCCCGTCTGCAGTGGTCAGTACCTATCAAAAGTGGTCCAAGGAAAAGCGGTGAAGCCAGTGATCATGACCAGGGTCATGGGCAGCCAAGGCTCATTGATGCGTGTGTGGGGGGGGGGCGAAGGCTGACCCATTTGGTCAAATCCAGCAGACAAACTACTGTAGCTCAAATTGCTGAAAAAAGTTAATGCTGGTTCTGATAGAAAGAACACACAGTGCATTGCAGTTTGTTGCGTATGGAGCTGCGTAGCCCATGCTGACCCCTGTCCATTGCTGAAATCATCTACGTGAGCATAAGAACTAGACCACAGAGCAACAGATCTGTGGGATGTGCTGGACAAACAATTCTGATCCATGGAGGTCCCACCCCACAACTTACAGAACTTAAAAGATCTGCTGCTAACGTCTTAGTGCCAGATACCACAGCACACCTTCAGAGGTCTAGTGGAGTTCATACCTGACGGGTCAGGGCTGTTTTGGAGGGAAAAGGGGGACCTACACAAAATCAGAAAGGTGGTCATAATCTTATGGCTATCATATAATTATTGAGTTGAGAAGTTTCAGCCATACTCATTGCTAACACGTATATAAAGTCAAGAACATAGGCAGCCACCTCCATAGACAAACATTGACAGTAGAATGAGTCGTTTTGAAGAGCCGAGTGAATTTAAATGTGGCACATATCGTATGATATCACTTTTGCCACAAGTCAGTTTGTGAAATTTCTGCCCTGCATCTGACTCAGTCCACTGTAAGTGGAAGCATCTACAAGTAAAAGCTCAGCCACAAAAGTGGTAGACCACGCACACTAACAGAGTAGGGCTGCAGCGTGCTTAAGCACATAGCAAGTAAAAATCACACATCCTCTATAGCATCACTCACTACATTGTATCAAACTGCCCTTGAACGCAACATCAGTATAAGCAACGTGTGTGGGGAGCTTCATGAAGTGGGGTTTCATGGCTGAACAGCTGCACACAATCTGCAGGTCACTCTGCGCAATGACAAGCATCAGCTGCAGTTGTGTAAAGTTCAACGCCACTGGACTCTGGAGAAGTGGATACGTGATAAGTGATGAATCTGGAAGTCTCGTAAATAATTTGGGCTTGGCGGATGAAGATAATGCTACCTACTGGAAGTTATGGTGCCCACTCTAATTTTTGGTGGAGGAGTGATAATGGTCTGGGACTGTTTTTTAGGGTTTGGGCCCCTTAGTTCCAGTGAAGGGTATTGTTAATGCTACAGCATACAAAGGCAATTGTTTCAACTTTGTGGCACCAGTTTGGGGAAGGCCCTATCCTCTAGCATGAATGCCCCTGGGCACCAAGCAAGCTCCAAAAAGACATGGTTTGACAAGTGTGGTGTGGCCTGACCTTAAAACCATTGAACACGTTTGGGTTAAATTGGAATGCTGATTATGAACCAGGCCTTCTTGTCCAACATCAGTGCCTGACTTCACAAATGGTCTTTTAGCTGAATGGGCACAAATTCCTACTGATACACTCCAAAATCTTGTGGAAATCTTTCCCAGAAGAGCGGAGGTTGTTAAAGCTGAAAAAATAATCCTAGGCTAGTCCTGTATTTTATGTGCCTTTGTCCTCTTTTCCCTGAATCATCTGAGGATTTGGGTTCCTCTCTCCTCTCCCATGCCCCAGTTAAGATATCCTATCCTTGCTTAAAGAAGACATGTCTGAGGATCCCAGCTTCTCACTCCATCCCCTGTGTTCCTTTTTCCCTGTCCTCTGTTGTGTGCTGTACCATGTCTTGTCTGGCTATGTTTCTTGCTCGGTCTCCCTGTTCCTTGCTTCGTCCCCCTTGCTTGCTATGTTTCTGCTGTTACTCTGCTTAGCTTCCCTACTCCCAGCCTGCAGCATTCTGCTCATTTCTCTGTAGTGATATGTCTCATGCCTGCAGGATATCACTTTGTTTTGTTCTGGACAACATCTGCTGCTATATCAGAGTCCTGGTATGTGGCCGCACAACCCTAGATGCCCACCCGGGAAAGTGCAGTCGCCCTGCACCAGGCCCTGTCCATCTCCGCTACTGCGCAATACCTCCTAAACTCCATCTTTGGGCGCTCTGGGTCATTACAGTCGTCTGTATGGACCCAGTCCCTGACACATGTACCATCAAATCGTGGGTGAGAACCTCCTTAACTAAGCCAGGGCATTGAAAATGGGTCGTGGATGGGTATTCCAGCATGACAATGACCCAAAACACACGGCCAAGGCAACAAAGGAGTGGCTCAAGAAGAAGCACATTAAGGTCCTGGAGTGGCCTAGCCAGTCTCCAGACCTTAATCCATAAAGAATCTGAAGGTTCGAGTTGCCAAATGTCAGCCTAGAAACCTTAATGACTTGGAGAGGGTCTGCAAAGAGGAGTAGGACAAAATTCCTACTGAGATGTGTGCAAACCTGGTGGCCAACTACAATGTCTGACCTCTGTGATTGCCAACAAGGGTTTTGACACCAGATACTAAATCATGTTTTGCAAAGGGGGTCAAATACTGTTTTCACTGAGTAAAATGCAAATCTATTTATAACTTATTTGAAATGCGTTATTCTGGATTTTTCTTTTATTATTCTGTCTCTCGCTGTTCAAATAAAATTATAGACTGATCAGGGGATCAAATCATTTTTCCTTCACTGTATAGTGTAGGTTAATATATGGGATGGGTTGAGCAATACATTGCGCACAAATTTCTAGCACTGAAATTGTTAAGTAAACCACGAAACATTGAAGGGAAGGTTAAATACTGACCTTGTGTTTCCAGTATAACTAACAGAAATGTACTATGCATCATTTTATATAATATGCCATTAGTAGATGATTTTGTGCAATTATGAGGCATCACTAGTACATCTGCAGCTTAATTTTATTGAAAGTGACCTTTTGTCATGCACTGTTTTGCAAATGAGTCCATTTTGATAAAAATACAAAACTATGCGCAATATAAATAAATTGTACCCAGCAGCTTCAAATCTAAAGTATCGGCAACTGCAGTGCAGTCTGTGGTTTATGCAAGAGATCCTAGGATACAGCTGCATTATTTTATATCACTTGCTATCCAATAAATTAGAATCTTTATTTTTTGCCACTAGCCCTAGAGGGAGAGTTTTTTTTCCTGTTTATCTTTAACACTAAGCCTTTGTTTACAAGCCTCTCCCTTGTATCAACGCACACTCACCTCTGGTTCCCTCTATTCCAAACATATTATCATCATACTTCAGTTGGGTTGAGTTCCATAGCTGACTACGGTTGGACCCCTATGTTGAAAAACCGAAACAATTCAAAAGTCTTTGCAGGAGGGTCATAGTAAATGAGTTGGGTGAGACGGCTTGTCAAGAGTGGCTTAACTAACATGGATCACAACATGGCCTTCCACTAGGGCCAATCTTCAGTCTGCTCTCAATGACCTTCCTTATGTGGCAAGCAGGGCCATGCTTAACACTAGCCATGACAGGCAGCTTGCTCTAGCTTGGGATCCCACATTTGTGGAGGATCAGAGCGTCAGATCCAGCTGCTCCTTTTTTATTCTTTTAAATAGCAGCACACTAAGTCAGCCTTTGCCCTTGGATGGTCTGGCCCGAGTCCAGTACCAGTGCGTAGGTGTTTGTCTACTTCCTGTTGTGACCCTGCTTGTTTCCTGCGGCTCCTAATTTTTCATTTATTAAGACTACCTGGGCATACATTTATGTAAAGGAACATTATGAAATACAGACTACTCCTTCTGAGTTATACTTTAATTTGAAAAAATAGTATATGTAAAGTATAAGTTTGTGTTTATGTGCATATTAAATTGAATTGCCTTTGATTGTTTAAGAGATCGTATGGGTTAAACACTATCTTGTTGGCAGCAAGGACAAAGAAAAATTACTGTCTCCAAAGGTTTAAACCCAGGTAGATTCAATCGATTTATTGAAGAAAGAAACACCAGCCAAGCTAAAGGCTGATGATTGTTATCTCTTCTGCATGCAACTAGAATTGTGTGACTGGCCAATTCATATGGGACATTATTGACTGCTAGACATACTTAACAGAAACTGTAAAAAAACAATAGCACTGTCAATTATTGTATATTGTTCCATAAACATATCTCATACAGTTAGCATCCTTTATTCTTTCTGTGATACATGTAACGCTTCAGCAGGTTAGGATCCCTGGAAGCAGAATAGGCTAGGGTGTCAAGGACAGGGGCAAAACACCTTGACGAACAGGAGGCCAAGGCAGGGATCACAGAAAAGCTGGGTCAGAAGGACACAAACAACACGCCAAATGAAGAACAGCAAGCAGGGTCAGGACAAGCTAAGTCAAAACCACAAATAATCACCAAAACTACACAAGAACAATATTGGAGTAATACAGCTGATCCAGGAAAGAGATCGTGAGAATGCAGGTGAGACTCTCTAACATCACTCCAACAAGCATTTTTGATACTGCAGTGACTGCTTTTTCCGCCATGTGTCTCCATGACTGTGACTACTGACTAGGCAAGCTAAGCACATGCGTAGGAATCCATGACAGTAGTAAAGACAGGGCCAGTAGACTGTCCTCTCATACTCAAGCTCTTCTCATTTTAGGTTATGCCCTAAACATTTTATGCCTGTGCCTCTCCTACAATGTTTTATTATTATTACTATTACTACTTTGTAGTAAATCTTTGCGACAGTGGCCTGTCTGTCACACAAATCCACTTCTAATACTTTTCCTACACATTTTGTCTCCTCATCCCCGGTAGAAGAAATTCATTTTCATTAATTAAAAGCATGACTGCACCTTTATTGACAAAATGCACCGCAGGACGAAGAATTAAAAGTGTTCCTACCAAACAGACAAATACATTTATATAGAAAATCCATTATCCACTGCACTCGTACGTCATTTCGTATAAGGTAATTGCAATGCATAAAAAAGGGATGTATAAAGTGAAGCAGCAGAGAGGTTTAGCACAAGGTCAGATCACAGGCTTCCACATACGATTTTTTTTAAAAAATATATACATTCTTCTTTCAAGACAGTTAAAGAAGTAAATAAAGGAGAAGTAGAGATAGTCTGGTCCATGCCTTTTCATTTTGCATGTATGATAATTATTATCAGGTACTGTTTCAGCTACTCTGCTAAATTTAACACTTTTAAAACTAAACACAACTTTAAAATCATAATTTGTGTAATTTATAGTTTTTGGCATGAACGCCGAATAGTCATGTGACACAAAAGCAAGCAGTGATGGGTCTTGTCTTTCACACGCCCTAAACAAGCCATGTCTCATTCCATTGCTTGCACTTGCCTGCTGACACGGGGAGAGCAGAGTATATGTATCCACATACATAAAACGGGTGACATCCAAGTATATACCAATTATCAATAATGGTGAAGCGATCCCAATACAAATTAACAAAGAGAAAAGGGGACAGGTCTTAGCTCTTTCGCAGTTCCCCAACAACTGAAAATTCAATATCAAATTAAAAAAATGAGACGCAAAACAAAAAAACAAATATATAAAAATACTTTATTCAGAAAATATACATACTAAAGCCAACATAGTAAAATAAGTCAACAATTGCATTTAGGTCTCAATAGAACAATCTATTTAATGCAAATACAAAACAAGATACACAATGAAAAAAGCAAAACAAAAAAAGTCACTTACATAATAGACACAGGGGCATATAGAAAACAGGACAAACCCTCAACGTTTTGGCTAATGTTGGCTTTCTCTGAGGAGATTCAAGTATATAATCTTTAATTTTGTTGATAAAATCCCAGCGGTTTTAAGAAAATAAATCACGTGATATTGCATGTAGTATGTGAGATATAGGAAACTGTAGAGGGGGAAGACCTACTGCATTGACAAAGCCCCGTAACTGGACCTGGAGAGGTCCACTGTTATCGCCCTTTGGTGTGGTGGGGCAAGGCCATTACCTGCCTATAGGCTTCACCGCTAAAGCTATCAGGTACACTTGGTTGCAGGGTCTGATAGTTGGTGAGATTAAATGTTCTACCCCCTGGCAACCTCCCTGTTTAGTGTATACAGTGCTATATCTAGTTCACAAACATGTGATTCTCTTAATAATGTGTATTCATCATCTGTGAGGCTTGAAGTTGAAACCTAGTTTGTTCTAAAAGTAATTTCCACATCTGAAAGCAAGGTCTGTGCTTTGGTTGATAGGAGCATCATATTTAATTTATCTGATAAATAATTCTAACCGCAAAGAGCTGACTAAAGGTGTTTTTTTAATATGTATTTTTCATCCTAGAAAAGCAGTTTTTTTTTTTAACTCTCCCCTATGCATACGTGTCATTGACTATACATATACATTTGTCACACAGCAAGATTATTGAAGTGCCGTAGAGCAGGTAAATGTTTTTGTAATCAAACATCAATTTCATTGCCAGGAACCTCATGGCAGAAAATGGGTTAAAGTTGTTATGTAACACAATTTCACATTTTCTTAAACTGATCTGAATTTAACTGAGCTGATTTTCGTAAACTGATCGGCTCATTAAAAAATCTGGAACCTTAATCTACAGAATGTCTTAGCAATCAAATGCACCCTATACACTCGAACAAGATGGGAGTAACATATAAAAGGTGATATTTTGGGTTTTTTGACTTACCGGTATTTACAAAGTTATACAATTGAAAAAGCCTGTACTCTCCCCACAAGTCTAACCACACCCCACAAGACAAAGTTTTCTCTCTTTGGCACTTATATATATATATATTATATATTACCGTATATATATTATATATATTATATATTTCAACCTTCCCGTTGAGTTCTTATAACTTCAAATATTGCTCATAGTACAGCCCATTAGAAAATTCCGCTACACATTTGTTAAAACAGGGGTACTTTGTTTATTACACTTAGCATCCGATAAAGCAGTATCGTTATACATCGTATCATCAGAAAGAGTTAGATGCTTGATGGATTGAGGCTTGAGGTTAAGACGTCAGGATTTCTATGCTACACTGTTTACTGAGACAGCAATTGCTGTTTAGCTGTAAATCATGACAATTGGGCATCAGGTACAGCTAAAAGAATATTTTTTCATTTAATATTATTCATTATTTTCAATAAAGGTTCATTTTTACTTTTCTAATAGGGCAGATAATTGGTCTAATTACAGTAATCACAAAAAAGGACAACATACACCTTGCAATGCACTATATAATGTTGCAAACATGAAAGGTGAAATAACCGCTGAGCTAAATTACACCAGCCTTGTTTTTATCATACAATATTAATATTATACTACCAGTAGGCATGGGGAATTTAAAAGCTTAATTACTGTAATCAAAAGAAGCACAAAAAAAAGAATAAAATAGGAGAATTTATTAATTTCTCAGACTTCTCCTAATCATCTTCTCCATCATCTTAATTTACTTTCTGTGAATATATGTGTTGGCAATGGATATTTATTAGCGTATATGCATACATGCATATTTTCTTCTCTTTGCTCTTTCTTTCTTCTGTCCCTGCTCTTTCATCTCTATTTTTATGTCTCTTTCCTCCCTCTTTGTTTCTTTCCTCCCTTATCATCCTCTCTTCATTAATTTGCTCCCCTTTGCCCATCGTTCTTCCTTCCATTTCTTTTCTCTCTCCCCACTCTTTCTTTTGTCACTCTTTTTATCTCCCATTTCACTCTCTCTTTTTCTCCCTCTCTCTCCTATCCCTCTCTTATCTTTTCCCGCTTTGTTCTCTCCCTCTGCACGCACACACTATGAATGAGCAGCCTGTTACACACCAACCCTACCCCGTTATGCACAGTATGGAGTAGCAGTCTCCTGCCCCTAACCCCCTAATTGCACACAGTATGAATTTGCAGCATCCCACACACCAACCCGCCCACACTGCACACAAGTGTCAGAGCAGCAGCTCAGCACGGCCGTTGCTGGTCATGCTTGGCTTATCGCAAAGGTTTAATCAGCCTGCAGCACCTGTGGACCAATCAAAAGTGGTCCAAGGAAGGAAAAGGTACTGTAGTTCAAATTGCTGAAAACATTAATGCTGTTCTGATAGAAAAGTATCAGAACACATACTGCATCACAGTTTGTTGCGTATGGGGCTGAGTACAGTGTTATGGAGTTATTATGCAAATACTGTGACTGTTTGTTTATGGTAATATTGCATTGCCTTGTATTTCCTGTTTCCTGTTCCAACCTCTGACCTGGATGCAGTTATGCAGTTCAACATGATTCCTCAAACCAACAGCTTACTGTGTCTTGATTTCTTTACATCAGGCATGTCCAAACTTTTTTCGAAGAGTGCCAGATTTGATGAAGTGAACATGTGCGAGGGCCGACCATTTTGCCTGACATTTTCTGAACCATTAAAATGAAATGCAAATTAACTATTTTATGCAAAGTTTATTGAAAACGGCATACCACATCTATCCCTTTCTCACTCTCCTTCTTCAGCAACCGCTCGGCCCCCCTTGGGCCCCACCGACTGGCAGAACTCCAGGGCCCGGTCGCAGTCGCGACCCCGGTAGTTCCGCCACTGCCTACAATTTCTTCATCAGAGAAGGAAAGCCCAAATCTAGCGACGTCCGAGATCGCAAGATTTGGGCTTTCCTTCTCCCTGCGCCGGCACACACAGCCACAAGGGCATCTGATGAAGAAATTGTGTAGGGGAGGGCAGGGGCGTACCTAGAGTATTTGGCACCCGGGGCGGATCCTGTATGTGGCACCCCCCCCCCACACACTTTAAAACTACCTGGCCGAAACTGAATATGACCCCCCACACACACCATAAAAAAAATCTAACACTTTTATTTAAAGTAAGTAACACACCAAAATAGGACAAAACAATTAAATAACAATATATATATAATTGTTAACAGCAATCACATTCCTATCATGCCCAGGCATACCCAGATTCCAGGAGGCACTCGCAGACTTGGCATGATAGGAGTATGATTGCCTTATCTACCCCTTCTCGCTCCCTTCTGCCCTATCTACCCCTTCTCACTCCCTTCTCCCTATCTACCCCTCCTAACTATCTACCCTCTCCCTCTTTGAAGTTCACTTACCTTTCAGGAGTCCTGTGGTGGGGGTGCAAGGCCTCTGTCTCCCAGCTCTGCCACTGTATGGAACAGCATAGAGTGATGGGAGTTATGATGTACTTTAGAGCATAATTATATAATGAAAAATACATTGGAAATGGTACAGCATAACACCCATCACTCTCACACATTTACCAATCCACACGCATACCAATCCACACGCATACCAATCCACACATATATACCAATCCACACACACATACACCAATCCAAACACATACACCAATCCACACATATACACCAATCCACACACATACACCAATCCACACATATACACCAATCCACACATATACCAATCCACACACATACACCAATCCACACACACACACCAATCCACACACACACACCAATCCACACACACACACCAATCCACACACATACACCAATCCACACACATACCAATCCACACATATACCAATCCACACACATACCAATCCACACACATACACCAATCCACACATACACCAATCCACACATATACCAATCCACACGCATACCAATCCACACGCATTCCAATCCACACACACACCAATCCACACACATACACCAATCCACACACATACACCAATCCACACATACCAATCCACACACATACACCAATCCACAGACACACATACCAATCCACACACATACCAATCCACACGCATACCAATCCACACACACACCAATCCACACACATACACCAATCCACACACATACACCAATCCACACATACACCAATCCACACACATACACCAATCCACACACACATACCAATCCACACGCATACCAATCCACACGCATACCAATCCACACACACACTAATCCACACACATACACCAATCCACACACATACACCAATCCACACACATACACCAATCCACACACATACACCAATCCACACACACATACCAATCCACACACATACCAATCCACACATATACACTAATCCACACACATACCAATCCACACACATACCAATCCACACATATACACTAATCCACACATATACACCAATCCACACATATACACCAATCCACACATATACACCAATCCACACACATACACCAATCCACACATATACACCAATCCACACACACATACCAATCCACACACACATACCAATCCACACACACATACCAATCCACACATCCACACATACACCAATCCACACACATACACCAATCCACTCTCACTGTATGCTTTCCTACCTTTCCTCTTTTCTCCTTACAGCTCCTTTTCCTGCTCTTCGCTCCTCTTCTTCTTCAGTTCTTCTGTCTTCTTCCGAGGGCACGGGGTTCAGAGGGCACGGACAGCGGTGGGCGCGGCTTCAGTGTTGTGCGCCGGGATCTAACAACAAACCCCGGCGCACAGCAGCTGTTGCCGCGCGGATCGCAAGGGAGCAGTATCGGAGGTCTTTACCGGACAGTATACCTCCGATACTGCTCCCTTGCGATCCGCGCGGCAACAGCTGTTGTGCGCCGGGGTTTGTTGTCAGATCCCGGCGCACAACACTGAAGCCGCGCCCACCGCTGTGTGTGTGTGTGTGCCGGCGCAGGGAGAAGGAAAGCCCAGATCTCGCGCTTTCCTTCTCCCTGCGCCGGCTGATGACGCCAAGTCCCGTGGCTCACTTGGGGGCCGCATCAGTCCGGAACGCGGGCCGCAATTGGCCCGCGGGCCGGACTTTGGACATGCCTGCTTTACATGAAACATGGTGTCAGAAGTGGCTAGATTCAGAACTGAGTCTCTTGTTTGGAGCACAGCAGCTTTGGGATACTGCACAGGTTTGTGAATTACAACCTAAGACTGTGCTTTGTGGATTTTCTGACATTTGAGAGCTCAGAGGCTTAAACATGGCAGCCATGAATTGCATACCTCCCCCTGAGGGCATGAGAATCAGTGGGGATTGGAGCAGCAATTGGGATACTTTCAGAGCTGAATTTGAAGATTATTCCCTGGCTACAGGGTTGAATGAGAAATCTGCAGCAGTGCAAGCAGCAACTCTGAGGAGAATCATGGGCAGTGAATGTAGGCATGTGTATAAGCACAATCTGAACCTCACAGTAGGGCAGCAAGAGAATGTTACAGCAATTTTAGATGCACTGGAAGTTTATTTCAAACCTGCTAAAAATGTCATATATGAAAGATATGTGTTTGGATGCTGCAAACAAGAAGAGGGAGAATCTCTTGATAACTTTGTTACACGCTTGAGAGAAAAGGCAGCAACTTGTGAATATGGTACACTAAGGGATGAATTAATAAGGGACAAAATTGTTCTCGGTATAGCTAGTGAGAGCACACGCAGGCGTCTCCTAAGAGAACGTGACTTAACTTTAAACACAGCCATTGAAACGTGCCGTACAGCGGAGCTCACTGACAGGCGTATGAAAGTTATGGACCAGGACAGACAGCAGACCGACAGCATAAATATTGCAATGCAGCGACACCACATAAGCAAACCGCAGCAACAACGCCGCCTGTTTAGCACAAATGCTGCCGACCCTACAGCGTGTAAATATTGTGGGACTCTGCATCAAAGAATTAAAGAGCAGTGTCCAGCTTATGGGAAGTCTTGTAGGTCTTGTGGCAGAACAAATCATTTTGCTAAAGTATGTTTGTCAAGTAAAAGACCGCCATCAATAGGAAAGTTACACACCATGGAGAATGCATCTGCATATGAGGTAGAACCACACACCGCTGAAATGATATACAGCAGTGAATTGATCGGCGCTGTGCAAACCAGAGGAAAGAAATGGTTTGTCACTTTAAATTTAAATAATAAGCCCCAATCCTGCCAGCTTGATTCAGGAGCTACATGTGATGTGATGTGCTTGAGAGACAAAATGAAGTTAGCACCAGAAGCACGTCTACTGCCAAGTGACACTAGACTAAAGTTATACTCAGGTGACCTTATGAAATCTTTAGGACTCTTCAAGACTGAATGTGTCATACGTGGACTAAGGCACAAGCTAGAGTTTGAAATCGTGGAAGCCTGCCAAAAGCCACTGTTATCCGGCTCAACCTGTGAGCGTCTAGGGCTGATACATTTCTCCATCCCTGCAGAGCTCAACGTGATGGACAATCAATTCAAAGGGCCCTTGACAAAACAACTTCTATTACAGGAATTTAGTGATGTTTTTACTGGACCTGTAGAATCTGTACCAGGGGAAGTTCATTTTGACCTTGACGTGAGTGTCCCTCCAGTCCAATGTGCACCACGCAATGTGCCAGTAGCCATTAAGCAGGCAGTTAAGGCACAACTCGACCAGTATGAAGCTGATGGACATATTGCACCAGTGACGGAACCGACTGATTGGATAAGTAACATGGTGATTGTAAAGAAGCCTGATAAGCTAAGAATATGTATCGATCCCAAATTCTTGAATCTGGCACTGAGGCGATCCCACTACATCATGCCAACTCTCGAGGATGTTTTGTACAAGCTGCCTAAGGCACGTCTGTTCACACTTGTTGATGCCCGGGATGCATTTTTACAATGTAAATTGGATGATGCAAGTTGCTACATGACAACCTTCTGGACTCCCTGGGGCAGGAAAAGATGGCTCAAATTGCCTTTTGGAGTATCCGTTGCACCAGAGGTGTATCAACGAAAACAACATGAACTATTGGCTGGACTCAGTGGTATTGAACCAATAGCTGATGACATCCTTGTGGTTGGTTGTGGGGATACAGATGAGGAAGCAGAGCAAGATCATGATGGCAAACTGCTTGACCTGATGAATCGTTGTAGACAGGTGAAACTAAAACTTGGCGTGAAAAAACTGCAGTTCAAGGTCAAAGAGGTCCGCTTCCATGGACACATACTATCCTTAGAGGGTTTGAAGGCTGACCCGGAAAAAATCAGAGCCATACTGGATATGCCTCAGCCGGCGAATGTGAAATCCCTGCAGCGCTTCATAGGGTTTGTTACCTACCTAGCAAAATTCCTGCCGCATCTCTCAGAGGTTTGCGAGCCGTTGAGAAGGCTTCTGGACAAGGATGCAGTTTGGCATTGGCTCCCTAAGCATGATAATGCGGTGCAGGAGATCAAACGTTTGGTCACGGATACGCCTGTCCTGAAGTACTATGACGTTACAAAACCTGTAACTATTCAAAGTGACGCGAGCAAAAGTGGACTTGGGTGTTGCCTATTGCAAGCTGACCAGCCTATCGCTTTTGCTTCAAGGGCACTGACCCTTACTGAGCAAAACTACGCACAGATCGAAAAGGAATGTCTGAGTATTGTGTTTGCCTGCCAGCGCTTTCATCACTACCTCTATGGTCGTGACAAGATCACAGCAGAAACTGACCATAAGCCTCTGATATCAATCTTCAAGAAACCACTTTTGTGTGCACCCAAACGCTTACAGAGCATGTTGCTCACATTACAAAACTATTGCCTAAATGTTGTTTATAAACCTGGACCTGAAATGTACATTAGTGACACTCTTAGCAGAGCTACAGCAGCGGGTGGTACACCTGAGTGTGCACAACACACAGTTTGCAATGTTCAGCTGCACCTGGATGACCTGTCGCAGATTAATCATTCAGACTATTTAAATGTCACAGACCAACGATTGCTTCAGATAAGACAGCACACAGAAATCGACGAGAGCTTGCAAGCACTTAAGTCTGTTGTTCTTTATGGTTGGCCAGATTCAAAAGCAGAGGTGCCATTAATTGTGAGAGAATACTGGACTTTCCGAGATGAAATCGGCATTCAGGATGGCGTACTGTACAAAGGGTCAAGGGTCATCATTCCAAGATCATTAAGATCAGAGATCCTGACACGTATACATGCCAGTCACATTGGTGGAGAAGCATGCTATAGGCAGGCACGAGATACCTTATACTGGCCCAACATGCAGAATGAGATTAGAGACTTTGTTAGTCGTTGTTCAGCATGCAATGAATATGCACAGGCACAACAGAAAGAACCCATGATGTCGCATGTGCTGCCCACCCGACCTTGGCAAATTGTAAGCATGGATTTATTGAATTATGCAGGGCAAGATCTTCTAGTAATTGTTGATCACTATTCTGACTTTTGGGAGATTGAGCTCCTTCCCGATCTGTCTGCTGAAACTACGATCAAGCGTTGTAAAGCACAGTTTGCACGTCATGGACAGCCGGACAGGGTAATCTCGGATAATGGACCTCAATTTGCATGTGAGCAATTTAGACGGTTCTCTACAGACTGGGGGTTTGAGCATCTTACCTCTTCCCCACGGCACCCGCAAGCTAACGGCAAAGCGGAATCAGCTGTAAAGATAGTAAAGAATCTTTGCAAGAAGGCCAAGTATGATGGAAATGACCCATGGAAAGCCATTCTACATTGGAGGAACACCCCAACCGAAGGCATGGACAGTAGTCCTGCACAGCGCTTGATGTCAAGGAGACTGAAGACTTCACTGCCAGTGGCCAACAAATTACTTGAACCTTGTGTGGTAACAGGTGTACTGGAGAAACTGCGACGGAGGAAACAGCTCTCCAAACTGACATATGATGTCTCTGCCAAAGACTTACCTGAATTAAGTGTTGGAGAGCCAATCCGTATGAAGCCACTCCCTGGTGACAGGACTGGTCGCTGGAGACTGGGTACCTGTGTTCAGAGGGTTGCTCCTCGCTCATATCTTGTGGATGTGGAAGGCAGTCTCTACCGCCGCAATCGAATTGACCTGCGAGTGGCTGAACAACTCACCGAACAAACCTATGAACATCCTGCACGGGACCCTACCGAGGCGCTCAATGCCCCTAGTCCTACTGGACCACGTAAGCAAGGCAGAGACAATACTGCTGTCATATCAGAAGGATACGAGGATGACATAATGCAGCCGCATGTGCCAGTATGTTCTTCTGTGCCAAACACACCAGCCAGGAGCAATAGCAGCCCCTTATCAACGCCTTTTGGAGCTGAACAGCTTCCCCCAGGCAAAATCCCTGTGGCCCTGCGTAGCGGTCGAGTTTCAAGACCACCAGAAAGACTCAATCTGTAGTGTATCTACCAGTAACACAGTATGTTATGTTTTAGACTGTTCAGGATCTGTTTTTGGTTAATTGCTTGCAAATTCTGTATTGAATGCAAAAAAGGGGAGATGTTATGGAGTTATTATGCAAATACTGTGACTGTTTGTTTATGGTAATATTGCATTGCCTTGTATTTCCTGTTTCCTGTTCCAACCTCTGACCTGGATGCAGTTATGCAGTTCAACATGATTCCTCAAACCAACAGCTTACTGTGTCTTGATTTCTTTACATGAAACATACAGCCCAGTCAGGGTGCACATGCTGTTCCCTGTCCATTGCCGAAAGTGCCTACAATGGGCATGTGAGCATAAGAACTGCACCAAGGAGCAATGGAAAAAGGTGGCCTGGTCTGATGAATCACATTTTCTTTTACATCACGTGGATGGCCATGTGTGTGTGTGTGTGTGCAGCGTCTGTCTGGAGAACACATAGGACCAGGATGCATCCATAGTGGCCCCACCTCACAATACTTAAAGTATCTGCTGCTAACGTTTTGGCGCCAGATATCAAAGCACATCTTCAGAGGTCTAGTGGAGTCCATGCCTCGATGGCTCAGGGCTGTTTTCGAGGGGGGGCCTACACAAGATTAGGCAGGTGATCATAACGTTATTGGTGATCGGTGTATGTATTGTACTTTCAAAGGGTAAAAGAGGCACCTGACTACAAGGTGGAGGTCTGTGTAAAAGGCGGCACAGACCTTTTCACAAATGCTTCTTCGTTTGTGGTCTACATGCTGTCTGCTGCTGGGCGCAGGGATATGACATCATTTCCCAGTGCTTCACACTAGGAGATGATGCAGCTATGAAGTGTTTGTGGTTCAGACTGTTCTGGCAGAGACCTCCACGTTATTGTGGGTGTTACACCCTACATCTTTACTCCTTTATCCAAATACACTGCTAGCCGCACTCCTCGTTCCTCCCAAGAACTGAGTCTCTCTTCTACCGTTACTTCGTCTTCTCGCTCCCATATTCAAGATTTCTGGAATTCCCTACCCCAATCTGTCAGACTTTCTCCCTCGTAGGCAAATTTCAAAAGCTCTCTGAAAACCCACCTTTTTCGAGAAGCGTGCAACCTTTCTTCCTAACACTCAGCCAGCATCCTAGTCAAGCCATCTGAACTAACAACAACCTTTACAGATCATCCTGACTCAATCAATTCAAAAACTGGATGTCCTTTTGGCCATCTCGATTATACATGTATCATAGACCCTGCTATCTACTAGACAAACACCCCAAAGCTGATATTGTGGTGCCATATGGTAAACGAGTAGAACATCTTGAGGAATTGCTGGTAAATATGTATGCATAATGTCCAAATCATGCACAGTGCATACACAAAATGACACAGATGCAAGTGCTTTGAAGTGTAAAATCCATGTATTTTTACATTTTATACCTCTTTCCTTTCCTATTCGTGTTATTTTGCTTCATGCTGGTTAACAATTTATTCTTCAACATATTAGTGAAAAAAGCATCTTTGAACACAGTGTTCATTACCGTGCAACAGTCATGGTTTTTAACATCAAGATTGTGTCAGAACCACAAAACACACATTTCGACAAGTCAACAACCTTCTCTGACAAACACTACCTTAATACTTTAGAAAATATTGACTGTGTGTATCAGTGTTCCTTTATACATTTCTTTCATTGCTCTTGAGACTGTAATGTACAATACCCCATAAACCTGTGCATGCAGATTGCTTTGGGTAAATGTATTTCACTCTCAGTTTTTATAAATTTATGACACTAATGACTTAATGTATCTGCCATAAAAAAAAGCCAGACAGTTTACTAGTCTGATTTACGTCTTTGTCCTTTCAAACAGGATGTAAAGGGAAGTTAGAAAATTGGGACAAATCTATGGTAATCATCCCAGGAAAGGACATTTCTTAAAAAAAAATATATAACCTTCAACTGTAAAATAGAGGTGGGGAGGTAGGGCTGTCTGCGGCACAAAACGTATGAGGACCAAAATACTAAGCATGGACCTTACGGGCACTTGAAGGAAACAAAATGTTTAATCAGAGGAGAAGGCTGAAGTGTTGGGCTGGAGCCTAGCTCCAGCCAATGTAGCATGCATTTCACACAGGGACTGAAAATAGTGTGCTCTGGGTTGCTATTGTGTTTGTCTGTAGGTTCGCATTGAGGGGTTTGCACAGCTCGAAACATCTGCAGAACTCATTTGTCTGCTATGTAATGTATTAAATGTGTGGATTTTCACTTTTGCATACAATCGGCAAATTTCATTAAATTTGCAATTTGGATCAATTCGAATGCTCAAGTCTAGCATCAAGTGCCTTTTCGACACTGTAGCTCAGCGGAGGGAGATCACCTTTCTTTTAGGCCAAAGTTGGAATCCAACCGTTTGAGAGTCTCCAACAGTGAGACCTCCAACAGTGTGGATGGGATGTAGATGAGGAGCTGGAGGAGACGAAAGAGGTGGAATCCAAGCAAATTATCTTCCATTTGAAGATGGAGAACCTGGAGAAGAGTGAAAAGTGCATGTGTTACACTCTGCCACTAAATACTTCAGGAGGGGCAGGACGGTCTCCCAGCCGAGTTATATACAACACACTAGGACCTCATCGGCCTGGACCTCCTTGACCTATACAAGGAGATGGTAGAGGGCAGGATTCCTCCCACTCTGAGAGGGAATAATCAAGATTCTGTATAAGCAGAAGGGGGAGATATGTTATTAGCATCCGATCTCTCTCCTGAATGGGGATTCTTGTCCGGTTAAAAAAGTAATCAGAAAGATTGACCACCGTGACCAGACCTGAGGTACTCCAGGGTGCCGAATTTCAGGCAGCCAGAGTTCTTCACAGGGTTATCGTAGCGCAAATGGTGGTCAAATGGGTCACTGCACCAGGCAAAGACAGGAAAGAAGTAAAGTGCTCACTCTACATTTCTTTTTTACCCAGGTTTTAGACCTTAAGATTCATGTACTGATGTAGAATCGAGGAAAAGTCATAGTTTTCAGCTACTAAATCTTGCTTACCATATTCTGTTTTTTTTCAGGTCAGTTATATTCTGTTTGTTGGTTGGAGAAAAAGATTTCCATCTTCTCTCGGTACCTTATTAAGAGGCCTCAAGTGGAGAAATTGCAATAAACCATTCTTTTCTGCCTACGTTTCTTGCAACTAGACGGCAAGTAGACAGCCTGTTTTTGCATGTTATAAAATATATGTCTTAAAAAATGATTTTACATTCAGCATATGTCTAAAATATTTGTATTGAATCTTGACTTGTTTATGAGTCATGTTTTTGTGGCATGTGTGAATTATTTTAAGGTATGATTATTCCTGGTTGACTGATAGAATGAGAGACACTATTTGTCTATTAACAAATTTCCATAACCATGTAATCTTATCCTCATACGAGACAGTTTAAAAATGGGACAACAGTTGTGAAAGCCGAAAGGCCATCCCTCCAATAGAGAATATTTGTTTTTCCCTAAAGGCAAACTCTCAAAACAAAGCAAGACCTCAGCGCACACCCAGCGAATACCATTAAAAAAACACCTAAGGCATAAATATTGTGGACTCTGTCACACTATATGGCCATATATCGTTAAGCCCGCCACTCAGTGAAAGTAACCCAGGTTTGGCAATTCTTCTTGGTTATATTGCTTACCAAGTGTCACCTCTGCCCGCACCAGAGGCACTTCCTGCGGAAGGTCTTCTGCCCAGAATACGACTACCAAAGGAGAAGCCTTCGGTAGGAGTAAACCAGGACTTAAGAGGATCCCAACAGCAGGGAGGCCTCCGTGCAAGCAGGTAAGTATCGGTACTGAGTAGATACAGCAAGGTTTGGGTGCCAGCTCAGGACAGGATACACAACTAGCAACTCAGCAAAGCAGGGGTTAAAACCAGGAGCGCCAGGAACTACAAATATGCAAAGCAAAAAATACAGAAAGGAGAGGGCACAACCTACATACACATTAAGATTCCCAGGTTGCTGCTAGAATAATAACGACCAATAAATACAAAAAAAAAACTAAGCAACAATTAAGGGCATACCCAGCGAACACTATTTAAAAAACACCTAAGTCATAAATATTGGGGATTCCGTCACACTATATGGCCATATATTGCTTAGCCACCCATTACGTCAAAGTACCCCAAGTTTGACAAGTCCTATCTCATGGCAAACTCTGTAGGTGGTGCTTTATGAGCATCTTTACCTTAATATTCATCTTCAATTGTGTGAGTGACTGAGCTACCCAGTAGCAAATTTAATTGGTACCCACAAAAATGTTAAGACTGGTAACTGGCACCTGGCGATTTATCCAGATGTTGATAGGCTTTACAGTGTAGATCACCATTGGTGATTTCAATAAATAAGACATGGAAAGTGCATCTATGTTGAAACTCTACAACCCGACCAACCAAACCAAAACACTACAGTTGAAATAATGAATGAATTGGGTTAAAAGGGGTTACTCATTTAGTATATATTTCCATTAAAACCCTAAAGTCATTTGATGTCCAGCACTGTATGTACCATCAGAATAATACAGACTATACATAATAAAAGAAAATTAGTAATTGCCACTAAATAAAATTGAAGGTTAGTAAATTAAATGAATAGATCTATCCATTCATCTACTTCATGTATTAGTAAATGAACAAAAATAGTTTCATTCTATCACCCACCTTGATGTCATTAAAATAATGTGGTTTTCAAATTAGACCAATTATATAAAAATGCAGTTTGGACTCTTGTGTCCTTCCGGCCATCTTTTCAAACCTCTAATTAGATGGTAGGGGAAAAAAAAGAGGTTTATTCTTTTCAGTTGGATTGTAATGAGATCATTTTGTGCCAGGGAGAAAGTAGAAAAATAATAGAAGATTCTAAGACAGTAGCTGGGGAAGGATGGCAAGGATGGCCACTGGCAATTTGATCTGCGATGCCCTCTAGATGATCAGTGCTGGGTGTCTCTTCAAATGCAGACTCCTACACTTGCTCTGCAGCCCTTAAAAACCCCACAGGCGGTGGGATGGGAAAAGAGATGAAGAACAGCAACATCGTATCATTGAATACTCACCATAATCTCAGTCCAAAAATACAGAGCTCTAAAATAGATAAAGTGTCATGGGAGATTTCTGGAAAAGACTATCACGCAGATCTCTGAATTCATGATTGCTCTCGGTAATCATTAGCAAACACTCCCACACCTACTGTAGATTGAACTATAGTGCGCATGAAGTAAACTACAGTAATTACCCACATAATGCAGATCATAAATTAAAGCATGTAAAAAGTGAAAATGTGTTTATCAATTAATCTGCATTGCATTAAGTTTCTCCTCAGTGACCTACTCATCTTCATAAATAGCTGTCAACAGGTCAAAACGTCACATAAAAAGTAATGGTAAAGTGTTGTCCCTAATCTAAGCATGCCTCTTAAATCATATCCCTTATTAGCAGTTTGCGGAATTGGGGGTACATGAAGCTATTACTATCCCCAAGGGCCTCCTTGTTGTTTCAAATGAGTCTCATTAACCCGCGACAGCAATGCATCCTTATAATAAAACAGCACAATTTTAACAGCTTCATTTATAACAGATTTTTTACATCCCTACACTTGACCCTATTGCTATATATCTTCTGCTTCACATCTTTGCACAGTGGGGATTACAGGTGGTGACTCCTGTGAACACATTTCTCCTGGCCTCACGTTATGATGTCATCATGCAGTGCTCCCCCTGCGTGTGCTCAGAGCACATGGGGTGAAGGAGAATGTAGACCACCAAGGAATGACTTCCTCCAAGCAGATTCTGGCCTGACATTACACATAAGGACAAGGTCGAACAGTGCTTCCAGAAAACACAATTGCTAGACAAGTACATTGGATAACCCATCAAAAAGCCACCAAAATCCTTATTTCTGTAGGCACCATAGTGGCTGTACATGCAATTTCACAGAAAGATTCCACAGGAAGTTGTCTTAAAATCATAGGAGCCCAGGGGGAAGTTTCCCTTATGCCCCTCTTACCAGAGGTTCCACTACTCAACCGCTCCTCACCATTGGTTCCTTTGATGTCCTGGAACCACTTCATGAAGTTAAACAGTGGTGCAAAACGTTTAAGAACACCACACATATCACACAAAAAAACCCAAAACCTTTTATATTTTAACGGCTGATATATCCAACCCATAGAGCTTTTCAAAGCTCAGATTATTCAAGAATAAAAGCAAATTTCCATTAATTGTCACTAGTATGCCTATAAATGGGGACAGCTGGCTAACATTGATTTTTTTTTTTGCTTTAACACGGCAGTTGAGAAGCTGTAATTTATGTTTTTTAGTCAGAGTACAGGGGGCACACAGCTGGAATCCATTAAACTGAGTAAGACATGGCCCTCGTCACATAAATGAAGGACGCGGTGTTTGCAAGCATCGTACAAATTGTTTTCATTCATACGCAGAGGCCTTGTTATAACCAAATCCATCCTCGTCTTTGTGTCAATAAAGGAAAAAAGACCATATTTTTTTATTCCGTTACATTTTTACTTGCAATTGTGTTTCAGCTCAGGTATTTAGCTTACATGATATACGAACGTCAATCCAGAAACGCTGTGGCCGTGCCATGTTTATGGGCATGTTGTATTTGGGATACGCCACAAGGTTTACTGGTACAGATCCACGGGCACTAAAATACTGCATGCCTACTCTGCTTAAAATGATTCTTCCTGGAAACTTGACAGAAATTGTTTTGGATTATCTACTGCGCATTTCAAATATCTAAATTGTCATCTTGGGATTTTTTTTTTTTTTAATATTCATAATATATATTTTTTTTTCTATATAATGTGTATAATTTCTCTCAAGAGGTTTTTTTTTTTTCTTTTCCTCGACATAGCTGCTTTTCTGGCTTCTGTTCCGAGATATCGTCATTGCTAGGAGCAACTAAATTTTAATAGCAAGGATGGTAGTTAGAACAGAACAGATTCTGAATTCCCATCAGAAGCAAAATAGCTATTGGATATCTGCATATACGAGAAATGGAGAAGAGACAGAAGCATGCCTTAGGGTTAGATTTTTTATAAATGCCGGAGCAGACTTTTTTTTTCAACTGATATCTCCAATTGAAGACAAAATGGAAATTCGGCCGCTATTATTACCTGAAAACATTTACAGATTTGCCGTGTGAGAAGAGTCTTGGTAATATGTAATAAAGTTAACCCATTTCCATGCAATCTGTATTACTGCACTTAGAGGTGCACTCTGAAATAAACATTTATGGTCATATGTGACTGGTGCCATTATATGGCTAAAATACTAGACATGAATCAATCAGAAACATTAAACCCTATATTGCTTTCCGTTCAACGACTGTCATTTTGCCTTGAAAACATATTGCCATTAGAGAACTCCCATTTTGAAGGTTACATCTTTGTGAAAAACCAGTGTGCAGTACTGTAATAACAATGTCATAAGTCAACGTGTGATGCCCCCTATATCATATGAATTACAATAGACCCATGCCAATATGGGCATGGGTTACATGAGCCCCCTGTTTTGCGGATTTAGACACAACCAGAATAGGGTTGGAAATGCAAGAGCTGGACTCATCCATCAGTTGGAAGGGTACGAGCCCCTGCACTCCACCTACACACAGTTTCAATCTTCATTGCAGGATAGGTGCACCCCTAGCTCATGCTAGTGAATTTTGAGCAGCATCTAGCATACAATTCATTATATTAAGGTGGGTTCAAATTGTCAGGTACAGACTACCATGGGAACGCACTCAAAGAGTGGTATACTTTGCTTTGTGTGTGTCTCAGCCTGAGACGTGTTGGCATAAATGTATTTTATTTTCTTTCTTGTACACTGCATAGTAGAAGAATTTTGTCTAGTAACAAGGACTAGTAACCCATCATAACTACACAGAATTGTTGGCCATTTCAGCGAAAGAGGAACATACACACTAACACACTCACATACTTACACTCAAAAAATACTCCCGCTATCACTCCTAACCTGGTATTTTCCTCCAATAAGCCATATTTGTTTTGCCATCTGATTCCTGTGTCTTGTTTTTACTTTGGTGGTTTGTTGGAAGGTTCTTTCCCAGGAGCAGCATCTTTACCTCTGTGGACCGGAGCGACTACTCAACTTTAACCGCTTTGGAGTGTGAGGAAGGTGGCAACAATGGCTAATGACCTCCCGTTCTACCTTGCTCCCATTACACTAGTGTAGTGTGCTTAGTCGGATAGTGTTAGGTGAAGCAGTTAGGTTTACATAAGAAGAGTCTGCCACAATTTGCGGCCTCCATTTATACGCAAAAATGTTGCATGCTTCATTGCAATTTTCCGATATCCAGGAGGCTTCCAGTTGACGATGGGTAGGTGTCTAGTCATCAAATTAATCAAAGTGATCTAAGATTGTACATTAAGATACTTACACACCTAATGCATTATTAAAATAAAATTGGTAAGGGTGGTGAGAGTCCCCCTTTAATCGGCAATAAATTCTGTACATTAAAAAAATATTTTTTAGAAAACAAAATTGAATCATCAAATTTGAAAGGAGAGCAACGAACTATTTGATCGGCCCTCATAAAGGGTTAAACTAGCTTGAGGGATAAAACTCATGTTTACAGTAGTCCCTGGTGTCAAGCAGAAGGTCTGTGTCTTTGTGCCATTCAAGTGTAGACCATGGTTGGAAACAGAGCACATTATTATTATTACTGCAACTAATTGGTATTCGTGCCATAGCCTGTCTAGCTGGGAAGCATGACTTTTAAATATATTGATACATATAAGTACGGTATATGCTGGAGACTTGGAGCAAAGCCATTTACGTCTTCACATATGTTACGCTTCGTTCCTACAAAGACTTGGTTATATGCCAAACGACACGGAGCCCAGGCATATACAATGAGGGATACTGGTTGTATTTTATTAACAAACATGTATCATAACATACCTGACCAACGTAGCAAATAATAATAAATATACAAATAAAATAGCGAACCACTGTTAGTGCAATACGTACCTGTGAAAGTATTGCTGTTACAAGGTTTTGAAGTTCAGCTAGTAAAATTTGACCACCAGTTTCCCAATCATATACCGGTATTTTACAGTTCAGCACCCTTAGTATATCTATATAAATAAAGGTTCAGGGGCATTGAGTATAAGCAATATATTTGCGTTAGGGAACTAGTAATATAAGTTTACTGACCTCCAATGACATTGCTTCGACCAGCTTTAGTAGAATGGTACAAGGATAAAGTCACGCATTTTCACCATCTGCCACTAAACCCTACTAATATTTCCAAAAATAATTTGGCAATTGAGCAAAAACAACGACAGGACCTTTGACATTCATTTAATTTATTTAACGTTATGGTATCAACTCCAGCACCCCAAAAGTTTTATTCCAATGGTGGTCCTCTAAGGACTGAGGATCACAGCTGGTACTATGAGCTAGAAGCCACCCATGAGTATTTAAATATTTTCTGACATACCAAGGTAAGATTTTTCTTTGCTCTAATATGCGTCTCTACAAAACACAGTCGACACTTTTCATCACACATAGTAAGCTTCAGGACCAATTTTCTAAAAGAAAATATGTGAAGCAGAAGGGAAATGGTTAAGGGGGGGATAGTTTCAAATGTCTTGCTGTGGGATGAGGCAGAGCATAAGATTAATAGTATGTATATTGTGACATCAGAAGCCGAGGCAGGCTCAATTTATCTTAATTAGTACGGTCTGTAACTAATCACTTGGGACCTTATTCACTTAAGGATGTCTTCCATTTAGTGCCTGTGGCACAGACCCTTACTGAGTATGGTGCTTAATGAGCACTTTAAATAAGGCTGGAAATGCGACAATCTGAATCTTCGCTCAAGACTACCGTAGAAGAAAAAAAAATGAATGCCAAAGCTCGGGAATCATGTTTAATAAAATGACAGCTCCCACAATCCCCCCTGTTTTATTAATGAGTGGTACCTCATTATAAGAGATAATGGGGACTCACATTACAGAAAATGCATTAAAAAGCGATTAGCGACACGCGCAGGATTCTAGCGGTGTATTGTGTGTGCTTAGCGGGCATTGAGAGTTACTAGAGAGAACTGACAGATGTCTGGTGCTGACGAGAGAGTAGTATTTTTGATGAGCTGCTACACAGAGGTCAGACAGTAGAGGACACATCGTATCAGATGGCAGTGCCAATGGCTGAATCGTTTCAGTGGCTTCCCTTGTAGGGATTAAGACTTGACTTGAAGAAGTGATGGCTTCGGCAAGACAGCTGTCAAAGGAGGTCAGCAAATAAAGGATTACAACAGAGGCAAAGACGCTTGGCGGTACGAAGGAAAGCAGCATAGACAAAACTTGAGATCAACATCTGCATGACAAATACAGATTATTCCATTTAATACAGAATATCAAATGACCGAAAAACAACGGTATTATACAAACAGCCTCTCGTCAAACGCTCGGGGCAAAGAAAGGGTAAAACAAGGGCAGATGCATCATGCCTAGAGACTGCGATCATCGTCAACATATAATCAGCTTGGCTATTGACTTCTGCAGGACGATAAAAGTGACTATTACACTATGGGTCTTTATAGAGAAACTGTTGCCATGACAGCTTTTATCATAATTAAATTAATTTAAACTACTTATAGCATGTGTATTTTGTTTGTCAGTGTAATTTTTCGGGGGGGGGATACCTAGTTGAAGATGTATCCTAATGGAAACTGAAATTGGCAGCAGCCTGTGCCAAGAGACAATAATTAGCCACTTCATACACGAAAAATAAAATAACGGGCAAGAATAATAATGCAAATCCGGAGAAAAGGAAGTCACAACGTGCACATTTCACATAAAATCTTCAGATGTGAAAAAGTTACCCCCAATTAAACTCAACCCAACAAAGGTATTACTTTAGTTGCATATTTGAAAACATGCCCTTGCCTAGTTTAAATCAATCTGTTATGCGGGGACTTAACTAGAAACCACAGGGGCCTTGTGCGAAAAATTTCCCTCCGGGGCTCAGCCAAACAGCTATAAGAGTCATATTTTTTCAATGGTTGGCCATCCGTCCTGTTCCTCTCAAACAGCTAGGTGTAAAACCATCCAGGAACATGCAAGACTTCATCATTTCACATGAGGCCATTGTCCATGACTCCACTGTTAAAAGGACACTGGACCAACATGAGATTCACAGCAACACGCAAGGCAGAACCCATCATCTACTGATCAACGTTCATGGACAGAAGAGTCATAAGGGGAACCTGGGCAACATCCAATGATCACTGATGTAACTACAGGGGGGGCGGTGCAACCCCTTCTTCCTGTCTCCTCATACAGGTTCATTAATGTATAGAAAGGGCCCCTCCGACCTGGATCGGTGCTAAACTATTTTGAACCGGCATGGGGAGTCAGGAGCATAACGGGGGGTCACGTGACCCTACAGTGAAACAGAGGCTGCTCGCACAGGAGTGTAAGAGTGGTGAGAGGCAAGCAGGGGTGGGATGTATATGTGTTTGTGTATAAATATGTATGTATGTAAGCATGAATGTGTACTTGTGTGTGTGTGTTAGCATTTAATGTGTACTTGTGTGTGTGTGCGAGCATGGATGTGTAAGTGGGGTGAGATGGAGTGTGTGTGTGTTAGAGAGTATGAGTGTGTGTAATTTGTGCGTTTACATAGGTTTTATGTTGGAATGAGGAGGAGCAAGGGGCAATGATGGCACAGACCAGCTGTTAAGGTTGGGGGGCATGGTGGCTTCTAGCTATGCCTCTGTCAAGGTTTTTGTATGCTTTTTTTCACCAGGATCTGAACTCCTAAATTCTGCTGTGCATCATAAATGGAGATTGTCTGGTTATCCATTCAGTCATAGCCAGAAAAAGCAGTTTATTGTGCAGAAAGATACCAGAACTGTGCTGTGAGATATGGATCAAATAATACAGGAAGCATTGGATCGCCGTTACCAGTTTTGAGTCAATAGGTTTATAATGTTTTTAAATAGGGGAACTGGGTGATCCATAAATGACTAGAATAAACAACTTCAAATCAGATGACATAATATCAAAACGCCATGCTGCTTTATTCATTCAGGTTGCTTTTCATATCATATTTAGGTCGTGGTTGTATTCCTAATAACCTTTTTGCACACCTTTCTTTATGTGTACAAACATATTACCATTACATAAACTTTCTTTCGGTAACATTTGCCTGAAATAGCAGTCGCTGTGCCAGACGGTCTTTAAATTATCAATGATAATAAGCCTGTCACTTGACACCACCCGTACATAACATATCAAAACACTGTCAAAACACATCTTTGATAATTCCCGACTGATAGGAAACGCTTGTCGGGGGAGGTGCTCTTTTAGAATCCAAGTCATTAAGGTATGCTGAACATTTAAGAGAAAAGCACCAAACAATTTGCTTGATGTCTATCATCAAGTATTGTTTTTTAATGGACTCCAATGCATTTTATAGCATGCAAATCGATGCATGCATTTTTTAAAGTTGTGAGAAAACGAGCCTCGTGTTCCTTTTCCCCCTAACGGGTCTGCTGAACCAGCTCATTATCAGCCCAACTCACAAGTTGAGTGCTCACTGAAGCCTCACAACACTGCAAGTTCTTTGGCACCAAGTGGAACTCCCATTTACTAAAGAAAAGTACCATTCTCAGTAGAAGCTGAGGAAGAGGAAGATAAGACAGTATTTAATTATATTGATCTTTAAACAAAAAAAAAACATCAAAGGGATACTCCAGCCATCGTACAGACTTGGTTCTTAACCATTTTGGTGTCATGCCTCTCATGTTAACGGCCCATAATTCAGGCTTGGGCAGGATGTGTTTGCATAAAACAATTATTTCGTTGAGAGGCTTCTCATTCCCGCCCAAACCTCTCCAGAAGAGGCGTACCCCACAAATTAAGAACCCCGGCTTTAATCCCTATGATGTACCCCTTATAAATGCATAGGGGGGAATTTTGCAGAATCCCCTATGCATTTGCCAAGTTCGCCGTCCAACAGATATATTGCATACAGGAGATGTGTTTGGCTCAATACATCTCCTGATACATTTACTTACTGTATGTGCAGAAAGCAAATAAAAATATGCATATGTAATAGAAATTCTCCTTATGTGTATTTCATGGGAGGATTCTTTATCAATTCTCATTCATCATTTGCATGATTATTCATCCTCATTACACGATCGCAAATTGTTAGGCCGTTCACGGTTGGTCCAGGCAGTCTTCATAACAGGTGGGCCAAGGAATGAACTTCAGAACAAAAAAAAAAAATAATTATATATATATATATATATATATATATATATCTCATTGGTCACGTTAAATGGAAAGTTTACTCTGAGAGGGGAGTTCCTGTCGTATTTGTTATACCTTTAAAGATGTCATTGTTTGCTTCAATACGATGATAATTTTCACATAATAGAATATTTTAGGAATCTGTGTTTTCTATGTATGTTTTATGAAGTATTACGTCATTATTGAAGAATTTTTCTATGGATTTCAAGCCAGGGGCATTTAAAGAGGCATATAGCATTAAGACCACTGTTACTAGTTTAATATATCATATATTATTAATACATATATATTAATAATTAATACAGGTAAATAGATATGAACCTATTTATAACTACTACTAACTTGGACAATTTAAAACATCTGCTAATGTGTTTCAAACTTTGGAAGAATCATAAACATTCGCACAGGAGAAGAAAAATCCTCTTTTTAATTTTCCGCCTAGGTGCCCTGACCTACTCTGCAGAAGAGAGAGAATTATTGTCTTATGTCATAGGCGAATTGCTATCATAGCTCATTACCAAAATAGTTGGGAGCGGATTTTTATTAAATGTTTATTAACACAAAATGTACCCAGCACAGGGCCATTGAAGCAAACATTGACAAATATTATGGACCCGCCTGAAGATTTACATGGCAGGGGGAAGGGAAAATGGTTTCTCATAAAAAGTGCTCGCTTCCAGACTCCTCACAATGGATGGCAATAATGAAAATCAGCAGGCGTGACAGTGGCAATGAATTTATTTTAAAGTGTGTTTGTGGGGGCACGGATGCGGAAGACACGGGTCATTTCCAACTAATTTAAGGTTGTTTTTGCCTTTCATTTCAATTTAAACTCCCCGAATAAAAGAAACAAATCTGATTTATTTATACAGGTTACAAGAAAACGGTGTCCAGATAGGCAGTCCTATAAATGTCGCCGAGAAGTCCGAAGTGGGCAAAAAAACAAATCCCTGTGAAGGTCCAATTTTGCTTCCTGGAAGAAACAGCCAGCTGGATTTGAGGAACGTGCCTTTCTCAAGAGCTGAAATCCACGCAAGCAGTAAAAAGGATCACAACCCGTCCTGAAGTTCAGTACAAACCCAAAATCTGTGCGGTTAGAATTCTGTCGGCACTCATATAACCAACAAAACCGTCTTTTTATAGGAAACAAAGCTTTAATGGGTGACAGAACAGCCCCCTCTAGAGGTTGAAGTTATTTCTTCTGCAATGGTTTAAATATAATTTGGATTGCTTCCCGAATCCAGAGGGCTTCTAATTTAGAACTTTGCAGGATTTATTTTGTCAACCAAGAGCCACGATTTTGTTGATTATCTCATCACTGGATGTGGTTGTCAGGTTTAAAAAACAAAAAACTTATTTTTTATCACAGTACTGGTCATTAAGAGTGTTTGATAGAGCTCTGTGCAGATGCCTATAACACTCTGCTGCGTGAAGAATACTGCACACTAAAAAAAGGAGCTCTGCTTCCATATAAAAAGACATTTCTCTAAAAATAAAAAAAAATAAGAATGCTGCGTTAAAGTTACATCAGTGACCCTTTTTGGAGGAGCCAAAGCCTGAGAAACCCATAACAGCAGCCATTTCATCATCTTCCTCGAATCCCAGATCTTCTTCTGCTTTCCGTTTCTTTTCTCGTTGCTTCTCTTTTTTATATGCACGTGCTTTTTCTTCCTAAAAAGAATCAATACAAAAAGCATACAGAGGTAACTCACTGATACTACAATGTTTATCGGTTTAAAAAGGTGAAACACAAAAGGTGTAGACAAAGATTGTAATGCTGATCGGTCAAAGAACACAGACAGTTACAAAAAGGCTAGGAGTTCTCAAAGAGTGAATGTTATGTTTTGTTTTTTTCTTTCCGGCACAAAAAAAAAAAAAAATAGCTATGCTATTCTACACTCACTAACATTTTCTAGTTATTCTTCCGGCTATAGTTTATGGGCCGCTGGGGGTCTTGTACTGCATAGGCACATGTAACCCCCAACAGACGGAACCATATTGGATAACCCATTATGGAAACTGAAAGGGCAATTGAAACTCTGGCTTTTCATTTTATCACTGGCAGCAGAAACCACAGACTTATAACAACTGTCCATTATCTCAGAGGCAGTTGCACAGAACATGTTTATCTCCTAAATGCTCTATTTAAATAATTTTTTTTTTTTAAATACACAACTTCCTTTTTAATCGAAAACATTTCAGACTTTGAATCTACATAACAGGAGAGTAAAGGCTCACTAATCAACACCAGAGAACATAAGCAATAGTTTAATAAAAGGACTGCTTCCTACCATTTGTTACTTCTAATGTGAGGTAAAGTACAAGTGAACGTTTTACCGATAAGTATTCTTAATAAGGTGTCAAGAAAAAACAGCAGCAACATGAAATTGATGGTCTAATAAGACCACCAGCCATGCAAAACACTGTTAAATCCTACACCAGCTCTACAAGGCGCATCTCTATCCATTTGATTGATCTCGCAAAACGTCAATACCTCTTCCCGAAGCTCCTTCATTCTCTCTTCAAAATCGTAATCTTTTTGTTTTTCTTCCATCTTCTTCTTATTTACTTCAAATCGCTTCTTAACCTGATCCAATGTCGAACGTTCCACCCTCATGGACATTCCCAAGTTCCTTTGATCTGAAACGCAAGAATTATTGCAATATCAATATAGTTAAAGTCTTTAACCATCTTTAAATCCCGAGGCTGTCCTTAAATCATCACAGTATACTATTGTTACGCTGAAAGCTATTCAGTTCATCTCTAGCATGTAGAATTAAACAGAGAACAAGACTGACTCTACTTATCCGTTGCTAACACATTTTATGCATTACAATATCTAATGGTATATATTTCATTAAACGTTTTTAAAGAAAACATTTTTTAAAAAAATGTATAATAAAAAAAAATTATATATATATATATATATATATATATATACACATACATACACACACACACACACATACATATATACATATATATACACACACACACACACACACGTTCACGGATTAATCAGTCTATATAAAAAAAGAAAACTTCTATGCAACTATGTTAATTCTCTATTTATAGCTGGATTTTGTTAAAATAACGTCAATCATTAAAACAACCGATAACTTGTTACCATTAGTTGTGATTGTTGACCAAAAAGTGGCAGAACTAGCACAGCAGTTTCTTGCCCCTAGGTAAACGCCATTTAAAGTACAGCCAGATCAAAGCAATTGCTACCAAGGAGAAACAGTAACGTAAAATGTCGATACACCCAAAGTGGATTACCAGTGAGTAACATGTATAGATTGTTTATTTTAACCTGTAAACACCACGACATGGGTTCATTCAGCAAACATTAAAACATAAGAGATGGAAAACGTGACAGATTAACTTTAAGTTCATCTTCCTCCCGGTGCAATCGGATTGCTTCTGGTAGCCGTTGTTAAGGATGGGGAGAGGAGAAGAATGAAATGAAATGATTGTCATTAAATAGCTTGGCCACAGATCTCAGCTTCTAGGAGGTAAAATTGTTGCTTATTGGCACAAAATACAGCACAATCTATTTTAATAAACAGATTTAATTAAATTGCTAAAAGGTTAAGCTAGTCCCACTTCAAGTCAACTCATGACCAACAATATTCCGTTAGTTTCCTTTTAAAATGACCCCCCCCCGATAAGCCACAAGTGGTGGAAGGATTGAGAAATGGTCCAAGTGGCATCTTTAGATATACTAATTAGAAGTCAATTAGACGCATCTTGTCTTTATGCAGCGAGACGAAATTTAATCACCGCTATTTTATTTACATGCCAGAATGAATTCACCCATGCAAGCCACGGGGAAAGCTTAATGCAGCGTTGCCGGCAAACTCTACTAGCTTTATGCAAATTCCACCACAATAAATTATGATACAGCATTACATGGGTTAACACGGTACACCACTTGGCAAAAGTGACTTGTATACATATTATGGAGAATTCTCTGTGATGGATAACCGATGTAGGTGCCTAAAATTCCATTTTACAGGGACTGCCCCCAGTATGTCCGTGTGCCGGGGGGGGTCATAAATATGGATTATGAAATTGAGCTTCTGAAATAAGAAGGGCCAAATCAGGCCAGAATAATGTATAGTCAGCAGCATTTGTTGGCCTAGGGAGGCAGTAGTCCCTCTGCTGCACAATAGGGAGCCAATCTACCTCTTGGACGATGAGTCTCACTACAGCAAGACGGTTAAAGGGAAATATCACTGATCTTCCCAAACAGCACTCCAACATTATTAAGGAACACGCCAAGTCTGCATAGCCTGCATAGTTCATTTCCGCCTGGCATGTCAAATCTTCAATTCAACTATACATTGATGCGATGAATAAACAATTGTGTATATAAAACTCAAATTACAATATATTTTATATAGTGCGTGTTTGTAGATATTGCGTCTCGGATGAACCAGTTCTTCAATTCCTGCAACTTCAAGAAGCGCAACACAGTGTGGAAAAGCGGTTAAAATAATTGAAAAGTCTGACACATCGACTAGAGGCCACTACAGAGAAAGACCATCCTGAAATAACACTAAATTGATTACAGAGAACACCCAATGCCTGCTTCGAGTGATAAAGAGCAGCGCATTTGTTATAACGCATTGCCTTCAAAGTGAAATGTCAAAATGTCCATTTTTGAGCAAGAATGTCACCAGTGAACAATTGCATATCTTAATTAGCGGAATCCAGACCACAGGAATTCAATATTCTGAATATTAATATCAGCCGGCTAATTTTATACACGTTTGTTTCTTAGGTTTGTTAATTTTGGATTCTCCCTTTATTTTGTTATTTTTTTTTTTTTAGAATAACACTAATTACATTCATCATCAAATGGTACAAAGGTTTCAAACCTTCACACCATGCCCTACAAACTTTTCTGACGCTCAAAAGTGCGGAGAGCCATCAATCTAATTCACGATGGGCTCCATTGAAGAAGAAGTCTCTTAAACATTGATGCGACTATAAAAGTGCTGATGACAGTTTCAATGTAATAGAGTTCTGGTGCCGAAATTACTGTCAGTGAATAGCAAACACCAGAGTACGCATAAAAATTATTATGATGATGACTCAAATAATATATGTTATAATGGAATTCCATGAGAGGAAACAATACAATTGTTAGACGTGCTTTGATTTTCATGCCGTATGGAAAATTGTATTTCATAAAGACATACGGCTGCTGCTTTTATGTTTTTTTTTTTTTTCTTTGCTCCATTTTTTTATTCTTTCAAAAAGCCAATACTACCCGTGATCTCGGTTAACACAACTCCCATGTATATTCATGCTTGTGTCTGGTTACCAGACGAACACATTAAGTACTTAGTCTTATTCAGAGGTGCACATATATGTTCTACAAGTGGTGGCGGTATAGATTAACGTTGCACACTTGTACATGGAGTTGCTTGGCAACCAGCAAATTCGGGGATTACGGGACTAACCAGATAGCTGGTGTCATGAATAATGTATATTAAGGGCACCGGAGAGAGAATATCACCATATTTTAGCAACGTACCGAGAGCTCGGCTTTCACTCCACCTTTACTATCTTCAAGGAATAGGTCACTGATCATTGATGTTATTATTTGTCAGAGCCATCATTTTCCATTAGCTTCACACAAGGGGTGTACAAAGCGACTGAGTAACCCATTCTCCCCGTCTCTTTAAAGGGACAGTATAGACCCCATTTTTAATGCATATGGGAATCAACTGTTCTTTACGCAAGCGATCGGAGTTAGAAAGCATGACTTCCATCAGTTTTGGTAGCAAACGTATCATTGACGGCTCGACCTCCAACGGGAGCTTTACAGCCCGTATACAAGAAGTGTACTTAATGCACAGATTGTATGCAACAAAATGCACTGTAGTCTCAGAAAAAAATAGAGAGCAATATTCATTTTGTTTAACCCCTTCGAGACAAAGGCTGATTTTACTTTTTGTACCCTTTGTGACAATGGCCTTTTTAACATTTCTGCACTGCTTGTGTTTAGCTGTAATTTTCTTCTTTCCCGTTTACTGAACCCACACACATTAGATATTGTTTTTTTCAGGACAAGAAGGGCTTTCTTTAGATGACATTGTTTTGATTGTATCATATTATTTACTATTAAAAAAATTATAAAATATGGTGAAAAATTTAGAAAAAAATGACTTTCTAACTTTTAGTTGAAAAATCTTTTACTCATCTATAAAAGGTAATGAAAAAACCTGCTAAATAGATTCTACTATTTGTCCTGAGTTTAGAAATACCCAATGTTTTTATGTTTTTTTGCTTTTTTCTACCCATTATGGGGCAATAAGTACAGGTAGCGTTTTGCTATTTCAAAGCCATTTTTTCCAAATCTGGTAATTCTTCCCCCCTTGTGCCATTTCGGGTATCTTTGAACCCGGCCAATGCAATTTACCCCATCAAGTCATATATTTTTGAAAACTAGACAGCCCAGGGTATTCCAAATGCTAGTATTTTAACTCTTTCCATACACCATATCTACCACCAGTCTTTGTCAAACTTTATGGTAGTCATTTTTTTGCATTTGTTTTGTCATACACATTTTACTTCAGGTATGAATTAAAATGTTCTCGTTTATGTCACTATCACAAAACACCCCAATATGTGTTCAGCAACATCTCCTGAGCGCAGCGATACCCCACATGAATGATTTTGCCTGGCTGTTTGGGGGCAAAAGGGCCACATTTGGGGCATGCGCATTTTTCAATGTTGAACTTTGGCATTTGGGGATCCACTGCCCATGCCCTATTTGGAACATCTTTGAGCCGGGCCATTTCAGTGTGCCCAATAAACCCATATATTTTTGAAAACTAGACACCCCAGGGTATTTCAAATGCTAGTATTTTAACTCTTTGCATGCACACATTTTACCACCAGCATTTTTTCAAAGTTTGCAGTAATATTTTTGTGTGTGTATTTTTCCCACACACACCTACTTTATGTATGAATTTACAGCTCCTGGTATATGCCGCTGTCACACGACACCCCATAATGTGTTCAGCAACATCTCCTGAGTGCAGTGATACCCCACATGCATGGGTGTGTCATTTTTTGGGGGAACTAAAAGGCCACATTTGGTACGTGTGCATTTTTCTAATTGGAAATTAGATGTGTGGCCATCCTTCCCCCCGTGTTAATTGGGACGTTGTTGAACCTGGCCCATTCAATTTACCCCATCAAATCATACATTTTTTAAAAGTAGACACCCCACGGGCATTTAATATGCCAGTATTTTAACTCTTTCCATGCGAGAATTGTTTTAAGCTAATATGCTAATTTTAGGACTTGCTCACAAAAATATATTTTTTATATATATATATTTTTTTATTATTATTTTTTTTAAAAAAAATTTTAACATTTTTTTTCAACTTGGAGGTTCCCCTGATAGTGACATCAGTGGGAAATGATTTTTACATTTTACTGTTTTTTTACTATTTTTTTCTAATTATTATTAATTTTATTTTATTTTTTAATTTATTTTTACTAATCACACTGTGATTAGAAAGCTGGGCTCCATTGACTTGCATGGTGAATGCAGTACCTGTATTCAACCTGCAAGTGGAGCCAAAGTTCTCTAGATGGTCTGGACCATCTAGCGAACTTTAAAATTTGTGGTTCCTGTTACAGGACGGCGGCCATCTTCCTTGATGGCGAAGATTGCCGGCAGCTGCGGCTGTGACCGCTCTCCGGAGCGGTCACAGCCCATCAAAAGGTTAGTGTTTGGTGTCGCTGGATGCCTCCTGATCGAGGCATTCCAGCGACACCATTTAAGTTTAGGAGGCGATCGTCGATCGCCTCCTAAACGCTTTTAAAACGGGCGTCCGCCGCCATACAAAGTATGGCGGATGTTGACGCCCCGTGGAGGGGCCAGAGATGGCCCCTTCGTGCCGATCGCGGCGTTGCTGAATGCCTCGAGGTCGAGGCATTCAGCAACGCTTTTTGGGTGCAGAAAGCGATAGTAGATCGCTTTCTGCACCCGTTTAAAGACGTGCCGGTCCTGGCACGTCAATTGTCGTAAAGCACATGCTTTTCCGTGCCGTGCCAGGACCGGCAATTGTCATTAAGGGGTTAAATATGGAGTGGGGCATTCGTTTTCCTGTAACACCAGACAGGCAATATGTTAGGAAAAAAAAAATATATATATATATATATACGGAGTTATGTATTTGAGCCAATGGGTCATTAGCTCAAAGCATATTAAAAATAGGTGAAAAAAGGCATAATCATTCAAGGGGACATATTTAAGACAAAAGCACCTCTAGCTAATAATTCTCCCTTCAAAAAACAGTACTTATAGGATAATCGTGAAAAAAAACAAAACTTACGTTTTTTGCCATTGATATGGTCCAGGAAGTTAATTGAATCTTTCACAACGCAGTCGCACACATTACAATAATATCTGTATGGAAAAGGGGGGAAAAAAGGATTTTAGCAGATGAGAAATATATAGATTTTGTAAGTTTGATGCGTTTATTGATGCACATCAATTCCATGAAACCCACTAAGCTATTCAGTGTATACAAAAATAGTCCTGTTTGATAAATACGTCTGTCTATCTGATATTAACGCTTAATTTCCATCAATCCGCCATAGAACACGACTTATTTCTTCGCTTTGTACCTTTGATAAGGCCCTAAAAACTTGCCAATAGGCTGTTTCTCCTCAACCATTCCTGGTACTTGCCCTTTGTTTGATATTTGACCAAGCTTACTTTCTAAAATCGATCAATACAGTTTTATTAGTTCTGTGTCACCAACCTTCACTAAATGTGTACAAGGTCTTCCTTCATAGCAAGAGAAAAATAAATAGTCCAAGCATTAGGAAACCCGAAGGTGGTGGCACACGGATGCTTGGTTATTCTGACAAGTAAAGCCCTGTATTCATTTATTTAACGTCTAATCTTGAGGCTTAGTACAGTATGGTATTTCTAGATAATCATGTATTATCTTCCTTTTAGGGTTCATTAAAACTGTAGGAAACAAAAAGTATAATCTAGAGGCTGTTACTGAATAAGGAGATGCCGTTTTGAGATTTAAAGTTGCAGCACTTGCTACACATGCAGGCAAACCAGTGGCATGCCTACAGAATATCAGCCTTGCGCTTAAAACAATGACCTTTGCAGACAATACTTCCCGCAGCGCGTTCAGCTTCAGATTAATGGGTCTCGCAGAGAAATGATTTAGTAAAACAGCGCAAAATTGATTTAATCCAAGGCAAAGGATTAAGGAGCCAAGATGTAAACGCTGTCTAAAGACTTGAGCTGCTTCTTGGTATTTATGGAATATATGTTATATCGGGGGGGGAGTACTGGGGACCATCTACTGGTCAGATCTTATCTGATCTGGTGCTACAGTATAGCCCAACTAGTTGCCTGCGTAGGGCACAGAGCTGGAAAAGGGAAATGCTTGCGAGGAGTTTTACCTATGTCATCAGGAAGGGGCATACAAGAAGCCAGAAATCCCAGGGCATGGAATTCTTTAGCAGATTGGGCATATGGGCGCAGAGAGAGGTCTCGGTGTTCTCTCGTCTCGAGAAAGCAAAGTGGCGGGATATGGCAACTCTCTGGGTAGACAGGTCGGACCGCAGAAGCCTGTTTAGTGTCATGTTCCTCTGTGGTAGGAAATGGTGGGGGACAGGGAGAATAAGAGTGTCCACAAGCATGGAGAGATCGACTTGCTACAATTAAATCATCTTCACCCAATTAGTCCCTTTTACTAATCTATCATATGCTCACAAAATCCGGGCCCTGTTCTCCTTCTGTACCAGAATGTCTTTGTGCGTTACTGGCAGTGCCAATATTGTTAGTGTACACTGTAATAACACCAATAAATGTAAAATATGTAATGCATTCAACTGTATAAGCAATGTTCATTCTAATGCTTCATTTATTAACAAATTAGGTTAAACAGCCCCTTTCGTAGTTGCTGTGTGAACCACCCAAGCACATTAAAGAAAACATTTATCTTATCAAGAATTACACAAGAAATGAAAATGTTTTCAAGGCCTTCTGAAATGGTAAAAGGGCAGCTTACTGCCCCAAACACGAGATCATATTAAAGTACTGATAAAATCCCTCGATGCATTTACACGTAAAAAAGGGTTACACGAAACCGGAACATGAATGAAAGTGCATCTGAGGGATGCAGTGATCCTTGAAAAGAAGCCGGGGACTTTTTACAGAGCACAATATTTGATTTCTATATAAAAGCAATCAAGGCTTCAGCTGACTTCCACTTCATAAAGGTATAAAAATACCTTGTGCCATTAAGCAGTGAGTTTGTGTCGAGATCCACTCAGGGTATTTGCACTTTACAATGAGAGACATGGAATTGTACATGTGGATTATCCATACAACATCAGAAAAACTCATTTAAAATTTGTTTGAGTGCTCAGTATCTTAAAACAATCATGTAAGAATGACAAATTCTCTTTTAGTGTCATCTTAACATAAGGCACATATGGGGTTATGCATAACAAAGTGATTTTTGGGCAAGTTTTAAAAAAAAAAGTGTTAATAATAACAGAATATATTCCAGTTAACTGGACCATTGCATTCGCCGCTATGGTGGCTCCACTTAATTTTATTTATTTTTTACACATAGCCCCAACTGGGCATCATGTCAACAGTAAACACGCAACCTAACAGACAGCATTCACGTCCGAGATGTTCAAAGCTCTCACCCTCCCATCTCCGACTGCGGGGTGGTCTTGGTGATGACAATAGTTTTTCCCAGCTTGGATTCCAAATCCACCTTGTAGTCTCTGTGTCTGAGAAGCTCTCGCTTAACAGGGGGCTGTAAAGGTTTGCCTAAACAAAAAGAAAATGCCATATTGGTTATTTTTCTATAAAGCCTTTTAGCTTCCGGCTTTCTTAACATATATTCCAGAGACGGAGGCAGTTGTTACTCAAAAAATTATTAAAACCGAAACTACATCCATGAATCTCTTTTATTCAAAGCACTCTTTCCATGATTATTGTACAGATGTCAAGAAACAATAACATTGGGCCTACGGAGTATCGTAATTAAGTCTATATTCAAAAAAATATATATATAAAAAAAAATGTAGTGTCACATTTAAATATGTGGTCATAAATTGTCACTTTCACTAGATATCAGTGGACATTTTCTGTTTAATGCCAACAAAAAAATAGCAAGAAAAGTATCTTTTTTTTTTTTTACTATATTCAACAATGTTTTAGTAACCAGTGATACGACTTAAATACAATACATACCGTATCTATATCTACACACACACACACACACACATATATATATATTATATATATACACATATACACATACATACACATACATACACATACATACATACTGTATAGCAGGGGTTGCAAAATGTGAGAAAAAGTATTGTAGTAAATAATATTTGGCCTCAATCACAAAATGGCTGCATGTGGAAATTAGT